>NC_085844.1:170305159-171505159 GCF_035594765.1 Anolis carolinensis
GGAACTACCTTTTCTGTCTAATTTGTTGTATAACATGATGTTTTGGTGCTTTATTTTTATAATAATTACCTAATTTTATGTTTAATCAGCTTTTCCTGAATCTCTTCTTATTATCCAACATATTCACTTATCCAACGTTCTGCCAGCCTGTTTATGTTGGATAAGTGAGACTCTACTGTATATTTATAATCTTATATTATCTGTTTAGAACTGGATTATATGGGGCCCTTTCTACACAGCTGTATAAAATGCACACTGAAGTGGATTATATGGCAGTGTGGAGTCAAGATAATCCAGTTCAAAGCAGATAATATAAGATTATAAACGGTTTATATAGCTGCGTGGAAGGGCCTTCAGTCTACACTGCCATATAATCCAGTTAAAATCTGATAATCTGTATTTTATAGGCAGTGGGGAAGAGGCCTAAGTGAGGCCTAACTCTGCTTGTCCCCTGGGCTGAGTGGGTTGCTAGGAGACCAAGTGGGCAGAGCTTAGCCTTCTAACTGGCAGCAATTGGGTAAAAACAATTATTCATCTCCCTCTAATTAGGACTTTATTTTTCTTTTCTTTTTGTTGTATCAACCTAGAGGCGTGGATGAGGGGTTGTGCTGTCAATTTATCGTGGTTGTGGGGTGTTTAGCGGTGTTTTGTCTGCTGCCATGATTCCATCACTCTTTTATATATATAGATAGATAGGAAATTCTCAGGAATTCTATTTAAAAATCTTGCCTTGAAGAGGAAAAAATGCTGATAATTATCAACAGTGTCACTATGGTTGGTGTCACCCAGTGTGGTAACTCATGGTATCGACTCAATGGACTCCCTTTTATACAACTGCATACTCACATATTCATTGGAGAGAGATGGAATTCAACTTCACATTTTTTAAAAGTGGAGGAAATCTAGATTTATCATTATATTGATATGCCAGCCTTGGATGAAATTTGGATTTGGACATATGGAAGACAACACATCATTGATTTACTGGATAATGGCCTTTAAGAAAATGTGTAAAGTTTCACTAGGAATCATTTCAGACTACACAATTATAGCACAATGATTCTCCTTTAACTGTCATGGCTCCATTCTTTGGAATTATGGGATTCAGAGTTTATGGAGAGATATTTAGCAGTGGGATCTAGTGTCTCACCAAACTAGGAACCCAAGGATTCCATAAGATACCATCAAGACAATTAAAGTAGAACCATAGAGCTATAACTATTTAAGGTCCACAACTTTCCCTAATGTAAATGTGTCCGTGTAGCCATTTTTGAAAGCATTCACGTCATTTTCCCTCAAAGGTAAGCCTTTGCAGATTCACTCGGAAGGAAATCCCACTGTATTCATTGAAGATTACAGTAAGTTGTATTAACCGTATTAAGATCGCAACTACAATATAAGGAACCAGACCTTTAATCTTTTAATTTAAGAGAATAAGAACAAATTGCCTTTAAGATCCACAGCATACTCGATGGCCACATCCTTTGGACTTAATTTTTTCTCCAGATGGGGCACACTATAGCACATCACAATTATTTTAAATTCCTTCTGCATGTATTCTCATAGGTTTTCTAACGGCACTAGAGATGACTAGGGACAGGTTTCCAGTCAGCAGTTTTCATGCTGAACCAGCAAGCTATTTCTTTAAGCTTTCAAGAGAGTTTTAAATGGAGAATAGGGACCTCTATCTAGGGAAATGCTACAAATAAATCCATGGTACAGCCTGGGTGACCTCTTCAACCATAAGTATGAGAATCTGGTCCCTTCTGATGTATTTACTTCTCCAGATCTATTGGGATGTTTGTTGTCCTGTTCTAGTGGCTATCATGAGAGTAACTCCTTTTGCTTTTCATAATATATGACAGACTATAACATGAAGATACATTGTACAAACCAGGAATGTATCACCAACCTGGTACAAACTAATGTTTACCTCACCACACTATTTAGAAAAAGAAACAAATCCTTTATGAAGAAAAGATCCTAAATATCATGAGGGCACCAGATTCCTCCCAGTCCTGGGAACTAATGTAGAGTCAGCCCTGGTTAGTAACTGTATGAAAGACTGCCAAAGAATATCAGTTGCTGTAGGCTATATTTCAGAAGAAAGCAATGGCAAACCATCTCTGGAGATTTTTTGCCCAAGAAAAACCTATGGCATTGATGGGATCATCATAAGCTGACAAACACCTTTAAGTCCAATTATAACTAATACTATTATTATGATTTTTTATTATTTTATTCATTTATATCCCTCCTTTCTCCCAATAATGTGACTCAAGCCAACTAATAGCAGATTTAAAAACCAATATTTATTAAAAGCCGTACAAAAACACAAAGACTGGAAGCAAGTACTGAGGCAGTGTAGACTCGTATGCAGTTCAATGCAGATAAACTACATTATGAAACTGCATTATATGGCAGTGTAGATGGGGCCAGAGAAAGCCCTCTCCTTTGCACCCACCAAATGAACCTGAGGGGGTGGTGCCAACTGGGAACTGGAGGATATGAAGTGTTACATTTGACAATGATATTACAGGCAACACAGTCACGTATAGTGAACTGAAATCAATTTGATGCATAGTACATATAGAGACACAGTGTGTAGGGTGTGCCGAAATTGCTTATCTCAAAACAGATGGTCTAGTATGCATATAGCCAGGCATGTAGCCGGGGGAGGGGGGGGCTTGAAGGGCTTCATCCCCCCCCCCCCGAAATTCTCAGGGTGGTCCGCGGGAAGGCCTTACATTTATTATTTAAACTGTTATGTTTATTCATATCATGATCTGATCACCATGCTCAATATATCCCATATGCATGGGGGTATTGGGATAACAATACAAAAGGTTTGCTAGGGTAGACCCTCTCTCACACAGACTCAGCTCCCCCCCCCCTCCCCGAACAAAAATCCCAGCTCCCCCTCCCCCCAAACAAAAATCCTGGCTACGGGCTTGCATATAGCACATCACATGTACTTGGATATTGAAACCTTCATTTTCAACTGTAAATCTATTCATTGCTCAAAAATACATCATTTATTCAATCTAAATTAACTGATGATGAATTATGAGACAATCTATGGTCATGTTGTTGAAGGCTTTCATTGCTGCAATCTCTGGGTTGTTGTGCATTTTCTGGTACCTCACAACCTTTGAGGATGCCTGCCATAGATGTGGGTGAAACATCAGGAGAGAATGCTTCTAGAACATGGCCATACAGCCCGGAAAATGCACAACAACCCAATCTATGATTGTCTTTCTTCAGATTGCCATGTGGCTCTTCTCTTCATTTATAAATGAAAAATACAAAAAATTAATAATTTGCCTGTAAGTCTGTTTATACAGCACTGCTTTCATCTCGGTAGTGTGTCTAGTGTATTTTGGGCATCACTCACCAAACAGTAAATATTGTCCACTGTGGTTCTTTTTGTTGTTAATTCAGCCAACTCACTATTCCCTTCCCAACCCTGCAAAGTATAAGCAGATAGGTATCCATTGTGTCTGTGCTTAATTTCCATGTGTGTGATTCGTTTACATATTATTAAACCACCCATCTGATCTATAACGGCAGCCCTGCTGACACTGTTTGACCCAGTTTGACAATCTGGATAGAAATTGTAGGGTTGGCTGTTCAATGTCTGTGACTTTAACAGCATTGCTTTGGGCCTGGAATCAATTCTCTCTGTTTACAGACCATTTCACAGCCCTTTACCTGCAACATCACTTGTGTCAGTCCCATAAATACTTCGGTGTATATAATGCTTGAATTAGCATAATGGTTTAGGCATACAGCCTTAAGCACAAAGAAGGACATGTCAACATGTTCTCTTCACTTAAGCAATTAAGAGCCATTATGCTGCTTCAGTGGAAATATCATCAAGGTTAAAGACAATCCCAAACACCCCTCTAACCTTTTTATTCTAAGTCTAATAAATGAGGCATAGAAATTGAAATGTTAGTAAACAGTGCAACTTGCAAGCTCTTTCTATATCATGTTTAATCAGACCTCTCACTCAACCACTTCCGAAGTGTAAGGAAAGGTGGATGTTGAAGACCGTCACCTACATTTTCAAGCACTGGAGAAATTGGCTTCAGTGCAAGTGAATTTCTGAGCAAAAAAGTAACTCAATACATCTGAACAGCCAAATGTTAATTATTTACATACATAAATACGTATGAGTGTTTGAGTACCATACAACCCTACCAGTGCCTACTTTGAGATAAATCTTATTAAGTTTAATGGGACTTACTCCCAGGTGACCAGTCATGGGAATGCAACCAAAATACATCAATTACATTTTCTCTTTCAGTAACATATATACTATTTTATTTTAGATGATTCTCTGTATTTTTCCTTATATTATCCAAAAAGATAACACGATCTCTTAACAGATACTGTTATTAAATTGCTAGTGTGTGTGTATTTTTCAGGTGGTACGATTCAGATAAGTTATGAAATTAATTTCACAATAGAGATGAATGTTCCCCCATCCCAGCTTTACTGGTTATTTTTAAGAACATTCTACAATTTTTGTAGAATCATAGGATCATACGTAGATACAAGGCCAAATCTATGTAATTTGTTTGTCAAGTGTTTAAGAGGATTGGGAACCCAAACCATTGAATAAATGGCATCAAATTACACAACCTGTGAGTTTCATAATAATATAGTAGCATCAATGCAAAACATATGGAAGACAATCAGATTCACAGGCTATGCTGTGATAAATCCATCCAAAAAGTGGAGAATGGCCAACGTCAAAGCAGGAGGTGGGGCAACTTATGTAAACACTTAAAAAATGATGCAAACATGGATTGGTATCCATTCTTTCCTATAGTCATCACTATTTTTGTACAGCAGGAATAATTAGGATATAGGTGCAACTCTTCACTGCCAATGATCCAAATAGTAAAAGAAGATCATAAGAAGCATTGTCCATTAAAACAGTGAGGTGGCCAAAGGATTGACCTTACATTCAAGATTTATGCATGCAGAGTAACAGGTCAAACCCTGTTGCCTATTCCCAAGATCAAACCCCGCTTGTCTATCACCAAGATAACTTGCCTATTACCAAGAAATCACTATTGTCCTCCATTCTATTATGTTTCATTTCCATGGGTTCGACTGGAAAATTGGATGTTTGCTTCACTCTGACAGAAGAGCAAATGAATGGGAGAAAAGAAAAAGACAGCAATTTAAGACCAAAGCTGAATCCACTACCCCTGTCCACCCACAAGGAAAATGGGTAACATAACTACCAGTAATATTTATAATTTAAGAAATCTTAAGTCTTGTAGTGAAGATCCTCTTACAGAGCATAAAGTAAACCAAGGTTATTTTCACTAATGTCCATGACTCATGGAGCCCATTGGTTTCCTTTATGTCCTGAATGTTACAAAATAATGCAAAACCTGTTTTATCAGAGATTATAGTAAATCATAAAAATGAGTATCATGCCATGGTCAATCAGTGATGGCTTTATTGCACCACTTTTCACTCTTTAGAAGTGAGGTGGTTGAAATTCTATTTTCAGCCTTAGTGAGCTTTTCTAATGGCCTGCTAGTGCTTCCAAAATGTAAAGCAGCTGTGGAAAGTCCCTCCATGTCTGAGCCCATGATTCCTTGAGGATCATCCTAAGAAACTGCTAAAAATACACATGAGAAGCTCTCCTAGTTGCTCAGCACTTTGGATTCAAATTTTTGGCTGTGGTCCACTTTGTTCTGATTCATCACTGTGACATAGTATATTGCAAACCTAAAAAGTGAGAGTAGGAAGCAAATATTACAGTTTAGTTTGATCCTATATGACTTCTAGTGGAATGTTGATCTTTGAATCATGCTCTGAAGGGCTCATTTTTGTTCACTGGCCAAAACATGAGCCCCCTTATGTTACAACTTTTTAAACATTACAACCCTAGCACTATATATCATTGATGGGCTTCTCTTGGCTGGTCAAGAGTATATCCCACATTTAAAGGGTGAAGGAACCACAAGGCATAGCTGAGGTATTGTCAGGCACCAGGGCACACACATTTATATTTCATAAATATATTTCATAAAGAGTTGAACATTTTAACATTAAAGAGATTAAGAGCCAGAGAAAGCCTTTGCTCAATAGGCTCTATCAATTTGGGCTTTGACTACAAAATGGTATTCTTGCTCCTAAGTGGAAGAGAAAGGTGATACTGACAATGCATGCCTTAAATTAGGACATACCCATTTCATCCCAGTCAGTCTCTGTGACACCAGTGCAGAGTTCAGTGACTTCTCCCTTTACAGTCCAATGCTTCTTCTTTTTTTTTTTTTGGCTAAGAATGTATTTGATTTAGCAAGATGTTATGCATCTTTGAGCCAGATCAAATGAAAGGAATACACTATGTCAAAGGTATATAAAAGAGATACGGTAAGTAGAGATTTAGACATGGAGCTGGAGGAGCTGGGTTCATATTGTTGCGATACTAGGTATGGTAAAGGTTTTCCCCTGACATTAAATCCAATCATGTCTGACTCTGGAGGTTGGTGCTCATCTCCATTAGTAAGCTGAAGAGCTGGCGTTGTCCGTAGACACCTCCAAGGTCATGTGGCCGGCATGACTGCATGGAGCGCCGTTACCTTCCTGCCAGAGCGGTACCTATTGATCTACTCACATTGGCATGTTTTTGAACTGCTAGGTTGGCAGGAGCTGGAGCTAACAGCAGCCGCTCATGCCGCTCCCGGGGTTTGAACCTGGGACCTTTCGGTCTCCAGCTCAGTGCTTTTACACACTCTGCCACCGGGGGCTCCATGCTTCCCAAAAATAAGACTTTCCCTGAAAACAAGACCTAGTAGAGGTTTTGGTGAATTGCCAAATATAACACATCCCTCCGAAAGTAAGACCTAGGAGGAGGGAGCTGCCGCTGCCGGCGAGAAGGTGCCTTTCCCTCTTTCTTCTTCGCCTTCCTCGGCAGTGGGGACTCCCTCCTCTTCCGCCGAGGAAGGCGTGTACAGCGCAAAGGAGAAGGAGGAAAAGAAACATGCCTTTCCCTCCTTCTCCTTCGCACCGCACGCGCCTTCCTCAGCGGAGGAGGAGGTAGCAAAATAAGACATCCCCTGAAAATAAGACCTAGCGTGTCTTTGGAAGCAAAAATTAATATAAGACACTGTCTCATTTTCGGGAAAACACGGTATGTACAAAATCATTTAATTTGTGTGTGTGTCAACTGCAGAATAAGATGCATGAAGCCGATTGGTGGAGCCATGTCTGGAGAGCTGGTAAGCCTGGGAGTTTTTGATACTGTTGCAATTTTGTTCAGGCTTGGGCTAAACAGGTGCAGAGTGACAGTTGGAAGAAAGAAGCAGAGAGAGAGAGACAGAGCTTGAAGTGTGGTCTTGCTTCATGAGCTGCTGGAAGGAATTTATCCACATGGACAAAGGAAAGACTATTTTAAATCTCTCATAAAAGGACATTATGTGAGTTGGTGCAACTGAGCAGATTATACATATGCTGTTCTGGGTTTAAGAAGAAGAATCCATTTGTTCTTTATTGTTCACCAGCATGGCACATATCTTCTTTCTCTGACAAAGCAGTGTGCGGACTATACATTTTGATTTTTCATTACATCATAATACTCCTGCTAAGCCACAAAACATATTGGTTGACACAATACTTCAGTATCTTTAAACAGGACATAAGGTAGCCCAAATAAATGCCTGACATGTTCACAGAAAATGAATAAACTAATCACACATCCAAACCTAAAATGTAAAACTGTGTATTTGTGATGACAGTCATTATTATTGAGTAAGCTGCTCTTAGATTACACATAGATTTATGCAAAACCAACCATGGGATCCTTGTGTTTTGCCTGTGGGCAGATTTTGGATTTTCAAAAAAAAAAAACACACATGTAACTGTTTTGTTCATCCTTGTATTCCTAGAAGCAGCTCCATCTACAACTTGGTATCAGTACTTCACCTGAATTTGAATGTCTGCTCTTACTTTTCATCTTAAATTCTGATTGCACAGATTTCGATATCCTATGAAGCCTCTTCTCTGTCCAGCTGGTTCTTTGTAGCCTCTTATCTAATGAACGCACCTAAATATCTGGCAGACTTACACATTTTTGTTATGGTGAATAAAGATAGTGGCCTGACATGAATGTTGGAACTACACCTGGAGGAAATAATTTTTGTTCAAACTTATATGCATTATAACATAAGGTGTTAGTTATGGCTTGATAAGAAACAACAGGATTCTAATGTCGAAAGGAAAAATCTCAATAAAAATTCAAAGCCAAATGTAAAACTTTGTAGGAACTGGGGTGTTTTGTTCCATTTGTTCACTTACTTCCCTATCTCACCCACTACTCAGAAATAAATGTTGAAAAATATGCTCTTTAACTACCATTCTTGAATAAAATCAAGTGCAGAGGAAAACTTTCCTCCTTTCTGGAGGAAAGTTTTACACCCAGAATTTACCTGCTTCAGTAGACAAAGGAACCCTCAGCCACATAAGTAGAAAAGCACCTATAAATTTAAAGTAGCTTATGCATGTTAGGCACTAATGAATGTCATCTCCTGTTTTGTCATGAAAAAAGATCTTTCTGCTGCGAAAGGAGCCTGATTTAGATTATGAATAGCTGTCCTGATTTGCAAAAATGACTCCAGAGAGAGAATCAGAGATTCCATAGGCTTGTGGCACTTGAGGTTTCTGCCCTTTTTGTTGAAAATTAATTTGTCCTGTGGGTTATTGGATTCCAGCTCAGGCAATGTATATTGCTCAGTCATCACAAATTTACTTAAAATTTAGTGTAGCTGAAGTTCATTCAATAAGGCAAAAGTCTACACTTAAAAGCTTCCATGAAACCTTGTACGAAAAACCTCATAACAGTGTATTTGAAAGTGCTGGTTCTCTGATCAGATTTACAATGATTGTTGGACTTTTTCTATAAGGTATTATGCTACCTGCAATCACCATCTCATTCTTCACCCTTGAAACTATATAACAAATATTTGTGTATTATATCAGCGTGGCATAGTGGTTTGAGTGTTGGATATAACTCTGGAGACCAGGTTTTGAATAACTGCTTGGCCAAGAAAACCTATTGGGTGACCTCTAGCCCTAAAACTGAAAGGAAGGGGGGCGTAGAAAACCCTCCCATGTTGGCCAATGGGACGAAAATTTTCATTCATTCGTATTTGGACCAGAACTGGGACATCTATACAGATTCGGCTGCTGCCAGTGTGAAGATGAATTAGCACTGGGCCCATTCACAGTACATAATTATAGCTTACAATTCCACTTTCGCTGCCATGGTGGCATCCTATGGAATCCTGGTATTTGTAGTTTAGTGATCCACTAGAACTCTGGCAGAGAATTCTAAATGTCCCAGGATTCTATGGGATGGAGCCAAGGCAGCTAAAATGGAATATAGCATTGTGTATCGTGAATGTCATCAAGTGGATCTTCTTCAAGACAATAATAAAAGAAGCTTATATGTCCAGTTATATATCAAACCATCCCTAAGGATTTTTATTTTATTTTATATCATCATCATCTATGCGGATAACACTCAACATTACTACTATTTTCCACCTAACTCCAAGGTAGCCTCTCAGACCATAAACCAATGCCTGACAGCTGTGATGGGCTGAATGAGGGCTAATAACTTGAAGCTCAATCCAGAAAAAGACAGAGGTCCTCCTGGTCAGTTGTAGGACCGATCAGGATATTGGGTAGCAACCTGTGCTCGACAGGATAACACTCCCCCTGAGTGCGCAGGTCCGCAGCCTGGGAGTCCTCCTGGATTTATCACTGACGCTTGATGCTCAGGTGACAGCGGTGGCCAGGAGGGCTTTTGCACAATTAACACTTGTGCGCCAGCTGCGACCATATCTCAAGAAGTCTAACTTGGCCACGGTGGTCCACACCCTGGTTACATCCAGATTGGATTACTGTAATGCTCTCTAATGTGGGGACGGCCCGGAAACTCCAGCTGGTTCAGAGATCCACAACCAGGCTCCTAACTGGAGCCAATTGCAGGGAGCATACAGCATTCTGCTAATGCAGTTCCACTGGCTGCCGATAAGCTTCGGGTCCCAATTCAAGGTGAAGGTCATGACCTATAAAGCCCTATACGGCTTGGGCCCAACCTATCTCCGTGATCGCATCTCCTCCATGAACCAGCATGTGCTCCAAGATCTTATGGAGAGGCCCTCCTCTTGCTCCCGCCACCGTCACAAACACGGTTGGTGGGGACGAGGGAGAGGGCCTTCTAGATGGTGGCCCCCAAACTCTGGAATTCCCCTCCTGGAGAGATCAAGCAAGCCCCCACAGGACTGGCCTGAGGAAATTTCCAGGGGTATGCAAAAAAATTTGTGCCCCCCGTGCTGCGGGATGCATGGCCAGATCTGGCCCCGCCTCCCACGCCATGCGTGGGTGCCCTGACCCCGCCTCCCACACTGCTGACCACACCTCCCACCCCGCACCCCTGTCACAGCCAGGCTGTGGCAGGAGTCCAGTCCTTCCAGGCCGCAGCAGGCACATGCTGCAGGAGGCGTGGCCAGCCCCACCTCCCGCGGCGGACACCCTGTCCCAGCCAGGCTGTGGCAGGAGTTCTTCCAGACTGCGGCCTGGAAGGATTCCCACCGCAGTGGGCACGCGCCATGGGAGGCAGGGCCAGACTTGGCCACGCCTCCCGCATTGCACGGCCATGCCTCTCTCAGCGCGGAAGGCAGGGCCAGGGTGCCGGAGGCAGAGCCAGGTGTGGCCCCGCCTCCCAGGGGCTCGATAGCGCCCCTGGGAACATGGCGCCCAACGCAAGGGCATGGCTAGCATCCCATGTTGGGCCAGGCCTGAGCCCCCACTCTAGTCTTGTTTCATGTTAAAAATGCTAATTCGAATTATGGATCAAGGTAATTTGACATATGTGAAGAGGGAGAGGAGTATAGTTGTAGTGAAAGTACTACCAGAAGGAGATGTAGCAAAAATGTAGAAAAAACTCTTCAGCTCCTCAAATATACATTTCATACAAATGAAATAAAATAACAAGATCTCAGTGTTCATGGGAGTGTTCTGCCAAAAGGTTGACAATTCGAAGCTGGGTCAGGGTGAGCTCCTGATCTTCAGCCCAGCTCCCCGCCCACCTAGCAGATTAAAAACAGCAGAGTAGATAAACGGGAACCACATTAAAAGCGGGGAGGTATTTTAGGCACAGCGTTTCAATCAGAAAAGGAGGAAAAACTTTATGAACAAAAGAAAGTTCTTTGGCAAGGGGATGGAGTTATATCCCCCCCCCCCCCCCGTGTCCAGTACTGAGCACAGCCTCCAAAGATGCCGAAAGATGGGAAAAAACCTATAAAATACCTCTATCTGTTGCCTGCTTTGCCATTATATAACAGGCATTGAATGTTTACCATATATGTGTTCTGGGATCCACCCTGAGTCCCCTTTGGGGTGAGAAGGGCAGAATATAAATACTGTAAATAAATAAATAATAAACTTATAATGACAAAAATAGCTATTGAAAACTTGTATCATAGACCAAAACCACTTCATAGAATCCTGGTCTTGCTGTTTAGTAGAAATGTTCATGTACAGGCAGTCCCCAAGTTGCAAACATCTGACTTAGAAATGACTCATAGTTACAGATGGGGGTGAGACAACAGGAAGTGAGAGAAATCTACCCCTCAGAAGGGAAATTCACTCCTGAAAGGGTTATCATGGCAAAAAGGTGTCTCACAAGAAGCTTTATCACCAATCCTTGTTTCCACAAGAAACCAAATTTTTCATAATCCAATTATCATAAGGACAGAAAGTGAGGTGAAGTCAGGGCAAAACAGACAGCAAAACAAACACCATGGGGATATTATCCCTATGCTATCCAAAGATACAGAGATGTAAATATAGATATAGATGTAGATATAGATATAGATAGATTTGACTAGAGTTACACTTAAAAACATATCTTTTCTGACTTACAAACAAATTCAACTTAAGAATAAACCTACAGAACCTATCTTGCTCAAAACTTGGGGGCTGCCTGTATCTCCCACCAATCTTTACTTCAATGGCATATCCGCTTCAGCTTTGAGGCTATCATCTCTCTGCTGAAAATATAACCTTTAAAGACAATTGCAAGAAATGAGATATTGTCTGAAAGCGAATTCATGGCACAATGTACTAGAAATTTTAGATTAATAAACCTCTTTCTATGGAGAACAAAATAACTTTTGCAGTTTTATCATAGGCTGTTTGTTTCTTTCAAGATTTATGGTCCTTCCCACCAATATGCATCTTACGTCTCACTTCTTCAAGTTAAGGAAAGACAATGTTAAACAGGCTTCTGAGTGGCACAAACCAAAATTGGCAATGATCTAGCTTTTGTATGAGGGGAAAAAGACTAAGAAGCAACGCACATGTTAATAAGAATATCGTGATGGTTTGCATCAGGACATCTTGAGGAGGATCTGCATACGGTTAAATAAATCTAGTAACTTATAATCAATAGAATGCCAATATACTTGCTCAATGTTTTTATCAGCCTGATGCTGGCGAACCATCGTTTATGAGGAATTAAAGCTCTTCTTGCTTAAAGCTGCTTTAATTGATTGATGCTCAAAGTTTGGGAACTAAAAACCCATCAAGCTATTACAAAGCTCCTTTAACCAAGCCTTTTCCTTTGAAAGCAGTATGCTCAATTGAAACTGGCAGCCCACGATTTTAAGTTTCAGGCAGCTCTGTCATTCCGCGAGGAATGTGCCTGCCACTTCACACGATAGGTTGAACTGAAAGACATGTACTTTGAATCAGGGAATCAATAGAACACTTAATGGACAATTAGGAGAACAGCTGTAGGACTGTCAGAGACCCATCTGTATACTACTCAAACAGCCGAGGCCCGGACAGGGCAGGGGAAAACAAAGTACACCGCTGCAGGGCATTCGCTTCCATTACAAAACATCACTTTCATTCCCCACTGAATGTTAATATAGTGCGCTCTCCCTCTTTTTTCCCATTACAAATTTTAACATGTGTAGAAAATTATGGAAATTGCTCCGGTCATTTGTCAACTTATATCATGTGAATTGATCAATAAATTTTACCACTTTGTTGTTAATGTAGATAAATTTTGGCATTTAATTAAGCAATCGCCCAAAAATGTGGCCACTTTCAATTTCAGCAGATGCTGCCTTTTCATTTCCAATGCATCAGCCGCCCAGGCGAAGGCAAGCCAGTTGCTAAATATTTATAGACAACATGACAATACTAGAAAGAGTTATCATTGGCGATTTTGATGCAGAAACAATTAAAATGGTGAGAAAAAGAGGACATGTGTGATGATGAAGTGAAATGATTTCCCTAGAAAATAAATTACTTTGATGTCTACAAAAGAACAAAAAATTACACTCGTACCCAAAGGCACAAGGCATGACGTACTAACGAAACACTGACATATAAGTATTTAATTTCTTATTGCCTCCAGCATTCACAAAACAAAATGGGTATGTATGTGTATACATATATATGCAAAAATAGAAGTGACATCTATAGGTCCTTTTCTGTCTGTGTGCACACGGCTACATATACATCATAGCAGTGCTTTGTAAGAGTAAAGGTTTTATAAAAGTGATACCATAAACAGCCATTTTCATTATTATTTTCTGTTGGGTGTTCCCTTGTTTCAGATTTCTGATTGCTTTTGGAGTTTTTATCTGTTTCCAAAGAAAACTGTTGTGCAGTAGTAGGTGAGTAGATACACACACAAGGGATAAACCAAAGCGACATTTTGGTTGTGGGACCAGTTTTGCTCTTCTTTGGATTTTAGCCAATCTATATATATAAAAGAGTGATGGCATCACAGCAATTCACAAAACAACAAAAGTACAGGCCCCCCAACCTCAAAATTTGACAACACAACCCATCATCCACGCCTCAAGGTTGATACAACAAAAAGAAAAGAAAAATAAAGTCCTAATTAGAGGGAGAGCAATAATTTTTTTTTTATCCAATTGCTGCCAGTTTAGAGGGCTAATCTCTGCCCACTTGGTTGCCTAGCAACCAAGGCACAGCCAGGTTTCAGTTAGGGGACAGGCAGATTTAGGCCTCACTTAGGCTTCTTCCACAGATTATCTAATTTGCACTGGATTATATAGCAGTGTAGACCCAAGGCCCTTCCACACAGCTATATAACCCATTTATAATCTTATATTATCTGCTTTGCACTGGATTATCTTGACTCCACACTACCATATAATCCACTTCAGTGTGCATTTTATACAGCTGTGAAGAAGGGGCCTCAGATAATCCAGTTCTGAGCAGATAATATAAGATTTGAAATATACAGTAGAGTCTCACTTATCCAACGTAAACAGGCCGGCAGGATAAGTGAATATGTTGGATAATAAGAAGGGATTCAGGAAAAGCCAATTAAACATCAAATTAGGTAATCGTTATACAAATTAAGCACCAAAACATCATATTATACAACAAATTTGACAGAAAAAGTAGTTCCATGCACAGTAATGCTATGTAGTATTTACAGTAGAGTCTCACTTATCCAACACTCGCTTATCCAACGTTCTGGATTATCCAACGCATTTTTGTAGTCAATGCTTTCAATATATCGTGATATTTTGGTGCTAAATTCATAAATACAGTAATGACTATATAGCATTACTGTGTACTGAACTACTTTTTCTGACAAATTTGTTGTCTAACATGATATTTGGTGCTTAATTTGTAAAATCATAACTTAATTTGATGTTTAATAGGGTTATCCTTAATTCCTCATTATCCAACATATTCGCTTATCCAACGTTCTGCCGGCCCGTTTATGTTGGATAAGTAAGACTCTACTGTACTGTATTTACAAATTTACCACTAAAATATCACAATGAATTTAAAACACTGACTACAAAAGCATTGATTATGAAAAGGCAGACTGCGTTGGATAATCCAGAACATTGTATAAGCGAATGTTGGATAAGTGAGATTCTTCTTTAATATGAAATAATTACTGGGATAGAATAATGCAGAACAATATAATCTCTAAAACCAGGACAGTAAATAAACAGGGGAATTCCACACAGGAAACAATCAGGGCCAGCTAACACCTCCCAACAAAGTATTCCCATCATCAAAGTCTGGCAAATCCTGTTTTCTCAGGGCCACAGACAGTAGAAGCACATAAAATATCGCAAACAACATCACTCTGAAAACAAGGGTATTCCAGACACGAAACAATCAGGGCCAGCTAACACCTCCCAACAAAGTATTCCCATCATCAAAGTCTGGAAAATCCTCTGTTCTCTCAGGGCCACAGACAGTAGAAGCACATAAAATATCGCAAACAACGCCACTCTGAAAACAAGGGAATTCCAGACAGGCAACAATCAGGGCCAGCTAACACCTCCCAACAAAAAATTCACTCAGGGAGGAAACAGCCAGGCTTTAAAGCTGCAAGGCCATTACATCCTAATCATTTTTCCTAATTGCAGCATTCATACTTGCCTCCAACAAACAAAAAAAAACCAATCAGAAATATTGTATATTCACAACCTTTAGGAAATAATATCCCCTGATGGCGCAGCGTGTTAAAGCGCTGAGCTGCTGAACTTCTGGACTGAAAGGCCACAGGTTTGAATTGGGGGAGCGGAGAGAGCCCCCACTGTTAGCTCCAGCTTCTGCCAACCCAGAAGTTCGAAAACATGCAAATGTGAGTGCATCAATAGGTACTGCTCCGGCGGGAAGGTAACGCCGCTCCATGTAGTCATCCCACATGACCTTGGAGGAGTCTACGGACAACGCCGGCTCTTCGGCTTAGAAATGGAGATGAGCACCAACCTCCAGAGTAAGACACGACTGGACTTAATGTCTGGAGAAAACCTTTACCCTTGACCTTAACTACCACCAATTCCTCAATACTTTATTTCCCATACCACCAGACTTCGCCACAACAACGCGTGGCCGGGCACAGTTAGTACCATATAAGCAAAGATTGTGTACTGAACTTCTCATTAGATGTTTCATATTTTCCCACAGATATGACCCAAACCTTCTTTACAAAAAGACACATGATGATTTATTTTTCCTCTTAATGGATCTTTATATGATTTATCAAAAAGATGGAAATAAATATTGGAAATAATGCAAAGAACTAAACTCTTTTTGTGAGTCCAAGGAAACTCCAGCCCCTTCTACACTGTCATATAAAATCAGATTATCTGCTTTGAACTGGATTGCAGTGTAGATTTAGGGCCTTTCCACACAGTCATATAATCCAGAATATCAAGGCAGAAAATCCCACATTATCTGCTTTGAACTGGGTTATATGGCAGTGTGGACTCAGATATTCCAGCTCAAAGCAGATATTGTGGATTATCTGCCTTGATATTTTGGGTTATATGGCTGTGTGGAAGGGTCCTTGGTGATCTGAGTTCACACTGCCATATATTCCAGTTCAAAGCAGACAATGTGGATTATCTGCTTCGATAATATGGATTATATGGCAGAGTAGAAGGGGCCTCTGTTTCACACTCATAATATGGTAATGGCAATGATCTTTTGAAACAGGAGTTTAAAAAAAAAATCAGGAGTTTGCTTGCTTATCTATATCATTAATGTCATTATACCATTAAAGTCATTACCATTAAAGTCATTACATTTTAGTCCTGCCTAAAGCTGTGCTTTGAATTCAGACTAACAGAAGCAACAATAAAATAGGCAATACAGATTACAGTTCTTGCAAACTGTCCTTACTCATTCTTGTAAACAGGACACAGTAACAGAAACTTCCTTTTTAATAATTTATATGTAGACATAAGCCCACATGGTGGTTATAAATGCACATGGCTGCATATATTCATAGCTTTTATAAAGATATAGATTTCTTATAAACAACATGTTAGCATTTGATCTTCACTGTATAGACACAATTGCTATAATATTCTAAAATACACCGCATAGATAGAAATTGTCACTGCAAAACAAAAAATTATGATCAAAACTAATGTTCATGAATTAAAACATTAAACTGGTGCACCCATGAATAAGTGACTTTGAAGATCAGCTCTGAAACTTTTAAAGCCCACACAGATGTGGTGAGACAATAGGCAACACAAATGACCATTTAAGGTTTTGAGATGGCCTTTGGGAGCACAAGATGAAACCCTGCCTTTGAGAGCCCGAGGCCCTGAATATAGCATTCACTACTAGAGACAACATGATTAACGGCTGCAGCTCATTGGAGTGATTCCGGGGCTGGCTGCCTCGTAGAGCTTTTGCAGGTGTCTCTAGAGTAGGAAATGGCTGAACACCACACTGCTGTCTTTGTCATAATCACCCCGAACAAGCAGACTCTCCATGCAGCCTGCATCATTTCTACTTTTAGAGCAAAGCAGAAGTGGCTGGAATCCCTTCTGAAGAGTAAAAAAATGCCTATCAATAAAATTTATTTTTTTCTCATTCATATGACTTTCTCAGGATTTTCTTAGTAATAGTCTGCCAAGAGATATATGTTAGTTTGTACTGAATGAGGACTGATACTTTACACAAAGTATACTGTTATTTTGAAATTGAATCTTATTGTCCAAAGGAAGACATTCTGGCTAATGCAGGCCCTTTCATCTTTCCATTGGATTTGGCATGACAAGCCCAGACAAAGCTGGTACATCTGGTGGGAACGTAGGTCTGCCTTCTTGACAGTTTCTCCCAAGTTTTGTTTATTTATTCATTTATTTCATTTAGATACCGCTTTTCTCACCCCTAGGAAGGCTCAAAGCGGTTTTTGGAACTCTCCTCATAGACAGGTTCTATCAATGGTGTCTGTAACGGAACAACTAATTATAATGGAGTTTTTGTCTATGTTTATTGATGTTGATATTATGGCAAAGGCAGACAGGAACTGGTTACATCTGGTTATGGCCAATGGGCTAATCAATAAAACGTGATTGGTCGATGTGTCACCATAGTTATGTAGACTTTACAGAAATGCAGTGTTCCCTCACTACTTCGTGGTTCACTTTTCACAGATTCGCTGCTTCACGGTTTTTCAATAAACTCTAAAAGACTATTATCTATATTTATATATATTAAAGGGTAATGAAATTTCGGCCTAGGACAAAACAAAACTACACATCCCAGAAACACTAAACTTGGCAGCACAACCCCTCATCCATGCCTCTACGTTCATACAACAAAAAGAAAAGAAAAGAAAGTCCTAATTAGAGGGAGAGTAATAATTGTTTTTATCCAGTTGCTGCCAGTTAGAAGGCTAAGCTCTGCCCACTTGGTCTCCTAGCAACCCACTCAGCCCAGGGGACAGGCAGAGTTAGGCCTCACTTAGGCCTCTTCCACATTGGCTATAAAATACAGATTATCTGATTTGAACTGGATTATATGGCAGTGTAGACTCAAGGTCCTTCCACACAGCTATATAACCCATTTATAATCTTATATTATCTGCTTTGAACTGGATTATCTTGACTCCACACTGCCATATAATCCACTTCAGTGTGCATTTTATACAGCGGTGTAGAAGGGGCCTCATATAATCCAGTTCTAAGCAGATAATATAAGATTATAAATATACAGTACAGTCTCACTTATCCAATATAAACAGGCAGGCAGAACGTTGGATAAGTGAATATGTTGAATAACAAGGGATTTAGGAAACATCGATTAAACATCAAATTAGGTAATCATTATACAAATTAAGCACCAAAACATCATGTTATACAACAAATTTGACAGAAAAAGTAGTTCCATGCGCAGTAATGCTATGTAGTAATTACTCTATTTACAAATTTATCACTAAAATATCACAATGAATTTAAAACACTGACTACAAAAACATTGACTACTAAAAGGCAGACTGTGTTGAATAATCCAGAACATTGGATAAGTGAATATTGGATAACTGAGATTCTACTGTAATATGAAATAATTACTGTGGCAGAATAATACAGAACAATATAATGTCTAAAACCAGGACAGTAAATAAAGAGCAACACTCTGAAAGCAGGGAAATTGGGAATTCCACAAAGGAAACAATCAGGGCCACCTAACACCTCCCAAGAAAGGATTCTTCCAGAAAGGAAGCTGACAAGGGAGTGAAGCAGTGTGTATTACCAAAGTCATTGTTACTATCATTATTATTATTATTATTATTATTATTATTATTATTATTATTATTATTATTATGTTGCTGTGAACCATGAAAATGAATACAATCTGGCTCCAAGTATTCAAAAACACTAAAATCAGAATATATAAAAATTACTTCGGTATAATAAAACAGAACAATACAATCTCTAAAATCAGAACACTAAATAAAGAACAACACTCTGAAAACAGGGGAATTCCAGACAGGAAACAATCAGGGCCAGCTAACACCTCCCAACAAAGTATTCCCATCACCAAAGTCTGGCAAATCCTCTGTTTTCTGAGGGCCACAAACAGTAGAAGCACATAAAATATCGCAAAGAACACCACTCTGAAAACAAGAGAATTCCACACAGGAAACAATCAGGGCCAGCTAACACCTCCCAACAAAAAATTCACTCAGGGAGGAAGGAGCCAGGCTTTAAAGCTGCAAGGCCATTACATGCTAATCATTTTGCCTAATTGCAGTATTCATACTTTCTCCCACCCTGGACCTTCCACAGATATATAAACCTCACTTGCCTAATTTCCAACAAACCTCACAACCTCTGAGGATGCCTGCCACAGATGTGGGTGAAATGTCAGGAGAGAATGCTTCTGGAACATGGCCACACAGCCCAGAAAACTCACAGCAACCGAGTGATTCCGGCCATGAAAGCCTTCAACAACACATAGAACCTATCTTGTTCGTAACTTGGGGACTGCCTTGCAGTGTTTTGTTGCATTTTAATGGATATACTTTAAAATAGATTTCAATTGATACTGTAATTGTATTTTAACTTCTGTATGTTTTAGCAACATAAACATTTATCAACATTGTTACATTGTGTAAGCTGCTTGATCCCATGGCTGGAGAAAAGATGGGATATAAATAAATGTAACAGAAACAATGATAATGATAACAACAACACATAAGGGTGCCTCATTCCAATTTGGCTATAGATCCATCCAATATTGTCTATAACTTACAAACCTCTCTGAGGTCTCTTACCTTCCAATAATTAGTTATCTGAGATCCTTAGTATACCTGTTATCAACAAACTGGTAACAATGAAGAACACAATTAACATGAACTATTAGTAGATCCACAACCAGGCAATACTGCATTTACCACTTTTATTGAGAAAAGATATAGAATGACATAAGTCACACTGGGACAAACATCATTGCAGGAATTTGCCCAACTTCAGGAAAATTTAGAAAGAATATGAAATTACGTGATATTTGGGTAGAGGATATTTTAGTGACCAGTCAGCGACAGTAAAATTGGTGCCACATCCACTTAGGAAAAACATCTTTAATTTATTAGACAATATTATGAATATCTGCTCTGTAGTTTTATATGAATTAAGAAGATATCATCTTTGTTCAAGTGACAGCCTTGTAACCATACAGTCAGTGGATCAACGTCAAAAGAGTTGAATTTATTCTCTATTGGTATTCAGAAGCTGATAAAGGAGCCAAAATAGAATGAGGATAGCTACATTTTAGCTAAATCTGTAGCCTATATAGAATTGTTCATTCTTCATAGCTCACAGCTTCTTTCATGCAATGGAGATATAATGTGATACATTAAAGTGTATGAGAAAATAATGTGAATTCTCCATATCACATTCATATTTTATCTGAACATAGTGCATGTTTATATATGCATTACTGGGAAATTTAACTGGTGTTGTCTAGCCTCATGTTGATAACTTTCACTTATAACTCAAATGAAATAGTAGTCTGAATGGTGGCATCTACAATTCTTAAGATTTATTCCAAATCATATTCCCTGCAAAATAAATCCAATATAGCCATTTTCAAAACCTGAAGTTTGAAGATCAGTTTGTGTGCAAATGTACACAAGTGTTTGGGATAGTATTCTAAGTCTTAAATATCATATTTGGTCAAAGCTGGTCAAAGTTCCCAAAGTTGTTGACATATAAAATCCAATAATTTGATTCATTTTGAATTTGTAATCTCTAAGATTATAGGCTTACAAATAATAACAAAAATCACAAAAACTAAAAAAAACATCAGCGCTATAGAATATTTTAATCACTAATGCTTATAATATGTACAACCAATATAAATGAGAAATGAGCAAGAATACATAATTTTAGAACTGGATGGAATACAGAAAGGAGCAGTGCTCAAAGTAATAAAATGAAAGGGAGTACTACTAAAAGTCATATAAAAAATAAACACAGAGGAGTCAAGATGCATGGAAGAGAATGTGACAAAAGAAGACATCACGTGGTATCCTGTTCAGCAGTTATCAGATAATAAACTAGATCTCATAATGTTTACAGTCATGAACAATTGAATGTGAACCCAAAAAACTCCCCTGTCAGTTTTTCCAAGATGTTGGAGATCAGGTCACTGAGAAGTGATGTTTGCAGTGCTCTCTCGGTCATGGGGCACCTTGAGACATGCAGCTGCAGACATACTACCTCATCAGATAGGGTGATTTTGGTGTCCTAGGATGCTTTCACCCCATCTTGGGGACGGAGACCAACGCCAGACATCACATGACTTTGCGTGACTTCCAGCATAGGCTCCGTCCCCAACTAAGGTGAAAGAATCACTGGATGCTTCCACCCCAACACGGGAGGCTTCCAATGGAGGTAGTACAGAGCAAGGGTGATGCTTTCTCCATGTGATGAGGAAAGCATCGCGGAGAGGGAATATGTGCACGCACGGGATGACAGATTCACCTTGTTGTTCCCTCTGTCTTTGCAAAAGCCCAGCAAAGCGGGACACTTTACCTGGGCTTTCTGATGAGGTCCTTGAGGGGTCTCTCTAGCCGCCTGTTTGTGATGACCCTCCAATGAAAAGAGTGTTGCAAATGTTATTCCCCAGCACCCTGATTTTCAGAACCTCCAACACACTTCACTGAAGGTGCTTCCAGGCTACAGCTGTGAGTTTTTGGAGTCATAATCATAGTTATGTTGATGATGCAGGATTTCAGCCTTTGATGTTATGCTCCCTCTGATTGTTCCAACCTCAGGCCCCATAAAGTCCAGTATAAAAGAAAATTCCTAATGGCGTCTGGCTAGCAATTTTTAAATAATTCATCCTAGCCCCCTCAAAAGAAGAGTAGCAGGAAGTTAGTTTCCGTGCCCCAAGTAAAGTGGAAGTTTGTGTGACAAGTGCACAAAGCTCCCATGACTGAGCACTGTAAACAACATTTGCCAGAACTTTGCTGCCTCACATGCTAGAGCCAAACATTTAATATGGGTCCTTTTGAAAATACCAAGGATTTAAAGTTTTGATATGGATTTTCAGTGAAATATTTCTAAGACATGGTATAGTTTTGAAAGATTTCCATAACTGGGTTTTTAAAAAATCTACAGTGCATGTATTTGTAAGATTTATTAGAGATGTTCCATTGAGACATAGAAGCATTTTCCTAATAAACTGAGAGGTTAGCTCCATTGTTTTCAGTACAACTGACCCCTGGCTTTGCTGTAAAACCAGTATCATTAGAAATGGTCCATTGGTTATATTGGAGCATTTCTAATGAACCGGAGGGTCAGCTCTATGGAAATAATGTAAAATATCCAGATTCATGATGAAAAACTCAATTGAAATGCATGAAACGTTCCTAATAAATTCAGATTTTAGTGGAGCTCAGCTCTGAGTCCATTAAAACATTATGAAAAAATAGTCACTGAGCATGCATCTTAAGTACTTCTTTCTAGGTTAATCTCTCATTTATTTTAAAACGTGCTGTAAAAATAGCAAAAGGCACCCATGAAAATTTGTTAAAGTTTGTCCATTTTCCCCCACATATATGTATGCACTGCAGATCATTTAGAAAAGACTTTCTTATGTTCCTAACCCTGAAAGCAAATTTTAAGGAAATATTTTCTTTTGTCTGGTAGCACAGTCTACACTAAAAAAATTAATTTATATCGCCCATAAACTTTGAAACTGTAAGCAGCTAGTTCACTGAATACTCCATTATCAGAGCTATTATAGCAGCCATTCCTGAATTGCTGTCCCTGATCCAACCTGCATTTCATGTCCTATTAACAGAAGCCATGGGAAGCGTATCAGACCTATATCCCTCTCCATCGTAACTCCCCTTTCAGACTTTTCTGTTCTTGATTGTTGCACAAGCGCACACACAAACACATTATTTACATTCTATTTTTGTTTCTTTTTTTATACATGTCTTTTTTAATGGTAATATTATCTAAACCAATCAGAGACTATTCTGACACTGTGATGACAGTAGAATGTCAATCAAATTTGGCTACATCATGACTGTGATGCCATTGCATAGTTAGAGCTTCTTGCCTTCAATGGAAATGGAATTTTTGCTGCAAAAATTACCCCAAAGAGAAGTTTCAGTTTTCAGAGAAGTGGACCAAAAAAAAAGTTTAAGGCACATGTGTCAAATGCGATTCCTATGAGCCGAATCTGGCCCACCATGTCATTTTATGTGACCCACAAGCTTCTCAATGCCAGTTACATTTATACTGCCTTACAATTACAAATGTTCCTTTGAAGGCAACCATAAGGCTAATGTGGCCTTTAGTGAAAATGAGTTTGACACCCCTAGCTTAAGGCCTGTTATTGGGTACAATCAGGATCAACCTGCAAAATGTAGTGTTTTTAAAGGCTATTTGTTGTATCTACTTTTTTACAACTCACAACTATGTAATGGTGTGCTACTGTGAATTCCTATACAAATAGAACCCCTCTGTATGAAAACAATATGACAATTCTGAGAAAGTCTGCAAAGTCTGGAAAATTGAGTTAGGACTTGGCAATCTAAGCCAAGTTCCCATTATTTTGTTTTATTCAATTTTGTGAGACAAGGAATCTAGTATGTTCAAAGTCTAAGAACTGCAAATATTCAAGGATAGGAAATGAGCCAGTTTCTAACAAGCCACAAGATATTTGGGATTACTGGAAGTCTCATAAAATTACTACTTACTTCTTGATGAAAATCAAAAATATGGTTTTGAATATTTAAGAAAAACCTTCCATAGCAATTGCAATAGAATAGATTTAAGTGAGAATCCCGATGGTGTGTGCTGGTCAATGCCCATCAGAAATCTATTTTTCCAAGGGCAGAGGAAAGTGACATTTTGTAAGATACAAACGCTAAATCTCTTGGGAACTGTGTTTACTTCCTATATCTTTAAATCAGGAGCATTTACCTTGAAAAAAACCTCATGTGGGTCATCTAAAAGGTAAAGGTTTCCCCTGACGTTAAGTCCAGTCGTGACCGACTCTGGGGGTTGATGCTCATCTCCATTTCTAAGCCGAAGAACCGGCGTTGTCCATAGACATCTCCAAGGTCATGTGGCCAGCATGACTGCATGGAGCGCCGTTACCTTCCCGCCAGAGCGGTACCTATTGATCTATTCACATTTGCCTGTTTTTGAACTGCTAGTTTGGCAGGAGCTGGGGCTAACAGCGGGCGCTCATTCCGCTCCCGGGATTTGAACCTGGCACCTTTTGGCCCGCAAGTTCAGCAGCTCAGCGCTTTAACACACTGATTAAGAATTTAATGAAGTCTTCCTTAGGCAATTGACTCTGTTCTCAATGAGCATATATTTGTTCAGATTGCCCCCACAATCCTTATTTACCCCACCACAACAACATCAGCAACCCTCTCCACATAGTCACTCCAATATTTCATAGATGAAAACAGGGACATATTTGGTCTAGCAACATCAGAATGTTTGCAAAAATTATTTGTAAGGACACACATACACAAGCTAGGAGAGGCTGCAGTGGTTTTCTTTTGCATGATCCTGCTTGGAAAGACAAGATCCCAGACCCTTGAAGTAAGCTGGGAGGAGAAGTCAAAAACCAAGAATTTTTAAAGCAACTAAAATTGGGAAGTTAAAATATTAATGGGATAGCATGACATTGTAGTCTCCAATTAACCCTCCTATGATTCTATTTCTCTAGAGGTTTTTAAGCAGATGCTGAATGGCCATCTGTTAGGGGTGTGTTCCTGCATGGCAGGAGGTTGGACTGGATGGCCCTTGTGTCTTCCAACTCTATGATTCTATATCCCCAGAAAATGTATGGAAAGTCTTGACGAGGCAACTTAATAGGAGGAGAAAAAAGGGACTTGTCTCAAACACCATCAGTTGTTTTGCTTTAAAAAATACAATGATGATTATTAAAGTACCCTAGAAGCAAGTCACTAGGGAGGCTATGGAACCTCTGGACAATGCAGGATTTCAAATATACTAAAGAATAATACAATTGCAAGGATGGGGGTACTAAAGAGATCCTGGCCCAATGTTCCAAAGACTTGTCAATTACAGCCAATGAATTAATATTAACCCAGTGCTAACTAAATGTGGGTATTGCTTTTGTGGGCGCACATTGAATTGATTTTTGCATCTATATTTGTGACAGATGATGTAGGAGAAATAAGTATATCTGAACTGCTCCCCCCACCCAAAAAAGATGTAAATCTAATGTACTCAAGCAAATAGTAGCAAAAAGACAACTATCTAGATTTTCTCTTACAATGATACAGAAACCATTTGGTCCAGATGCTAACCTACAAGAATTTCTGAATAATTACCAAGTGGCACTGATATTATGATAAAATCATTGAAGTTGTTTTTATGATAACCTCTTATACAGGAGACCTATAAAGCAAGTGGCATAAGTACTGTTTTTAGAAGGAAGAAAGGAAAACATATGGTTGTCTGGGTTTTTTTCTTGTACATTGACAATAAACATTGTTAAGTATAAAATTATCTAACATATGGAAGAAAAAGGTTCACTATTTTATTGAAAAAGTGACCCCCCCCTCCTCTAACAATAACTATAATTTTTTAGTGTATCCTTACAGATCTTTGCTGAGTGTCTAGCCCCAGCCTAGCCCCGAATCATTTAGCAAGCCTAAAACTGCTTTGGCAGGCCAGAGGCAATACCCATCCAAAGAAGACAGTGGCCCCACATCCCTTATAGAGGTTTGCCTTGACAAAATACTTTGGAACCCCTGTGTCTAGATTCGGAGTTATGCTTTATTAACATGTGTGTGTGGGGGGGGGGCATACATACACACACACACACACACACACACACACAAACGGGGATGCCATTATAGACATATTCCCAGCCACCTAAATAAACTTGATATAAAATATGAGCTTGTGAAACTGTTTGGAGGGCCATTGAATATCCAGCCCAATATCCAGCTGAAAGAGAAGCAGGATCTCTTTTGAGATTTAATTAAGGTCAGGTTTCAAGAAAGCCATCCAGGTGTTTCAGAAATATCAGATAGGAGATGAAATCTGTATTGTGTTATATGTTTCCTATTCAGTGTATATATTTACATAAGCTTTTTCTTTTGTCTCTAGGGCTGGCTCCTATTGTAAATCCCATAATCCCATCCTAGACTTTTCCAGACCATTTCCCAAATCTTGCCCCTTTTCTTCTGGGAGAATCTTCAAATAGACAAAGAGCAGCTCTCCATTTTTCCCACCACAAAGGAAACTCCACTCACTTCTGATATCACAGGGAGTTCCCAGCCAATGGCAGCTCAGACCCTAGCTCAACCACTTCTGAGACAATCAGGAGAAGGAGCGGGTCTTCTGAATGGCTGCCAAATGGGAATAAAATGATTTGTGCTGTATTATATGTTATCTCAGTTCTTTGAAGTGATTACGCTGTTCTGACATCCATCTGGCCAAATGAATAAAACTTCTGTTATTGCCTTCAAACCGGATCACATTTTCCCTTGCTTTCAAAGTAGTCCAGTGTGCCATAAAATGGACCTAGACTGCCCCCTGGTGGCAGATAGCTGATTATGGTAACAACTACAGAAGAATCGTTGTGGTTTTTGCATAAGTAGTTCTTATCCAGAGCCGGTCCAACAATGAGGTGAATTAAGCGGTCACTTCGGGCGCAAAACATATGCTGGCACAGTTGAGACTGCTTTTTCTGTTGATTTGTTGTAAAACATGATGTTTTGGTGCTTAATTTGTAAAATCTTAATGTAATTTGGTGTTTAATAGGCTTTTCCTTAATCCCTCCTTATTATCCAACATTTTCGCTTATCCCAACGCTTTTATTTTTCAGTGATTGGTTTGGGGGGGGGGCACCAAAATTCTGTTCGCCTACACTTGAAAAATACCTAGGGCCGACTCTGTTCTTATCTTACAATTTTTGAGAACATTATAAACAAGCTGGCTGATGGGATAACCCAGTAGGCTTTCTATGCTTGAACATTCAGAAAGATTTTGCTAAATCTTTCACCAAAGACTTCTGAGTAATCTTAGATATTGTCAGGACCCAGGCTGCAGAGCACCAATAACCATACGCAGAGACCAGAATCTATCTAATATCTTTATTAATGGATTATATAAAGTCAATAAAAACAAGTGAAGAATATAGTTCAGAAGTAGACCTTTCAGGAAAGGTCAAATATAGTCCAGGAAAACAATGTCCAATATGTGATATTAGAGTCTAAAGTTGTAATCTAATAACCGAAACACACACTTTGCCAAGCAAAGTGTGGGGAAATGACAGGGTCCTTTAGTCCAATGGAGCTTGGCAAACAATGCTGGAAGCAAACTAGATTCTTGGCAAACAAGGCTTGATATGTGACAGCAAGAGGCAAGAAACAAGAACAAGGTCCGTGGCGAGGTCCGTGGAAACAAGGAAAGCTTGATGCTAGAACAAGGTCCGAGAAACAAGGCTTGGAACTTGGTCCTGGAGGCAAGGGACTGAAGTAGCGTAGTCCACACACGATCTCACTCCACAAGGTGACGAATTGATTCCGCAAGGATTTCTTTGCGGGCAAACACCTATATAGGATCTTGTTTTCCCGCCAAGGAACACTTTCCCTGGGGAACAAGAAACGAAACCCATACTGTGTCCAGATGCATGACTCCTTAAGATTTCCCAAGGGAAACAGGCTTAATCAGTTAATTGTCTGGCAGCAATCCTGGCGCTACTGCGAGTCGCCTCCCTAGCGCCTTTATCTCGATTATAATAATCCCGGCGAGAAAATGGGGGAGATTTCTGCTCAAGGCTTGTTTGGCTGACTTCTTGTGGGCAAACATCTTGCAGGTGCAAGGGCTCCAATTCTGGCTGAAACGGTGGGAAACCCAAGTTTTCCTCTTCATCTGCCACAATAGTACTGGGAACGGGACTACATGGCCCATGAGTCATCACACTATCCCCCTCCTCAAGGCCCCTCTCCAAAATGGGCCCTCTTCCCGAGGTGCGGGGCCGCGGCTTGGCAGGGTAGGCCTGATGGAAGCGGCGGACTAAGTCGGGGGCATGGACTGTGGAAGCGTCTTCCCAAGAGCGTTCTTCGGGGCCAAACCCCACCCAGTCAATGAGATACTGAAGCCGGCAGCGGTGGAAGCGAGAATCCAAAATGTCCTGAACCTCGAATTCCTCCTCCCCATCCACCAAAACAGGAGTGGGGGCCGGCCCGTCTGCATCGGGGCGGACACCATCCGCCGGAAGGAGCAGGGAACGATGAAACACTGGATGGATGCGCATAGAGCGCGGAAGTTGGAGTTTGAAAGTCACAGGGTTAAGTTGCGCCACCACTGGGTAGGGACCAATGAAACGGGCATCTAGCTTCCGGCAGGTACGGTGGGAGGGCAAAAAGCGAGTGGACAGCAGAACCCGATCTCCTACCTTGATTTCGGGGCCCGGCTGGCGATGGCTGTCAGCGTGGCGTTTATAGTCCTCCTTGGCTTGGTCCAGTTGCTGGAGCAATAGTTGTTGCACCGCTGTGAGTTCCTGCAGCCAGTCCTCCGCTGCAGCGACTTCTGAGGTTTCAATGACAGGAGGAAAGAAACGTGGATGGAAGCCGTAGTTTGCAAAGAACGGGGTTTCCTTGGTAGAAGCCTGGACACCGTTGTTGTAGGCAAACTCTGACAGAGGTAATAGGGAAGCCCAATTGTCCTGTTGATAGTTTACATAACAGCGAAGGTATTGTTCCAAAGTGGCATTGGTACGCTCCGTTTGCCCATCTGTTTGGGGATGATGAGCTGAGGATAAACGAGAGTCTATGCCCAATAGTTTTTGTAGTGCCTTCCAGAATCGAGAGGTGAATTGAGATCCACGGTCAGTGACTAAACTCTTGGGCAATCCATGTAGTCGGAAAACATGCTGAAGGAATAAATCTGCAGTTTCTTTGGCCGTGGGAAGGCCATCACAAGGAATGAAGTGGGCCAACTTGGTGAAAAGGTCCACCACCACTAGGATCGTGGTATATCCAAGGGAGGGTGGTAGGTCGGTGATAAAATCCGCAGAAATTATCTCCCATGGACGAGATGGAGTAGGAAGGGGACGCAGTAGCCCTGAGGGCTTCTCCCTTCTTGTCTTGGAACGCTGGCATACCGGGCAGGTATTGACGTATTTTTCCACATCCTTGCGAATCTTGGGCCACCAAAAATCTCGTAGGATCAAATGCATGGTTTTAAATAGTCCAAAATGCCCTGCTGGCTTGCAGTCATGACATAGGTGAAGTGCCTTTTCTCTGCCTGGTCCTGGAGGGATGTAGACATGATTTCTGTAGCATAGTAATCCATCCTTAAGTGAGAAAGGGAAACGTAGTCCTTGGCGAATTTGATCTTGAGCCCAGGCATCCGCCTGTTGACTGGCTCTAATTTCTTGAGCACAAAGGGGTCCTGGAGTAGAGGGAGTTGGTTCAACTGCAGTGGATTTGGTGTTCCCCGCTGTGAGCGTGGCAAAGTTCTCGGGCTGCAGCAATTGGGATTTGAAGGTCTCTCTGCGCCCTGCAGCATACTCTGGTTTCCGTGATAGAGCATCTGCTTGCTTGGTCTGAGCTGGGGTTACATAATGGATCTGGAAATCAAAGCGCTCAAAAAATAAAGCCCAGCGCTGCTGCCTCTGATTTAACTTGCGGGCAGTTCTTAGATGTTCCAAATTACGATGGTCAGTATGGACCTCAATGGGAAATTTGGCCCCTTCTAACCAATGTCTCCAATTTTCAAAGACTGCTTTTATGGCCAAAAGTTCCTTCTCCCAAATAGTGTAATTTCTCTCTGGGGCTGTTAGTTGACGGGAGTAAAAAGCACAAGGATGAAGATGTTCTCCCACTGGTTGCATGAGTACAGCCCCAATTGCCACATCGGAGGCGTCAGCCTGCACAACAAAAGGGGTTTTAGGATCAGAGTGCTGTAGAACTGGCTGGGACGTGAATAACTTCTTTAGTTGCTGGAACCCTTTCTCTGCTTGCTCCGTCCAGCGGAAGGGCTGTTTTCCACGGATGCAGCTGGTGATTGGGTCAGACCAGCGGGCAAAGTCTGGAATGAACTTGCGGTAGTAGTTCGCGAACCCCAAGAAACGCTGCACCTCTTTCTTGTTGGTTGGCGCCTGCCATTCCAATACTGCTGAAACCTTTGCCGGGTCCATGGAGAGCCCTAGTGGCGAAACACGGTATCCCAGGAAATCTACCTCTTGTAGATCAAAAGCGCATTTTTCCAACTTGGCATATAGTCCATGATCCCTCAATCGTTGTAACACCATTCTGACGTGTTTCTCATGCTCTGATTGTGATCTAGAAAACACCAAAAAATTGTCCAGGTATATGATCAAGAACCGATCTAGATAATCCTGAAAAATATCGTTGACAAAGTGCTGGAACGTTGCGGGAGCTCCGGATAAACCGAAATTCATGACTAGGGACTCGAATAATCCGAATTTAGTCTGGAAGGCGGTTTTCCACTCGTCCCCCTCCCTGATGCGAACTAGATTGTAAGCCCCCCGAAGATCCAGCTTGGTGTAAACCTTGGCCCCTCGAAGCCGGTCTAATAGGTCCGAGATCAAAGGCAGGGGATAGCGGTTCCGCTTTGTGATATTGTTCAATGCTCTATAGTCCACAACCAAGCGTAGGTCCCCTGACTTCTTTTTCACAAACATCACTGGGGAAGCGGCTGGGGATTGAGAGGGTCTGATGAACCCCTTGCGAAGGTTTGACTCTATGAACTCCCTGAGAGCTTCTTGCTCTGGTTCAGTCAGGGAGTAGAGGTGTCCTCGCGGGATCGGGGCCCCCTCCACCAAGTCAATGGCACAATCGTAGGGTCTATGCGGGGGTAGTTTCTCGGCTTCCTTTTCATTGAACACATCCCAAAAGTCTGAGTATTTCTTGGGCAAGGTGATGATGGGTTCAGCGTCTGTGGCATGGCAGACCTTGGCTACGAGACAATGGTTTTGGCAATATTTAGAAGCAAACTGCAGTTCTCTGTTGGTCCAGGAGATGTTGGGGTCGTGGAGTGTCAGCCATGGAATTCCCAAAATCACAGGGAAGTGAGGGACCTCGGTAACAAAGAAGGAAATCTCCTCCATGTGTTCCCTTATCCACATTCTGGTGGGTTCAGTCCATTGGCTTACTGGACCTGTTTTTAGGGGACAGCCATCTATGGCTTGCACCACCCGGGTGTTCTTGAAATCGTGATATTGTAATCCCAGAGAGTCGGCATACTCCCTGTCAATGAAATTGTTTGTTGCTCCTGAGTCTATCATGGCATGGATCATGACGGGTCCTTTTTTCGCTGACCACAAGGTGACCACTAGGAGGAATAGGACTCCGGTTTGCGGCTCTTGAGTGGGGTTTTTGACCGGGTTGACGAGCCTCTCTAGGCCCGGTCGCTGGCTTCCCCCGCCGGCTTTGCGCCAGCCGCCTCGACCGTCTCCGTCTCTGCGGAGGACGCCGCCGCCAAGCGAGCGGCGGGCTTTCTTTTGGCTGGACATTCTCTGGCAAAGTGGCCCCCGTTCCCGCAGTACCAACAGAGGTTTAAACGTTGGCGGCGGGCCTTCTCGGCAACATCTAATCTGGGACGCACATTGCCCAACTGCATCAGCTCCTCCTCGCTTCCTCTGGGGTATGGGGCTGGTGGTGGGGGTCTCCACACTGGACGTGGCTGAATACTGACGGGAGCGGGAGGTTTTACTCCTGCTCTCCCACTCTGGCCTCGGAGCCACTGTTTTCTGTTGGCAAGCATGACTTCGGCTCGTAAACATTGGTCAATAAGTCTCTCAAGAGAGTTTGGAGGATCCACCTTGGAGATTTCTTCCTGCATCTCGATGTTGAGACCCTCACGAAACTGTCCTCTGAGGGCTACATCATTCCAACCGGTGTTTTGGGCCAGCACTCGGAACTCGGCGATGTACTGGGACAACGGCCTGTCCCCTTGGAAAAGGCGCCGGAGTTTATGGCCGGCCGCCTCTAGATTGTCCTCGATCCCCCAAGTCGCCTTAAGGTGATTCAGGAAGTTTTGCGCAGAACTTAGGTGGCTTCATCAAATAGCGCCGTCGCCCAATTGGCCGCTGCCCCTTCTAGGAGACTGTAAATCCATGCCACCTTGACTTCTTCTTTGGGAAACTCGGCGTGGCGGGCTTCCATGTACGCCTGGCATTGGCGACGGAAAACATGAACCTTGGAAGCTTCTCCAGAAAACTTGGTTGGTAGCGCTAGGGCAGGGAGACGGGCTCCGCGTTCCTTCAAGCCCCGTATTTCTCCCTCCTGCGTATGGAGTGTATCACGGATTCTGTCCAATTCATCCTTGGAAATGGTGTAGCTGAGTGGTTGGGCTTCCGCCCCGGTTCCTGTAGACATTCTGGTCTAGGTTAATTGGTGCTTAGGTTGGCGGAGTCAAACTGTCAGGACCCAGGCTGCAGAGCACCAATAACCATACGCAGAGACCAGAATCTATCTAATATCTTTATTAAAGGATTATATAAAGTCAATAAAAACAAGTGAAGAATATAGTTCAGAAGTAGACCTTTCAGGACTCCTTAAGATTTCCCAAGGGAAACAGGCTTAATCAGTTAATTGTCTGGCAGCAATCCTGGCGCTTCTGCGAGTCGCCTCCCTAGCGCCTCTATCTCGATTATAATAATCCCGGCGAGAAAATGGGGGAGATTTCTGCTCAAGGCTTGTTTGGCTGACTTCTTGTGGGCAAACATCTTGCAGGTGCAAGGGCTCCAATTCTGGCTGAAACGGTGGGAAACCCAAGTTTTCCTCTTCATCTGCCACAATAGTACTGGGAACGGGACTACATGGCCCATGAGTCATCACAGATATCATGTGATCAGAAGGCAAACTTTCTGATGGCTTAGTCAGCAACAATAAAAACCAGCATTGGAATAAATGTACAGCTGAGATAGTGATGGACTGTCATTTATTTGTATTTGGATGGGTAATATTTAAATTGGCCATAAATGATGTGTAATCAGGGGTAAAGAAGCCAATATGTTATCACTCTTCCTAGTGATAAACATTATTAGCAATATTACATTACTACATCATATTTCAAGGTGATAAAAACAAATCATGAAATCTGAAGATCTCCAACAGGATCTTCCCAAGTTCAATAAATAATAAAGTTGCAAACATAGTCTGATATGTGAAAAAATATAAAGTATTTTATTATTTATTTATTTCCCATATTTGTACCCCACCCTTCTCACTCTGAAGAAGACTCAGGGTGGCCTTACAGAAGGCACAACTTGAACCAACAACATACTATTCCAAAAATAAACAATTTACGCATATTAGGACAATGTAGGATTGTGTATTCTTGTTACACATTAAGGATAGTGTTATTAATTAACTGGTTTTATACACACTCTCTTTTTTACAAATATATTTTAATTTTTTTAATTCTTTAAAATATTTCAAGGTAGTAGGCACATTACTCAAGGTAAGGTTATTAAGGTTTAAGGTACAAGCAATGATTCTTCCAGTTGGATGATTTTCTGCTGATTTTTTCTCTTATCTCTCCTTGCCACTTCCCCATCCACAGTCAATCTTTTTCAGTGCTAACAGTGAAGAAGTATGGAAAAGGAGAGAAATAAACCAACTGCGTTTTTCTCCCGCTATCCCTATTTCACCCCCTCCCACATCTGCCTCCCCTCTCACCTTCTCCAATCTTCATCCCTGTTGAAAATATCTGCTGCTCATATGTCTGTAGGAGAGAGAGATATGGTCTTTCTGAGCATTTAACACTAAGGCCCTAGAGAAAGTTTAAGGAAGTTGAAAGTTCAAGACTGAGAAAATGAGGACCAAAAGCTGAAGGAAGTCTCCAGGAAATTGGAGGAAACTAAAGAAGTGAAAATTTTATCCATTTTGAGATTTCAAGCCAAATTGAGAGTGTGTGTGAGAGAGAAATTGAAATCAAGTCCCTTCCAACAAAAATTTCACTTCCCAAAATATTTTTTCCTTCAGTCTCCAAAGAGAGGCAATAGAAATTATTCACACCTAGGTAAAGATAGAGGTTTTTCCCTGACATTAAGTCTAATCATGTCTGATTCTGGGGGCTGGTGCTCATCTCCATTTCTAAGCTGAAGAGCCAGCGTTATCCATAGATACCCCCAAGGTCATGTGGCCGGCATGACTGCATGGAGTGCTGTTACCTTCCTACTGGAGCGGTACCTATTGATCTACTCACATTTGCATGTTTTCAATGCTATTTTATTTGCTGTTCCCATATACTCTTAGTAACTTTGTCTGATACTGTTCTTTGAATGTCTACACTGTATTCCAAATGCTTAATTAGTTTTACTTTCCACATTGCTAGAAATCAGAGTAAGTCGATTATTCTCAGCACAGTAACACTACTTTATTAATAAGAAGATGGAGGAGGAACAAAGGAAGTGAAAAAATCACTGGAGGAAATGAGGTTTTGAATACACACTTTGACCCTAATGATCCATGTGATCACCAAATGCATAAGCTTAAAAATAATATGGGCCTAAATCCTATGGTTAGTCCAACTAGACTACTGAGCCAATTAGATTTACTTACTTAGACTAAAGACTCGGCAGTTGATTCAATGGGTTGCTTCTTATTTAGAGGAGGAACAACTATTTTGCCACACTGCAGAAAAAGGAGAGAAACACACCCAAGCCTTGTGCAATTGGTTAGATGTCATTTGAATCTTAAGGGGGGAAAGACAGGCGTAGTTAGAAAGACAAAGAGCCAAAAGTGGGAAGTAGAACAAAAAATATTACCTCCACCTGATGTATTTGTTCCATCCTTAAGAGCTTTATACAACTTTAAAAAAATTAAAAATGAGGCACTACAGAAACATAAAGGACTACAAATTTATATTTTGATAAAATAAAGCGTTTGGCATGATACAGTTGCTGTAAGCCTTTTCCTTCGACCCACATTGCTTAAAAACACTACTATGCTTGGTTTTACAAAATAAATATCAGATCTGTGGCTTCTTTCCTGGTTGTGTAGTTTCACAATATATTTTAAAGATATATTCATCATTGTTTGCTTAAACTTGTCTAGAAAACACACTGTACTTCCACCTTACCTTCTTTGCAAGGCTGCTAAGGGAATCCAAATGGCACAAGCTGTGCCAGTTTTATAGCAGAGCTTTGTGTGGGTGTCTCTGTTAACAGCCAAGGAGACGGCTTGCATCACAGATGTGGGGCAGGGACAAATAGCTTAATATAGGAACAAATGCTCCATGTTTTAGTGGTTTGTTGGATAATGGCTTTGCTGCTTGGATCAGCTGTATATATCGTGTGTGTGTGTGTGTGCAAAAGCATATTAATAGAATTCTATCTCAACAGATTTAATTCTTAAATGCTACACATCCTTGTTTAATCTCTCATTTTAAAAGTAGGAAAGGTTAGATTATAACATCAGTTTAGCTCTCTTTGAAGCAGGTAATAATTAAGTTGATTCACTGTTGCAATTACTGTCAAATCCCCCTTAATTACCAGAGATTTTATAGCAGCTTCATTATACGTCCGCTGTAATGCATTGTGGCCCTAAGGAGAAGGGGTTGCAGGAAATTCTGCATAGCATGTATAATTCTGAGCTGCAGTTAAAACTTCCCCAGGAAAGCACCAGCACTAAATTTATCTTTTCTCGTTTTTTAAAAAATTCCCATTATTTCAATTAGTTTAACTGAAGTAACAACACTGTAATGTCTATCTGTGTATGTGACAACTGATAATTTCACAGATATTAGAAATAAAACGGAGGGTGGCAAACAAGGACTAGAACATTTTTGGTATTTAATAACCTCGCCCAAAAAGGAGCAACACCGATTTAAAATGTGAAAGTCAGTGAGCAATATTTTTATTCATAGCCATAGCACAAGTGTTTTCCCTCTATTCTAACAATTTATTCTTACACACCTAAGTTTGGTTAGCATCAAACTTAAATGTGCCCCCCAATATTAATGCATTGAATTATACATACCGAGATTGGAAATATTTTTAAAATCTCATATTGTCTTATGATGACTATTAACTTTTGGGATCTATGAAGAACAGAAATGAGGTATAAAATATTGAGAGAGTTAGTTTGGAGGGTGACAAACTATAGATAGGAGGCAAGTAACTTAACCAGCTCATGGCCAAATTGGATGTATTATAAAAGAATGGGTTACTACAGTGGGGTCCCATTCACATTATACAATTATAGTGCTTTTACTCTAGGTTAATTTCCATGGTCCCATGGAATCCAGGTTTTTTTTGGGGGGGGGGGGGCATTTAGAATTCTCAGCCAGAAAGCTCTAATACAATGGTTCTCAACCTGTGGGTCCCCAGGGGTTTTGGCCTACAACTCCCAGAAATCCCAGCCAATTTACCAGCTGTTAAGATTTCTGGGAGTTGAAGGTCAAAACATCTGGGGACCCACAGGTTGAGAACCACTGCTCTAATACAACAACAAATGCCAAGAGTCCATAGAATGGAACTTTAGTAGTTAAAGTGGAATAACAACACTGTAAGTGTGAACTGTGAATGTATGGCAGTTCTGAGTCAGCAACTTTCCTCTCCCTGGGCCTGTCACAGGTCAACCCTGCTCTTTGGACACACACACCATACCAGCTCCAAATGTTGGAATGGAGGTTGCCAGAAATCACATGCATTTTCCAACACAAAAAAGTGGATATAGGAGGCATGAACTTTGTTTTATGCTTTATATGTAGTCCATCCCAATTCATAACAGAGAAGTATCTGGCTGTGAGAATTCAGATAGAGAAATAGATTATTAGAAAGATAGATATTTTCTCTTGTCTGGGAAACATTACTTTCTTTTCTTAGAAATTGTCTAATATTGTTAAGGAAACTTGCTAAGCAGCCTAAACTTCCTTCTTTCTTCTCCTTTTTTTTTTTTTTTTTTAAATGGATTTCAAAGATGGAATTCCATCAGGCAGAAGATGACAGTTTGTCTTGTATAAAGTAGGATCCATGGCCACCGTGCGGTTCCCTCATCCCACTTTGCAGAAGCCCTTTTTGTGTTGTGTGCTATAGTACTAAAAGGTTCAGGCTATCTAGCTGTAACTCCAAATTCACATTTCTTCAGATGCCTGATCTGTCCAAGATAACCCATGCCCAGGGATGAGTTAACCTTTAAGCAAAATATGCATGTGCCTAGGGCGTCAAGGGAAGCGGACACCACAGATCATGCGGGATTTACCATGGACCATACCATGCAAAACTGCAAATGCTGCAGCTGAACCAGGTTACACAAAGGGGGCTCCTACAATACTAAGCTTGCAATTAGAAAAGGTAGGAGAAAACTTATCAAACGAAAATTAAAGTTTTGTTTTATAATTTATTATTGTCTATATTCCAAATTACACTTATATGAAAGCACTAAAATCTTTAAAGTGCTTAGAGCTTCTAAAAATTTTAATCTGGTTCTGCCGTGCCCTCCATGGGCCTTTGGTATCGAATGGGATTTGGTTTCAGGACCTCTATGAATATCAAAATCCATTGATATTCCTGTCATATAAAATGCCATAGCAAAATGGTGTTTCTTTGAACATTTTCAGACTATGGGTTCCTGAATCTTTGGGTAGAGAGGTAAACTGAACGTGGAGTACTGTAATGCACATTATGTGGAGCTGCCTTTGAAAAGCGACCCAACATTTGTTTAAAGAGCCTGATTACCGATTAGAGAAAATTATGTAGAGTACATTACTCTTTTGTTGCTATAGATCAATTGGATATTGGTCCATTTCTGGCACAAATGTTAAATGGAGAAGAATCTGAGACCTTTGGTGGTCTTCAGGGACCATACTTTGAGATCTCGAGGGCTTCAAGTATCCCATGGTTAATACTTTGCCCATCCCTAGCCCAACTCTAACTCCAAAGCAGGAACAACTGTCCAACAGAATGCTTTCCAGCCCTAAAGACTGGTTCATGAAGACATACATAAGGTGTGAAAAATCCTCACCTCTTAGTTCCACTGATAGAAGTGGGAAACACCCCTGATGGATCCTGACCATGTATTTGGAAACTAGCCTTCCTATCATTTTCTGCAAAGCAAAAACATCTGCCCCACCCAACCAATTTTTTACAGCTCCCATCACATTACAGATAGTTTCCACAGAGGGAGAAAAAAACACTTTCCAAACCAGATCCAGTAAAGTGAGCTTGCAAAAGTTCAAAACATTGGTGAGTGAATAATGTCTCCTCTTGTAAGGAAGGAATTTATTTCACAGCATACAATTTGATCTCGAAAGGGCTTCAGTGTCACAGACACCCTTGGCAGCTGTATTAACAGTAGAGGAGCTGGCTTTGTATAGAAGTACAGTTATTAAATTTCTCCAGAGACCATGACTCATTAATCAAATATTCATGCATCTCTGTATATATAGGCTAAACAGAGAACAGCTTCTGAGTGGAGCATCCCAACACAAGCACTCTTTCATGTAGGGTTGACAAAAATCTTTAGAACAAGGGGTCATGTTGTACATTCCTGATGCTTTATGTGACCCTATTCCTAAAAACAGAACACAAGTGATCTTAGTAAAAGAAAGTGCCACAGAGTTACAATTAAAATTACTTTTCTATTGCTTCATCCTTCTTTCTTTTCCAAAAAAGAAAATGGGGAGATAGAATCAAAGCCTACTGTTCTTTGTTTACCATCACACAAGTAACTTTCTCCCCAGAATGGAATGGAGAAAATGAGGGCCATGCTCCTATTAACTCAAGAATTTGCATTAGCATGAGCAAATAACATTTTGCTGTTTAAATTATTGAAACTAGAGAACTCTGTGTGCCTGCAGAGGGGTTATTATTTGTAATTCTTTGCCTTGAAAACAGGCCATCTACTGATGAAATTCAAGACTTGCTTGGCCAACTTGCTGGAGTGGGTGAAGAAGTAAAATGAAATGCTCATATTAGCTCAAAGTTCTGCAAGCAAGGCAATAAAGCCCCGCCTAAACCTGCCACCTTTGGACTATCAGTTGGGCTTTCATATTGACTAAACCAATTGCCTAAGGTAAAAAAAATGGGATCTACTTCACACAGATCCAGGGTACATCTACTCTGTAGAATGAATGGAGTGTGATATCACTTTAACTGCCGTGGCTTAATGCTATGGAATCACGAGAGCTGTAGTTTTACAAGATCTTTAGCCTCCTCTGCCATAGAGTACTAGTGCCTCATCAAATACAAATCCCAGGATTTCATAGCATTGAGCCATGGTAGTTAGAGTAGTATCAAACTGCATTCATTCTACAGCGTAGGTGTGTCCTCAATGAGCACATACCAACACCTCTGATTTTAACGGCAAGAATGTCCTCACAACAGCACTGAAGGCCTATGCCAGAAAGAAGCTGGACTCTCAACTGCTTAAATAAATCTTTTGAAGTGTACCTGTAGATTTACACTTTTGCAAAGGTTTGTCCTATAGTAGGAAATCCAGGATTTAGATGTCCACACTTGACCTACAGATATTAGTTGTTCCTTGTGGCCTAAAATCCAGTGTTAAAATATTGGATTTATTGACCTCTCTAATCCAGGTTTCTGTGAACTGGTCAGCAGTATGAAGGTTAAGAACATTGGGAGACAATGAAAAGAGTAGCAGACCTACTTAGCACTTTGCAATAAATTTCCAAAGAGGCCTTTAAAACTTGCACCCATTGGGCTGTGCAGAGAAGTCACTTTATACCACTGTTGGAAGAACACAGATAGAAAAGTGAAGGACCTGCCTGACATGACAAGTGAATGGAAGCATGGGATTATGTTATTAGAGAAGTTTTACTTACGTGTTATGTGTTACTTATGTGTTAATTCTTTTCCTGTCAGCTTTCTTCGCTGCCTAGCTTTCATACCCATGCATAGAAACTTGCAATACAGTATTATGGCCTGGATTATTCTGACTGCTATTTAATGATATGTCTTTACCCTTGAGGATCTTATCTGGTTATTAGATGGCTTGTTGTTTATTCGTTCAGTCGCTTTCGACTCTTTGTGACTTATGGACCAGCCCACACCAGAGCTCCATCGGCTGTTGCCACCCCCAGCTCCCTCAAGGTCAAGCCAATCACTTAAAGGATACCATCTATCCATCTTGCCCTTGGTTGGCCCCTCTTCCTTTTTTCCTTCCATTTCCCTCAGCATTATATGGCTAGATAATGTCTTACTATATACAGACCCAATTAACCATTTTGACACACCAGGTATATTCTATATTCTCTTTGTACGGCCAAAGGATGGGGGCATAGGCTAACACTTTGGGTTCAAAAAATTGGGTTACAGCCATCAATAAACTGGTTCATCATTCAGGGTATGCTATGGGATTAGGTATTTCATTAGATGCATCAAAAGAGGGAACTTCCATACTAAAGTAGGAAAACAGAAGCTAGACATGTTTGTTGTATGTTTTCCGGGCTGTATGGCCATGTTCTAGAAGTATTCTCTCCTGACGTTTCGCCCACATCTATGGCAGGCATCCTCAGAGGTGTGAGGTTACCTCACACCTCTGAGGATGCCTGCCATAGATGTGGGCAAAACGTCAGGAGAGAATACTTCTAGAACATGGTCATACAGCCTGGAAAACATACAACAACCCTGTGATCCCGGCCATGAAAGCCTTCGACAACGCTAGACATATTGTTTATTTATTTAGTATTCATATTCTGCCCTTCTCACCCCAAAGGGGACTCAGGGTGGATCACAATGCACATATAATAGCAAACATTCAATGCCATTGGACAAACAACATATATAGACAACCACATATAGACAGAGACACAAGAGGCAATTTAACATCCAGCTTTTGGCTTCATGAGGATATGCTCGATTCCGGCCACACGGGGAGCTGCTGCTTCATCATCCATTGCGACACTGAGTCCTTTGATGAAAACTTCCTCCTCTTTCTGCATACTGCTGGAAAATTTTTGGCATTGTAAATTAGTTAAATTAGCCTCCCCACATAAGTGGTACCTAAATTCCTACTTGACAGATGCAATGGTCTTTTGGCTACATAGGTCAACAGCAGCTGGACTATTTATGGTCAGGAGCTTACCCTGACCCGGGCTGGCTTCTAACTCATGACCTCTCGGTCAGTAGTGATTTATTGCAGCTGGCTACTAACTAGTTGCGCCACAGCCCGGTCCTTATATCTTTACCCTTGAGGATCTTATCTAGTTATTATATGACTGGTTGTTAGTTGCTTCTGACTCTTCATGACCTCATGGACCAGCGCACACCAGACCTTCCTGTCAGCCATCGCCACCCCCAGCTCCTTCAAGGTCAAGCCAGTCACTTCAAGGATACCATCCATCCATCTTGACCTTGGTCGGCCCTTCTTCCTTTTTCCTTCCATTTTCCCCAGCATCAGTATCTTCTCCAAGCTTTCCTGACTTCTCATGATGTGGCCAAAGTACTTCATCTTTGCCTCTAAATTCCTTCCCTCCAGTGAGCAGCCAGGCATTATTTCCTGGAGGATGGACTGGTTGGATCTTCTTGCGGTCCAAGGCATTCTCAGAATTTTCCTCCAACACCACAGTTCAAAAGCGTCTATCTTCCTTCCCTCAACCTTCCTTATGGTCCAGCTCTCGCATCCATAGGTTACTATGGGGAATACCATTTTTTTTTAACTATGCGGACCTTCATTGCCAGGTTAGACATAGCTGACAAGATTTTGTAAGTTGTATCAGAGATTTTGAAACTCTACCCTTTGGGAGCTTGTTCTATACAGAAAATACAGGTAAAATACAGACTGGGTGATGGGTGGGTGGACAGAATCCTAGAAAACATCATTAGTGAACCAGTCCTTTCATATAAGAAATGACAGGAATAGCATTATCTGGAGGGCAACAAATTTCCCATTCTTGTTTTCTGATAAAGATTGGCTGTAACCCATATCTAAAAACCTGCTTCTCTCCCTTTTTGAGAGAAGGAAATCATGGTAAAATTAAGGCTAGGGTGAAGGTCTATCACCACAAGAAAATCATTTATGTGAACGGTCATGAAAAACTCAAACAACTCCAGTGCTAAGATAATTGATAAAGCTCCACCCAGACATTTTTAGCTACAACTGCCATGCATCTCAATAACATTCTGGCCATTTCCATCTCATCTGTCTTACGGCATATTTGTTCGACATATCATGTTACTAAAACTAAAACCAGGTGTTGATTTGTAAAGATGCCTTTAAGGAAACAGGGCTACTGCTGAGTGCATGATAACCAGTGCTAGATCGTTTGTGCTCAAAAGCAGCAGCAGCAACAACAGTAATGACATGAATTAATTGCAGAGATTTAAGGGAAATAATGCAGGAGAGGTAACAAGAATCATCTTGCAATTACCATGGTTTGAAATTAAAGTCCCCTGTAGTTACCAAAAAACATTAATTTCTAAGAACTTAGTAACTTAATATGTCACCACTGTACATATTTTGAAATATGTCAGAAGTAATGGCTACCTACAATTCCAAACCAGAGTTTAAGATTCTGCTGCTGACTTATAAACCTGGAGTAACCTGGGATTGTGGCAAGAGAACAACTTTCTGTATGGACCAACCAATTCACAAAGGTTATCAGAGGCCTTTTAAGTCATTCCACATCTGTCAGGGATTATATTTTAGGATAATAACTCAAGGGTGAACCGGTTTTTGCAGTGGTCACAATAATATAGAATGCCCTTCCATTAGAGATACAGGGGAGACATTTCACCCTTTAGTAGTTACATATTCAGGTAGACATTTGTCATATGGCAATTAAAAAGATATTCATTAGAATCACTTGTGTGCACAAAGCTATTCAGCATAGTGTGAAGCTAAAATATGAATTTTAAGTCTGCATAGTAATGCACTGTAGAGCCTTGGTCAAGCAGAAACACCAGTTATTTTAAAGCATGCCCCCTCCTTCCTGTCCTTTCGCCAAAAAAAATGAAAACTTTACTATTCCCAGAAGCTTTTAGGAACTAAAATGTTCCAGTCATATTAAAAAAAAACCATGAATGGCCAAACAGATGTAGTTGGAAATCCTAAACATAATTCACAAGGAAGTCAGTTTCTCAGAAGAGAACCAACATGGTGTAATGGTTTGAATGTGATGTCGGATTCCAGGGTTTGAAATTCTGCTCAGCCAGGGAAACCCATTCTGGGAGCCTCTGTGCCCTTCCACACAGCCCAGAATATCAAGGCAAAAAATCCCGTAATAGTTGCTTTGAACTGAGTAATCGGAATTCACACTGCCATATATTCCAGTTCAAAGCAGATAACGTGGGATTTTATTCAGCTGTGTGGAAGGGGCCTCAGAGGAAGGCAAGGGAAGCCTCCTTTGAATAAATCCTGCCAAAAAAACTCTGTGGTATGTTTGCCTTATGGCCACCATAAGAAAGAAATGACTTGAAGGTATCCATAATGAAATCCCAAAGGCCACAACGGGCCTTAATTTTCCATGAGTAAACACAGGATTGCCTGCATAATTTCCAAAATGTCCCTAATAATACCATTCTATAAGCATCCAGTCCTTTGCAGACAATTCATATCCAACACATGAAAGTCTAACTGAAATTTCAGTGCAGAGCACCATTCGGAACTGGGTCATACTTTTAGCTCCTGATCCCAGTTTAACTAAATGTGTGTTCATACAAATTCCTGATCAGGGTTTCTGTTGTTTCATTCTAGAAGGTAGTTATTTATTCAGTTACATAATTGTAGTAGAATATTACAGTTGGATCAACACAATAACCAGATTATTTTAGATACAAAAAATAGACTTTAAAAAGTAAAAATTTGGGGACTCGCTATCTATGGACATTTGACAATATGCTATGCTAAAATTATGTCTGATGTTGACATCAGTTTATTAAGAAAATTTGCATCTCTACATGCACAGTGGCTAGAAATACCACAACACCAGATTCCTATGCTTAGTTGCTGCTGTCTCCTTATTCCAGTTATAGGTTTGATTGAAATGCCACACTGTTAAGATTATAGGCACTGAAATCATATTTGCAGAAAGGAAACAAAACACAGCTCCCACCTAATAATTGTTTTTTCTTCTCCTATGATTGGTTGTGATCTAATATTAGTAACATATCCTTTAAATCAGCATGGAAAACCAATACTGTATTACCTCTTCCTATTAAGGTTGAACTACAATCTTAATGAGTAGTCATTATAAGATCATATTACTAAGCAGCACCTTAACTCACTGCTCTGCTTACATAATTGCATCAGTATTACCATTAAAAAGCTGAGATACATCCAAGCAAGACGTACTGCAAGATTGGCACTTCATAATCATATTATCCAACATTATGGGGGTTCAGGCAGAGTAACACTAATATTTTTATTGTCTGGCTCTTGATCCACATTAAGTCTAGGTTAAAAATAAAGTGGCAACCTAAATACTTGCTCTCAAAATGTTTTAAACCACATTGCAAACTCACCACACAGGCTAGTAACTCGTCTAGTTCCCTTAAGTGGGTTGAAAGACAACCAGCCAAATGGAACCATATTACAGTGTACAAAGAAGAGCTGTGCTACAATTACTCTGAACATTATGCAATAAAAACTGAACCTAAACAAAATGTTAATTAACAGATGAATGAATCTGCCCATTGTCAGCAATCGATCTGAATGCAGAATGGTTAACGACTGCAGAATATTCCATACAGCATCTGAGAGATCAAGCTTGGCACACCAACCTTCTATTCCTGGATGGCGATCTCTTATTTCACAAAGACAATATTTTATTATGTAAATCTAGTGTTAAAAACAATTTAGACATTTACAAAAGATGATTTTTAAGATAAAACTTTCATTGCAAAAATTAAAAATGTAAGAACACATGCCACTTGCCCACCTTTTGTTCTCTTAGAATTATATCAATATAGTGGTATTACTGCTGAAGCAGATGAAGTTGCTGTCAGATCTCTCAGAACTTTTCAGAAAGTGAATATTCAGAGGTAAACCTAATCACCATCATCAATGGGTCTCCATTGTTAATCTAGTGCATTCATTGGACTTAATTATCCTTTCAAATCTTCTAAAAGTTCTTCATTTTTCTCTACTACTTAATGTGCATTCCCTCTTTGGGACTGTCTGCCTCAGAGTTTTTTCAACACCAGGTGAAAAACTCTGTTTTCTCAGGCCTTGTTGATTGAAATTCTACTTTTAATCATTATGCCACTTTGTTTCTTAAGGTAAACTTTGTTTTAATTCCGATTATGATGTTTCTAATCTACACTGTAAACTGTTTCAGAAACCTCTTGGCTGGATAAGTGAATCTATAAACATTGATGTCATACATTGTGCAGTTTGATACATATGTTGGAATAGGGTAGAAGGTGGACTTCTTTTTGATCACTCCATCTTTGTTCCTCTTCATTAGGGAAATCCAGGCTGGTAAATCACTGATTTTACACTACCTACCAATAGATGTTATGGTGGACATCTCCTTGGAAGATTCGGCCTGCAAAATGTTTGGAGTGCTTATGCAAAGCAAAGTATTTTGGATAGTAGCACCTGCATTATGGAACTAAATCCCAAAGAGTGGGCTTATTTGCTCCTCAAGCTGGGATTTAGAAAACAAATAAAAATATAGTTGAGAAAACAAGAGAAATTGTGGTTATTCTGTTGCTTGGCTGCTACCAGTTCTAGGGATTTCTGTTTTTGTTCTAGTTCTCTCTATTTTTGTTCATTTATTTTTCTATTAACGTTAATCTTGTTGTTAAGCTATGTTAAAAATCCAACAGGTAGAAAGATGGGGAATAAAAACATATTAAAGGAATAAATAAAAGTGTCTTCACAACACAACAAAGTCCTCAGTACTAAAACGTTTCAACTTTTTGTTTTCATCCTCAGAGAACAGGGCTTTTTCTTCCTGGACCGGGCTCATCATAAAATCATAGTCTTTAGAATGTCCGTTTACAAAAGTAAATAAGGGGTATTTCTCCTTAGATGAAGCTTTCAGAATCTATAGTGAAACACAATATTAAAATGAAAACATTGATTAGAAGACTAAATTTGAATTGTTCATATTTGTCAGCATTTAACTTTGAGAAAACATTGCATATTAGACAAAAATTCCATCCTCTTTTTGTGTTTCTGGCATACCTGTCAGTACCACATCTTATACATCTTCTCAGCAGGTAAGTGTGAATGGCAGACCTGCGTTTAGAACATCCACATGTTTGTACAGCAAAAATGCATAAGTCACCATTTGAGATGTTACACCATAAGCCCAACAGAAAGATCAACAAATCACTCATGTGTCCCGTCAGCTTTTTCTTAGAACATCTTGACTGAAGCAAGTTCTTGGCCAAGGTGAAATCTGAATCAGGGATTTTCTGGTTTAGAGCATACTTATACCACATCAGCTCTTTGGCTTGTTTCAGTTTTAATCAACTAAATTACATATACAATTACAGCATCATATTATAAAGCTACATTAGCCTTCAGATAAGCTATATGAAGACTGGTAAAATAAAAACAAAGATTAGGTATTAGAAAATCATTTTTGCAGCAAAACCAGAACCACAATTTCCAATGAGTTTGGTATTTCCATAATGTATTCTATCAAATGTTAACCAATTTTAATCAAACACCAGCCTTTTGGTAGTAGTGTGAAAGGGAAAAAGAAGGAAAACTGAGGCACAAACAATGGTATGCAGAGAAGAGGCAGAAAAAAGGGAGTATTTGGTAAGGGAAAATTTTAGGAAGATGACATAGGGCAATAGGTCTCAAGGGAAGGGATAATTAGATGCAGCTTTTTATCATTTGACTACAGGATCAATGTACCCCAGATCAGTGACAGAAGTTCATGGCACTTTGATGGCTGTTTGGTAGCCTGTGAAATTAGCTGGGCCTCCTAATTGACAGGTGTCTTATAACATCACAGCCATGATCACCAAGACAAAGTGGCTCACTCGCTTCCTCAGCATTTAATGCAATTTTTCCCAGATCATACACACACGCGCACGCGCACACACGCACACACAAATATGCACATGTGACTCTCAAAGGCAATGTATCTTATTCCTGTGCTTTCAAAAATACTGCATCTGAATCAAGGACACGAGGCTTCCACTTTAGAATTAACAACTCCATCCTCCAATTCAAAGACAAAGCTTAGTTCTCCAGATGTTGTTGGACTGTGTCTCTCAGCATCTTTCACTTTTGATTGCCTAACCCTATTCTAAATGTGAGATATCAAGGGAATTTAAGACAATGTTAGAAGTCAAATCTCTTGTCACAAAATGGTTCTTTAGGGCACCAATAATACCAATTTTTCATTACTCCTACATGTGAGATATAATGACAAAACATAAAGATGGTACAGGTTGAGCACCTCTTATCCAAAATATTTGAGAAAAGTAGTATTTGGATTTTTTTCCAGATTTTTGAAATACTTGCATTTGCAAAGGCATACATAATGAGATATCGTGGTGACGGGACCTAAGCCAAATGCAACATTCATGTGTGTTTCATATATATCTTATGTGCATAGCTTGAAGATAATTTTGGATATAGTTTTGCCCATGAAACAAAGTTGGTATACAATGAACCATAAGAAAGCAAGGATTTCATTATCTTAACTACCCATGGGACAGTTTTTTGAGTTGGACAGATTTTTGAGTTTTTCAGATTTTTGGATAAGGATAGTCAACCTGTAGGAGCTACACAATCCATGGCAGGTTGATGTCCTATTGAACCTTGGTCTTATCTTTTAACAATTTCTGGACAATCTTCATATATTTACTAGAACCTTTTAAAAATCTGTCTAAGAGCATGCCAAATACAAGATTTGCATGCAATAAAATCAAATGCATACATAGACAAAGATTATACACTCTGAGACATTTAAAAAACAGTCTTAAAATATGGTCCTGTGCCATAACTAGGACATATTTTCCACTGTGGAAGACAATTAAATAAAAGATTCCTCCTTATTAATGTAAGAGCTGGCTTCCATTGCAGCATTTGTCCACACAGGGATAGAATTATTCTTCTGGAACCATACACATAACAAATACTGTAATAAAACTAGAATCATCGTGACGATTTTCCCTGTTCAGTAAAGTAATGTTGATTTCTTCTTTCTTCTGTTGAATGACTTATTCTGTCTACAGCTCTGAGATCTGCCATAGTTGGTGTCTACTAGTGTGGTCTCTGAGCCAGGAAGCCCCCATGTTAAATGTCAGTGATAAACTTTCTGGCCTTAGGCAAGCCACTATTTCAGCTTCCCTATTTCCAAAAGCACTCCCAAAGATGACATCTACAGCATAAATTTCACTTTATTTAAATTGAAGGCATGAACAAATTCCAATCCCTCCAGGGTTTAGAGGTGTTTTTTTTTTTTTTGGCAGTACTGTACTCCTAAAAATGAATGTTTATAGGTTTAGGTTTCCTACATTCTTGAACGCATAAAAGGCAGCTTTAATTACTAAAAGTTTAAAGACATAAAACTGAAATAAGTGGCTATTATTTTGCACCAGTTATTCCTAGAATGTTACTGTTATTTCAATGCCCAAAACTGTATTTCTTAAAGTCCAGCAGCTCAGAATGTTAAAAGTAGTAGTTATCATGAAAACCAAAAATGCCACACCCAGACAAAAGGTCATTACATCATCTTGGTTGAATGACTTTTGAATCTGTATAGATGGGAACAGTAGCTGTTTCCTTCCCATGTATTAAACATATCAAGTTTTTTCTTCTTCTTACTATTAGATCAACTGCAATAAACTAATTTAGGTTTATTTGGGGTTGGGGCTGTATATATAAATCTAACTAAGACATAGTGGTCAGGTGTAACAAACATATTTACACGAACAAGTTATAATGCACTACAGTATTCACCTAATCTCATTATTTCCACTTAAGAGCATCCCCAAGGAATTGATTGCCCTAAAATTCTGTTTTGGGTATAAGATAATCCATCCACAAGAAGATGAGTTTCTGCAGAAATATATTCGTTTAAATGCTGCCACCTAGTGGGATAATGCTGTACTTGGTTATGACATACAGGGCTAGTGGCAGGTTGTATGTCATTATTGCATATATATGGTCTTTAAAAATATCAGTTAATTTGGCAATAGTCTTACATGTATATCTTGTAAGATAATTTACTCTACAGTAATACAATTAAACTCCTTCTGTGATTTTCCCACCCATGCCCCAAAGTGTATGACAAAGTACAACTTGGTTTCAAGAGGAAAAAGGAGCAATTCTTTACACACACACACACTTGCTGCAAACCCCTTCACTGGATGTTATTACTGAATAATTTACTTAAGATATTTATATTCCATTCTGCATATTTTACCAGTCATTTGCAATGATGAAACTAGATCACAAAATTGCAGAGTAATTCACATATTTCTTTTTGCTAATTCATAATAGGGACTCAAGGCCAGGGGACATTTTTTCTTTTTAAAACAGTATTTACCCAGAAAAGCAAAGAAAGCAAGATAAAGTATCACTTTTGCCAAGCGGATGCTTACCTTAGTTATTTCTTCAGAAGCTCTTTCAAAGCCTTGCACATTTGGACAATATAAGCCTATTGTGCAGCTAGGATCCATTTTTTTAAAAGACATTTTCTTCGGAGAAGGGCAGTGGAATGACTGCAATTGGCAGGAAACATATTTTAAACAGTTTAACAGCAGTAACAGAAGACAAATTATACAGCTCCATTCATTTGTTCAGCAAGAAAGAAGTGAACTTGTACACAGAATTGGCTGAGTTTAGCAACTCAATTAACAAGAAAGCATCTTTGTGTAGCAAAACCGCTGCTACTAAAGACAGTTAACAGCTTTAAAAATACTAAATTAAACATTCTTCCTCCAAGCAGAATTAACAACTGGTATAATGATTCTGTGACCTTCCAAAGGTCTAGCCAATCCTGAACTGTCTGTTACTCTTAAGTAAACAATGTCAACTGCATCCAATATGTTATTTACTGTTATTATATTGTATTAACTGCTCTTAATTGTGTTTTATCCATTGTTTTGCTGTTATAATTGTATTTTACTTTGCTTTTATTTGTTTCTGGGCTTGACCCTGTACAAGCCACCCTGAGTCCCCATGGGGAGATGGAGGCGGGATAGAAAAATTAAGTTGTTGTTGTTGTTGTTGTTGTTATTATTATTATTTGGTGTAACACTGAAGCTATGATAGACTGATATTTTTTTAACCTCCATCTTAACTCTACATCAAACCCATTTTCATCAAGGGCCAGATTAGTCCTATGGTTGCCTTCAAAGGGTCATTAAATCCATGGATGGAGATTCCATGGATAAAGAGGGTCAACCATTATATAGTGGTCCAGAGCTCTTTAGTTTTTAAGTAATTTGGGTCCCCATATGTTATTGAATAACAAATTCCATCACTTTTGATTATCTGCCATGCGCACGGGGGATAATGGAAATTTTAACCCAACAGCACTTGTGGCTCTGTGGTTGGGAAAGGTTAAAGGACATTTTAACATCAAGCATTATATCCACAAGACTTGTATCTCAATTCAATCCCCACTCTCTTGACTAAACAGAACAAACTGCAGCCTTGCAGATGTTGTGGTATTACCATTCCCATCAGCTATAGTCATGATGTCTAATAGTCATGATGTCTACAACAGGAGTTGTAGTCCAGCATCTGCAGGACCATAAAACAACTTGGATACGGCCCATAGGCTTTGAGTTTGAACCATGTGTTCTACAGCATATATTTTCTGAACAAAGCAATACTTATAAAACAAACTTAGAAAATCTAGTATGTCTAATTCCTGATTAACACTGAAAATAAAACCTGTATAAACAAAAGAACTTCCTCAAGATAATATAGTTTACATGAAAAAGGTTGCAGGTCTCAATAAGAGCTGAAAAAGATCACTCTCTGATCAGTCAATGTTAAAAATACTGATAGAAGCAGCTTCCTCCAAAATTGGAACAGAGCACCATGAATAAGTATTGTATATTCCATAATAATGACAACTTCTCTTCCCAATATCATCTTAGCAGGGCTTTGCAAAGACTTTGAAGCACTGCCTAAATGATTTCTCATCATACCAACTTTGCATTATATTAACTATTATTACACATCATTGCACTTTGTATAAGTAACACTGAATGGTAGGGACAGCAATATTCATGTTAAGTGGGATACAAAAATATTGCAAAATTTGGTAAGTATCACGATTATTATTATTTTTTTTTGGAAGAGTGGTTTCTCCAACCTTTCTGATATCATTTAGAGAGCAATCAAGTGAATATTCGGTTGAGAACAAGAAATTTGTATTGTACCCTGATGCTTTGAAAAGGAAACCAATCAGGGATACTTTCCATTGTGCCCATAGGTCTGCTGTTCAGAAGTATATCCTATGCAACTTACTGAAATGGAGCCAATAAAAAATCCAATTGTCTTCTATCAGGGCCGTAGCCAGAAAAAAAAATTCTGGAGGGGTTTTGAACCCCTAACAACACCACCCCTCCCCCCGGCTACAAACCTGTCAATATCTGCTTGAGATAGTGCCTGGAGGGACTCTTAATTTTTTGCGTCTCATAGACTTAGCATGAGGATTTGGTTAACCAGTTAAAATTCATGAGTAAACCAGGTTTTTTTTTTAATCTGAAAAAGTTGGGGGCGGGGTTGAACCCCTCCCCCCCCTCCCCCCCGGCTACAGGCCTGTCTTCTATAGAGAACAAAGAAATCCTCTTGAATGAGGAACCAACATCTAATTTTTGTATGAAATAATGTACAGTATTCCCAAAGAGACATAAAAGTGGATGGTCATCAGAACATCCAGAATTTTGCAGTGCTTCAAAAACAAACTCACAGAATAGAGACTAAGAGCTTCCAGACAAATAGATTCTGGAAGCTTACAGCAGACTGGATTGATTTTAAATTTAGTTTGGACAGTTTATCAATTTTGAGAACATATGCTACAGAAGGCCCCTAGAACTGTCACCCTGGAATGAGAAACCAATTTCTGTTTTGTGTTTGACATTTTGAGACAAGGATAAAGTATTTCATGTACTCAACATTAAAGTCTAATTCAAGACTGGCAATATAGAAAAGTGCTTCATATGATGAGATACCACCCAAGATTGGCACACAGTTATCATGCCTTGTATTATGAAGTAGGCTCATGGATTCATAGGAGAAGCAGCCACATTTATAAAATGTAATATTGAGGAATTAAAGAACTGGTTACTTATCTTAGTAACTACTTGTTTCCATAAACTGTAAAACAAGACTTTTTAATGCGCATCTGCACGGCCCTGCTTCACCTATTTTAAATACCAACCAAAGTTTCACTCCTATACTGGCCAACTTAGAAAGAAATCTCATTTAGGTTTCTGAAGCTTAAATAGGTTCACATTTTCACTCTCACTTATAACTACCTTTATATACTCCTGTAGATTACAATTAGATCCTTAATAATATTTCTAAAAGTCAAGGAATCACAATATTGGTCTGTACAAGATATCATCTTGGGGTCCTTATATATTAGAGGTCCTAAAATCCTTTAAACAGAGAGCTAGTTTAGAGTCCCTCAGACTATTTGGGATGGGGGGGGGGGAGACTATGGCTTTTTAAAAAACATGAACAAATTCCTATGCGTACTGCATATATCTTATTTGTTGTGAGAAAAGCATGAAAGAAAAATAAACTATTTAAAATGAAAAACAATTTTAACTCACATAAACTTCAACTGAAAGTGTGGGCCCGCTTTTGGCTGATGAGTGAGGACCTTATAACATTAGAAAATAATCTGTTTCTGACACTGATTGAGGATTTTCCAATGGGTGCCATCACATGATGTTTACCCCATCCCATCAGTAATCCATCGAAACCAGTCTGCAAAATGTCACAGAAACGGAGGATTTCCAGACAATATTCTAGTTGTAGTATTTAAAATACTATGAAGCTTTCTGTTGCTGAAGTGCTGTTTTTGTGTGTGAAACAACATGCAAAATGATATGATTTGTCATCAGGGGGCGTATCTTGTGGGGGAAGTATTTTGACCCTGGACTGTTCATGACAAAAGGGGCCACTATTTCTGTTTGGGATGTTGAAGGAGGAAGATCTCCAGGATTAAAGAAATCAGGAATTGCTGCTTTGCCTCATTATACTGTATATTTTCTCAATTTTTAACTGTAATTATGAAATTTCTTCCTCTGTTGTATCTGTATTGAAGCGACAAACTTTTATTTAAGTATTACACCTCCTCAGAAGGAGAAGCAGCATTGTCAGATGCTCCTGTTGCCTCTGCATCACCTGGAGTTTCGCCTCATAAAACTGAATGACTAGCCACAGCAGCATAATCAATAGATGAAGTAAAGTAGAAATCCGGTAAGATTAGATTTCTCAGAACTCTGCATTAAATTCCTCAGGTCACCATAGTATTTTGTGCCTAAAGGTATGAAATACGTTTTCAAATCTCATGAAAGTGGTAGGCCAGGACTTGGAGGCTATGTTACTTAGCAGATTTAGAATTTTTATGAAAAGGTCACAGAGTGACCTAGTGAGTCTTTAGAATGGATTGGGAAGAGCCAGCCTTCCGTGGTGTGATGGGAGGAAGCACAGCATTTTCTGAAGGCAAGAATTGTAGCATATGGGTGTGATGGGGTCAGTATATATCCCATCTGTATTCAGAATGTATTCAGTCATAAAAATTATGGGATTCATGACAGCTTGGATCGTTACCTTGACGTGGTAGTGGGGCTTGAGTGCCTCGATGAAGCCATGAGCTATACCGTGCAGGGCCACCCAAGACGGGAAGGTCATGGCAGAGAGGTCAGACCAAGCACGATCCCTGGGGAAGGTAATGGCAACCCACCCCAGTATTCTTGCCATGAAAACTACTTGGATCAGTACAACCAGAGAAATGTCGGTATACCGTCGGAATATAGGAGCCCCAGGTCGGAAGATGGTCAAAATGCTACTGGGGAGGAGCAGAGGACTAGTCCAAGTAGCCCCAGATGTCATGACGCAGTTAGCTCAAAGCCGGAAGGAAGCCTAACGGCCGACGGTGCTGGAGGTGAAGGACGAATCCGATGTTCTAGAGATCAACACACTACAGGAACCTGGAATGTAAGATCTATGAGCCAGGGCAAACTGGATGTGGTTATTGGTGAGGTGTGAAGATTAAAGATAGACATTCTGGGAGTCAGTGAACTGAAATGGACTGGAATGGGTCACTTCACCAAAGATGACCACCAGATCTACTACTGCGGACAAGAGGAACACCGAAGAAATGGAGTAACCTTCATAGTTAATATTAAAGTTGCGAAAGCAGTGATTGGATACAACCCAAAAAATGATAGAATGATCTCAATTTGAGTTCAAGGCAAGCCATTTAACATCACAGTGATCCAAATATATGCCCCAACCACAGTTGCTGAAGAAGCAGAATTAGATAAGTTCCATGAGGACCTGAAGCACTTAGTGGATAACACACCAAAAAGAGACATTATTCTCATTACAGGAGATTGGAATGCTAAGGTGGGTAGTCAAATGATAACTGGGATCACAGGCAAGCATGGTCTGGGACAACAAAATGAAGCAGAACGTAGGCTGATAGAATTTTGCCAGGAAAACTCACTGTGCATAACAAACACTCTAAAACAACCTAAAAGACGGCTTTACACATGGACTTTACCAGATGGTCAACACCGAAATCAGATTGACTACATCCTTTGCAGCCAAAGGTGGCGGACATCCAACCAGTCAGTGAAAACAAGACCTGGAGCTGACTGTAGTTCAGATCACAAACTTCTTATTACAAAATTTAGAATCAGACTAAAGAGAATGGGGAAAATACACAGACCAATTAGATATGATCTCACAAATATTCCCAGTGAATATGCAGTGGAGGTGAAGAATAGATTTCAGGGACTAGATTTAATAAATAGAGTCCCAGAAGAACTATGGACAGAAGTCCACAACATTGTTCAGGAGGCAGCAACAAAGTACATCCCAAAAAGAAAACCAAGAAGGCAAGATGGTTGTCTGTTGAGACACTGGAAGTAGCCCAAGAAAGAAGGAAGGCAAAAGGAAACAGCGATAGGGGGAGATATGCCCAATAAAATGCAGAATTCCAGAGGTTAGCCAGGAGAGACAAGGAACTATTTTTGAATAAGCAATGCATGGAAGTGGAAGAAGACAATAGGATAGGAAGGACAAGAGATCTCTTCCAGAAAATCAGAAACAACGGAGGCAAATTTCAGGCAAAAATGGGTATGATCAAAAACAAAGATGGCAGGAACCTAACAGAAGCTGAAGAGATCAAGAATAGGTGGCGAGAATATACAGAAGATCTGTATAGGAAGGATAATAATATAGAGGATAGCTTTGACGGTGTGGTGAGTGAATTAGCCCTATGAGGAGCGGCTTAAAGAGCTGGGGATGTTTAGCCTGCAGAAGAGAAGGCTGAGAGGAGACATGATAGTCATGTACAAATACGTGAAGGGAAGTCATAGGGAGGAGGGAGCAAGCTTGTTTTCTGCTGCCCTGCAGACTAGGACATGGAACAATGGCTTCAAACTACAGGAAAGGAGATTCCACCTGAACATCAGGAAGAACTTCCTCACTGTGAGAGATGTTCAACAGTGGAACTCTCTCCCCCGGGCTGTGGTGGAGGCTCCTTCTTTGGAGGCTTTTAAGCAGAGGCTGGATGGCCATCTGTCGGGGGTGCTTTGAATGCGATTTCCTGCTTCTTAGCGGGGGGTTGGACTGGATGGCCCATGAGGTCTCTTCCAACTCTACTATTCTATGATTCTATGATTCTAATTAGAACCAGACATCCTGAGGAATGAGGCTGAATGGGCCTTAAGAAGCATTGCTAACAACATGGCAGCAGGAGACGACGGGATACCAGCTGAGCTGTTTAAAATCTTGGAAGGTGATGCTGTCAAAGTGATGCATGCCATATGCCAGCAAATATGGAAAACACAAGATTGGCCATCAGATTGGAAAAATGAATTTATATCCCCATACCAAAAAAGGGAAACGCATAGGAAATAAGTGATTACTTCATTAAAGGAAGCATGACACCTATAATTTCTGTGGTTGGCAGACAGAGAAATATGTAAGACGAATACGTATACTGGAGAGTAGTCTCTTTCGTGGCATTTATTCATTTATTTAGTGCCATGTTATGTGATGTCATTTGTTCGTTTATTTTAAAAACTTATAGCTTGACTTAAAGGAAACTCTAGGTGGTGAAGTCTGTAATATTTAAGACACTCTTAAGGACTCCCTCAAAGCAAGTTAACAACAGTGCATTTATTAAAGCTTTAGGTGGCGATAACTGATTCAGGTCTGATGAATTTAGTTTGGGAAACCATTCCACAATATGGACAAGACCATACAAAAGGTTCTAGACCAGAGGTTCCCAACCTTTTTTGAGTCATGACCCCATTTTATAGAGGCAAAGTGACCCATGACCCAGATACGTTAAAAATAGGCTTTTAAATAGGGTAAATGAAAACACATTGAAAACTGATTTTTCAGTGTAATATAATTCAAAATAATGTTAGTTTACAATATACTGAATACAATGGTTGAAATTGTGACTAATGAGCAAGCTTAAAAATTCACGGTTGAGTTTTCATTAATGTCATTGTCACGATACAGACTTCTCTTAAAGAGCCACACACAATAAGTAAAGTTAGCAAATGTTTATTAAATGATAAATTGAACTCAGAAACACTTAACTTCAGTGTTTCCACCAAAAGTAAACGTCTTTGCTTCAAGAAAAAGAACAAAACAGGAACAGAAAGATAACCCGGATTATCTAGCTTGATAATCCGGTTCAAATGTAACCAAAACGTTCATTGAAACAAGCGCCACGCTATGCTGTGGCACAGAAAGTCAGGGAAGCGCCAAACGCTCTTAAATAATGAGTGCAAACGATACCGTTGTCAAAAGCCAAGCCAAGTTCAAAAGCCAAAAGGTGCCAAAAACGCCAAGCCAGGAGCAAACACTGTCGTCGTCAGGAAGCAGACTGGATTCAGGAGCCCGTGGAAGCCAGAAACGCCAAACCAAAAACGCCAAGTTGGAATCGCCAAGCCAGGAGCATAACGCTGTCGTCAGGAGCCAAACTGGATTCAGGAGCCAGGAACACCAAGCCAGGAACGCCAAGTCAGGAACACCAAAGCAGGAATCAATCCAGATTCAGAACACGAAGCTGTACAGCCAGGACCCAAGGAGAACAGGCAGCGACAAAGCAATGTCCCAAAAACAACACCTTGCCTTCTGCAAGGGATCTTCACTTTCCATTCCACTTTTAACTTAACTTACACCGGAGTCTGACGATGATGAGGCCTCCGCCCTGTCATCATTATCCACAGCTGATCTTGATCTCATATATGAACCTCTCCCATCCGCCCTCCAATCACTCCATCTTTGTTCAAGACTTAGATCTCCCCATGTCCCTGGTGTACCAGTAGTTTGCCAGTCTCCCGATGCACCCTCAGAAACTGGTGCTGCACACACATTTACTTGAGTCCAACTTGCAGCTTCTTCCATCCCACTCTCAGACCCATAATCCCCAGAAAAACCCTCAAACGTTTCATCCTCCATGGGAGCAGTAGGTATATCACGAATCTTCTTTCTTTCCCTTTCCTCATCTGACTCTTGCTCCCGAGTTGACCTCTTAGTTCCTCTACTTTCTGTTAACCCTTCATCTTCTTCCATTGAGTCCTCTTCACTAGAGAAGCTTTCAAATGTCTCCTCATCAGTAGGAGCCATAAGTATTTCCCGAATCAGCTTTACTTGCTGTTCCTCACCAAGCACCTGCTCAACATTATACCTTTTCCTCCTACTAGCAATTTTACTGCCCCTTGGCGCAACTACAACAGTCATTTTCAACATTTAATGTTTCTTGTTTTGGTTTTCAATTGAAGAAACATTGAAAACCCACTCTCACAGAGATATGTAGAAACAAAGGGGAGTAACACTCAAAAAACGAACATAGTGACATTTGGATGATATAACGAAAAGTGAGTGGAAGAGCGGAGAGGCTCCTTCAGGCAGGGGGGAATATTTTTAATCCCACCGCTGCCACCAATATAAAGGAAAGTGAGCGGGAGAATGGAGAGGCTACTTCTTCAGGCAGGGGGGAATCTTTTAATCCCACCGCTGCCTCCATTATAAAAGAAGAGAGCTGACGCCAAATATAACAGACACCTCTCCACTCTACACTCTCTCACACACGCAACTACACAGAAAATTCATAGGCTGGGAACCATTCCTCTAGACCACATGCATCAAACTCAAGGCCCATGGACCAGACCCAACCCGCCATGTCATTTTATGTGGCCCTCGAGATGCTGCACTACAGCTCTTGTATTCCACATCATTAGACTACAGCTGATGGGAGTTGTGATTGGAAGGCTACAGTTTGTTCTGTTTACTCAGGAGAGTAGGATTTAAATTTAATACAAGGCTTGTAGTTATTATGTCTGACTTTAAAATGCCCTTTAATCTTTCCCCAGCCTCAGAGTCACAAGAGCTGTAGGTTTGCTATTATACTATCATCATAATGAAAGAGACAGCAATTCCTCCTCATACCTTCATAGCCTTTCTCTATATGAATACAGTAGAGTCTCACTTATCCAACCTTCACTCATCCAACGTTCTGTATTATCTAATGCAGTCCGCCTTCACAGGACTGAACTTTTTATGAATTTAACTTCCGACAATGTTTTTACTATAAGTTTGTTTTATGCAATTCTATCTTTATTTGTAGTCAATTTTTTAGTGGTCAATGTTTTAGTAGTCAATGTTTTTAATACATTATGATGTTTTGGTGCTAAATTCGTAAATTACTACATAACATTACTGTGTATTGAACCATGTATTGAACCGCTTTTTCTGTTGATTTGTTGTAAAACATTGTGTTTTGATGCTTAATCATAACGTAATTTGTAAAATCAAAATGTAATTTGACATTTAATAGGCTTTTCCTTAATCCCTCCTTATTATCCAACATTTTCACTTATTTAACATTCTGCCGGCCTGTTTATGTTGGATGAGCTAGACTCTACTGTATATTGATTTTTACTGTTCCAAAAGTATCAGGTAAGAGGGAAAGAACATAGACAGATTGGGTTATTTCTTTGTGTAGACCCTTTCCTTTCATTTAAATGTGGAACACTTCTTGATACTTAGGAAGAAGTGATATATAAGTATTAGATAAGCAAATACTTAAATGAGTATCCTGTTTTTGAAATTATGCAGGAGAAATTGGACATTATTTCGAAGTAATTGCACAGCTAACTCATCTTAGGCAAATAGTGAGATTATCTCTCAACATTGTGACCTCTGAGTGTGTAGAGTCCCTCTCTATGATTCTCAGCCGCAAAGCACCCTGAATTCGTCTGTCATAAGCAATAAAAACAGATGTTCTATTAAAAAAAAGAACTGTATGTCTTTCCAGGTCAACATCCCACTTCTTGTTCATTCATTTAATTTTATTCCCTCATATCTGAGTATGTGACCACACATGAGGGAGCACCCAGGGATGGTTCTACCATGATACTAAAGAAAGTGGTTGAATTATTGTTTGATATCGTTCTTTTAAGATTATCATACTGTAAATTCTTTAATTTCATGTCATTTTTACTGATTGAAATTGTGATATTTTTTATATATTTTGATCCATGTGATAAAATAATTTGACTGACAAAATGCCTTGGTCAAGTCATCTGTACTAACCAATATAGATACTCTAATTGTAATGAAACATAGCCCTGTACTCTGAAAATTAATACAACATTTCTTATAATTTTCCATCTTTTTTCTTTTAAAAAAAAGAACCATAATTTGCAATTCCCATTATCCCCAGTCCAAAGGGCAGATAATTAAAAGTGATGGGAGTTGTTGTTCAATAACATCTGGGGACCCAAACCAAGATAAAACTAAAGAGCAACAACCACTATGTAAAAATAATATATTGGCCCTTTGTATCCACAGATTCTCTATCCGTGAATTTAACAGACCACTAAAAACAACCATAAGGCTAATGTCGCCTGACATGAAAATTAGTTTGATACCCCTGCTCTAGACCAACTGCTCTCAATCTTTAGTCCCTAAAATAGTTTTTGGTTTCAAGTCCCAGACGGACAAAACAGACTGGCTAATTGTCAGGAATTCTGAAAGTCGAAGTGCAAAACATACAAGGATGAATAATAGAAAACCATTGCTGCAAACCTTGTGGCTATATGCCTAACTTCATACACTTCAAGTACAGTATTTAGATTTTAAAAAATGCATCTATATGCAACATAATGTACAGAATTGGAGGAGAATGACGTGGTCTGATACCATATTGTTTCAGGACAGAAACTATCTGTAGTAGACAACCCATGGTCAAGGGAAAAATCTAACCCTCTGTATAAATCTTATAGTTTAATATTCCGTTATATATAAAATATCAAAATGCAATGCAACATATTTTGACTTCAAACATTTTCCTTATACAAAGTTTTAAAGTGAGAAGAAATCATCAGAGTAATTAGTGTTTGGTTCATATATGAAGTAAACAATGTCAGTTCTTCATCCATCCTACCTCAAGGGGGAAATTCTTTATGCTGACATCTACAAAGGACTGGCAGTAATGAGGATCCATGTAAATCAAGCTGTCATCTACAAGGACAAAACAAAAGACAAGTAATTCAAAAAACACCTTATTATTACACTGCTTACAATCCAATTTCTATGCAGAACAGTGGAGGGGGGAAAACCCCAGCAAGTAACTGCCTGCCAGACTGATATTCATTGATGGGAGCATGGGTTTTTGCAGGACAGATTAACTTTTGCATAATCAAATATGCTTGTAGAAGCAGAATTTTGATAAAGTGATGAGACTGTCATTTAATTTTTGGAGGTAAAATTACTTTTACAAACACACAATTATATTCCAGGAGTTTGCATATGAAAAATGCATTGCACTTCCTCATCATGACAGGAAGAACATATTTGCTTGTCATTTGGTCATCAACTCGCACCATTTAAACTACTAAAAGAGTAAATATATAACTAAGAACTGCCAGGTCGTAAGCAGCAAAAGACTCACTGAGCAAAAGGCACAGTTTGATGAAAGAGACAAATTATGCCTTGTTTGTGCAACAAAGAAAATTAAATGTACATTTTACAGAATTCAATTACCATATGGGGCGAGTGACAAATGACTGGACTTTGGTGGGTCTGATAAATTAATAAAGTACTCATTTTGCTATTTTAATCATTCCACTTCCCATGGGTCTTATATTAACTTCAGGGTACGAAAGTGGGGGCTGGGAGGAGAAGTGGAATACCATACTGGAAATGACATATTTGATTAGAAACACTAACCTTGAAATCCAGCAAAGTAGTACGACTGCTTTGGTCTGCCACCAACAATGCCAATACAGTATTCAAGACTCAAAATTCCCTGTCAACATAACAGAAAATAAAATCAGGTTTATGATTAGATTGGGAAAAAAGACTTAATCCTATAGGAATTGGTTTTTGCTTGGAAATTAATCCTCAGTATGCCAATCTTTCCCCATTTTCTTCTCTTAACAAGGGCAAAAAGCCCATTCATCATGCAGATGCTTGTATGCATCCAATTTTTTCACAGAAGATAAGTGCAAATCATGCAGCTGTGGGGCTCTGGATCATAGACATAGGTTATGAAGTGGTAGCCATTATAGAATAAAGTACAAACTCTATTCTGTCTAGAATTTCATTCAGAGTACATTTAAACACTTTAAAGAGTGCCACATTCCAAGAACACCACTATAGTTTTCTAAGTTCAGGGTTTTAGGCATTTCCAATGTAAAGTCCAAACAAAGAAAACTGCAATTAAGCGCAACCCCTGTAGCCATGAGATTGGTATCCATAGTTTCACCTAACCACATCTGACAAAATATGCCCTCTCGAGAAGTTTCCAAAATCCTCCAGTCAATTTGATGGGTTTGCTAGTGCTGAAAATTACATTGTCACTGTTGTAGTTGGGTCAAGGGGCAGTAATGGTTCTATGGGTGAAACAGCTGGAAGGAGAAAAAGGGCTAATAGAGAGCAGGTGCTTGATGAAGAACAACAAGTAAAGCGGGTCCGGGAAATACTTATGGCTCCTTCAGAGGATGAGACGTTTTATGGGTTTTCTAGTGATGAGGAGTCTATGCTGGAGGATGATGGTTTCACAGAGAGTAGAGGAACTAAAAGGTCTACTCGAGAGTAGGAGTTGGATGAGGAAAGAGAAAGGAAAAAAATCCGGGATATACTCAGTGCTCCCACGGATGAGGAGACATTTGAGGGGTTCTCTGGGAATAATGGGTCTGGGAGTGAAATGGAGAATGTTGATAGGACTCAAGTAAATGTGGATGATGAGCCAGCTCATGGGGCTGCATCAGGGGATTGGCAAGCCTCTCATACTCCTGAGACATGGGGAGATCTAAGTCTTGAACGAAGATGGAGGGACTGGAGGGATGAGAGGCAAGGTCCACAAATGAGATCAAGATCAGCTGTGGATGATGAGGACAGGATGGAGGCCTCATCTGCATCAGACTTCAATGAGTAAGTTAAAAATGGAGTTTCAAGAGCTATTGCCTTGCAGAAAGCAAGGTGTCGTTTTGGGGACATTGCTTTGTCGCTGTCTGTTCTCCTTGGGTCCTGGCTATACAGCTTCCTGATAATCCGGATTGAATCCTGCTTCGGTGTTCCTGGCTTCTGACTCCTGTTCGGCTCCTGACTACGACGTTTCCAGTTTAGCGTTTGCATTGGCGTTCCTGCTCCAGCGTTTCCAGTTTGCTGTTTGCTTTGGCGTTCCTGCTCCGGCGTTTCCAGTTTGGCGTTTGCTTTGGCGATCCTGCTTCAGCGTTTCCAGCTTGGTGCTTGCCTCGTCGTCCCTGCTTTGGCGCCCTTGCTTTGGCGTTTCTACCTTGGCGTTTCTGGCTACTGAACCCGGTCCGACTCCTGACTACGTCTGTGCTTGCTCCTGGCTTAGGGTCTCTAGTTTCCTCCTTTGGTCTTTGAAACTCGGCCTGGCTTTCGACTACGGTTTTGTTTGCTGTCTTTTGAGAGAATTTAGCTCCTCTTTAGCCCTTTGAGCCACAACATTAAAGTGGCATCAGCTTGGATGACGTTTGTGTTATGTTTGATGCGGATTATCAGATAATCCGGATTATCCTTTTGTTCCTGTTTTTTTACTTCTTTTGAACTAAGACTTTTATCTTTTAAGAGAAACACCGCAGTTAAGTGTTTTTGAGTTTAAAACATCATTTAATAAACATTTAAGAACTTTTATTGTGTGTGTGGCTCTTTAAGAGGTGGCTGTATCACGACAGTCACTCTTGAGCAGGCATGGGCAAACTTTGCCCCTCCATGTGTTTTGGATTTCAACTCCCACAATTTCAAACAGTCTGCTCTGCTCTAGAGGAATTTGCTAGGTTCTCCAAGCAGACTATATTTGGCAGAAGTCATTCATTTTAATAGGGCTTGTTATTATCCACAGTTTCTTTATTTATTTATTTTATTTACATCACTTTCACCCTTCCCTTCTCACCCGTAGGGACACAGGGTGGCTTACAAGAGTCGGCAAAATTCCATTGCCCAAAACACATTCAATAAAACAATAACAAAAACAATAAAATCATAAGACAATAACAAAATCAATTAAAAACTCTATTAAAAAACGAATTACAAAGTTTTAAAGTGCATATGTAGTTAGTTTCCTGTTTCCACTGTAAAATGCATAATCCTTGTGGGTATTGGGGTCCTACTGTGATTGTAACTTTGTTTATAAGGAAGCACAAGTAAGAATGTGGATACAGAAATGGTGGCAGAAAGCCAGCATTCAATAATCAGTTCTCATGTAGACCAACATACTAATTCAGGACACAGCTTCACTACTACTATGATGGTAGAAAGCCAGTATGATCCCATCTCATTCATTCAAATTGCTTGATCTTTCTTGTATTGACAAGGAAATCTATTTTCTCCTTGACTCTCTCTAAGGCACAACTGCAGGGCTGGCATTTCCCTTCAGGAAAGTACTTTTGGAAAGCCATCAAAGCATAAATCCTCATGGCTAACACCATCAACAAGTCCCTTCTAATATTAACACCCAACCTGGTCTATAGTGGAAGAGGCACTTTTCCACATTGTTCAGACACAAGCCATTTAGAGTTTTAAAGGTTATAGTCAGCACCTTGAATTGGACATGGAAGAAAGGAAGCAACAAGAAGAACCCTCTGGCTAGTTATTTCCTGATTTTCTCTTTTTTGTTTCTTAATTTTTCCCTTTTCATTTCCTCATTTGGTAATCCACGCTGATAGGAAAATGAAAGCCTGCAAATTATGTGTATGTGGGACTGCCCTTTCCTACCCTTATGAATCCAGGGATGAGGCACAATTGGCTTCTTATTCAAATCATTTATGTTTTTGGTTTATACATAGAAGAATACACACAAAGATCATTTCAAAAACTAAGTTTTAAAATTTAAATAGACAATTACTTATATTTTAGTTAGCTTTGATTACTTCCAACTATTAATTTTCTTACGAAATGTTTCATTGGAAGAGAACATCAAAGTTCCTGAATATTCACAATTATTCAAAAAACCAAAATATATTACTTCTTACCTACAACAGATGCTACCATTCTACTATATTGATATTAATTTGCATAATGCTTATCCTTTCCTATATCAACTTAGCAAATGTGAGAAAATTATAACTTTAAATCCCCTCTTTGCCAATAACTTTTCCAATGTTAACATTTTAGTTGTAACAACACATACCCTTGACTCTATAATAACAAAATAGAGGTTTCCAGATCTGAAATGCATGCTTTTAGGCCCAGGTTAAGCCTATTATTATTGTTATTATTGTTGTTTATTTAAACCACACTTTATCTCTCCCAAAGGAGACTCAAAGCGGCTTACCACACAATTAAAAAAAAACAAATATACAAACATTAAAATAGAATTAATCATAAAAGTATTAAATATTCAGTTAAAATTTATTAAAATTTTCAAAGATAGAAACCACAGCACTCCCTTGCTTGATCTTAAAAACCTTCTTTAAATGTCTGTCTGAATAAGAACATTTTGGCCTGCCACAAGAAGGACAGGAGGAAGGGGGTCAATCTCTCACACTAACTTTTTGCTAAAAAAAAAAAAAAGTGGGGGGGGGGGCACGGGGGGCTTTGGGACAAATGAAACAGTTTCCAAACAATGATTAGCTACCAACAACCACGGCAGCCTAAAATGCTATCAAATATGGTCAAAACAATCAGGATTTTCATTGATTGTGTTGACCCATGTTCCTGTCAAGACATTATACAGGAACGGAAGCAGCCAAGCCAAGAGCTCTGTGTTGCTATTATGTGCCTTCAAATCGAATCATAGCAACCTTGCCATAGGGTTTTCTTTGCAGAATTTATTCAGAGGGGGTTTGCTACTGCCTTCTTCTTAGCCTAAAGAATGTGACTTGTCAAGAGCACTGTTGAGCTTCCATGGCTAAGCAGGGATTCAAACCCGAGCTTCCCAGAATCTTAATCCTGCACTTCAACCATTACACTACACTGAATTTCAGGCTATGACGATTGCAGGAATACCAATTTCTGCTATTTGAGATAATCCTCCTTAACTGCTTTGAAATTTGTATTAACATCACTGAGAAAGAAAATGTGTTGTTAATATAAATTCTTTATTCATCATCTTAAGTTTGGAGAATACAACCTTAAGATCCTAAGTAACATTTTAAAATCAAGGTCACATGGGAATGCTCACAGAAGAAACACAAGTACAGGTAAAACCAGATCAGTCCTTATCCTGAATTACGATGTCAGAAAGGCAGCCATTTAGGTATTGGAATAGTTATGAAGTGGCTCAACATTGAATATCTGTGCCCTGTAATTATATCTGCACACTGAAATTTCAAATTTCTAAAGTCAAACTTTACAATCTGCTGCTGTAAAAATCATAAATACATTTAATAGATTGAAGATTATCATCTTTAACTTTCACACCATCCAGTGACACTTTCGGAAAAGTGACTGAACTTATTTTATACCTTCACAAACTCTAGGTATTCCATGTTGGTTCTTTCGCCACCAAGCCTCACAGGAATTAATATAATCACAGATTTGGCACCTGGTTTTTCTGAATCCTTGAGAGAACACTGCATTTCAACAACATCAGACTTGTAAACTTAAAGAGACACAAGAAAAATAAACCGTGTTTATTCCATTCCATTTTGAAACACAAACTAAACACATTTTATCAAAAACAAAAAGACATGCGCTAATGTTAAAAGAGATGGAAAAGAACACAATTATTTTACTTTCTTGATGGATATGCTCATTGCTGTCCTGTGCTGCCACAAACAAGTGACAGCATTAATTATACCATACATGGGGTGCAACTACATTGTAGAATTAATGCAGTTTGACACCACTTTGACTGCCATGGCTCAATGCTATGGAATCCTGAGAGTTATGATATGGTGAGACAGCACCACTTTAGGAAGAGGCTAAAACTACAACTCCTATGACTCCATAGCATTGAGTCATGGCAGTTAAAGTGGTGTCAAATTGCATTAATTCTACAATGTAGATGCACCTATCTTTCTTTTTGAATAGCTGGGGCTGAGCTACAATGGAGACCAGGTGTGGCAGTGCAACCAGGTAAAGTAAATGGTGGGATTTTTGAACAAGACAGCTGAAAGCCATGACTCTGGGAAACATTTCATTGTAGGAATCAGTGGTACTCTATATGAAGGGGGATTGTGATCTTCAGGTTTAACTGGCCAACTATTTTGATGATTTAACCTCCCCTGCTTCAAGAAGTTATTTCCATAATGATATATCAAAGACAAGTGTTGAGCCCTGGCAGACTATAGACATATTATGTAGTAGGAGATACACATCCCACAAACATCACAGTAAAAAAGGACTTATCTAAGTCTGAACTTAACCTAAAAAATTATATCATCATCTCTATCAAAAGACTAGTTATGTATTCGCTCACACTCCTCCTTGTTTTCTAACAGAAGCAGACATATATAATCTTGCTTGAAAACAGATGATTCCCAGATCCAAGTACCGGTAATCTGCTTTTATCCATTACAGTTGGCTCTCCGAATCTATAGATTCTATATCCAAAGATTCAACCATCCATGGCTTGAAAATATTGCCCTGCCACCTCCCGCTATAAAAAGCAAACATTGCTTTTGCCATTTTATATATAATGGCATTTCACTATGCTATTATATGTAATGGGGCTTGAGAATCCATGGATTTATCTATCCATAGGGGATAATGGACTGAATCCCAGTAGATAGCAAGGAGGCACAGTACTTCAATCCCTCCACCCACACCTTCAAAAACTGCTCCAGAGGGCACTGAGCAGATTTTGGGGTGGCCTTGAGAGCTGCATAGGAACAGTCAGAAGATTGGGGGGGGGGGAGGAAAATACTATTTAAATTTGTATGTAGAGAAACATAAAAACACAACGATGCTTGCTTTCTTGTCTTTCCAATATATTTGAGCATTCAATGCAAAGCGACCACATTTGTTATCCAGGGCAGAATGAAATTAAATTTTCCAATTGCTTCAATAGCACAGAAAAGCGGAAATGTCTTTTTTAAACTACTCTTTTAATTACACTGAATTTTTTTCTGGTAGAGAAAAAGGAATTAATACATCATTTTAAATGATTTGTACATGATAAGGAAAAGAATTAATTCCAAGATATTTGAGTCAGTAACTTCAGGAGACTAGCTGATGGCAGATGTTATAGAGATGAAGGTAATGTTCTGTCAATTAAAAGAAGAGAAAATGTTCCCATAAGTTTTCAGTTGTGTTTTCTTTTATAAATGTTCCTCAAATATTTAAAAGTCTATGGAAGAATTTTCGCCTTAAGTCCAAATGTGGGTCCAAACTAGAACAGACCATGAACAAGCTATGTAAATCTGACTGATGGATTACATGTTTCTATTGTAGTTGAGATGCAGTTAGGCTTTGATATTCACGAATAAAGCATACAACATATATTAATACATTAAAGAGGGACAGCAAAGATCTCCACATTAACGACCTTATGCCAAATCAAATCTAGATGACATTTTCTTAGAAAGTAATAAATAAATTACGATATATTATTTTGTATAAATAAAGGTTTATAGCATATATCTTTCTGGATGAAGAAAGCCATAGCTGAGGCTTGTACAAAGTGGATTTCCCCTAGAATGGAGCAGGCCCTGTACATACAAAAATGTCATTGTGTTCATAGAAGGAAATGACATTTTTGGTACTTTAGAATGTAATGCTCTAAACACTGGTTCAGACTGGTCACTACACACTTACCTGTACAATCCTGAGCTACATAGACAGTTATTCCTTGCAGCTCAGGGTCTTTTGCCTCTTCAACAGCTTTTCTATATAAAAATAAGAGACCTTTTCTGGTTAACAACGAACTAAAGCTATATAGGGCATAATCCTCAAACTGATCTGTTCCAAAGAAAGGGTCTGGCCATAGTTTTATGATGATTCCTGTTAAGCACAGTCATAACATGACTCAAACAGCTGCAATTCAAACTGCAAGCATATTGGTTTTTGAAAGGAAAATAAGACTGCATGCTTCGTTTCATACATCTTGCAAACACACACACACACACACACACACACACACATATATATATATATATATCTTAACTAGATGATGTGAATTAGGAGGAACAAAAGAACACGGCAATCTATGGTCCACCACCCTTACTTAAAATTAGCAAACAAAGACAGCTTCACAGAAATCTGCAAAAACAGTTTTTAATTCAACTTACTACATTAGAAATTAAGATAGGCTGAAAAAAATAACTGCACAAAATGCCACACCTCTTGAAGCAAAGCCACAGAAATTAGAGGGGGAAAGTAGAGCTTATTTTGATAGCTGACATTGGATTGCTACTTTTAAGAATAAATACCATGAAGTTATCCATACATGAGCAGTGATAAGATGATGCTCTGAAAACCAGAGCAACATCCTACTCTGATGGATGATTTCAAAAGGTCATTCCATTCATTCTTCTTCAAAGAAACTTGCCAAGTTCTGAAGCAGCAACATAGTGGGAAACTATACCATCAAGCATAGCCAATTCATACAAGTGGAAAAGGTAAATACAAAACAGTAACTTGTATAGGCAATCTTTGTGTGACGCTGCTCTAAGCTCGAAGTCTGAATGTAAATTACTTACTCAGAAGTAAGGGGTTACTATTTTCATTATGACTTATTCCTATTCAACTGAACAGAATTGCAGTTGACATGATGTTTGCATAATAATAAAACAGTCAACACGTTCACTGGGGTTAGGGGCACAGGACCCCTGTGAAAGTGAAAAACCAAGAATAAAGACATTATTTGGGGGAGGGGGGAATTTGTAGCTGTTCTAGCATGACCGTGCTGGAGGTTGACCATTGAATCACACTGGATGACCTACAGATTCCTAGAAAGATGTTCTGTCCAGCATGACTGGAGAAAATTGGAGGACCTAGAGATGCCTAGAGAGAACATTTTTATTCATATCACTGAATAATCAAAAATCAAAACCACAAATGTGGAGGGATGACTGTAACCTCTAAACTAGTCTAGGAGAACTCTACAGTATTTCCAGTACTGTAACTTCTTACAAATGGAATCTGATCATGAATGTATTCAAATTCAACCTGAGCATGCAAATCTTAAAATGAAGGGTTTCTTGGAAATTATCTAGCAAAATTGTAGAAAAGTTCAATCATTTACTTCTACAGATGCAGCGGGATACACAAATAACCTTTACCTCTCAAACTATGCACTGTATCCCTGTAGTCCCATTCAAGGTGAATATTCTTGTTATACAAGCACCACATGACTCCTGCATCTATAGAGAAGCAAAAAATCTACATCTGCACTTTGGCCTCTTGTGCTTAGAAGGCTTAATGATTCAATTTATGACCATCGTGGGGCTCATCTAGAACATAAGTCTATAAAAATACAAAATCAACGGTGTCCAAAAAAATGGCACATAAATGTATCTTGCTCTGAGAAATCTGACTTTCAGCTTTAAAAAAGTCTCGCCTGAATGTCACAGATCCTTTACTTTTAATATGATGTAATTATAATATTAATAGTCCCATACACTTACAATTTCACAAAAACTTGATCTGTGCAAAGAAATGCTGAAAACATCAATTTTAAACTCTGACAGTTCATTACACTATCAGTACATTACAGCCCTCAGGTTACAGTATTAAAAAAAAGATAAGTCTATAATGTTATGCATGTTCCAAGGTTAAAAGAGTTGTTAGTTTTTAGAACATTTCATTAAAGATACTGTATATTAAATTTAGGTTTGGAACAGATCTTTGCTCACCAGAAGAGTTGGGGAAAATATTTCAGAAATGAGCAGAACCTAAAAGGTTCAACACCTTTGCTGTTTCTGCAACACCTGAATCACCAGTGACAACAAAACATTACTAAGCATTAATTTTCTAACTATTTTAAAACCTGAACTCAGTGATAAAATTAACATTTCCCATCTATTTGATAGAAAAGTGGAAGAAAACATGATCAATTGTTTACCTCAAAAGATGTGCTACAACAGCTGGACCATACCAGTCTCCAGCCATTTTTCCAGACTTGTTTCCATATTCTATAAGTCTATGCAAGCCAAAATTTGCAAGTGGAGAATCGCCAAACCACGAAACTATTTTTCGATGATAGTGTTCATCTCTGCTTTCTCTTTTCCCCCAGTCTCTTTTTCGGATTTGCCTAGGAGGGATTGATTGGTTCTTGAATTCCTTCTCTCCTATAAGTGATGCTTCAAATGATGCTGTGAGCTTTTTTACTGTGTGACTCGTCCATGATTCAGATTCCGGGTTTTCATTGACTAAGGCATCTGGCCAGGTCCAATCTGTGACAGTATTACAAACACAATGTAATTCTTTTTTTTTTTTTCAAATCAAAGGTTTTTACCTTGTTGTAAAATATTGTCACTCAAATTGGTTAAGTTAAATTGTTTAATATTAACCACTAAGATAGGTTTAAGACATTTAAGAACTTCTTAGGTGGACAACTTAACTTACTAATTTGTTTGGAAGATGTTCAGCAATGTTGATTTTACAACACAGGCTCTCGATTCCCAGAAAACAGAATTAAATAGGGTAAATGAATAATGAAAATTAATTGCTCTGTATTCTGAACCTTAAGAATGTTTCACATATTAATGATTGCCGCACTATTTTCAAGAACTTATTGTACATCAGTTAAATGTGCCTTTTAAATTATTTAATAAAATTAATTTTCATAGATTTTACCATCAGACTGTGAAACCCATTTTAACAAGATATTGCTTTGGCAGAATTTATGAACATATCTAGTAAAAAGATTAAAAGAACAAAACCTAAAAGATTTGTCATGGGAAAAAATAAATAAGATTGCAGAAGCTAAAAGAAAATAATATTCCACAATTCTGTTTTTACAGAATTGCATAGCTAAAATATGCTATAGTAGTTAGAATTTTAACCTGGGCCTTAAAAGATCCAGATTCAAATCCTTATTCAGCCATAAAGTTCACTGGGTGACCATAGTTCAGTCACCTCTCGAGGCTTTCATGAAGATAAAATCAGAAATGAGGAGGGAAGGACATAACTACTCGGATACTTTTAATGTTGAATTTTAAACTTCCACTCTGTGTCTAACTTTTGTTTTGTGTATTTTAATATGTATTTTATGAAAATATGTTTTAATATGTATATTCTATGAGTGTTTTAAAATGATTATGTGTTTTAGCAATGGTGTAAGCCGCATCAAGCCATGAGAAGAAGCAGGTAAGAATTTTAAAAAATTATCATTATTATTATTAATTTGAGCTCTCTTGAAAGACAAATGAAAATCAAATAAAAAGCATACACTAACAATACAGTCTCATAAACACCATCTGCACAGTTTCAGTAGTTAACCAATCTCTGAATTTAAATATACTGTAATTTCCCAACAAATGTTTAGAACTTGCCTCTGCCAAGAAAGTGAAGAATAAGCCCTTGTGCTAGAAGCATCTGGCCAGTCCTTAGGGTGCATCCCCAGCCACAATCTGTTGTTAATACTGAGCCCTTGATTTGGGGAAATTCTTCTCTGTATGTCAGCCATATTCTAGAAATAAAGTCTTTACGGAACTCTTCAACGTTTCTTGAAACCTCTTCCTCTGTTACATCATAATTTGATCCATTTGGTGACTGCTCTGTTGGCTCTATGACAGATAGATCACAAAGATACCACATATACATTATTATATATCATGTATTTTAAATACAAAAAAGTGCTGTAAAATAAATGATCATGTGCTATAAAATAAGTGAAAAAAAATCAATGCCTTGTACTAGAACCCTTAACAATATAGGCATTATTGTGAGGAATTATATAACCAATGGAAACAAAATATATAAGGAGCAGAGCTAAAACAAGGGTCCTTTTATTTGAAATGTTAAAGCCCACCCTTAGTTTGCTTGGTAAGTTAAATTTGAGGGCATTATCAGACAAAATATCTTTAATAATCCTTCCTCCAGAAGCTAGACAAAACAATTGAGACATTTTTCCCTCTGGGCATCAAATATCAACCAGGAGAAAATCTATAGACATACACAGTAAAAAACAGGAGATACGTTTTTGTACTTTTAATGGTCATATAAAAGAGGGAATTTCAGCAGGTGTTACTTGGCATTTGGTTACATGACAAGTGATACCTACTGAATGACTTCCTGTTTTCATTCTGACAACCTTCCACAGAGGAACTGGCACTGGAAGTAACATGCCCTTGCATTTCTGTTCAGAAGCCACTTAATGTCCCTAGTTCCCAGTCCTGTTCTTCATCTCCACCCATCAAAGTTCTTAGCAAACTGGAGAGGAGATACTCTACAAAACACCCTTATTTCTGGCTTGCTCTAAGGCAGAAAGGGTTTTTATTTTACCCTATCAGGATATTGTTGTTGTTATTATTATTACAAAACTAAAACATTTTATTTCTTACCTGCCTCTATAATTGTTTTATTTATGAATGAGCTGTGTCTTTTCATGTACTCACTTCATAGAAATAGATAATTCACAATCAACTAATCACACACACCCCATTCCATATATGCTTAGAAAAGGACTGCATATTTGTATTTCGAACTCATAGCACATACCATCAGTCTTAAAATGATAGCATTTTCCAAGCAAAAAGACAGGAGAGTTTCTGCTAAAGTACGTTTTTGTTTTCAATACCCAGCCTACAAAGAAGCAGAAAAGGAAAATCAAATTTGAACAGGTTAACTTAAACATAGTGAAAAAGGAAATCATAGACTCACAGACTAATAGAGTTAGAAGACACTACGTGCGTCATAGGAAATTTTCATTTTTATTCTAAACAAGTTTCTTTGACTAAAATGATTTATTATTTTTATGTATCATATTACTGAAGAATGTTTTTCTACTGATATTTGCAGAATTGAGATGCCTTTAAACTTTTAAAGCATCATAATAAAGCACTTAAATAAACTTTATCCATATCCTCTCCAAAAAGACATAACAGAAAATTAGTGTTGTTACGATACCTAAAAATGTGTTTAAAATGAAATCAGTTCCAATAGATTATCATTTATACTCATGTATAAGTACACGTCATGCAAAAATTAAAGGATAAGTTTTGGGGCCAAAATTATGGATTTTGCTATGACCTATGGGAAAAGTTACAGTTAAAAGTTTGGAACATATAACAAAAATCCTTCTCCTCTTCTTCTAAAAATGCATACAGAAAACATACTTAGAAGGAAAGGATGTGGTTATTTGAGGGATTGCAATAGTTTCTGCCAGTATTAAAAATGACCATTACAATCTCTCTGTAGAGAGGTTAAGGTAAAAAGCACTTATTAAAAATAGCCATTTCAAGTGCCCAAAATGGCTCTTCCACATTACTGCTAAACTCCTCAGGCTGAAAAAGAAGGTGGAGGCGAATGGAGGATTGCCCTTCTCTCTCCAGTTTGAACAAGGGAAAAATAATGCAGTGGGATTACTTCTCGCCTTTGTTTCTTGTCACTGCCTTCACATAAGTTTCCTTTTCCAGCATTGACTCCTTTATATCAACCCATGTTTTGGAAGGTGATGTTTTGTCATCTTTCCCTAACTTATACACAAGTATACATGGTGATAGTTCTTGTATACAACTTTGAACTCTTTTTTGATATAGAGGATATATGAATGTCATTATACAAAGGAACAGCTTAAATAAATAGTATAGAGAAACAAGAATACATATTCAGAATACAGAAAAATGTATAAAACATTATTTTTAATCTTTAAGAACCCTAAACTGATGAGTAACTGTTTAGGATAGAGTGAAACTGTTGACTGTGTGTTGTCAGACTGCAACTCTCATTATCCCTTACCATTAATTAGGCCTGCAATGATTTATGAGATTTAAGTCCTACATCTGAAGTGCCATATGTTTCCCACCCCAACATAAACTTTGGTTTCCTTATATCTTTGTTAGGAATAACTAGTTTGTCCAGGTTGCTGTTAGTTGCTGTTTCTTTTGACCACCTAATGTGAAAGATTCCACCACAGTGGAAGAGAAAAATGACGAACAAACCTAAGGCATGTCTGTATGAAGGCAAATTAAACCAATGGATCTGGAACAGGCTGGAACATTCTTATTCGCTTCTCTATGCAAATTTCCACCTCCTTCCTTTGACACAGTTGGCATTATTCTCTACTCAGCATTAACAATAGTTACTATTAATTATGGCTACCAAGTCACTTTCATTTGTTTTATGACAACATTCAGATTCTTCTTTTTAAAATCCTAGGTTACATTCATTGCCACTGAATGCATTCTACTTACTGTATTTCACATTGTGCCATGCTGACATAAACTTTGATTTTATTTTTTCTACTTCATCTGTCCCTGTGGCCTCCATATTCAAATTCGAGGGGAAAAGCCATCACTGTCCCAAAAGATGCTAATTTCTGCTACTGCAAAAAAGAAAAGAATAAGCACATCCATGAACACTCTGGGCATCACTAAGCACGCTTGTGTTATTGGGTAGTTAAAGCTATTGTGACCAGGAAGGGCAATAAAATTACAGAACCCACCTCTTGCAGAGAGAATGGCAATTGTAACTTCTATGAATAAGTAATAAAAACATTTGATTCCAAATATACAACAGTAAAATTACCCTGCAAAGCTAAATAAAACATAATGTCCTCCAACTGCTCTCTATTCCACACTAAACTATCTTGCGTGCATAAACTACATTGGTGTACATTTGAGACCACCTAAACACTAATTGGAAGGCAGAGGAAAATATTTGAATTGCTGTAAAAGGGACACAGTTTTATATTATGTCTATTCCGTTTAGAAACAGGATGCTAAGCTCATAAATATTAATATCCTATTTAAGACAGTCAACTCCTATCTGAATCCAAAACACATTAAGCAGCAGAATCTGGGATGCAAACAAAAAAAGGGAGTGTGTTTGAGAAAAATACAAAGCATGTGGAAAAGCATGTCTTGTCCTGTTACGCTTTATTCTAGCTTACCAGCAATTTTAATGTTGTCTAATTGATACATTTGTAAAGATGTAGTTTAAAGAATATTACACCATCTCATAGAACCATAGAGTTGGAAGAGACCACATGGACCATCTAGTCCAACCCCCTGTCATGCAGGAAAAGCAATCAAAATACCCCTGACAGATGCCTATCCAGCCTGTTTAAAAACTGTCAGAAAAGAAGCTTCCACCACACCCGTGGCAGAGTTCCAATGGGCAACAGCTCTTACGGTTATACATGTTTTCCTAATGTTCGGGTGGAATCTCCTTTCCTGTAATTTGAACCTATTGCTCTGGGGTCCCAGTCTCCAGGGCATCAGAAAACAAGCCTGCTCCCTCTTCCTTATGCCATTCTTTCAAATATTTAAACATGGAAATCATGTCTCCTTCCAGCCTTCTCTTCTGCAGGTAAACATACAGCTCTTTAAGGCACTCTTCATAGGGCATGCCTTCCAAACCTTTAATTATTTTAGTCACCATCCTCTGGACACATTCCAGCTTGTCAAAATCGATCTGAAATTGTGGTGCCCAGAATTGGACACAGTATTCCAAGTGAGGTTTGACCAAAGCAGAATTGAGGGGCACTATTACATCTCGGGAAGTAGCAGACAATAATGAAAGGACCAAGGCAGTGATCTCTCAGACCCATCCTCTGCTTAGCTATCAGCCAGCGCACCAACACCTTAAATCAAGTAATAGCTTTCTAAGATCTAATCAGAGATACTCGCAGGAACATCTCAGCAAGCAAGAGTCCAAAATTGGCAGCCTAAAACCTGGAACCTCAATCCATGGCTGACCCTGGATGAGAGACTCCCCCCTGGGCACACAGAAGACTGGGCAACTTGGAAGGCGCTGAACAGATTGCACTTCTGGCACCACGAAGTGCAGAGCCAATTTTTAGAAATGGAGCTACAAAGTGGAGTCCACGACATGCAAGTGTGGAGAAGAGCAAACCACAGACCACTTACTACAATACAACCTGAGCCCTACCACATGCACAATGGAGGACCCTCTTTACAACAACACCAGAGGCACTCCAAGTGGTCAGCTTCTGGTCAAAGCACATTTAGTATAATGCCAAGTTTTTAACTTTGTGTTTTTAAATACATGATAACTGTACCCTAAATTCGGTTCTGACACGATAAACAAATATCTAACCCTCCCAATCTGGCGTCATCTGCAAACCTGATAAGTATGCCTCTAAACCTTCAACCAAGTCATTAATAAAGATGTTGAATAGCACTGGGCCTAGGACAGAACGATGGTATAAATAATATTATCCACTTTTCATTTAACTTTTGTAAATTTTGCACTGAAAGATAACCAACAAACACTGCAACACTGGTAATACGGGAATTTCATCAGAGGGTCAGTGTTTTATTTTGCTGAAGCAGATGAACAGACATCTGTTACCAAACTATGCTGAATGGAATCTGATAGGGGAAGTGGAAAATAACCTATTTTCTTACCTATAGGAGCTTTGTTCAGGCAACTGGCAGTTAATCAGCTTTTGTAGATTGGATTTCTTTTATTGTTCTATTAAGATTTGACAAGAACACTCATTTAAAGCAAGGATGGAGATGTGTAGCTTTTCAGATGCTCCTGACAACAATTTTCATCATTCCTCAACTGTTGGGTAGGTCTTGTGGGTTGAAGACCATTTAAAGCAACTGATCTATAATTATTTTGTTGTTGTTATTCTGTGCCTTTTAATTCTTTCTGAGCTAAGACAAATGCCCTATAATGGCATTTCCATGGCAAGATTTGTTTGGCGGAGATTCCTATGCCTTCCTCTGAGGCTGAGAAAGTCAACAACCCCAGACATTTTAACTAGCTGTTTTATGATTTAAAGAAATCAAACAGGCGAAATGAATCTGTTATCTAGTTTCTGTTCCCTGTAGAATGGCACCAATCAAAACCACTTCTTCATTCTATGAAATTTATTGCAAGGAACTTTCATACTCAAAATGCATACAATCAATGAAATATAGGAAAAACTACACATGTAATGTTCCTCCATTATCATTAATCAGCAAGGTGCCCCATATATTGATTAGGTCACTTCAAGTTAAAGCTTCTAATTAACCAAACCAAACTAAACCAAACCATGCTTTAGACAAATCTAAATCTACAGTGACCAAAACAAACATTTGATTCCATAAATCCCTTAAGTGCAGGAAAGGGTTTTTTTGTCTGCTACTGTAGTTGCTAAAGTACTTGAGTGCCTTGATTGCCACAAGAGTCAAGCCAATAATTTTTCACCAGTCTTTGAATTTCCAAATTTGAAGATGAATACAATCAAGTAAAGGCTGAAGTTAGCAGGAAATACAGTTTCTAGTTTTAGTCAAAGCCAACCAAATCCTAATGTGTAATAGTTTTATATATTAGGAGCCAAATAAATATAACGTCATTGTATCCACAGATTATTATGTTAATGTGGGATTTGTGTATTGATAGTGTTTAAATGCAATTTGTGTCTTGGTTTGTATTGCATACTGATTGCATCATCCAGAGTGTACTATAGTCTGTAAAGAGTTAATTACTGAGAAGTTGTGATGACCTTGATGTGTGACTGGAACTGGGGAGTGTCCAGACACAAGTGTTTGTGCATTACTGATTACATCAGTTCAGTTCTGTTCTGCTGTCTGTTGAGAAGTCAAGTCCTGTGTTTGTCTGCAAGTCTGTTTGTCTTTATTACTGCTTTCAGTAAAACTTGTATATAGTTTTACCATCGTCTCTGATGTCTCTTCGTTCGGCGTTTCTCTGACTCCATCCAACTACTGCTGCGCTGAGTAAATTACTCTGACATATTAGGCTATTAATTCAGAGATTTTTGGAAATCCAACCATAGAATTAAGTCTAGGCTAGCAAGCAAAACAGAATATTTTGCTGACTTTAACTATAATGCAAGTGGTAGCACAAAACAGTTTATGCTTGTAGCCTGCATTTGCACAACTGGAGAAATCCTGGGAGCTGTAGTTTTATAAAGTCTTTAGCCTTCTCTGCCAAAGAGTACTGGTACCTTGCTAAACTACAATTCCCAGGACTCCATAGTATTAAGCAATGGCAGTTAAAGTGTTGATGCATTTCCTAGTCAATGTCACAAGGGATGTCTAACGTAATTGCTTTACAACTGAGCAGGAAGCAAGACATTCCAACTTTTTCATATGGCAATAACTGTGCCATCTTATTCTACTTAGATACTGTGAATTAGGTGACAATAATGCAATCTACAGGCAGATCCATTGGGGGAGGCAGGAATTTACTGCCCCCCACAAAAATGTTGCCAACATCCCTGAGAAAGGAATGCCGACCTAAAAGTAAAGGTGGAATTGGATAAAGGTTGCATTCAACGGTAATTTGTCAGGGGCCTCATTCCATCCACTGGCAGGCCTGGAACATAAGGTGTGTCAGAGCATAGGCAAGCCCATCTTTTTCTTTCTATCAGCCACATATTGTCCACTCCTGAATTTCACATCTTCTTTATTTCGTGGCTTGATTTTTATTTCATGGAAGAATTGTCTTCCAAAGTAGGAAAACATTTCCCGAGAGAAGTCACAACTTGAATAATAACTTACCAGAAATACCTAGGTTCACAAAAAATAGAAACCTTTCATTCCCTTATATCAGTTGTTTGTGTGCTCTCTCTGTCTTTCTCTCTTGTACACATACCTGTATTATCTTATACACAAGTCTGTATTATCATAATACTTGTAGGAGGAAACTACTTGTAGTTGTGGAGGTTAATCAGCTTTCATGGTTCAGCTGCTATAATGCATAATAGAGCATAGAAGACTGAAAAATAAATACTGTGAGATGTTGTTAATATATTCTCATTAGTGAAGCTTTGGCTTTGAGTCTCTGAATTCAAAAGCTAGTGTTTTGGCTAAATAAGCAATAATGTCTGTAGATTCAGACAGTACATGTGCATATGAAATATTGGCAGCACAGTTCTGTATCTATTTTCCCAAAAATAAATCACAGTGTTGGATGATATTACCATATAGAATCATGTATAAGTCATTCTTATGCTTGCTGTAAGTTTTAAAATTGTTTTATTTGGTATGTTAATTAGGTTTTTATATCGGGATATGATGTTTTAACTGATTATGTATTGTGGTCGGATGTATTTGTATGAATTTTATATGTTGTATGCCGCTTTGAATCCCACCCATGGGAGAAAAGCGGGATAGAAATTAATAATAATAATAATAATAATAATAATAATACCTCTTACTTCCTTGTCTTCCATCTCACTGTTCTTTCACTCTTCCTCACTGGTATCGCACCCTGTTCATTCCCCTTTCCAAACTTTTTCCAGAAAACAGGATACACACATTGACTCTATCTGAATTATTCAAAGAATCTGGAAATAACATGCAAAATTGTCTAAAGCCATGCAGAGGAATGAATATTCCAGGCTGCCTCCGCCTTTATTTCTAGAGATAGTTAAGGATGTCACCCATTAACTAAAATTATACTGTAAGGACTAATCTGGTTGTCGATTGATATTAATGAGCATTGCTTGTTATATCTGTTTTATACTGTTTGCTGTTTTTATCTATTTTTATACTGTGTATTATATCATGTTTTTATTTATGCTATTTTAACTGTGTTGTTAGGTTTGGCCCTATGTAAGCCGCCCCGAGTCCCCAAGGGGAGATGGTGGCGGGATATGGTAGTTCTTATTATTATTACACAGAAAATTAATCATTTATTAAGAAATAAATTTTAAAACAAAATAATCCTGGGGCATACTTTCAGTGTGCAGGCTAAGGTAGGGTTTAATGGTCTTGGAGTTACAGTGGAGACTTGCATATCTTTCGTTTATTAGTCTAGGTTACCTATGGTAGCAGTTCTACAAACACTTGGAAGTCATACGTATATGATAAGAATTTCAAAGGAAGGCTCTTAAAGGAATACAAAACGCTGCATTGATAGGAATAACTATATTAAGAGGAGAAATGCATTTTTACGGTAACGGTGGCCAAATTTGATTTGTTTGCAGAAAGAAAATCATTTCTGATGTCATTTATTTTGCTCCAAGCCATTAGGAAAGGCCAGGCCATGAAACTAAGGCAAATCACACTAATTGTAAGGGAAAAAAAGAACAGACTGCCAGCGTTGAGGCATCTTAAAACAGGGCTGGCACAAATCCTTGTGGCTTCCTTTAGCAATCTACTGATATTTCAAGAACACTCAATATTAAGGAAGTATCATTAATCCACCAAACCCAATTCATTTTCCATAACTGCAGATTTAAACATCTTGTCCCAATATTAATTTTGGCATACAGATAAAAAAAAAAACAAGTAGTATATTCATTCAGACATGTATTCATCGCTACCAATCTAAGCTTATCTGTATTCCAAAGGCATCCAGAGGAAAAATTGGGAGATTTTGACAGTCCAGGTGATCCATAATACTATACATTTAATTTACTTAGTCTCCAGCTATTTAGGAACCAATGTAGGGATGGGGTGGGGAAGGCAATCATTCTATCAATTTGTTTCATAACCGCCTAGCCCGCTTCACCCTTTAATTTTTTTTGCACACGAATGAATATTTTAAGAAGGAATTTCCTGGTTTATTTTAAGGATTTTTTTCCCTTGCTTAAAGGCAAATCACTATGAATTGTTTTATTATGGTTTTCAACCATACCAGCTTTATCATACCAACTCATTATAATTTATGATGAAAGAAGCAGAAAAGTACTCATAACAAATATTTTTTTCAATTACAGTGGAGCAGTAGTAAGACGTAGTAGTAAATAGGATTCACAACTTTTCTAAGCTGTGACTTGCCTAAAACATTTCATTCCTTCTCACTCTCTCTTTGTAAACATTTTAAAAATCACAATTGTATGCAGATAAAGTCCATCGATGTTATACCCATGTGACAGGATGGCAGAGTAGGCTTGTGCAATTTGGCTGGAGGGCGATCCATTTTTGATATCCAAATTTTGTTGAGTACCAAGATCCGTTTTTGGGAGCCTCCCAAAAACCAGCTGATAGAAAAATCTGTTTTTGGTTTGGCAGCCAAAAGATCTGGGAAGATCCGGCCAATTGGCAGCAATGGAGAACTTACGAGGCTCCCCTTTCTGTTCCTAGGGGGAGAAGAGCGGTATATAAATTAAATAAATAAATAAATAAATAGGATCCTTTCCTTTCCTCAAGGGGGCCTGGGTTTGAGAAATTTATTTATTTATTTACAGCATTTTCACCCTGCCTTTCTCACCCGAGGGGACTCAAGACGGCTTACAATAAAGAAATGGGGTTAAGGAAGCACACTTCCTGGGTTCCATTACTTTCTTCTTTTCAAGGGAGCTTAAGTTTGAAGAACAGGGTTAAGGAGGCACTCTTCCTGGGACCCTTTCCTTTTTTCTTTTCAAGGGAGCCTGGATTTGAGGAATGGGGTTAAGGAAGTATCTTTCCTGGGCTCCTTTCTTCCTTTCAAGGGAGAGTGGGTTTGAGCAATGAGGTTAAGGAAGCACCCTTCCTGGGCTCATTTCCTTTCTTCTTTTCAAGGGAGCCTGGGCTTGAGGAACGGGGTTAAGGAAGCATCCTTCCTGGGACCCTTTTGTTTCTTCCTTTCAAGGAAGTCTGGGATTGAGGAACAGGGTTAAGGAAATAGCCACGTGGGATGCTATGGGGGAGAAAAAACATGGCAGCTAAGCCCTTGCCATTACAGCCATCCAGAGAAGCTGAACAAGCCAAATAAGCCAAAAGAAAACTGCTAAAACGCATCTGTGGACAAGTCTAGCAGAGAGGCCATGGATGACACCAGCCAGTCCTGTGGAAGTCAGAAAAGTCTGAGGAGTCAAAAAATATTTATAAAAACTTTGCTGGTGCTAAAGCGATGTACTAGCTGGGTGGGGAGAGCAATGCAACTAAGCAGTACAATTAAGGTACAGAGAAACCTGTGGCATTGTATGCATGTGTTTACATACAGCTGAAGATAAGCTTCAAATATTAATGCCTTCCTCCCATTCTTTACCTCTTCTTGCATAACTACTGGCATTATGGCAGAATGCCACACGGTTCTTCAAAAATTAATGCGCTATCACATATTGTAGTAATAAAGATCCTGCTACCCCTGTTTCCACAAAAATAAGACAGGGTCTTATATTAATTTTTGCTCCAAAAGATGCTTTAGAGCTTGTTTCCAGGGGCAGTCTTATTTTTCCAAATTGACTTTTGAAATGAAGTTGGGCTTATTTTTGAAATAGGGCTTATATTTCAATCATCCTCTGAAATGCTGAAAAATCATAATAGGTCTTATTTGCGGGGTAGGTCTTATTTTGTGGGAAACAGGGCACACACTTTGCTTTGTGTTATACCATAACCTGAAATGATCTCCAAATTTATTTTTAAAATGTAATCATTCTCTAGATGTCTTTTCTATTTACCATCAAACCTGCAGGCTTCCACTAAGGATGGAGTTAGGTCCAAATTAAAACCAAAGTTTATGGACAAGATTCAGTTGTTACTATCAACTAGAACTGGCCAACTGAACAAAAGGGAAGCTTGGTAAATCAACAAGTATATGAATAATGTGAGTCTATTCTAATTGAGAAAAAGGTTTTAAAAATGGGGGGGGGGGGAGCCTACTTAGTTTTTTTAACCCAGCACTCCCAGGTCACCACTAGTAGAAACTCTCATTTGAATATCTGTGTGCGCGCACACACACACACACACACACATATTTTATCTTAATACAGATGTCATGATTCCATCATCAAATCAGTTTTTCCTGTTTTTGTAACAGTGTACCTAATGAAAAGATCAAATGACCCTGAAATCGCATGTATCTTTTGTTAGTAATCTTTGTATTGTCCTAATAAAGATACTGCTTTTGAGGTAGAGTTTGAATTTTTCCTTATAGCCAAAATTAGTACTTTTTCTTGCTGTTGAGAATGCACCCAAATCTTCTCTCTCTATATATATAGATATAGATAGACATATAGAAGAGAGAGAGAGAGAGGGAGGGAGGGAGAGAAGCCTGTGAGAAGACTGCCCACTGAGAAAGCATCAATTTGCTAATCATGCTCAAGGGGGCATTATGTAGAATACAGAGTCTCCACAAAGGGGAACAGGACAAAGTCTGGACACCAGATCATGATAAGAGATAATAAGGGATAAAACCTAGTGCATTTTTTCTAGAAGCCAGGTCTATCCATTATGATCAGACACCATATTTACCAGAAATAGTATGATCAGAGCTTTTCTGAAAATGTGCAGCCAGATACAAAGTGTACAGTAATAAAACAACAAAAGCAGTTGAAAACCAAAACAAAATGTAGATAAAGAATAGAAGAATAATCACATCACATGTGAGTGTTCCAGATTGCTTTAAAACCCCAAACTCTTGTACCCCTTTCCCTGCTATTCTAAAAGCTTCTCCCTGAAGATTTTACTGCTTTCTACTAAGAGTCCACTAAGCTTCACATCTGCACATTAAGGAACTCCTGTGCCCAAAAAAGTAAGCAATGAGGTGGTGTCAATTGCACAATGATGGCAAAGCCATAAAATATTTAGTTCTTTCTTAAGACAACCAGATTACATTTTGTGCATGTCTTTCCTGCTCTTGCTATTTGTATGTCTTCATTTCTTTAAATGTCCCTTACTTTGAATTCCAGTCCAAACAACATTTTGTTAGGGTTTATGTTGCCTCTTGTGAATATAAAAGTGCCCTGTATTACCACTAACAAGTTTTCAAATGCTTCGTGCAGACTTTAAATATGCAGTCAAATATGCTATGATCAAAGTCATTACTGGGGATAGGACAACAGCTGAACAAAAGAATTCAGAGGACTTTTTGAAACAGGTAAATATTTGACTCTATGTTCTTCATACTGTATATTTCTTTCTTTGATCACAGCTGTCTAAATATTATAGATTATGATAACAATCAACATACTATGGTGTACAATATGTACATAAATTATTGTACACAAACCACAAACTACTTTATAGGTTTTTTTCCCTTATACATCAAATTGTCTATCAACATAGAGACCACATGAAGTTCATAGGTTTTGGGGGGAGAGATTCAAGATATAGTTTTGCAAGTTCCTCCTCTAATATATAACGTAAGTATTTATTGGTGGTCTCCTATCCAAGTACTGTTAGGCCTCTGTATCCACAAATTCTACACCCACAGATTCAACCAAAAAGCAAACTTTGATGTTGTCATTTTATATAAGGACACAATTTTACTACCCCACCATAAATAATAGGACTTGAAATTCCACACATTTTGGTATCCAGAGAAACCAAACCCCAGTCGAAAGCAAGGGCCCGCTAGGATCGGATGCCTTACTTCCCCCTCAAAAATGACACCCCTGTTGTATTCACATTACAAACAACTGTTGTTGTTGTGTGCCTCCGAGACTTAATGGCAACTCTATCACAGAGTGTTTTTGGCAAGATTTTTTCAGAGGGGATTTCATGTTTTCTAGCTGCTTCCATTCCTGGAATCTCAACTTAGGGGGAAAACCCACTGCCGTCCAAGGGGTTATTTCTTCCCAATAAAGATGTGTTTAGAGTTAAGATGTACTTTTTTCAATGGGTCGAACATTGCTTATTAACCTCCCAAACTGGCAATAGAGAAAACCTGTATAAAGCACATATGGGGTCACCACTTCTATTTTTGTTATTGTTCCTGACTTATGGTAGCCCTACCACAGGGTTTTCTGGGTAAGATTTATACAGAGGAAGCTTGCCTTTCCTCTGAAGCTGAGGCCCGATCTATACTGTCATATAATCCAGTTTCTGAATCCATATTACCTGTTTTGAACTAGATTATATGGCAGGGCAGACTCATATAATCCAGTTCAAAACAGATAAATCTTTGGGCCCAGCATTTGAGAAACCACATCTCCTCCTATCAGCCCACACAAGCCCTGAGATCACCAGGAGAGGCCCTCCTCTTGGTCCCTCCACCGTCACAAGTACACTTGGTGGGAACGAGGGAGAGGGCCTTTTTGGTGGTGGCCCCGCAGCTCTGGAATGCCCTCTCCAAAGTGGCACGCTCATTATTGACCTTTTGCTCTCAAGTGGAGATATTTTTATGGAAGCAGGTATTCCTCAATAACGCACAAGATTGGTCACTTTGATCAGATAGGGCTTCAAGAGTCATATAGCCAGAGTCATTGTGCTCTGAATTGTGCAGCTTACATTTCAATGTTAAGATAACCTAAGTGTAGATTTTTTTAAATAACAATGATATATGTGTCTTTTAAATGCTTATTTATACCTTTGTAATTTGGTTTTATACAAAGTGTGTTTTATCGTTTATATGTTGGGTTGTGGGATGAGGAGCTTTGTATTATGTATTATGCATCTGTTATGGTTTGAGTCCAATTCATGGGAGAAAAGTGGGAGAAAAGTAAACAAATAATAATAATTCAGAAACTGGATGACAGGACAGTGTAGATGAATGGTTCTCAACCTGGGGTCCCAAAATGTTGTTGGCCTTCAACTCCCAAAAATCCTAACAGCTGGTAAACTGGCTGGGATTTCTGGAAGTTGTAGGCCAAAAACATCTGGGGACCCTAAGTTGAGAACCACTGATGTAGATTCAGCCTGAGAAAAAGCTATCCTTATCCTTAATTCAGGCTGGATCTACATTGTCATATAATCCAATTCCAAACTGCATTATATGGTCAATGTCGACCCATATAATACAGTCTGGACATTATTATATGAGTCTACAGTACAATGACCATACAATGCAGTACCAAACTGCATTATATGGCAGTGCAGCCCAAACATATGCAACCAGAATATTGAATGTAAAAACTATTAGTTCTCCAAGTTTACCCCAGAAGAATAGCTGTTGTTCCAGTTTTCCTTTTCAAAGAAATCATGATTTGACCAGACCTTGTCTTTAGCTAGACCAAACTGCAAGAAAATACCCTTTCCAACCTTCCCCACCTCTACGGATTTCTCCTAGGTCAGGCATGGGCAAACTTGGGCCCTCCAGGTGTTTTGGACTTCAACTCCTATCATTCCGAACAGTCTCGGGCCCTTTTCTTTTCCCCCTCAGCCGCTTAAGCGACTGAGGGCGAAAAGAAAGGGGCCTGAGGCTGTTAGGAAATGGAGGAGTTGAAGTCCAAAACACCTGGAGGGCCCAAGTTTGCCCATGCCTGACTTAGAGTCATTCAGTGGTTTGTCTTCATTCAGCCTCTGAGGCCCTCCCACCCTGGAATTCCCATAGAGAAAGGTACTTCCACTCTTTCTTCAGAGATTTTTTTAAAATGTCCTAAAGTATTTGATATTCCATGCTCACCGAGGGCGTCGAGGCCACTGAACAGGCTTCTCACACTCCACCTCAGGATTTCCCAATCGCCACCGCGGGTATTATGGCCCACGGCGGCTGCCATAAGCGCCCGCTAGCAATGTTAGCAAGCTTCCACTTCAGCGTCTCCGTTTCCGAAACATCCAGCGCCGCATATATATATGTGCGGGAACTACCTGTCCCAAAATTCATTGCGAGTGGGCGTAAGCGGCCGCCTCAGTGATAGGGAAGAAATGCATTCTGGGAGATGTAGGCTGCAAAAGTGGGGGAATTTCTGTGGAAAGAGTGAATGTTGGTAGGCGTCATAAGCAATGGCTTATCACCATCAGAGGGTGCATCTACGCTGGAGAATGAATGCACTTTGTCGCCACTTTTACTGCTATGGAATCATGTCGATTGTCGTTTCACAACCACTTTAGGCTTTAGTTGCTGTGAGTTTTCCGGGCTGTATGGCCATGTTTCAGAAGCATTCTCTCCAGACGTTTCGCCCACATCTGTGGCAGGCATCCTCAGAGGTAGTGAGGTCTGTTGGAAACTAGGCAAGTGGAGTTTATATATCTGTGGAAGGTCCAGGGTGTGAGAAAGAACTCTTGTCTTTTTAAGGAAAGCGTGAATGGCGCAGTTGGCCACCTTGATTAGCACTGAATGGGCTTGCAGCTTCAAAGCCTGGCTGTTTCCTTTGTTGGGAAGTGTTAGCTGGCCCTGATTGTTTCATGCCCGGAATTCCCCTGTTTTCTGAGTGTTGTCTTTATTTACTATCCTAATTTTAGATTTTTTAAAACAATGGTCACCAGATTTTGTTCATTTTCATGGTTTCCTCCTTTCTGTTGAAATTGTCCACATGCTTGTGGATTTCAATGGTGTCGTTGTGTGGTCTGACATGATGGTTGTGAGAGTGGTCCAGCATTTCTGTGTTCTCAAATAATATACTATGCCCAGGTTGGTTCAAGTGCTCTGCTATGGCTGACTTCTCAGGTTGACTCAGTCTGCAGTGCCTTTCGTGTTCCTTGATTCGTGTTTGACCAACGCTGCGTTTGGTGGTCGCTATGTAGACTTGTCCACAGCTTCATGGTATACTGTAGACTCCTGCAGAAGTGAAAGAATCCCTCTTGTTCTTTAGCCTTCTCAGCCAAATAGTGTTGTTGCCTCACCAAATCCCATTGTTCCACAGCATTGAATTGAGTCAGTTAAAGTGGTATCAAACTGCATTCATTCGACAGTGTGGATCAGGCATGGGCAAACTTGGGCCTTCCAGCTGTTTTGGACTGTAACTCCCACAATTCCTAACAGTCTCAGTCCCCTTCCTTTTCCCCCTCAGCCGCTGGAGGGCCCAGGTTTGCCCATGCCTGTTCTAGTGTGATGAGGTCCTTAATGCTGTTTCAAACTGGTATTGAAGAAAATGGTTTCAATGTTAATGATTACATAGGAAATCTAGCAACCAGTTTGAGGCCCGGATGGTGATTGTTGCAAACCACAGAGCACTGAGGCACATTAAGGGCTTTCTTTCGCCTGCTTTTGTGGGAGTTTGTTGTCTGGCCACCACAGTTTGAAGCTAGTTTCAAATTGCATTAAACAGTCAGTGTAGATGGGGCCACTTTTTTTTTTTTCATGTCAGGAGTGACTTGAGAAACTGCAAGTTGCTTCTGGTGTGAGAGAACTGGCCATCTACAAGGACGTTGCTCAAGGGACTCCCAGATGTTTTGATGTTTTACCATTCTTGTGGGAGGCTTTTCTCATGTCCCACATGGGGATCTGGAGCTGACAGAGGGGCCCTGGTGGAGTTGGGAAGTCTATTTACGTAAATGGGATGGCTTTAAAAGAATAGGGTATAGTGATCTCACACAACATTCGACGCATGGAAGATTAGTTCTCACAGATAAAGTTGCAAGGTGTTATCAAGGAGAAAAAACAAAGGCCAATGATTCAATTATATATACTATCTTCAGTTGCAATTCAGGGCGAGTCTATTATGTCCTTGAGAAGTTACTTTATGTATGTTTAAAGGCAGATGAGAACTGATTTCGGCTACTGACACATTAACACAGACATCAGCGCATTCCTTTTCTCTTGTGCTTTATCTAACAGTGATTCCCAACCTTTGGGCCTCCAGGTGTTTCTAACAGCTAGTTAGCTGGCTGGGATTTCTGGGAGTTGAAGTCCAAAACAGCTGGAGGCCCAAAGGTTGGGAACCACTGATCTAAAAGGAAGGGGATCAAAATGAGAATTGTAGGATAAGATGGAGCACTCTGGTTCTAAATGGAGTCTTAGTTACTATATCCCATAGAAGATAGTTCTAAGCTATAATCTTTGCTAAAACTAAATTAGTTGGGTATTGCAACCACTGTTAGAGAACTCTATTCTGCAAAGCATCCTTTACCTCTGACAATTATTTGTAACGAATGTCAAAAATGCAATGGTGAGTGGTTTATGTTTGCCTGACTGTCAACATAAGACTTTAAGTTGCCTATCAAGTTATGACAAAAATAAAGTATTATTGTTATTATTATTATTATTATTATTATATTATGACACAGCAAACAAGATAGATATGCTGGATTTCGTATCACAAAATCACAAGTTGAACACTTCCCAAGTGTCTAGGACTGTGTTGTTGTTGTTGTTGTTGTTATTATTATTATTATTATTATTATTATTATTATTATTATTATTATTGGGAGCCATGGTGGAGCAATAGGTTAAACCCTTATGCCGGCTGAACTGCTATCCTGAAAGTTGCCGTTTTGAATCCGCGAGGCATGGTGAGCTCCCATCTGTCAGCTCTAGCTTGCGGGGACATGAGAGAAGCTCATCACATCCGAGCATCCCCTGTGCTACGTCTCTGTAGTCGGACAATTTTCTCACACCAGAAGCGACTTGCAGTATGTTCTCAAGTCGCTTCTGACACGATAAAAAATATTATTATGACAATCCCATGAATGTAATAATAATAATAATAATAACAACAACAACAATAACAACAACTTTATTTTGTACCCCACCACCATCTCTCCAAATCTTACACATGAGACAGAAAGTCCAACAGACATAAAAGCAAACAATCCTTTAAAACAACACCACCACTAAAATAAAATAAGAACATTGTAAGATACAACAATCCGTAAAAACACAATTAAAACAAAGAGAAAAAACAGTAGTGTTAAGGCTCCATCAGACCGTGTTCAACAAAAGCCAATGACCATACTTATAAAAATTTAAAGGGTTGGGCATGGGATAGTGCAAAAGAGCATAAGATAGGGCTTGGGGAATGGATGAGGTGCAAAGAACAGAGTACTATCTGACAACTTAGGGACTGAGCATTTTTAACTAGGGACTAATCTTTCTCAAATGCTTGCTGGAACAATCAAGTTTTCAGATTCCTGCGAAAGGAAGACTGTGTGAGGGCTTGTCTAATCTCCCAGGGGAAAGTGTTCCAAAGTTGAGGAGCCATGACCGAGAAGGCCCTCTCCCTCGTCCCCACCAACCATGCCTGTGACTGTGGTGAAAGCGAGAGGAGGGCCTCCCCGGCAGTTCTCCTTTTACAGCGTCAATCACACTGCACACTTGCAGTACTTTGATAACTGCCATTCTGGACCAGAATGAAGAAGGCGGGGCCAGGAAGACATCTTTCCACCATGTCTCCTTATCAATTTAATGATATAATAATATATAATAATATTACACTATACTAATATTATAATATATTGTATATACATGTAATATTAATAATGATATTATGATGCAATACAATTTAATAATTATAATTCACCATTATAATTGTATGTATATATACTTGTAAACCGCCCTGAGTCCCCTTCAGGGTGAGAAGGGCGGGATATAAATGCCGCAAATAAATAAATAAGACTTCATCTGCTATGGCTCTATGCTATTGTATCAAGGTATGACAATTCCATGAATTTCATAGGGCTTTCTAAGGCAAGGATTACTCAGAGGTGGCTTTTCCAGTTCCTCCCTCCAGGATCAAACAGGATCTGATACATTTATGTAACCAAGCCATGATAGGTACCCCCCCCCCCCCCGGGCTGGTCCAGAGTTGAGAAATTCTGAAGCTTTACAGGTCTGGGACATAGCAGTTGCTGTACCCTACAAACTCTAAACCCTTTAATAAAATATATCAATCAGTGATTTTCTGTAACATTTTTATCTTTTCTATACTGTACTGTGCAAATTCCTTATATGAAGTGTATAAACTGTTTCTAAGGGCCCTTCCAGACAGGCCCTATATTCCAGAATCTGCTCTTAGGTTTTCTGCTTTAAACTAGATTGTATTAGTCCCCACTGCTAGATAATCTGGGATACACAGAAAACCTGGGATCAGAACCTTGGATATAGGGTCTGTCTGGAAGGGCCCTAATATATGTATCAAAATGTAACTTGAAGGCAGCTACCTCTTCATGCCCCCGTTTGCATAATATCCTAGGAAAGAGGACCTTGGTCAAGATCATTTCAGCTATTTCCCAAGCTAGATAACTATCAGAATCATTGTGTGTATTTATAGACAGATTATACTCTATATCAACAAAATAAGCTCAGGCTGTTTGTCCATTTAACCCAGGGGTCCCCAAACTTAGGTCCGGGGGCCGGATGCAGCCCTCCAAGGTCATTTACCTGGCCCCCGCCCTCAGTTTTATAATATAATATTTTATATCAGTTTTAATAATATAATATATTGTATATACATATAATATTGATAATAATATTATGTTATACAATATAATACTAATAGTAATACCATATAATAATATTAATTATATGTTATATATTACATATTATATAATAGTATAGTGGTATAGTTCAGTATAGTAATATATAATGCTAATATTGTGCTATGCTAATAATATAGTATATTGTATGCACATATGCTCTGAGTCCCCTTCGGGGTGAGAAGGGCGGGATATAAATGTAGTAAATAAATGCAGTAAATAAATAATTAATTTTAGACTTAGGCTCGGCCAAAGTCTGAAATTACTTGAAGGCACACAACAAGAATCCTAATTAACTTGACTATCTCATTGGCCAGTAGCAGGCCCACACTTTCCATTGAAATCCTGATAGGTTGATGTTGGTTAAAATTGTTTTCATTTTTAAATATTGTATTGTTTTTTCGTTGTTGCTGTTGTTGCACTACAAATAAGACGTGCAGTATGCATAGGAATTTGTTTTGTTTTTTTCAAATGATAATTCGGCCCCTCAACAGTCTGAAGGATTGTGGACCCGCCCTCTGCTTCAAAAGTTTGGGGACCCCTGATTTAACCTGAGGTTGAGATTCTGCCACTCCCACGGAAGGGGGGGCTTAGTAGATGTGCATTCATTAATCTTTTATGCCAGCAGTCAAGTCTTTGATTGGTTAAATCTAACATCTTTGTCTTTTGGGATCTGCACCTTTGTCTCACACAGAAGCAGACATTTTAGTTAATCAGAGGACCTCTTTCCCGCCTACATCAGATGGCAGAAAGGGCAGCAACTAACAACAACAACATGTGTTACCCTGCTGCCTTTTCTACCATCACACGGCAAAAAAGGGAGGAAAGTGCGAGTAGCTCCATTGGAGATACCCAAACTACAATTTCCTCCCCATAGTGGAGGAGAAATCGCCTTTCGGTGCTTCCCCTCCACTTTGGGAGGAATGTGAGTAGGGTCTGCCATACATTGTGTAATGGCGCATGGCAGGCCCCATCTTTGCTGTTCATAAAAGAGGCAAAATGGGGTGGAAATGCCCCTCATCTGCATATCCACACCATTGTTTTTTCATGGACTGCGTCTTCCCATCTCTGCAATGGATGGGTTCTTGAACTGACCAACCACTGGCTGCCATTCTTCCCACCCTGGAAAATTCCTGTAGACTTTGACGTCAAGAGAATAATAATAATAATAATAATAATAATAATAATAATAATAATAATAATAATAATAATAATCTGCTTTATTTATACCCCACCCCTCTCCCCAAACCCTGGCCAATCTGGGCACAGATTCAAGCCTGCCTCTTTTTCAGCCAATTAGGATTTCAGAACCGTATAAGATGTCTTGTGCTTTTCTGTAAATTCATGTTTGTACCTTTTGAAGTAAATTGCTTGTAAAGGTAAAGGTTAAGTCCAGTCATGTCTGACTCTGGGGGTTGGTGCTCATCTCCATTTCTAAGCTGAAGAGCCGGCGTTGTCCATAGACACCTCCAAGGTCATGTGGCCAGCATGACTGCATAGAGCGCCATTACCTTCCCACCGGAGCGGTACCTATTGATCTACTCACATTTGCATGTTTTCGAACTGCTAGGTTGACAGAAGCTGAAGCTAACAGCGGGCACTCACTCTGCGACCTTTTGGTCTGCAAGTTCAGCAGCTCAGTGCTTTAACACACTTCGCTACCGGGGCGAAGTGTACCTGCATCTTTTTTGGCCAAATCATATTAAACCTCTGTGGCTTGTCTTCGCCTATCTAGTTTAGCATATGCTCCCTGGACATAGACCTCTCTAACCACAGTCCTAGTTAAATTACTACATTTAGAACAGAGCTTTCTAAACATTTCATGTTGGTGACATACTTTTTAAGATATGCATCATTTTGCAACACAATAAGAGATATGGGCACATAAATTGTAATAATGAAATGTATGGAGACACAATGTATCTCATGAAACCTTTCATTTATATTTTTAAAGATCTATGATTTGTAAGTTAGTCACATACATTTCCAAGATTTTTGTCATTTGTTGTTTGTGCGACACACCTATACACTGCAGCCAATACACTAATGTGTCATGAAACACAGATTAGAAAGCTCTGGTTTAGAGTATTTACTTGTGTAGCCCCCCAAAAGATTGCTCTCCCGTCCAAGTTATAACCAGCCTGTTTACCTTCCAAGATAATACCTTCAATAAATATTACTAATTGCCAGTAGATGGCTCTCTTAATGTAAATTCCTGTGTGGATACATTTGCATTTTGTATCTCTATTACCGCCAAGGGACTGTTATATTTCCATCCATCTTTTAAAAAAGAAATTAGAGAGACAGAAACTGACACAAAATATACTACTTATTTTTCTTATGTATGACATTAGCAATAAGACATGTATTTTGCACATTTTGCATTGTTTAAAATTACAGTTAAACAAGGCATGTATGCTGTTCTTATTTAATTTTGGCTTCCAACAGCATTACTCTTCCCCAATAATATGAAAGCATTAATACAAATGTATACTGAATGCTAGGTTGTATCAGTGGTTCTCAACCCGTGGGTCCCCAGGTGTTTTGACTTACAACTCCTAGAAATCCCAGCTAGTTTACCAGGGGACCCACAGGTTGAGAACCACTGGGTTATACAGTAGTTATGCTTGGAGCATACCAAAGTAAATGGGATTGGTTAGCCATGCTAGTCCTATTAGTTTTGATGTATATGACTAAATCTAGATACAATCTTATAAAAGCAGAGTTACTTCAAAGTTGTGAAGATTTTTTAATTTTAAAACACCCTCATAATTGCTTATTGTTTCAAGATGTAGAATCTACATAGGAACGTTCTTTGTAGTTTGTATTGGAGTTATAGAGCCCCCTCCTTGCAAATCCTAATTTTGGAGCTGCAAACATTTCCTGGTCAATTATTTATTTTCACACAGCCATTTTCACCATCTTAAGATTTCTTTTAACGTTAACACAAAGAACTACATCAATCTTTTAATCAGACCACCTTTTTCCAAAATAGGAAAACAACACACTCTTAACCACAAAAGGTAATCCAGTTTTATTTATGGTCTCTCAAGGTAAAATTTCCAGTCTCTGCACAGTTATATGATAGATGGATATCAACGTTCATTTATGACCAAAGGCGATTGTAAAACATACACAATAAAGACACAAAAATGCAATCAGATAATAATTAAGTATAAAATATCTATAACATGTATTTGTTTTATGGATTAATGATAACACTCCCTGTGTTTATCTAATAAAATCTGCATGCCCTAATATATGAGTACATGCATTCAATATTTCGTTTTTGTCACTATTTGTTTCAAGTGAAGTGGACAGATCATTAACTGCAAACAATTTCCTCAATTTTCAGATATGGACAGATAGTAAGAAACTTAACATTAACAATTTAACCTCATAGGAAGTGAACAGTCAGAAGTCAATTGTTTTGAAGCTTCCTGTGTATGAAATACAAATGATCTTTTTTCCAGAAGAAGAAACCATTAGACCTGTCTGCTTGAAGTAAATCAGAGTTAGCCCAATAGGAAGAGGCATGGAAGGAAGCACAGAAAAAAAATCAAGGGGGAAAAATCAAGTAAGGAAGGTACTATATACATGCAGTATCACCACTAAGGTACAAGGGGATAAAATCTATACATTCAGAACACAGATATTACTTTGATGTTGATTTATCTCTTATTTCTTGCCACTAAAATCTTGTACCTCCTACCGACTTAGTATCTTCAGTTTCCTACCAGTAAATATTTGAATGATGGTGATTACTTACCAGACATTACTAAGAAGTATACATTGCTATGAAAAGACAATGTTACAACATTTATTAATCAAGCTCCTGTTCCAAGGACAGCATTAACAGTAGTTGAGAGATTACTGGAGACACGTGCTGTATCCACCCCACCCACCACCCACCCCAAATAGTTGATTAATTTACAAATATTCAAGTTTGAGATACCAGGCAAGGAATATGAGTTATGTCACCATTCCTGTGTTTGGATAGGAATCTCATTTAAATCTAGATGTTCTGATAAGCATTTTAATCGGATGTAAGTTCCCTGATCTCTCCCCTGGAGAATATATCAACAGGTTAACCAGAACTCCACCTATTGAAGGAAGTTATCTTCCAGCTGCCGTACCAATGGAATTAAATCTACATCAAAGGAAAGTGTTAAAGGTCACTGTGTCTGTAAAGGAACTAATGGGTTAATACCAACATGAGTAAATGTGAACTCATATATTCATACATGAACAACTCTTGGATCAGTCCCAAACAGATGTCCTTTGCTAAAAAGGTCTGAATCAATTAAATCATAGTCCTACCCTACTTAAGGAACAAACCCTTATGAATGGCATAGATATGTTCTGAAGCATCTGTGATTAATGATGCATTTGCTTCCAAAATTACACTAAAACTAGAAAACTGCAGCAGCAAAGACTTGGATGGCTGGTTCAAACAATCCATAATGTTCATCTCCACTCATTCTGTTTCCTTTCCTACCTTTCAGGATTGTAGGAATATAGGTCTGTAGTGATATCTTCAGCAAAATTAGAATTCTGGACAGCATTTAAAGGCACAACAGCCAAGACAATAGAGCTTGCAGCAGTGGTTCTCAATCTGTGATTTGTTTTGGTCTTCAACTCTCATAAAACCTAACAATCCTGGTAAGCTGGCTGGGATTTCTAGGAGTTGGAGGCCAAAACACCTGGGGACCCACAGGTTGAGAATCACTGGCTTAAAGAATAGGTAAAGAGTGTGCATCCCACTTTAAATTCTCCTGCAGAATTCTGGGGTTTGTATTTTAGTAAGGTCCAGGACTTCTCTGAATAAGCATTTTAGAGGCCTCTTCCTAAACTACAAAACCGAGACTTCTGCAGGAGAATTTAAAGTTAATTGCATAATCTTTACCTGCTCTTTAAGCTCTAGTGTGATAATGTCCTCGACTCTAGGGCAGGAAGTGAGTTCGGAATCATGCAGCCTCTGAATGCATTTGGACCGTCACTCCCATCATTCCTCACAATTGGTTATGTTGTCCAGGGAAGATAAGAGTTGGGAGTTCAGCAACATCTGAACAGTCACATGCTGCCCTCCCCAGCTCTAGGGTTTATGGATAATGGAAGCCACACACCCTTCCAAGTATTGTTGGATGGAAATTTTCAGCTTCTTTTGCCAGAATGGGCAATGGTTAGGAATCCCAGGAGTCTGGTTAGATTTCCACATCTGGGTTAAATCCAATTGCTAGTTATGATGGTGAAAGTAGAAAAAATGGAATTATTGGGAGTGATTAAATTTAGCTATTTTAATTGAAATTAACAATTGTATTTAGGGCTAGAAGAACTAGGAACTCAATATTTCCTTAACTCTATAAGCTATATTTCCACCCATTTATACAAAACTGGCACCCATTTATACAAATCTGTTAGCAACAGCTTACCATTTTTACAGTGGACTCTCCAGTAAATACTTTAGCTGTACTCCACAAAAAAGGAAAACCAGTCTGTTTAGCAAGCCTTGAAAATGTTGATTTATTATCAGTAAACAGTAGATTTTTATACTTAATTTTATATACCTATATACCTGGAGTAATGTAAAAATTCTCAGATGGAACAGATTTGCAAGTGAAAAAGCATGTGTTGGGATTTAAGAACTGGTATGCTGTTTTATATGTACAGTAATACATAACAGTAGTATAGAAGGTTACTATAAATTGAGAAGCTTAGAAATTGTTGACAGCCCTACTGACTCAGGACTGTGGCTTCCTTGATCGAGTTTATTCATCTGGAAGGTGATCTTCCTCTTTTCCTACTGCCTTCTATCTTACCAAGCATGATAATCTTTTCTAATAAGCCATGCCTTCTCATGATATGGCCAGAGCTTAGCAGTCTCAGCTATAACTCCCACTAAATTCAAAACCTTTGGGCCAATCTGAAGAATCCCTAAGAATGCATTCTGAAAATAACAATATCCCCAGAAGCCCTGAGATTATCAATTATACTTCTTTTTCTTCTTTGATAAAATCTGGATGGTGAATATTATGATATCAACAATTTTGGTCCCCAAGCAGCTGAGATGTTTGTGAACTGTCTGTATCCATCATACCAGGTCATCCAATGAGTGTCAAAAACATAGTTGTCACTAACATAATGCAATAGTGAGTGACTGGAATACTCCCCACAGTGTTAAGATCACCTTTTTTGTTTATTTTCTAAATAAAGAGTATATCTGAGTTATGATGGAATTGTATCAACCTTTAAGTGTTTGTATGCCTTCCAATTGCCTATCAATTTATGGTTACTTATACCCTTTTATGCTGGAGGGACAATGTAGAAACCATCCAAACTTAATTTAGATTAGGTGCCTAGAATCTTCTTGAGGTGAAATATATAAGAATTTTGAAACTAATTAAATAAATGCACATATGAAGATTTAGAGCCAGAATGATGTGATGGTTTGATCATTGGAGTAGGACACTGGAAGACCAGGGTTTAAATCCCCTCTTTCCCTGGTCATTGTAACTACTGGGTGATGTTGGGCAAGTCACACTCTCTCAGCCTCAGAAGAAGGCAAAGGCATACTTCCTCTGAACAAATTGTGCCCCCCAAAAACATTATAGGGTTTTCCTTAGGGTGACCATAAGGCTAAAAGAACTTGAAGGCCTATAATAGTAACATGCAGATAAGCAGCATTATTCCAGAACTATGAGAGATCACAGTCCCATTACAAAGCAATATTGAGAGCAAGATGGGAACCACAGAGAAGAGTTTGATGAGAATGTAGGATTTTATGGCTTGAAGATATGGTGCCTGTCAGCACTGGAGAACAAGATTTGTTGTTCATATGAATTTTAGTAGATAATGTTATTTGAAGCGTTAGGAGGGGAAGCAGCCCTGCACCTTTTCATATACTTACTCTGTTTTGCCTTCACTTCCTTTGGTTAATGTTCCATGCACTGAAAAATTTGGAGTCAGCCTGTGATATCTGTTGGTCTTCCTTACAAGGTCATGTATACATTTCTTCTAGCCTCACCAATCTGTTATGATTTAAGTTTGTTGGCATAGATGTAGTACTTTTATTCAGCTATGTCTATATTGGAAAACATAACCTGGAAGACTCCTTCTAGTTTATTTGGCTTGTTGAAGTTCATTGTGGTAAAACAATTTGCTCAGAGAATTATATACAGGGAAGGCCTTTTGATGTACAAGGTGACCTTGGCAAATAAATACTGATATAATGCAATTTAAAGAAAAGATTAGTTAAATAGAAATTACATATTGTTCTTGTAAATATAACATTTTAAATAAATACTTTTATTTAACAGCCTGCTTCCACATTTACTGAATTTTATTGTCAAGAGTCAGACGCCAGTTACAAAACAGAGTTTATTCCGAAGATAAGCCAAAAAATAACATTAACACAGGAAATATCCTTGAAACACTTCACTTATCAGTGTTTCGAGAGTAGATTGGACAATAGTAACTCAAAAACGAGCCACGCTAATTTCTCATGCTGGCATTCAATAAAAAACTAAATAACGCTTCAATTCAGCTTTGGAAAACAAATAGAGTTAATTGCTGGAAAATAAACAAACTAGAAAAGCAGTAAAACTGCTTCCACGGTGCAGCTAAGCCGAGAGCCTCAAAGGGATGATGAATAGCCGTCGTCAGAAGAATCCAAGGTCAGGTCAGGAGGCAGCAGAAATTCCGAAAGACAAACCAGTAGTCAGAAGCCGGGAAAAGTAGTCAGTCAGAGGGCGAAGACAGAAGCCAGGTCAAATACCAATCCAGAGTCCGAAGAGGGTGCAGTCATCCAAACCAGGTCCACGAAAAGGCACAAAGATGGTATCAGCAGATCCGAATCACAGTCCAAGTCCAGTCTTCACGAAAGCACAGAGATCCCAATGGCGCCTCAGTAACACCTTGCCACACGCAAAGTGCAGTGGCCAAACATTCCCATTTTATTCCCCTTCCTCCTGGGTGACCAAACACTCACACCCAAACACCAGGTGTCCCAAATCTACTCTGAACTCCAAACAGCTAGAGCTCGTGGATCTGGAGTACCTAGCAATTCGTCGGAGTCCCAATCATCCTGCCCACACTTAGCCCCATGAACACTTAAAGAACCATCCTCCCTTCTCCAAGCATCCCAATTGGGATCAGCTCCTGCAGAAACCCCAGGTTCAGAAGTATCCATAGACCCCAAATCCCCAGACATCTCCGGTGGCTGTGCCCATTCAGTGCCTGCTTCCCCAGCCACCACCTGTTCTTCAGCATCCATCTCCCCATCTGAATCTTCCTTAGAAGATCCCCCATATAGCTCTCTAAGTCGCTTCCTGCGCAACTCCTCCAGTGAACCCTCATCACGAGGGTTTTTTCTTCCTCTTCGAATTCCATCACCATCAACCATAATCCCCGAAGGCGCAGTCACAACATTTATGACTTAGTACCTTTGCAAAATTTGAAAAACTGTGAATAACTATGAGCATTTTTCTGTCCATTTTTCTATCTCAATCACTTCTGTATGAAATTTTCTGATTGAAGTTGACCATTGATTTGCACTGGAGGAACCAAGAGACTCCCAAAGATAATATTTTAATCAAATCCATGAATAATCTAATCTACAAAAGTCAAATAAAGTAATAAGCAGTTAATCTGTATGATAATAAAGGCTTAAATGTACTCCAACATACAGTTTACACTGGATGCAAAAAATAAGACCATTTGTTCTTGGCAATCATCCATAAGATTTTTCTGCTTCTTATTTGCTCACATAATTTTAAAGCATCTACAATTAACATTTATTTTAAAACTTTGAACTCAAATTGGGGCTTCTCTGTGCTATTATTCAGACCATTTTACATTTTCCAGTTAACGTGCTAGAGTCACGGTTAAGCCGCAGGATTTAGTAAGACATTTTGCATTATAATAATAATAATAATAATAATTATTATTATTATTATTATTATTATTATTATTATTATTATTTATTCTTGTACGCTGCCCCATCTCCCCGAAGGGACTCGGGGCGGCTCACATGGGGCCTTGCCCAACATCACAATATAAAATCAAAACAAAAACACAAATTTACAACAATAAATCAACATTTAAACTCATATACAGAAGAGTCTCACTTATCCAACATAAACGGGCCAACATAGAATCATAGAATCATAGTATAGTAGAGTTGGAAGAGACCACATGGGCCATCCAGTCCAACCCCCTGCTAAAAAGCAGGAAATCGCATTCAAAGCACCCCCGACAGATGGCCATCCAGCCTCTGCTTAAAAGCCTCCAAAGAAGGAGCCTCCACCACGGCCCCGGGGAGAGAGTTCCACTGTCGAACAGCTCTCACAGTGAGGAAGTTCTTCCTGATGTTCAAGTGGAATCTCCTTTCCTGTAGTTTGAAGCCATTGTTCCGTGTCCTAGTCTGCAGGGCAGCAGAAAACAAGTTTGCTCCCTCCTCCCTATGACTTCCCTTCACGTATTTGTACATGGCTATCATGTCTCCTCTCAGCCTTCTCTTCTGCAGGCTAAACATGCCCAGCTCTTTAAGCCGCTCCTCATAGGGCTTGTTCTCCAGACCCTTAATCATTTTAGTCGCCCTCCTCTGGACGCTTTCCAGCTTGTCAACATCTCCCTTCAACTGTGGTGCCCAAAATTGGACACAGTATTCCAGGTGTGGTCTGACCAAGGCAGAATAGAGGGGTAGCATAACTTCCCTGGATCTAGACGCTATTCCCCTATTGATGCAGGCCAGAATCCCATTGGCTTTTTTAGCTGCTGCATCACATTGTTGGCTCATGTTTAACTTGTTGTCCACGAGGACTCCAAGGTCTTTTTCGCACACACTGCTGTCAAGCCAGGCGTCCCCCATTCTGTATCTTTGATTTCCATTTTTTCTGCCGAAGTGAAGTATCTTGCATTTGTCCCTGTTGAACTTCATTTTGTTAGTTTCGGCCCATCTCTCTAGTCTGTCAAGATCGTTTTGAATTCTGCTCCTGTCTTCGGGAGTGTTAGCTATCCCTCCCAGTTTTGTGTCGTCTGCAAACTTGATGATCGTGCCTTCTAACCCTTCGTCTAAGTCGTTAATAAAGATGTTGAACAGAACCGGGCCCAGGACGGAGCCCTGCGGCACTCCACTTGTCACTTCTTTCCATGATGAAGACGACGCATTGGTGAGCACCCTTTGGGTTCGTTCGCTTAGCCAATTACAGATCCACCTAACCGTAGTTTTGTCTAGCCCACATTTTACTAGTTTGTTTGCCAGAAGGTCGTGGGGGACTTTGTCGAAGGCCTTACTGAAATCCAGGTACGCTACATCCACGGCATTCCCTGTATCAACCCAACTCGTAACTCTATCGAAAAAAGAGATCAGATTAGTCTGGCATGACTTGTTTTTGGTAAATCCGTGTTGACTATTAGCAATGACCGCATTTGTTTCTAAGTGTTCGCAGACCACTTCCTTAATGATCTTTTCCAGAATTTTGCCTGGTATTGATGTGAGGCTGACCGGACGGTAATTGTTTGGGTCGTTCTTTTTTCCCTTCTTGAAGATAGGGACCATATTCGCCCTCCTCCAATCTGCTGGGACTTCTCCCGTTCTCCAAGAACTCTCGAAGATAATTGCCAGTGGTTCTGAAATAACTTCCGCTAGTTCCTTCAGTACTCTTGGATGTAGCTGGTCTGGCCCAGGGGACTTGAATTCGTTTAGAGTGGCCAGGTGTTCCTGGACAACTTGTTTCCCTATTTGGGGTTGGATTTCCCCCAATCCTTCGTCCATTCCATGTTGCTGAGGTTGAAGATGGCTTTCTTTTTGTGAGAAGACCGAGGCAAAGAAGGCATTAAGTAGTTCTGCCTTTTCCCTGCCCCCTGTCGCCATCACCCCATCTTCTCCTTGCAATGGCCCTATTGCCTCCTTTTTCTTCCTTTTTCTACCAACGTAAGCAAAAAAGCCTTTTTTGTTGTTTTTTATGTCCCTGGCAAGCCTGAGCTCATTTTGCGCTTTAGCCTTGCGAACCTTTTCCCTACAGGTGTTGGCTATACGTTTGAATTCTTCTTTGGTGATTTCTCCCCTTTTCCACTTCTTGTGCATGTCACTTTTGAGCTTTAGCTCAGTTAGAAGTTCTTTGGACATCCATTCTGGCTTCTTTGCACTTGTCTTATTTTTCTTCTTTGTTGGCACTGTTTGCATTTGCGCCTTGAGTATTTCACTTTTGAAAAACTCCCATCCATCCTTAACTCCCTTGTTTTTTAATATCGGCATCCATGGAATGCCGCTCAGTAATTCCTTCATTTTTTGGAAGTCAGCTCTCTTAAAGTCCAGAATGCGTGTTTGACTTGTCTTAGTTTCAGCATTCCTTTGTATTGCAAACTGCAGGAGCACATGGTCACTTGCCCCTAAGGATCCAACCACTTCAACTGTATTGATCAGGTCTTCCACATTTGTTAAGATTAGATCAAGAGTTGCTGATCCCCTTGTTGCCTCTTCTACCTTCTGGACCATAAAATTATCTGCAAGGCAAGTGAGGAATTTGTTGGACTTTGTACTCTTGGCTGAGTTTGTTTTCCAGCAGATATCGGGATAATTGAAATCGCCCATGACTACTATATCTCTTCTTTGTGCCTGTTTGGTCAGCTGTTGACAGAAGGCTTCATCAAGTCCTTCATCCTGACTTGGAGGTCTGTAGTAGACACCCACGACAAGATCTTTTTGAGTCCCGCTTCCCTTGATTCTTATCCAGATGCTTTCAAGCTGGTTTCCCGGATTACAGTCTTGCATTTCTTCTGCAACGTAACTGTTTTTGACATATAAAGCTACTCCCCCTCCTCTCCCCTTTGTTCTATTTCTGTGAAAGAGGTTATAGCCCTCAATGGTTAAATTCCAGTGATGGGAGTCATCCCACCAGGTTTCAGTGATGCCTATGACATCGTATGTGTGGTGCTGTGCTAGGAGTTGGAGTTCGTCTTGCTTATTTCCCATGCTCTGAGCATTAGTGTAAAGACATGTAAGCCCCTGTGACCTCCCCTCGAACTGTTTATTTGGGATTATTGTGCTCTCTGTACTTGGTCCTTGCTGTGTTTGTGCAGCCCTCCGTTTAGCCTTTTGGCGGTTCCCTGTGGTCGTGGGTAATATAGTGTTCGCCAGGCTGTTGTTCCCCTCCCCCAGTGGATCTAGTTTAAAGTGCGCCTGATGAGGTTTGTGAGTCTGTGTGCAAAAAGATGTTTTCCTACTTGTGTGAGATGCACCCCATCGCTTGCCAGTAGTCCATCCTCTTGGAAGAGTAGACCATGGTCAAGGAAGCCAAAATGCTCCTCTTGACACCATTTTCTGAGCCAGTTATTGACCTGTACTATTTTTCCGGCCCTTGTAGAGCCGTGTCCTACAACGGGGAGGAGGGATGAAAAGATCACATGTACATTATACAGTTTTAGCTTTGTTCCCAGAGCTCGAAAATCATTTGTGATCTTTTGAAAAGTATGCCTAGCGGTGTCATTGGTACCTACATGAATCAACATAAGGTGGGGAGGGTGATGGGGCTTTAGGAGCCTGCTGAGCCTCTGAGTGATATGGTGTATTTTTGCCCCCGGGAGGCAGCATGTTTCTCGAGCCATCCCATCCGGTCTGGAAATGATGGCTTCCGTTCCTCTAAGGAGGGAGTCACCTACTACCAAGACCTGTTTCCTTTGAGGATTGACAGGGTCCCTTTTGTGCAAGACTGTGTATGTCCCCTGAAGAGTGTTCCTGTTGAAGTGAATCATGTAGGTGTAAAGTGTTGTCCTCCTCCTCAACATCCCCAGTGCATTCATCAATGACAATCCATTGAGATACATCCGAGAGCCCATTACTCTCCCAAGGATGTTCCTGTTGCTCCTGGTCTATGATTGGGGATGGAGCATTTGCATGATTACATAAGTGTGACTGTGGTGATGCACTGTCACCGTCAGGGCTATCCCCTGAGCATTGATCCAGGGTGGTCCACTGAGTGGTATCTAAGAAACTGTGGTCCTCCACAAGATGTGTTTCCTGATTGTATGTTAATGATGTAAGAATTTCAAATCTGTTGTGTAAATGCAGCTGAGGAGAGGAGTTCTGCGGAGGCTGCCTGGTCCTGCGTCTCCTTCTATGGGTGACCTCCTTCCAAGCCTGAGGGTTGTCTACCTTTGAGTTGATCTCCCCATAAGGTTCCTGATCATGGTCTTGGTGGTGTTGGTGTGATGCAGGCTGCAGATCTACAGCAGCGTGTTGTGCAGTGTCCAAGAAGAGCTCGAGTGCCTGAATGTCCTTAAGGGTCTTAATACGGTGCTCGAGCTGTTGGATCCTCTGCTCCATCAGAGTCATCTGTTTGCATTTGGAGCAGTTGTAGTTGTCTAGTTTTTGTGTGAAAAAGCGGAACATGCCACAGCTGGTGCATGTGATGGGAATGTTTTGCTTTTGTTGCATCTCTTGGTGAGCGTGGTGGCCAAGTGGGATCTTTGTACAGTTAAGTAATATGCACGCACTTTATGTGCAGACTGCAACAAACCACCTCTTTGTGTATTTGTTTATGTTGCTTTGTTTCCTGAAGCCAGGGAGCAAAAATGTCCTCCTGCTGCCTCTGCCTCTGCGAGAACCAACAGAATGTTGGATAAGTGAAAATGTTGGATAATAAAGAGGGATTAAGGAAAAGCCTATTAAATATCAAATTACGTTATGATTTTACAAATTAAGCACCAAAACTTCATGTTTTACAACAAATTGACAGAAAAAGCAGTTCAATACACGGTAACGTTATTTAATTACTGTGTTTACGAATTTAGCACCAAAACATTGCAATGTATTTATTTATTTACAGTATTTATATTCCTCCCTTCTCACCCCGAAGGGGACTCAGGGCGGATCACATTACACATATAAGGCAAACATTCAATGCCTTAACATAGAACAAAGACAGAGACAAATGCAGCTCTGAGCTGGCCTTGAACTCATGACCTCTTGGTCAGAGTGATCTGTTGCAGCTGACTGCTCATTAGTTCTATGTTAAGGCATTGAATGTTTGCCTTATATGTGTAATGTGATCCGCCCTGAGTCCCCTTCGGGGTGAGAAGGGCGGAATATAAATACTGTAAATATAAATAAATAAATAAACAGCTGTGGATCTGAGCAGGAGGCAGACTGTGTTGGATAATCCAGAATCTTGGCTAAGTAAATGTTGGATAAGTGAGACTCTACTGTACTTAATTTCCTTCAGAAATTCTAAACCAGGAGGCACAGCAATGTTTGATGTTACTCATGACATAAGCTTTGAGCAGACACCTGGCTGGTTTCCATGCTAACAGAAACTGCTGGTCTACTGCCTTACAATTTTCCACGCCAGGAAAGCAATAATGATGGGAAATACTTTGAAAGTTAATTCAAACACGTAAACAGGACTAGAGAAAGACTATAACCATATTCAAGCATTTGTGGAAGGAAGGGATGGGCATGGTGCTGCCCACAGGATGTGGGTATCCAAAGGACTGTTTTTGTGCCGCTCAGGTTAATTTCTGCTCCAAAATAACCTCTAGAGAGAATGGGGAGAATTTCTGTAATGTCAGCCCATTTTATACTTAGACGTCGCAAGAGTGAAGTTTGTTGCCTAGCAAGCTCTCCAATTAACCAAGCAACACGAGCAAGTAGAAAAAGGTTTATTTCTGTAACAGAAATGTGGTCTCCTTCTGGAATTCCAAAGTGAACCACTCAATGATTTTCAGAGATCTAAATATATATCTTTTAGAAATTATTTATCTCATGTTAGCGTGCAGAAGAATATAATATCAGAACAAAGCACATCCTCTTACGCTAGTATACATCCCCTTCTGTCTGTCAGAAGGGAAGGGAGGAGGGGTTGCAGTGGTCTATAAGGAGTCCATCCCCCTGACCAGGTGCCCCATCCCGCAGTCAACCTTGTTTGAGTGTGCTCATCTGAGGGTAGGGGGCCAGGACAGTTTAGGATTCTGCTAGTGTACCGACCACCCTGCTGCACTACAGTCTCCCTACCTGAGCTAGCTGGGGTGGTCTCGGGCCTGGCTTTGGAGTCCCAACGGCTTACTGTGCTGGGGGACTTCAATTTCCATGCCGAGGCCATTCGCTCTGGTGCGGCTCAGGACTTCATGGCCGCCATGGCAACCATGGGGCTGTCCCAATTAGTATCGGGCCCTACCCACAGAGTGGGGCACACACTTGACTTGGTTTTCTGCCAGGGATGGGAGGAAGGTGGTGGTGTGGAGAAGCTTATCATCGCTCCATTGCCATGATCAGGTTTAGACTTACTGCACCCCCAAACCTCCGCAGGGGTGGAGAACCGATTAAGATGGTCCGTCCCAAGAGGTTTATGGATCCGGAGGGATTCCTGATGGTTTTTGGGGAGTTTCCTGCCACCTCAGCTGGTGACCCTGTCGATGCTCTGGTCGCCCTCTAGAACGTCCCCTCTCGAGTACCAGAGCTAAACCATCTCCTTGGTTCACTGAGGAGCTGGCAGCGATGAAGCGAAAGTAGAGGGGACCAGAGGGCGTGTGGTGTTTGAAGCCGAACGAGCCAAACCGAACATGGCTATGTTCCCACCTTAGGGTATATGCCGTGGCAATAGATGCTGCAAAGAACGTTTTCTTTGCAGCTAATATTGCGTCCGCAAAGAACCGTCCGGCAGAGCTGTTCCGAGTTGTCAGAGGTTTGTTATACAGGGAGCGGTCAACCCTCCTGTTTAAGGAGCTCCACTGGCTACCGTTCATTTTCTGGACACAATTCAAAGTGCTGGTGATCACCTATAAAGCTCGGAACGGTTTGGGGCCCATCTACCTTCAGAATTGTCTCTCCCCCTATGAACCTGTACGGTCTCTTCGGTCATTGGGGGAGGCCCTCCTCTCGCTTCCGCCAGCATCACAAGTGCGGTTGGTGGGGACAAGAGAGAAGGCCTTCTCTGTAGTGGCCCCCCGGTTATGGAATTCGCTGCCTGGGGAGATCAGGCAAGCCCCCACCTTGATGGCATTTTGGAAGAGTCTGAATACTTGGCTTTTCACTCAGGCCTTTGGTTAAGATCGCCTTTCTACATCACAGTTATTATGCTCCTCGACCTTTTGTACTGGTCGCTCTTCTCCTGATTCCTGAATGCTTGATATTATTCAGGACTCCTCCCTACCTAATGTGACCTTAAATGATTCTAATGCACTTTATCTATTTACGAATTTGTTACTCATAATGTGCACCTTGCTTATCCACTATTGCAACCTCATTGTTTTTAATTTGATGTTTTAATTCTCTGTTGTTTTTTCACCTATTGTGTATATTTTATTATTTGTTTTGTTGTTTTCCTTTGATGTTTCATATTTTATCATTGCTTGTATTGTGATTTTGCTGTAAGCCGCCCTGAGTCCCCTTCGGGGGAGATGGAGGCGGGATATAAATAAAATAATAATAATAATAATAATAATAATAATAATAATAATAATAATAATTATTATTATTATTATTATTATTATTATTATTATTATTATATCCTGTCCCTCAAGATGGGATCCCTGACAACTCGGCAGCCTGCTGTGAAACATTTGCTCGGTTCTTTGCGGACAAAGTCGCTTTGATCTGTTCTGGCTTTGACACCATACTAACCGCAGTCTCCGAGGATGTAGCATGAGCACCCGCTTGTCCTGTTTTGATGGATTTGTTTCAATTGGTTCAGCCTGAGGACGTGGACAAGGTGCTTGGAGAGGTGAGGGCTACCACATGCATCCTAGACCCCTGCCCATTCTGGCTGGTGAGAGAAGCCAGAGGGGGATTGGCCGAGTACACTTAAAAGGTAAAGGTAAAAGTTTTCCCCTGACATTAAACCTAGTTGTGTCCAACTCTGGGGGTTGGTGCTCTTCTCAATTTCTAAGCTGAAGAGCTGGTGTTGTCCGTAGACACCTCCAAGGTCATGTGGCCGGCATGACTGCATGGAGTGCTGTTACCTTCTCGCCAGAGCAGTACCTATTGATCTACTCACATTTGCATGTTTTCGAACTGCTAGGTTGGCAGAAGCTAGGGCTGACCGCGGGAGCTCACCCTGCTCCCCGGATTCAAACTGCCAACCTTTCAACAAGTTCAGCAGGCTCCACCATTGGGGGCTCCATGCAAATGCTTGCTCTACTATAAGTGTTGAGGCAACATTGAAGTTGCTGGAAAATTTATGGGCAGCTGTCTCCATGACCCTGAGTATCTAATGCTATTTCTTCATAGCTTATGCCAAACTCTTCCCATCCCCAAATGTTTTTCAAGTCAGATACATTTTGCTACTTAATTATTTCTTCATAGTTACTCAGTGATGAAGATTATTCTGTACATGCTCAGCAATACTTGGTTTACATTTTAAGGATTTAGTAAATCCAGTGGTTGAACAACTGGAACAGGAAGTGAGGGTACTCTGCTTTTAAAGGAAAATTTGCAATGCCATTAATTTGTCTTTCCAGTTAGGAAAGAATAGATACATTTAGATTACTGCTTCAGTGATATAAAAATAGAAGTACATAGTTTAAAAAAGAAAGAAAGAAGGGAGAACTAGATTAATTAATAGTGCCTATTTTGGGCACTTCCCACATTACTATTAATAGTTGCCTTTTACAAATGTGATTGTCACTCTGTGCTTAGTATGCCCAGCTTTAAAAGTGTATAATAACTGCTAAATTTGTAAAAAAAAAATCTGAATGCACAGGAAAATAATTAATCGCCCACTTTTTCTTCCTTCATGATAGCAGTAGTTTGCAACAGCTTATGACTATAATAATTTTAATTTAAAATGTAGATTTAGGCACAGATGTAGACTGAGGAATTTCAACTGAACCTAGTGGCACTGCTTTTGGCACAATCTTCTCCATGTGGGTTCAGTAGTATGTTGCAGTCTTGGCCTCAAATTGTGTTGACATACTCCACCAGTGTAACTACGGCTCCTTTCACATTACACATTTGTAGTACTTTGACAGGACTTTTATGTGCCATGATTTAATGCTATGGAATCCTGAGACTGGTTATTCTGTAAAGTATATAAAGAACCCATATGATAAAACATAGCCTTTAACATAGTATGAAAATGCTCTGATTGTGAAATATAAAAACTGTGTTATACAGTGGCACCAGGAGACAAAATGGGAAAATAAATAATCAGAGCAGTGCTACTGAAACTGGTAGTCCATGGGTCAGTGTCTGCCTTTGAGCCCTTGGCTGTGAGATTTCAGAAAAAAGAAAAAAGGACAATGGCAGCCACATATTTTTGGGTCATCAGGTAATTTGATATGCACTGCACTATAGCCAATATAGTAATCAAAACCACAGTTAATTTAATTCCCTTCATTTCACTATATCAATGAATATCATATGCACCATCTGGAATTATGTTGGTAAACTACAGCAGTGTAACTATGCTTGTATAAGCAGTGATGACAAGATAAAAATAGCTACAGGTGTCATGAAGGAGTTAAGAAGTTGGTTGCTTGGAAATGGCAAGTTTTGCATGCCTTCTTCAGTCCTTCCAGGTTTTGCAGGCTTTTTTCATGCTTTCCCTCCTGGGCACACAGAAAACTGGGTGACTTGGAAGGTACTGAATAGACTGTGCTCTGGCACCACGAGATGCAGAGCCAACCTTAAGAAATGGGACTACAAAGTGAAATTGACAACATGCGAGTGTGGAGAAGAGGAAACCACAGACCACCTATTACAATGCAGCCCTGCCACATGCACAAGGGAGGACCTTCTTACAACAACACCAGATGCACTTCAGATGATCAGCTACAGGTCAAAGGACATTAAATATAATGCCAAGTTTTTAACTTTGTGTTTCTAAATACATTACAACTGTACCCTTGGTTCTCTTCTGATACAATAAATAAAATAAATATTCATGCTTTCCTCAGTATGCTTTACAGAGCCCACACTTTGAGAACTGCTGGAATACAGGATCACATTCAGACTGTTGTTGTGGCAGACTAGCAATGCCACACCTAGAAATGTTTAGCAAAGGATATCATGCGATAGTGCTAAGGGTAACAGTCATGTTGCGTCACTGCTGAAGTATCACTATGACATATCTGCTTTGGGCTTTATGAAAGAAAGAAAGTAAAAGTTATGGGAGTCGTAGTTCACGGGTTATTGTTCGCTCATAGATAAACAATGTAGCTTTTGGGTATGGGAGTTGTGGTTTTCTCATAATGATGGGAGCTATAATTCAGCAACATCTGGAGGGCCAAACATATTGTATAACTTCTATTTTGGAGTGATGAATGCATGCTATAACAGAGTTATACACATTTGTCCTGTTAACATAGGGGCAAACCAGAAGGGGACTGAACCCTGGCCATCTATGCAGGATATGACAAAGCAGGAGAAGAATGATGTTGGCAAAATTTCCAAAGACGATTGAAACAAATTCTGGTACTAATGTAAAACATGTTGCTCAAATGTGCATATGCAATTTGTTGTTTATAATTATGAAAATGTCAACCTCAGCTTCTGAGGACATCAGAAGACGGATTGCAGCCTACCAGTCCAGTCCCTTTAAACTTACCGTACGAGGATTTGTAGCCAACTAAACTAAGATAAATGATAATGTCCAACACACACTGGGAGAGCTCCTTTGAAATATCAAATCTACCAGCTCTTAACATTTCCTTATTAATTAACACCTTTCCAGCACCATTTCCTGTGTGTCTTCAATTGCTTGTCAAGTTATGCCAGTGTCATGATTTCATGGGATTTTCTGAGTGAAGGACTACTCTGATGTGGCTTTTTAGTTCCTTCCTCTGAAATATAGTCACAGAACATGGTATTCGTTAGTGGTCTCCTATCCAAGTATTAACCGTTTAGTTTCTAAGATCTGACAGGATTTGTTGCCTTTAGAATATTTATGCTCTAGCACTATTTCCTATGTCTAGCAACAAAGGAAAGAAAAAAGGAAAGAAAAGGAATAATTCTCTGGCCTGTAGAGTTTGTGGAGTGGTTGATCAAGTTGTTCTGTAGACACTGACAACTGGGAAGCCCTGGCCCTTGAGCGCTCTAATTGGAGGTCAGCTGTGACCAGCAGTGCTGTGGAGTTCGAAGAGGCACGAATGGAGGGCTTAAGGGAGAAACGTGCCAAGAGGAAGACCTGTCAAGCCAACCCTGACTGGGACTGCCTTCCACCTGGAAACCAATGTCCTCACTGCGGGAGAACATGCAGATCAAGAATAGGTCTCTCCAGCCACCTAAGAACCCACCCCAAGACACCAAAGATGGAAGACAATCATCCTCAAACTACGAGCAATCGCCTAAGTAAGTAAGTGTTCTGTTGAACTTAAGTTCAACCCTGGCTAACAAAATAAACATGGAATACAGTTTTCTGTTCCTTTATTACTTCCCTAAATTATCAAATGATGCTGTATGCTGATTCTGGATTAAGCCCATACATATGTTTATATTGTTTTAATAAACTAAGCATAGCAACCTCACTATGGTACTGTTCCCACACACACGCACACACACAAACACACACACACAGTGTATTCCGCCTGCACTCAATATTTTTGTCATATTTATTATGACGTCCTCTATCCCATTTCAAATTAGGTAACTCTAACAATTCAGAGTGAAAAATTACTTGACGGGAGGAAGATATATACAAGTCAGGTACAAACAAACATAATGAACCTTAATTGACAGTTACCTTAGCTGGCCTGGGACATGATACACTATAATTTCCAGGAGGGAGGCTCCATTTGTCTTTGGGTGTAAAATGGCCTGGGCTTTTCCTCTCTACCCTAAAAAACTCTAAGGAGACACATGGCATTTTAAAGACGAACACATTATACTGTAACACATTTGTTGGCTGTGTTGTCAAAGGCTTTCATGGCCGGGATCACAGGGTTGTTGTATGTCTTTCAGGCTGTGTGGCCATGTTCCAGAAGTATTCTTTCCTGACGTTTCGCACACATCTATGGCAGGCATCCTCAGAGGTTGTGAGGTATGGATAAACTAGGCAAGTTTATCCATACCTCACAACTTCTGAGGATGCCTGCCATAGATGTGGGCGAAACGTCAGGAGAGAATACTTCTGGAACATGGCCACACAGGCCGAAAGACATACAACCACATTTGTTGGCCTTTGAGGTGCCACAAACTTTCATCTCTTAACAAGACTTGGAATAATTTTGTTGACAGGAAGAGCCTCCCCAGCCGATCTCAAGGCCCGCACCGGTTCATAGGGGGAGACGCGATCATGGAGGAAGGCAGGGCCCGAGCCATGTAGGACTTTATAGGTAATTACCTGCACCTTGAATTGGGCCCGGCAGTTTATTGGCAGCCAGTGGAGATGCTTCAAAAGGGGCGTTGTGTGCTCCCTATAACCAGCTCCCGTCAGAAGCCTGGCTGCCGACCTTTGAACCAGCTGGAATTTCCGGACCATCTTCGTGGGCAGCTCCACGTAGAGAGCATTGCAGTAGTCCAATCTGGATGTAACCAAGGCATGGACCACCGTGGCCAAGTCAGACTTCTCGAGGTATGGTTGCAGCTGGCGCTCAAGTTTTAATTGTGCGAAGGCCCTCCCAGCTACTGCCAACACCTGGGCCTCAAGCGTCAGCGTTGAGTCCAGGAAGACCCCCAAACTGCGCCCTCAGGGGGAGTGCAACCCTGTCAAGCACAGGTTGCCACCCAATACCCCAATTGGTCCCGTGACTTACCAGGAGGACCTCTGTCTTGTCTGGATTAAGCTGTGTCAACGACACAGCTGCCAGGCACTGGTTTAGGGTCTGAGCGGCTTCCTTGGAGTAGTAGAGTTGGGTGTCATCTGCATAGAGATGGCACCGAACTCCAAAACACTGGATGACCTCACCCTGCAGTTTCATGTAGATATTGAAAAGCATTGGGGATAGAATGGAACCTTGCGGGACCCCACAGGACACGTGCGGGGGTCCAAGCAGGTGTCCCCCAGTTTCACCATCTGGGTGCGATCCCTCAGGAAGGAGAGGAGCCACTGCAAAGCAATGCCCCCAAGACCTATTCCCGAGAGCCATCCCAGAAGGAAGCCATGGTTGATGGTATTGAAAGCTGCTGAGATGTCCAAGAGAACCAGTAGGGATACACTCCCCCTATCTAGCTCTCTACGGAGGTCATCAACCAAGGCGACCAAAGCCGTCTCATCCCATGACCAGGCCTGAAACCAGATAATAGGTCTCATCCAAGAATTTCTGGAGCTGGGAGGCCACCATCCTCTCCAGAACCCTGCCCAAAAATGGGAGGTTGGAGATTGGTCGGTAGTTGTTCAATTGTGCTGAATCCAAAGTTGCCCTCTTCAGAATGGGTCTAACAATTGCTTTTTTGAGGCAAGATGGTATATGCCCCTGTTGGAGAGAGGTGTTTATAATTCCCGTAAACCAATCAGCCAACCCCCCCACTGGCGAGTTTAATAAGCCAGGAAGGGCAAGGGTCTAGAGCGCAGGTGGTCGCTCTCACTGCTCCAAGAACCTTAATGAGACATGCCGCATTATCACAGGATGTCTATGCTCAACACTGCTGGAGAAATTATACTGTTTAGCCGACATTGCACTGCCTGACATCCCTTGGGAAGTAGTATCCAAAAATGAAAGGACGAAGGAATTGACATCTCCAGTCCAGCCTCTGTTTGGATATCAGCCAGAAAACCAAATCCTTAAATCAAGAAACAGTGTCCTAAGATCTATAAAGATACTTGCAGTAACACTTCAGCAAGCAAGAATCCAAAAGTGACAGACTAAAACCCAGAATCTCAATGAGTGGCTGATACCGAATGAGAAACTGCCTCCTGGGCACACAGAAGACTGGGCGACTTTGAAGGCGCTGAATAGATTGCACTCTGGCACCATGAGATAAAGAGCCAATCTTAAAAAATGGGGCTTCAAAGTGAAATCCACAACATGCGAGTGTGAAGAAGAGGAAACCACAGACCACCTACTATAATGCAGCCTGAGCCCTGCCACACACACAAAGGAAGACCTTCTCACAGCGACACCAGAGGCACAGCAAGTGGCCAGCTTCTGTTCAAAGGAAATTTAATATAATGCCAAGTTTTTAACTTTGGGTTTTTAAAAAATACATTATAACTGTATTCTCCATTTGCTTTTGACACAATAAACAAACAAAAATAAAACAATAAAATCTGTGTCTTTAGCTCACACTTGACTTTGGGTGCATCTCCACTGTAGAAATAATACAGTTTGACAACACTTCAATTGCCATGGCTCAATGCTACAGGATCCTAGGAGTTGTAGTTTTACAAAAATGTTTACTCCTTAGGAGGACAGCAATGACCAATCTCGATAAAATGAAGAGTAGAGACATCACACACAACTAAGGTCCGCATAGTTAAAGCAATGGTATTTCCCATAGTAACCTATGGATGCGAGAACTGGACCATAAGGAAAGTGAGCAAAGGAAGATAGATGCTTTTGAACTGTGGTGTTGGGGGAAAATTCTGAGACTGCCTTGGACTGCAAGAAGATCCAACCAGTCCATAAGCCAGGAAATAAAGCCCAATTGCTCACTGGAGGGAAGGATATTAAACGCAAAGATGAAGTACTTTGGCCACATCATGAGAAGTCAGGAAAGCTTGGAGAAGAGAATGATGCTGGGGAAAACTGAAGGAAAAAAGACAAGGGGCTGACCAAGGGCAAGATGGATGGATGTTATCCTTGAAGTAACTGGCTTGACCTTGAAGGAGCTGGAGGTGGTCACAGCCGACAGGGAGCTCTGGTGTGGGCTGGTCTATGAGGTCACAAAGAGTCGGAAGCAACTTAAAAAACAACAACAACAAAAAGCTTTCTCTAGCGATTCAGCAAACTACAATTCTCAAGATTTCATGGCATTGAGCCTTGGTATCAAAGGGTTTCATCAAACTTGAGGTGGTGCAGTGAGTTAAACCCTTGTGCCAGCACGACTGCTGACTTGAAGGTTGGGTTGCTGACCTCGAATCCAGCCCAGGAAGAGAGCTGATGCACTCCCTCTATCCTTTCAGCTCCATGCGGAGACATGAGAGAAGCCTCCCACAAGGATGATCAAAACATCAAAACATCTGGGCATCCCCTGGGCAACGTCCTTGCAGATGGCTGATTCTCACACCAGAAGCAACTTGTAGTTTCTCAAGTCGCTCCTGACATGAAGGAAGAAAAAATAAAACTTGAGCATTTTCATACTTTGTTTGTTTTGTTTGTTTGCTTGCCAAGTTGTTGTTGTTGTTGTTTAAGTTTGTTTTCAAATATCCTCGGTTTGCTTAAGACACGATAAATAAAATAAATAAATAATGTGGCCAAAGTACTTCATCTTTGCTTCTAACATCCTTCCCTCTAGTGAGCAGCTGGGCATTATTTCCTGGAGTATGGACTGGTTGGATCTTCTTGTGGTCCAAGGCACTCTCAGAATTTTCATCCAACACCACAGTTCAAAAGTGTCTGTCTTCCTTCGCCCAGCCTTCCTTATGGACCAGCTCTCACATCCACTGGTTACAGTGATGAAATAGCAACAAAAATAATTTTATGATGGGGAGGGGGTCACTACAACATGAGGAACTGTATCAAGGGGTCACAGCATTAGGAAGGTTGTGAACCACTGGTGTAGAAGCACAATTTCCCCGAATATGGCTGGAATCTTGATACTGTGTTTCCCCGAAAATAAGACAGTGTCTTATATTAATTTTTGCTCCCAAAGATGTGCTATGTCTTACTTTCAGGGATGGCTTATTTTTCCATGAAGAATTCACATTTTTTGTTGAACCAAAAAAATGAACATTTATTATATACTGTTCCGTAGTTGTCATCACAAACCAGCATATCCAAACTGTGAATCCTATCAAGAATTTCTTGTTACTACCACTATTTCCATGCACAACAATCTATGGTACGTACATTTATCAATCCTGCATGTGCTGGTGTTCTGTTTGGTGGGCATGCTTCCAAACAAAACCTTTGCTAGGTCTTACTTTCGGGGGAGGCCTTAAATTTAGTAACTCAGCAAAACTTCTACTAGGTCTTATTTTCTGGGGATGTCTTATTTTAGGGAAAACAGGGTACTTTCAGGGGAGGCCTAATATTTAGCAATTCAGCAAAACCTCTGCTAGGTAGGTTTTATTTTCAAGGTTTGTTTTATTTTCAGGGAAACAGAGTCGTTGAGAAGAACATCAATGTAATCTTTGTGGGGAGTAAAGAACACCAAATGAAGTGCCTGTTCTTTTGGGCCAGTTGTGGCAAGAGAGGCGAGTGTCCCAAATCACTGCAAAGGCAAACTTCCAGATGCAGTCAGGGCCTCCTTTCCCCCACTTAAAAGTTTAGATTCTTCAAACCACCAAACTAGAAAAAAGCCCGCAAGCCTCAAAAAAGGAGAGGGAAATGAGTAAGCCTGGGTCAAATTTCCTAAAGAGTTTTGTAACCAGAGGTGGGAGGAAAGAGAGAGGGAAGAATAGAATGAGATCCTGTTGAATCATCTTTTTCAAGTCGCATTTTGGGATTATTATTTTTCTTTTTTGGTGTGGATTCCCGCCTCTCTTTGCAAACCAAAGCTTTAAGAAAAAATAAAATAAAAACAAGGACACTCCCTCTGGCTTTCAATGGAGCCGGGCTTTCAAGCAGGAGGCGTGTCTTGTCTTCGTCTTTCTTCTCTTATCCGTGTTTTTTTTTTCCAACTCCCACGGCGGCCTCTCCAAGTCGGGACTAGGCTCTCTCCTCGATCCTCCCAAATTAGAGGGGTTTCGGGGGCAGAATCGGGGCCACACTTTCCCCTTAACCCTTCCCACCCCCCAATCCTTAGCCGGGCCGTATATCTGCCAAGAGCGGCGCGCAATTGGCTTGCCCTTCTCTCCCCCTTTGTGCGGGGTGGGGGCAGGCAGGAGACGCCTTTTTGCCTTGCGTGCCCTTCCTGAGCATTACGGGCCCCCCTCTCTTTCTCCGGCGGAGGAGGAGGAGGAGAGAAGCGCCTTCGCAGAGCCATGGCCGAGCGCCGCGCCTTCGCCCAGAAGATCAGCAGGTAAAGAAAGGAAAATACGGGAGGGAAGGAAGGAAGGAAGGAAGGGCCAGAGTGGGGGGTGCGTGGGCTTCCCACGAGGGAGGGAGGGAGGGAGGGATCGGGGCGAGAGGCCTACCCAAGCTGCAGGAAGGAGACTGGGGTGGGAATGAGGGGCTTGGACTCTCCTTTGGGGGAGGAAAGAATAATAATCACACTGTGTTGTCGAAGGCTTTCATGGCCGGAATCACTGGTTTGCTGTGAGTTTTCCGGGCCGTATGGCCATGTTCCAGAAGCATTCTCTCCTGACGTTTCGCCCACATCTGTGGCAGGCATCCTCAGTGGTTGTGAGATATATATTAGTAGCTATTGCTTGAGTATGTTTCAATGTACAGTAGAGTCTCACTTATCCAACATAAACGGGCCGGCAGAATGTTGGATAAGCGAATATGTTGGATAATAAGGAGGGATTAAGGAAAAGCCTATTAAACATCAAATTAGGTTATGCTTTTACAAATTAAGCACCAAAACATCATGCTATACCACAAATTTAACAGAAAAAGTAGTTCAATACACAGTAATGCTATGTAGAAATTACTGTACAGTAGAGTCTCACTTATCCAAGCTAAATGGGCCGGCAGAAGCTTGGATGAGTGAATATCTTGGATAATAAGGAGGGATTAAGGAAAAGCCTATTAAACATCAAATTAGGTTATGATTTTACAAATTAAGCACCAAAACATCATGTTATACAACAAATTGACAGAAAAAGTAGTTCAATACATGGTAATGTTATGTTATAATTACTGTATTTACGAATTTAGCACCAAAATATCACGATATATTGAAAATATTGACTATAAAAATGGCTTGGATAATCCAGAGGCTTGGATAAGCGAGGCTTGGATATGTGAGACTCTACTGTATTTACGAACTTGGCACCAAAATATCACGATGTATTGAAAACATTGACTACAAAAAAGCGTTGGATAATCCAGAACGTTGGATAAGTGAGACTCTACTGTATTATATGTTTTATGATTGTATGTTTATATGTTTTAAATGTATTTATGTGATTGTATTTTATTGTACATTGTTGGGCTCGGTCCCCATGTGAGCCGCCCCAAGCCCCTTCGGGGAGATGGAACAGGATATAAGAATAAAGTTGTTGTTATTATTATTTGAACACAGAAATGCTGGACCACTCTAACAACTACCAGCCAGACTCCACAGAGAGGCCATTGAAATCCACAAGCATGTGGACCACTCCAACAGAAATTCAACCATTTTCAATCATCTGACTACCAGTATTAAAAAGCTCTAAAATCAGGACAGTAAATAAACCACAACACTCTGAAAACAGGGGAATTCCAGACATGGAATAACCAGGGCCAACTGACACCTCCTAACAAAGGATTCCCCCAGGCAGGAAGCAGCCAGGCCTTGAAGCTGCAAGGCTTTTAGTGCTAATCCAAGACAATCAATTGCAACATTCACACTTACCTCCAACACACAAGAGTTCTTTCTCCCACCCTCCACCTTTCACAGATTTATAAACCTCCCTTGCTTAGTTTCCAACAGACCTCACAACCTCTGAGGATGCCTGCCATAGATGTGGGCGAAACGTCAGGAGAGAATGCTTCAGAAACATGGCCATACAGCCTGGAAAACTCACAACAACCCAGTTGTAGTTCTGTTTGGCAGAGAAGGCTCACAGCAATCCAGTCATCATCATCATCACCATCATCATCATCTTTGTGTGCTGGTTTTGCTCTCCTGATCCTAATTGGTCACCAGGCACACCCTCCCCTTTTCCTGCATTTTCCCCCTCTTGCAGATTCTCTTGTGTTTGTGGATTTCTTTCATTTCCCCTGTTTGGATCAAGCCCCCTTTTGCTCCCGTATGACGTGGGTCTTTTAATTCCCCCTCCTTGCTGGATACAATGTAGGTGTTAGCAGGATGCTCCTACTCTGTCTATTATTGCATTGAACTTGGCAGTAGAGAGGTTGGGTGTCTTGCCTGCCCACATCATAATGCATTGGTGCCTGGTCTCCTTTGGCACGTCAAAGGGGGTTTCTGTGTTTGTGTACCTTCCTGGTCTGGAGGGCCCATGTTTTCCATCTCTGTGATTCAAGGAGACTGGCTTCCAAATACATAATAAGTCTTCCAAATACATTCATTTGTGGCTCTGTATGGCCTCATTGTAACCTCCCACTGCTTTGTTCTCTTGGTCTCTGTAGGTGAGAGCGTGAACAGTGCTGAGTTTCCCTCCCACTTTTCCTCCCACCAGCTTCATGCTTGTCTGACTATAAACTGAGATTCTGTGAGCACATCAACACTGTAGGAAGAATGCAGTTTGATAACACTTTAAACTGCCCTGCTGAGGGTGCCTAGAAGTTGCATTTCTCTTTGGCAGAGAAGGCTTCAGGCCTTGTAAAACTCCAACTCCCAGGACTCCAAAAATGTTTTGCCATGGCAGTTAAAGTAGTGCCATTTGTTTGACAGTGTAGATGCACCCTGTATGTTATCGAAGGCTTTCATGGCCGGAATCACTGGGTTCCAGAAGCATTCTCTCCTGACGTTTCACCCACATCTATGGCAGGCATCCTCAGAGATTGTGAGGTGTATTGAAAACTAAGCAAGAGATCTGTGGAAAGTCCAGGTTGGGAAAAAGAACCCTTGTCTGTGGGAGGCAATGCGAAAGTTGCAATTAATCAGTGATCACCTTGATTAGTATTGAAAAGCCTTACAGCTTCAAAGCCTGACTGATTCCTTCCTGGGGGAATCCTTTGTTTAAAGTTTTTTAATACTGGTAGCCAGATTGTGCTCATTTTCATGGTTTCCTCCTTTCCGTTGAAATCGTCCACATGCTTGTGGATTTCAGTGGCCTCTCTGTGTAAAGCTTCAGGCCTTGTAAAACTCCAACTCCCAGAACTCCAAAGCTTTTTGCCATTGCAGTTAAATTGGTGTCATTCATTCGACAGTGTAGATGCACACTTTGTTCCTGTCTTTCTCTGGAGGTGAGTTCTCTTGTTTGCCTTTGTCCTCCTGCCACTGTGAATTTTTGACACTGTACTTGGAAATGAAGGACTGGCTGCACAGGAAAATCTGGGGGCGGATTCTTGTTTATGTGCAGAAAATGCTATTATCTCCAACTCAGTCTCTCCCTTCTCAGGCGCTGGAATAGAGACAGCAAAAGGATTCAGCCAATGCCATCCCCCTATTATTTTTTAAAAAACTTATTTTCTCCCAACTGTCATGCTGTTCCCTAGTTACGGTGTCACTCCAGCTCTTTCTTCACAGGAACATGAAGGGATGCCTTTTCTTAGCATACGTCTTGTGGAGGGGAAAAACAGGTTACTAGGATAAGTTCTAGTTTCTATGTGATTTATACTATTATTTGTCTCTTTAGGGATAACTTTTCAACAACAACAAAAATCTGAGATTTGAGCTCTTTTGATTCTGACGAATTAAAAATATTCCTTCTGATAGCGCTTACTTCTGGGTAAATATGAAAAGGACTGCACTGTAGATTCTTTAACCAAATGCAAAGTTCTTTGGGAAAGCACAGGTATAATACTTTTAAAGTTTTTGTGTTAACTTTTATCTCAAAAGGAGGCCTGAATGTCATTCTGTAAAATAAAGCAATGGCTCTTCTAGTTGGATCTAAGACAATAGGCCCAAATGCTTTCTTGCTGTTGATTTATGTCTTTGCGTTGGACTACGATTTTGGAGACCTAGGCCCCTTCCACACAGCTGAATAAAATCCCACATTATCTGCTTTGAACTGGAATATATGGCAGTGTGGACTCAGATATACCAGTTCAAAGCAGATATTGTGGGTTATTCTGCCTTAATATTCTGGGTTATATGGCTGTTTGGAAGGGCCCCAAGGCTGAGTTCCCACTTGGACATGAAAACCCACTGGGTAGTCCTGGAGAAGTCACACAATCTCAGCCCTAGAAAATAAGTCATAAATGGCTTGAAGGCATACAACAACAACAACAACAGCAGCAGCAACAAATTGTTAGTTCTTGTTGTCCTATCCCCAACAATTATCTCAGAAAAGCCATTGCTATATTTTATGTCATGATATTCAGCTCTTCTGTGTGTAAGGTGAACCTCAAAAACTTTAGAGATGTTATAGTTTTGATTTCTTGAAGCACTTGCATTTGATTTAAGCGTTTATAACGTAGACCTTTACATGTTTACTTAGAAGTATATCCTATCATGTTCCCTTCCTAGCAAAGTTTGTTTTAGGATAGCAGCCATAAAAACATCAACGTGCGGGATATTAAGAGCAATAAAGTTCCTTAAACAATGGTTAGAGTAATGGCCTGTGACTTGGGAGATTCAGGTTGTAATGCTTAGTCTGTCAGAAACTCATTCTATATAATACATAGATATATAGGGTGTTTCAAAAAGATGGACCCGATTTGAAGCATTTATTGCTTTGGAATTGGGGTAATGCAGTTTGATGCTACCTTAGCTGCCATGGCTCATTTACAGGGAATCCTAGGAGTTGTAGTTTAGTGAGGCAGCAGCATTTTTGGCAGAGAAGGCTAAAGATCTTGTAAAAGTACAACTTCATGATTCTTCAGTGTTGAGCCATAGCAGTTAAAGTTGTATAAATCTGCATTAATTCTACACTCTATGTACCTGAGAGACACATAGATTAGTCACTGACTTGGACCATTCATTTGACCTCAGTATGGCTTACCTCTGAGGGTCGTTGTGAGAATAACATGTAGAGGACGGCCATCTTCCTCTCTATGCCACTTTGAACTAATTGGGAGGAAGATGGCATACAAGTATAACTAATATAAAGTTTGTGTGTGTTTTTGTAGGGGTGATGTTATTTGTGGTACTGCTTTCCAGTTCATTACCAGACATAGGGGCCGGGCTGTGGCGCAGGGGGGCCGGGCTGTGGCGCAGGCTGGTAAACAGCTGCTGCAATAAATCACTCTGACCATGAGGTCATGAGTTCGAGGCCAGCCTGTGGCGGGGTGAGCACCCGTCAATTAAAAATAAAAAATAGCCCCTGCTCGTTGCTGACCTGGCAACCCGAAAGATAGTTGCATCTATCAAGTAGGAAATAAGGTACCACTTATAAAAGTGGGGAGGCAAGTTTAACTAATTTACAACGTTGGAATGAGGAAGTGCCGTCAGAGTGGATGATGAAGCAGCTGCTCCCCCCTGTGGCCAGAATTGAACATCCCCTCAGGAGAAGGTTAAATTGCCTCTGCGTCTGTCTGTCTGTTGTCTCTGTCTCGGTTCGATGTGTTTATGGGCATTGAATGTTTGCCCTGTATGTACATAATGTGATCCGCCCTGAGTCCCCTTCGGGGTGAGAAGGGCGGAATATAAATACTGTAAATAAATAAATAAATAAATTAAAGGATTGTGGTGTTGTGCAGTGCTCTCTCATCTTGTATAAGACAGTAACAGAATGAAATGAGATGACCTGCAACAAATATGTTCAGCATTGATTGTTCATGTTTGGTATTCAGCAGTCAGCCATGAGTATTACATTTCCAGAATTAATCTCCAGATGCTTTCCATTTTTTAATTTGCTCTGATTTGTTTTTCATTCTAACACAACATTCTGCAGTTAGTGTGGATGCTCACTTCATTTGTGAGTGTATTTTTACCTTCACTCAACTATTTTTGTGATCCCACAGAGAATGCTGATAAGTAGCTCTATTTTGATTACAGTCATATCAACACATGTTGGACAGACTGATATCAAGAATGTGTTTGTTCCATTTTGCACTGGGAAGATATTTTGAATATTTTGGGTTGATTTTTCCTACACAGGGTAATCCTTCCACTGTGGACTCTACTTATAGGAGTATCTGTGTAATTAAGGAGGCCTCCATTGTTCAATACAAATTCCATTGAAACCAAAAGGGATTTTCATCTGATGGCACCCAGACTTAGACTTCCAAGCAATTTATTGTGTGTGTGTGTGTGTGTGTGTGTGTGTGGTGGGGAGGAATATGTGATAAAAAAGGCCTCTAAGATGACAATCTTGAGAATCTCAGATTTCAACCTAAGCATACATATTGAAAAGTAAGGCTCATTAAAATCTGTAGGAATTGCCCCTATCTGCCTTCAAGTAATTTATGGCTCCTTTCAGAGGGTTTGTCATTGCCTTCCCCTGAGGCCGAGAGTGCGTGACTTTCCCAATATTACCCATTGGGTTTCCATGCAAAGTGGAGATGGGAATTCTTGCCTCCCAGGACTTGTCTATACAAACCCAAAACCTGAAGTGGAACAGAAATCACTACATGTCGTCCTGGGGCTTCATATACTTAATGGGATGAACGGGTTTAACCTATGTGTTAAGGAAAGTCGTAGAGTCCCCTGCAATTTGGACAGAGTCTGGACAGCATGACCAGCTCCAATGCAAACCATCCACTGTCTACACAGGCCAGGGCTGCCATCCCCTTTTCCTTGTGGTCAACAACACAGGAAAAAGCAGATGGGTCAGGCATGTTTCACCCCTGTCACTGTGGCAGACAGTTGCAAGGCTCTGCTTCTCCCTGGTCATTTAGGCACCTTTGCTGATGTTAGGCAATGGCCAGGACCTCTTCTTGCGTTCTGTGGAGTGATGGCAACAGGAAAGGACAGGTGACAATCCAGCAAGATTGAACTACTTTTAACCTCTCTGGACTATGTAGATTTGGCCCCATCATTGCTGCAGGATTGGCACAGACTGTGCAACCACTTCCGGGTCCAGTTTGGAGTATTATTACTCCAAGTTTAGATAAGGTTTGAGAGTAAAAGCTTAATGAATTCAAAGTGTCTAACACTCAAAAGCACTTCGCCACCTGGACTTTCCAATGGGGAACTTACTTCCAAGTAAAAAATAATATGCTTAAGGTGGGTGGCTACTAGTGGAGATTAGAAGACTGCTCTTCTTCTTTCTAACCTATTTTCCCAATGGAGGGGTTAGCATTGTGACTTTCATTTCCACAGGGCTTTTTTTTGTGCATCATCAGGTCTCAGATTGGCAGCACGCATGTAAACGTAATGGGACTAGCTTCTTTAGCCTATCTTGTCGATAGTGCATGTCTCCTGAGGGTGCGTTGCACTGCCTATCCCTGCAGACCGTTGCCCTGTTGGTTGGTTATTGAGCCCGCACCACTAGGAGGTGGGTTTGGGTTTATACCGGCCAGAGAACTGCTCTTCTGCTGTGTCTTAATTAATTTTTTTAAATGATTTTTTTATTCCCTTATCTGCACTCATGTCCCCAAGAGTTTGTGGGTGCATTTTTGTTTTTGTCCTAAATATGTATTTTCATCGCAGAGTTACTGGGGGACTCAAGAGGTCTCCAGCATGGCCCTGGGGATCTTTGGTACCCTAGGGTATAGATTGTACAGGTTCTTTTCCTCTACTTACCAATTAATCTGAATTTTAAATTTCAAAAGGATCTCTTCTTTTCTGAAAGCATTGAATGTACTGATCAGGTGTTTGTTTCTAATGTCCTTGCTTCTTTCAAGTAGCGGCTCTATCATATTGACACAACCGTGGCCTGTTTAGTTGTCGCTATTCAAAAGGAAACAAGGAAAAGAATGTTACGGTACTTTCATGTCTTCTGAATGGCCAGATGCAGCAGGAGTGACTGAGGCTATTCATGGCAAAAGACCACTCCAAAGGAAAAGTAGGGGAGAGGAAGAAGAGTGTTAGTCTCTCTGGTCACTGATTTTGTTGTGAGAAAAGGGAAACACAGTAGAGCTGGAAAAGACTGAAGAAGAAAGTCCATATCTGATCACCACATGTTAGCTCACGTTTATACTGTTTTGCAGTAAGACAAAATGAGATGGATATAGATATTTTAAGGTTTTTGTATCAGATATACTGCTAGGCTGGTAGATCTTCATTTGGGTAATGGTTCTTAAATGGGTTATATCACAGCAGTCTCTTGTGCTACAAAGAACTATTCTCTTTGGTAAGCCTTGTGCATTTGAAATGTTCAAGAATGTAAGAAAGTTGCTTCAGGGAAAGATACAATCAGTGCAAAACTGAGAAGTGAGCAGTTCTGCTGACTCGAGAGCCGTTTTTATGCTGGGACACTCTGAGATCTGCAGTGACTGCCAAAAGTGCTTGCAAATAAATTTGGAAGAAGATAAAAAGCCACTTTTGTATTGCAAAATAGATTTTTTTTAATGGCAAACTGTGTTGGGTAGCCCTGGAGCCTAAAAGTGAAATTCAAATTCAAAAATAGCTTTGAAGTTTTCAAGGATTAACTGTGCAAGTGTACTGCAGAAACACAAACAAAGATTTAAATTCAGCTGCTAGTCCCAACTCAAGTAGACACGTTAAAACAATTTCATTTAAGTAACTGTTTACTTTGTCAACAGCTCATTCACTGGATGTGCCCCATTTGGGAAGTAGCAATTCAATATAGACAACAGAATCTAATAGCAGCTTCCAAATCTACACATTTATTACTGCACAGGCTTTTATTTTAGTGAACTACATTTTATATTATAATAGGGTAATCCTAAAAGACTCTTTCAATATACATTTTAAACATTACTAAAACAACCACATTATCATGGAAGAGTTCACAGATGGAGTGAGCAGAGGCTTTTTGTCTGGTTTCCTCTCCTGAATTTTAGGGGACAGTATTTTGTTTGAGAATGTTTTTGGAGATGTCGCACCCCAGACCTGAAGCCACCTATGACCAGACCATCACACAAGAGTCCAGAGTAAAGGCAAACAATTTATTGTAAAAACACACAAAAGATATATAGTAAAAAGCAGGGATAAAGTAAGAAGGTGTAGAATCCAAAAAGTCAGCAACCAAATGTCTTGTAAATCCAAAAGCAAGGCAATTCAAGAATAGTCCCAGAATCCAAAGCATCTTAAATTTGAAAGCAAAACTTGAAAAAGGATACAGAACATGAACATGGAAAAACTCCCAGAATACTTGAATCTCAGAACCAAGACAAGAACTAGAGAACCCAGGCCTGGCTGCAACTTGAAAGCCACATTGCCTGAACTGAAGAGCACAGTCCCTGTTAGGTTTTAATAAACAGACATGAAATCATTAGGTCTGCCCTGGAACGTTTGCTTCCCATGAAGATGTATTGATCTACGAAGCTGGCTATCTACTCAAATTTGCAGGCGAGCATCCTAGCTTAGGTCATTGTCATCAGGTGTGTTCCCATGAGAATCTCTCATCAATTCATCTTCCCTAGACTCCTTATCTGGAGAGGATGATTCCAACTCCCTTGACTGGCCTTTAAGACCTTGAGGTTCAGAGGTAATTACATTCTCAGGCCCATCTGTGCCTGTCTCTGTCTAAAGCAGTTTCACTTTCTGGCTCTGCGTGAGAATGAATCCCAGGGCCTACATCAAAATGAATCCCAGGAAAGCCCACAATATCATCTGACTAAATCATCAGTGAACCCATCAGCCCCTGTCTGCTGTGACTACTGCTGGGTTAAATCCAAGATCTTAAATCATAGCTTTTTACAAACATGGTTTGCACTCACTAATCGAAATTCAAATAAACCACAATTGCCTGAGTTTTGAAATGAAAAGGGGGATCATTCACAGTTCAAAAGATGAAATCAGAGATATTCATTTTCCCCTGGGAATATTGACTAGGTCAGATGGGAAAGTGGCTCATTTTACAAACTTTTCTCTGTCAAGAGTTTCAGCTGAATTTCTTCTCCAGGTGGCTCATAAAAAGGCAGAATGTTTTACAACAGTTTCTCCATCTCTGGGATCCTTACCTTCAATATGACACCCCATTTAATATGTTGTTGGTTTGTCAAAGCATCCCCCTCTGCAACATTACACTTATTTGGAAGACAAGTGAAATGTTTTTCCTGTTCCTGTAATATTGAGATTGCCAAGGCTGGGTTGGGTTTGGATCCAAAGGTGGCAGTATGCTTGCACAACTTATAATTGCATAAATGGTATACATTTTCAAAGCTTATACAATGACGCATCTGATACCTCCTTGGGCAGGCAGTTCTCCCAGTTTGCGTTTCTCTGTCCTGTTTACCAAGAGGGAGAGTAGAGGATTGGCTCTCAGCTGCCTTGGCATGGCTGCCCCTACATAAGCCAAGAGGGCCCTGAATATCAGCCCATTTGGTGGATGCTGGAACAGTCTGTTTCATCATCACTATCCAGAGGCAGCCAGTTCACCAGAACAGACTGCCATGGAACAAAAAATCTTTTTGCACTATCAGGCCAGAAGTGGGGAAGAGAGAGAGCGAGTGAGTTAGTGAAGAGCATGTGTGCTGCTGATGGAAGTCAAGCTGGAATTCCTGAATCTGATAACATACATAAGTGCACCGGCTGGACCTTTTTGCTTTACTAGATCTCAGCCTTTGCTCCAGAGCTAGCCTTTTATATTACTGAATTTTCTTCACACTGCGAGCATGTGCTGTTGCCAAATAACTAAACTATTTTGTGGAATGTTTTTTGGTAATCCCTGTAGTAAAATTGGCTTCCTGTTGGAATCCAGTTCTAATGGGATTGCAAAATCATCAGAAATGCAACCCATACACTTCTTTTGGTCATTTCTTTGGTCCTTCTTTGTTCTCACTAAAAGTGTCAAAACTGCATGTGATTGTATTGCACTGTGATCTACAAGTCACTATTTATTCTTTGCTGGTTGCATTGCCTGAATTCTCATTTCCTTTTCATAGCCTGGTCAGCTGATATTTTCCTTCATAGCAATTAGAATGTTTTTACGCATTCATCTAGATTTTAAAAAAACAAACCATGCGCACAGTTTGTAAACACATCTGCGACTGAGGGTTTACGGAAATATAACTTCAGAAGAAAACAAGTTAAATATTCAGGCATTTGATGCATGTCATTTTCCTAGTTGCTTTGATATAATACTGTATGATATGACAGATTTTTTTCTGCATGCGGCACTCAGCATTTATATGATGTATCCAGACCACAGACATGTAAATGTGCATATTTGTCTATAAGTAATGGGATTTACATCTGTTTATACAGGGAGTTCTAAATTTACATGGCTCTTGATTAACTCACAGTAGATATAAAATAATGGGAGACTTGTATACATTCATTTTTTCAAAGTTATCTATAAAAGTGCTTTCTACAAATATAAGTTCCAGTGTCTAGTTGATTTGTAACTACTACATAGAATAATGCTCTCTGAAAAAGCCATTGTAAATCTAAGCAGTTTAGTTGTGTTTGAGATTTTTAATCTGGCTAACAAAAGACTTATGAAATTGAAACCCCAACAAGAAACACTAAATAAAGAGAAAAAATAGGAAGGAAGGGAGACTGAAAGTAAAAAGGAGCATGTCAGACAATCACAAATTATATTTTGGAACAAAACAGAAAATTGATTTGCTGGAGGTCTAGGGAGAATATGACCTCTGGCCTCCATTGAGTTGTCCATTCATCTAGCTCTATTCAGGGCAGGAATGGGCCATAGAACCCCTGCAGATTGTTCATCCCACAACAGTCCCAAATATCTCTTATTTTCCTCTGCAACCATCATTTCCTGTCATCATTTTGAGAGGGGCTGTAGAAAAAACAGAGATGTGGAAGATAGAAAGTGTATACAGGTACGATAGGTACCACAGGTACTATGGTGTATATTAAAAATGTTTTCATGTATCTGGTGGAATTTTTGTGTTTTGAGGGCAGTAAATGCATGAAAAGTACACCAAACATATGCTTTTCAACAAATTTGGGGGTGAGGGCCTTTGGATGACTGGTGATAGATTCTTAGGCTATAAAAATCAGTCATTATTTGCTCACACGTGGCTTTGGAGCTCAGGGCTGGACAACACTAGATTGAAATGTAGCTAGTAATAGCTACATGACCTTTCACTCAAATGTGAAAACTGTTTTCTACAGGTTTTTTTAAATGATTCACATACTCGCACTGTATCCACCTCAGTTCATTCTATCTCAGATTTCTGTTTACTCTCAGGATTATTGCATGCATCACCTCCTTGGAGATGACAGAGGTGATCCATGCAGATTGCTGATAGTTGCATTTTCCACTCTTAAAAAACTTTGATATGGGTTCATCAGCTCACACTTACAGATATGTATTCTTTCTGCTCAGATTTATGCTTTGTGTATATCCTATATTTAATAGGATTCCTGTATGTGGGTGCAAATCAAGACTATAATCAGATATAAAGATTCAAACAGATGCCTGAACACAGTGAATATGCGTAATGCGTGAATCCCTTATAGCAGAGCTTTCCAAACTGTGTGTTATGACATGTTAGTATATCAGCTGCAGTGTGTAGGTGTCAAAGACAGAACGCTCCAAGTAGAATACAACACAGTTTATTGAGGTTACAGAACTAAAAATTGCCCGTAGGAAACAAAGGACTAGGCAAACACTTGTTTTCAGTGTGAAAAGTAACAAAAATAACTTCGTTTGAGTTTAAACAGTTCAAAAGAATAAACCGGATTAAACAGAAGTTTAATCCGGATTAAATCAAAAGTGCTTACTTCAGCCTGGCAATTTAAACAAACAAAAACTGGTTAACAAAAGGTCAAAATGAACACAAAACCCAGCAGCAGATTCCCCTCTGCTACTCAAGAGCTACAGAAGTAACTCGGGCTGTTGCTCCTCCGTGCAACGGGCGAAAACCAGGTCCAGGCACATCAATCAGGGTAACGACGGTCAGCGGGGTCCCAATCCGGTCCGAGGTCGAAAGCCAAACGCAGACGTCTAAGGTTCCACAAGTTCCACCGATAGCCACAGAAGGGTTAGTCCAGAGTCGTAGTCAGTCAGTCAGTCCAGCGTCAATCCAGAGTTGGCAATAATGTCCGTCAAAAAGACGACGGAGGTCCAAGCTATCAAGATTAAACACAAGTTGCACAGGAAAAGCCCACACAGTTCCTCCCGCCGTCTATGCCCAGTGTCCTTGGTAACTTACGTATACAGCAAACGAATCACACCCGTCTTCAGGAAGTTCCCCAACAAGAGCCCAAGCGTTCGTCCAGATTACCTTGCCCAACGCAATTAGCCATTGATTCTAAACCCCATTTTATGCCAGTTCATAACTCCTCATCGCTGTCAGCTGCTATCCTAATTCCAGGTGCCTCCTCATCATCATCCTCATCAGAACTAACACACCTTTGACTATGCCCCACAGCATCCCCAGCTGTGGATCCCGTTCCATCCCTCCAGCCCGTCCACGGGTCCGATCCTGCAACCCGCCAGTCGCCTCCCATGCTATCATTGCCAGTGACACCCAAATCCTCCCTCACCCGAGTCCATTCCATGTCATCCTCCTCTGAGCTAACCATCTCTTCCTCCATTCCCTCGGTAAAACCCTCAAAGGAGTCTTCGTCAGTTGGTTCTGCAAATAAGTCCCGGAGCCGCTTCCTTTCACGCTCCTCAAAAGAGTCTGACTCTCGAGGAGTCTTACGACCTCGTCTCCTAGTATCGGAGCCAGAAGGCTCAACCATAACACTAGGTGTGTCGTGGGAATGTAACAGGAAATTATAAAAAAAAATTGAAATTTATATTATTAGCTTATAAATAATATATTTTGAAAATATAAATGAAAGATTTTCATGAGATGTGTTGTGTCCCCATACATTTCATTATTACCATTTTTGTATGTGTTTTACAAGTGCTTGGTTTAATGTCTGATTTGCTATAGAACTGAATTATGCTGTCGTGAAATGATACATGTCTGAAAAGTGTATCACCAACAAGAAATGTTTGGAAAGTTGTGTCTTATAGAAAGGTTTAGATCCTATTACTGATTGTTTTGTGACAACAGGAAATTCTACATTTCAAGGCCTATGGGCACCTTTTGTCAAAACTAAAGGATAAAAGTCACATCATGGGAATTTGAACACCATCAGATGGGAATGTTGAGCATTTATCAGAATCTTTCACCAGAAGCTGTCAGAGCTACCTGGTTGCTTAAAAGATTCTGTTTCTAAAAACATCCAGTAGAGCTGGATAGAAAGGACAAGGATGTTAAATAAAATTCATGTCCCACCGCTTGTTTTCTCCTTCTGACAGTCTGAAGAATACCAAAGATACTTTTTGAAATCATTTATCACAATCCATATACGACTTTGGGAAATGCTCCAATAACTTTTATGGGGTTTTTTTGTGCTCCTGCTTCATTTTTATTTCTCTTTTTTAAAAACCTGCATGTAATCTTTATAACACAAATGTGAGCAACAAACGTAGTAAAACATTTTGTTATTTTTTTTCTACCTTGTACAATCTTTGAAACCTGATTTCTGATCCATTGGCAGTAGTAGAAGTTGTAGCTTTCACTGGTGAAGAATTGTCTGTCTAAGGATTGTGGTTGCATCCTGGTAACAGTTGTTGGAAACATTCCAATGGCTTCACTTTTCTGTTGGCAGTGAAGTGTCAGAAATCAATATATGCATCATACACGGAAGACTAACAATTTATTCATTAATAGTCCCAAGTGCTTCTTATTGCATACTGACTTTGACCTTATTGACTTTGACCTTAGCTTTTACCAATTATGGTCGCAAGCTTAAAAATTAATCTGGGGACCCTCAAAGAAAAGTAATGGGAAATTCTTAAAATCAGTATCAAATAATGCATCAGATTACTTTCATATTATCTACTTTTGGTACTTAGACATAATTCAGATGGGAATGTTGTTTTTAAAAAATATATTAGAATATCTATAATATTTGTCACCTGTATTCATGATAGAAAAATTGGTAGCTTGAGAGTAGGAAGAGTAGGAGAAACTGGGTCTGTATTCTTGATCCTCCTCCTGCCATTCAAAGCCTGGGGAAACTCCTTTTGGCGGGGGGGGGGGGGGGGGGTGTCTATAAACCCCAATGACCATACTTGCTGAGGGATGTGAGTAGTTCAAAACATTTCCAAGCTCTTCCACCTTTCCATTGGTCTTAGAGCCTAGACAGAAGAACAGAACTGGGCGGAAATCACTGCAGACTATCAGTAGAGTGGATGAAGAAAGCTCTGATGGTGGTATCTACCAGGGGATCTTTCATGCCATGTATTTCTAGCACTATGATTCCACCCTTAATTGCCATGGAAACATCCAGCTAGGGTTTCTAGTTTGGTGATCTCCCAGATATGCCCCCCAGACTGCAAATTGCAAGATTCCATAGGTTGGAACTATGGTAGATAAAGTGGAATTTTTGTGCTATAATTGTATAATCTGAGGTCATGAATCTGAATTGGGCATGATGGATGGGATTGCTTTGGGGGAAGGGGTGGGTTCTACTCATAATTGCATGTCTGTTTCTAGAAAATGGTACCAGGGAGATTAGGTGGAGCCCCCAAGTTTTGATCTTATTTTCATGATGTTTATATTCATTGTTTAATCACAAAATAAATTCATCCAGGTTTTTAGGGATATACTTAACAAAAACATAAAAACAAATAATGCATAATTTCCCCCATCATAAATACTCTGGAAAGTGTTTTTTTTTTAAAGGGTAACACAACTCATTCAGAAGCTCTCCAGAAAAAGGTTCCATTTTTCTCAGATAGATGTAAGACAATATTAATGACATGATATGTGGCAGGAACTGAAGATGGTGCCTTCTGTTTATTTTAGAGTTTGTGTTTGAATAAATGTGCCACCGTTATGGTTGGATGCTACTTCCCTATGGATAACCCCCAGGTTGTTCAGTATGTTTTGAATAACAGAATTGTCTGGTATGTTAATTATATGGAGAAAGGTAGATGTGGAAAATATCTCTCACAGTATCGAAAACACCATTGCTTTTGTTTGTGTATGGATTTTCTTTTGCATCTAGCAAGACATTAAGACTAGAAAGATACTATCAATAGATCACAGAATAAAGTTGGCTCTTTGTATATACTAATTTTGTATCGATGTCTTAAAAATATTTTTTAATTCCAAAGGACAAACTTTATTTTGCCATTAGGAAAACCATTTTATTATGTCATATTGTATTGTGGGACTTAAATATCTATGGATTTTGTTATCTATGGGGACTCTGAAATCAAACTTCAGGGACAGAAAGGATCCCAATGTATAGCTAATGAGGATTGCCAAGATTGTGACCTACCAAACAAAATACAGTCTTGACAAGCCTCATTAGCTATGCATTGTGATTTGCTAGGAGGCGGCCCCCAGCCTTGTTTTTATTGATATCATTGAGCATCACTGGACTGCAGGAAGAGGAGAACCTCTGCCAGAAAGCCTTACATGGCAAGTGGACTGCATTTGGGTTAGGAGGTCATACACTGTAGAGGCCGAATTCAGTGGTCTGGCAATATCAATCACCTAACCAAGAACAGTAATCAATACGACAGATTGTTCAAAGAAAATGGAAATTTCTGTTGAAATATTGGCATTTAGATGTAAAGAAAAAGAAGCACTTAAAAAAAAGTGAAATCCTGGAAGTTTAAACGAAGATTACAGTTCAGTCCTTAGGCACAGTAATACTTAGGGGCAACCTATACATGCCAGAAATGGCAATGCTGATCCAGGGACTGGGAAGTGTCTGCACTGCATGACACTGACCCAGAAGCTGGATAGCTTCTGCATGGCCCAGTGGTACCAGAACCAGTTTGATGACACTGGACCACTGCACTTACTTTCCCCTCATTGTTCTGGGTTTTATGGTGATCTCTGAATCTCTGGAGCATTCCGTATTAAGGCACATGGACCCCATGTATTGTGTGGATGCTATGGAATCCATTAACTCTCAAACCTACTCATTTGGCCTCTGTAGATGGGCCCCAAATTTGCTGACCATCCTAGCCTTTTTGGTGATGCTTTGATTTGTGAGAATTTCAGTGATGAACTTTCATAATACATTTCTTAGTAATATTTGTATACCAACTTTACTCCAGTGCTCTCAAGGCAGCGTATATGACTTCTGCCGCTCCCTCATAGTCTGTCATCACAACAGCCCTTTGAATAGGTCAGGCCGAAAGAAAGTGATCAGCCTATGGACAATCGGTGAGATATATGCTTGTTTGACAACTTTAACCTGAGTCTCTCCAAGTTCCTGAACAGTACACCGTATCATGTTGGCATTTTACAAAGATTGATCAACTATAACCTTTTATGAAGAGATAGAAAATTCTCTGATTCCTGCTAATTTTTTCTTTCTCAGACTGGGATTTACAAAGGTTTTGTTTTTGATCTTCCAGATTATTATAAACACTGGACATTGTGTTAAAGATTCATTTCAGTTTTCCCTCTTTGAGTAGTTTCTTTGGTAGATGGAATTCTAGCTTGAAAAAATAGATCTAGTTGCTTGAATTTCAAGGTGTCACATGAGGATTAGATAAAGCTATAGATGTTTGCTATTTGGCATAACGGCTCGCAGTATCACATACAAAAGTTCTTGCATTCCAGTTTATGCATTCAAGGATATGTTCAGGGCAAAGAACAGTACAAAGAAAAAAGCAGACAACTTCTGGATTCCACAATATAGGTAAAGGTTTCCCCTGACGTTAAGTCCAGTCGTGACCGAGTTGGTGCTCATTTCTAAGCCGAAGATCCGGCGTTGTCCATAGACACCTTCAAGGTCATGTGGCCGGCATGACCGCATGGAGTGCTGTTACCTTCCCACCGGAGCGGTACCTATTGATCTACTCACATTTGCATGTTTTCAAACTGCTAGGTTGGCAGGAGCTGGGGCTAACAGCATCACACAAATATTACAGTTTGATAACAAGGATTCAAGGATTTGTAGTTCTATGGGAAGCTTAGAATGCTGCTTGCTATAGACAGCAGTATGCTCTGTAGTGTAAAAGTAACATTTATATGTTCTTGAAACCTCACAAGCTCAAGTTACTCACTTTGCCCCAAATATAGCAGGTGGCAAAATTGGCGCTAGGAAAAGACTTCTATTCTAGAATTCTACATTCTGGATTGGTGAATTTCACAAATTTAGATGTACTTTGTATATAATGTGTTCAGTATAATGGGGTGATCTTGTGTTCTAGTGTCATTATCACTTTTGTTCTATTAGTTTATCTCGCACACTCTTGCTCTGTGTGCTACTTGGCAACAACTTGTGTCCACTCTTGGCCTGGCATATCCCTTCTAGCTTCTAGCTTCTTTGATGATCTGGGTGATGAAAGGTGTTGTCAATTTCATGCTTTAAAGGCTTTAATACCTCTTCTTCAATGTCTGATGGACTCTGAAGAGGCTATCAAACGCTGGTAGTCTGTATTCTGATTATTAAGATTTAAAACACAGCTGCTGTGGAAATGGACTGGAAGAATTTATGGACACATATATAATCCTTCTGAGCTCCCGCTTTTGTTTTCTCGTGTTTTGTAAGTTTAAAGGTTAGGACCAGAATATTTGGTAAGGATACTTATTTAGAAGAAGGCCTTCAACAACCTGTGCTTGATTGATACATACTCCCTGCCTGAACACTAGATCTGTCCATGGTTATCCTCCTTAACACCCCAGCATAACCCACTTTTGGGAGAAACACCAAATGTGAAGATATCAGAGAGAGCCTTCTTGATCATTGGTTTTGGCTTGAGGCGGTGATTATACCTTGTTGGTTGGTATCATTTATTTTGATTATATTAAGCTGTAACTGTTCTTTATATTTTGATATATGATGGAATAGAAATATTTTAATCAATTAATAAATGTTTCTAGCATGCAAAGGGATCCTGTAACACTTTAGAGGCTGAGAGAAAAGGGTTGGTAGCATAAACTAAACCTGCTTTCTCAAATGTGTAGACTTATAGTGCATCTTCATTGCAGAAATAATGCATGTTGAACCACTTGAACTGCTATAACTTAATACAGTAGAATGATGGGATTTATAGTTTGTTAAGGCAACAGCACTCTTTGGCAGACAAGGCTAAAGCCCTAGCAAAAACTTCAATTTCTATGGTTCCATAGCATTGATCCATGGCTGTTAAAAGTGGTGCCTAACTGCATTAATTCTACAGTGAAGATGCACTCCTAGTCTACAAAAGGTTATGCTACCAACTTCTTTGGTCCCACCTACACTGACCATTTATTGCAGTTAAAAGCTAGCTTCAAATTGACAACATTTGCTCCCAAAAGCACATTAAAGAAAATTTAATGTGTATCAGTGCTCTGTGGTTTGTGAAATCACCATCTGAACCTCAGATTGATTTGATGATTTTCTGTGCAATTATCTACACAGCAAAACCACTTTTTTCTGTATTAGTTTGAAACTGCATTAAATGGTCAGTGTAGATGGCCCCATAGTTTCAGAAAATCCATGCTTTGAACTGGATTATCTGGCCGTATAGACTGATATATTCCTGTTCAAAGCAAATCATGTGGATTATTTGGGTTGATAATCTGGAAGGTGCCTCTGTCAGTCTTAGGGTGCTACAAGATCTCTTTGTATACTGATGTTCCAGTCTAACACAGCTATGCCTTTAAATGTTTCTAGAGGCTCTTCTACACTGTCATATAAAATCCAGATTATCTTCTTTGAACTGGATTATATGGCAGTGTACGCTCACATAATCCAGTTCAAATATGAATTATCAGTTTTGACAGTCTGGATTATATGGCAGTGTAGGGGGGGGGGTCTAAGTTATTTTCAAAGATTTATATTTGCTGCAGTTCTAAGCTTTCCTTGAGCAAAGGGGAAACACTGGCCTTATGTTACTGATTCAAGGCAATACTAAGGTCACTAGATCAGCTGAATGTATGAATCATGAGATGAAAGAGAAACGTTGAGAAATGTTTTAATAATCTAATAACTGCTGAACTTTCTTGCTAGTGTCAGAGACTTTTTATAGCTCCACTGAATTCCTAACCCTGAATTTCTTTTGTTGTCTTTCTCCCTCTCTGCTAAATTTGTTGTGGACAAAGACCTCTTCTACACATCTGAATAAAATCCAGATTATCTGCTTTGAACTGGATTATATGGCAGTGTAGACTCAAGTAACTCAGTTCAAAGCAGATAATGTGGATTGTCTGATTTGATATTCTGGATTATATGCCAATGTAAAAGTGCCCAAAGATAAACCCCTACAGATCAGGGATGGGCATTTTGGGGTCTTCTAGATGTTTGTTGGGATATATCTCCTAACATTACTAATACGAATGTCCTTATTAGAGCTGATGTTCACCAACATCTGGAGGGAAGCTTATTGTTACCCCTTCAAAATATAACCTACTTTATAAAAGTTAAAAATTTGTGAGATGAATACATTTTAAATATGATAGAACTTTTCATTTTGAGATAATCTATAGACACAAATACTGCAGGCCAACTGATATCAATGAAAGTATGTATTCTGGATAGAGTTTAATTGCATTCCATATTTTTGTATATTTTTTTCCTTATTCCTCCGACAAAATCTGCAGGCATATTATATAGCTAAGTAATGGAACTTTCTTTTTCTAGAACGGTGGCAGCTGAAGTTCGGAAGCAGATTTCAGGACAGTATGGGGGATCACCGCAGCTTCTTAAGAATCTTAATATTGGTGGCAGCATTTCTCATCATACAACTGTAAGTATTGTAAATATATATTTAAAATTGAGATGAGCAAATTACAACCTATAAACCCCGCTTCAAAAAAAAAAGTTGAAATAAGAGAAGGACCTTCTAAGTAAGTCACAAAACTCAAACAGACTTGTATAAGAAGGAGAATACAGTTCTTCAAATAAACTGGGCAAAGCTGTATAGGGCATTGTAGATCATAACTCATGCTTTAAAGTGTGCCTGGAAATAAAATAGCAGCCGTTTTCAAAATTTGAAATGAGAACCAACTGTTATAGGTATCTTTTACAGAAGCTATCTGTTTGTAATTTCAGTCTGCTTTTTTGTTTTTTAAAAGAAAGCCAAACAAAACTTTTTCAGCAGTGGGAAGTATGTAGAGTTGGTGGCAGGGATGTGGCTCTGTATTTAAATATTTTTTTCGATGTCAGGAGCAACTTGAGAAACTGCAAGTCTTCAGTTACTGATTACTTATGAGTAGCAAACAATGTTACTGTCAGTGCATTGGACTTCTTATGTCTGGTGGGTCTTATGAATCTAAAAAGTTAAGACAGGCAGTCCCTTCTTCAGAAACAAGATTGGTTGTCAGTCTCAGCCCCTGTTGGAGATACACCCATGACAATCATTAGAAATAGTTACATATTCCAAATAACGGTGTTGCTCTCTAGAATGGCAGCACTTTCAGTCGGCTACCTCTTTGGTGTGCTCAGGCGTTTGCAATATTTCTACACCTGTCTAAAAAAATTAAAGGTAGATGGCTTCTGTACCCCTGACATTTCTTGCTGAAAAAAAGCCAAGGAAAATTTAGGAGAGCTGAGAACAGTGATGTTAAACTAACCCCAAGATATTCCATGTTAGGCTTCACATTTGAATGCTTTTACTTAAAAAGTATTTCCACTGAAGTTAGTGGGACAGCTGCAATGTAATTGTTATGAGCTGCTGCCAACTTCCTGTCCACGCTGAATATCATCAACTGTTGTGGAAGTGTTGTGTTTTCATGCTTAGTTCTCACTATCTTGGGACAGGGCAATAACTTGAATGAATTACCTGACCATACGCGGTGATATGGTTGACTGCAAATCACCTGACAGGTAATGTAAAAGTCAGGTTGAAATTAAATAAAAAGTGAGTGCATTTGTTAAACCTTGCTTCATTTAAATATGAAAAGGTCAATGACTCTTACACTTTCCTTTCATTTCTGAGACATTTCTTGGAACGTTTGCCATTGCCCAATGGGGTACTAGAATTAAAGTAAGATTTAGCAAGAGAACTAGTAAGAATCCATCCTGTCTAGGAGACATCTCCTCCCACATCCCCAGTACAATTCTCTCAGCTGTGCTGGCAAATAAAGAAGAGTTGACTATATCAGACTATCGAAGGTTGCAGTTAAAATGACAATAACATATCTCATAGATCAAGACTTCTTAGACTTTTCCACTTGGGACCATTTTTGGCCCGAGTGCTTTCAGTATTGTTTTTCTTTTTGCTGGAAACAGAACTATTTAGAAGGAACCAGACTAAATCAGCATAAAAGTCCCCTGTTTCCTTATTCCTCATATTTGCTTTCATTTTTATATATTTGTGATGAAGCAAAGACACTTTTGTATACAAATTTGGAGACCTAGAATTAAGGCCATAAGTGTAGGATGAATATAAATATGTGGCAATCCTAGGGAGAGCAAGATGTCTAAAATTATTTGGAAGTTGTCAGGAAATTTTGCATCTATCCTATTGGCTGCTATTGTGCTTTTTATTTTGAAAGGTGAACACTGGTACAGTAGAGTCTCGCTTATCCAACATTCTGGATTATCCAATGCATTTTTGTAGTCAATGTTTTAATACATCGTGATATTTTGGTGCTAAATTTGTAAATACAGTAATTACTACATAGCATTACTGCGTATTGAACTACTTTTTCTGTCAAATTTGTTATATAACATGATATTTTGGTGCTTAATTTGTAAAATCATAACCTAATTTGATGTGCAATAGGCGTTTCCTTAATCCCTCCTTATTATCCAACATATTCACTTATCCAACGATCTGCCCGTTTATGTTGGATAAGTGAGACTCTACTGTATTTCAAGAAAGAAAAAGGAGAACATTAAAGACTTTGTGGTTATGGCTATGCTCGTGATTAATGCAATTCCATTGTGAAAATTGCTGTGCACCCTAGTTTTTGTTTTGTTTTTGAAAGTTATAATGTGTTCTTAGCACTGTGCATATCAGAAGTGTTTTTAGGATTTTGTCCTGAATATTATCCTCTATGAGAACAGTTCAGATATTGGACTGTGACTGGAGACTAGGGTTTGAATCCCTGCATGGCCATGGAAACCCACTGTGTGACCCTGGGCAAATAATACATGCTTTACCCCAGAAATCCCTGTGATAAGGTCACCATAAATCAGAAACAACTTGAAGGCAGACAGTGAGAATTAATCCTCTGTCCCACTATTGCATGAAAGGCAAGTGGTGAAGGAAAGAGGGAATGATCTGACAGATTGCTAATTTCCTTTCTGGGAAATCACCCCTGTGTTTTAGCTATTGCTCACCAAGGGGAGATTCGAAGGGTATATATTTTCCCATCACAGGCAAGCCAGTGCTAATGGAAGGGTGTATTTTTCCATCTACCTGTGCTATGCAGATGTTTCAGGCTGGTGTCTTTGCTGTCTGTCTAGACTGCTCAGGGATCTTATCCATTGAATTTAGCAGATCAGACCGAGCTGATTCATTTAATGACTTGGATTCTTCCTTCGTCTGCTGCCTTCCTCAGTAGCAGAAATGCAGTCTTATTGATAGAGGCAAGTAGGTCAAGCACCCATTGCCATTCTTTTTCACCTTGACTGGCATGTTTGCTGTTGTTCTTTTATAGAGAACTAAACATGACTTCAGGGCTTTGAAAGGCATGAGTAAATAGAAGGACCTTTCCTCTCTGAATCTCTTTTATTTTGAGTTCAGCAACGGTCTCTTCTGCTTCTGCATACACCAACACACATTTCACTGTTACCTCTACAGTTCCTGGTATTTCTCGTTCAAGGATTTTCACCAGAGAGTCCTTGAATACAATAAACAGATACTGGTTTTCTCAAACTAGAGTTAAAGTTTTTTTTTTCATGTCAGGAGCAACTTGAGAAACTGCAAGTTGCTTCTGGCGTGAGAGAATTGGCTGTATGCAAGGACGTTGCCCAGGGGATGTCCGGCTGTTTGATGTTGTACCATCCTGTAGGAAGCTTCTCTCATGCTGCCACATGGAGAGCTAGAGCTGACAGATGGTAGCTCACCCCGCTTCCTGGATTTTAATCTCCAGCCTTTTGGTCAGCAGTCCTGCTGGCAGAAGGATTTAACCCATTGCGTCACTGGGGGCTCTAGTTCAGGGATGATGGGAAATTGTACCAGGTTGGTGAAGATTAGCATATACAACAATATCATAATCAGTGCAGAGTCTCCCCTTTGCCCCCGGTGTTTTAGATTGCAACTTTCATAATCTCTTCTCATTATTCCAGCTGGGTGGGTTTCTAGAATGTTTGCAATGTCAGCAATTTTCTATTCTTTACTACATGGACCAGTGGCCTGACATGCAGTCCCTTATGTCTACATGGAATGTTTGAATATATTTGTTATTTTGAAGGCACTACAGACTTTTATTTGAGTTTGTATGAGTTTATATTGTCAGTCCCTTGATCTGTGCAAAATAAATTCTGACAAATGATGCATATACTAACAATCCCACCTAGTAACCTGAAAAAGTACAGGGCAGAAAATACAGATTTTCAAACCCGTATTGTAATTTAAATCTCAATTTTGCTAAAAGTATCAGTGCAGATAGATCATTTTAATGCTGTCAAATTGTGTTTTTTTTGCATTTGCAACAAAATCAACCTAATTTGTATGAATTCAGCAATGAAAACTAAGCATCCATCATAGCATTTTATAATTATGTTAATATTTAGAAGTACAGAACACTTAATAATAATAATAATAATAATAATAATAATAATAATAATAATAATAACTTTATTTTTATACCCCGCCCCATCTCCCCAAAGGGACTCGGGGTGGCTTACATGGGGCCTTGCCCAATAAAACAATCAAATATTAAAACACAGCAATAAAACAGTTATCCAATAAAAACATCAATTACAGTAAAAACAATTGTTAAAATCAACATAAAACATACAATATTAACACTGGAGACTAATTCATAGAACCCAGGCAAAGTGCAACATGTGCCGAAATGGGCCGAAATGGGGAAGGTAATTTCACAGTTGGAATGGACAAAGTGTAATATAGCATTGGCAACACCTCGAGAATGGGGCTATTATAAAATGGGCAGATAGATCAGTCCGACACCAAATTAAGTATCAAAGGCCTTTTGAAAGAGCCAGGTTTTTAAGCTCCTACGGAAGGAGAGGAGTGTAGGGGCCTGCCTGATCTCTCTGGGGAGCGAGTTCCAAAGCCGGGGGGGCACGACGGAGAAGGCCCTCTCTCTTGTCCCCACCAACCGTGACTGTGAGGGTGGTGGGAGCGAGAGAAGGGCCTCCCCCGACGAGCGAAGAGAACGTGTGGGTTCATAGGGGGAGATGCGGTCTCTAAGGTAGGTGGGTCCCTTTGAAGTATTAAAAGTATTTTCAAGTGTAAAATGAGATAGGTAGCTAAACACACATATATTTTAACAAACACCTCCTTAAATTAAACTAAATAAGCTAGCCATAAAATGTTTTTGCTAAGTATTCTATGAATTAATAAATAAGACACATTTTTCAATGAAAGGCTTCTGGACTTTTTGAATGACTGATCAGGAAATTGGTGGCGGTGGCTGGCCCCCTGAGACAACACTGGATCCAAAACATTCCATTGACTAATATGTGAGGTTGACATATACATGAGTATAAAAATAATCATCTGTTTGTCATTGTTCTCTATAGATGTATTCAACATGCATAACAATCCTAAAGGGGAAAACAAAACTCAAAATAAGTAACCTCTCCTCAGTGCTATTCCCCTATCTTTATTTAAAATGAAATAATAAGTTGCTTTAAAAATGCAGACACAGTTCCTAATATTTTGTGAATGCCCCTTTTGGTTACGGTACAGTAAAGGATGTATTGCACAACTGGGCATTTGCAGCTACTTGCCACCATAACATATGTGCATCAAGTGGTAATTCAGCGTATAAGAATGACAATAACAACAATGCTGTCCTCTGTGCAGGTATCTGGGAGTAAGTCCCATGGAATCTTCTGCATTATCTTTCTTGAGTAGACATATGGAATTGCACTGTATTAGACCTATATTTTGTACAAAAGATATTACTTTCTTTTAACAGTGGTACTATTAGACTATTAATTAGGTGTAGATAAACAGTGAGAAAGTAGGTTGGATTATGATGGAGAACATTTATTTCATGCCCAGATAAGAGCACATGAGAACAAAGGATGTGAACTAAGGCTGCAGTTTTTTTATTCAGCTGCAGCATACTTGGTCCTGTCTTGACAAAATAGCTTGTGTATCAAATCCCATGACACTTTAAAAATGAAATGGCACTAGGAAATACAACAGTGCTGTATGGATGGAATAACAGATAGACATGCTTAGCTAACACATTGCTCATGTTGTATTGCAGGGATGCAGGTAAGAAAGCAAATAGAAACAAGAATTGGCGAGCTGAAAGAAGCACTAAACTACAACAAAATACTGTGTTTGACATCCAGGGAAGGACAAAGTCGATAGGAAGCAGAGTTTTATTTTCCTTCTACTAAGGGGACATAACGGTGAAGAATAACAGAGCCTTAAAGACAAAACGCTTGAGCGTCCTTGTAATAGTCCGGTTATAAACATTTGAGACAAGGTTTTTACCATGCAAGCACTGACAACCTTAACTCCTCCTGTGCACACTCACCAGCAAGCCAGGCCGAAGGATAACAGCTTATCTAAACCCAATCTATCAAACTGGTATCTTACTTTAGTTAAGGTCTCTCTGCACATTTATATGAACATAAAGTATGTATATCTTTAGGTTGAAGATCCTCTTACAAGAGGTGAATTATTAAAGAGGACTGAATATTTATTTATTGCGATGACCAGAATATTGCATCTTGAATACTGACTTTCATGTGGCTGTGATGATGATATAGAATCATGTACTTTTTCTCAGTTACCTTAATACAGCTGTATAAAAACATAGAAGACATTAAGCTCAGCCTTTTTTTCTTGTGGAACTGGCACTGTCCATACTGGCTGGAAGATTCTGGAAAGAGCAGTCCAAAAAAAAAAAAAACATTTCCATGCGCAGGTTTCTTCCCAAAGATGGTATATCTGAAGAATTTTTGATAGTGAAATTAGCCTTTCCAAGAAAAAAAGGCAGCTCATCCTAACATTTTGCCTATATTTTCTTTATTAAATATATTTTTGAAACAGTTTTTGTCTTGCTCATTGAATATCAAGCATTTACCTTAATTTAGCAGTAAGGAGCTAGTATGGGCTTTGGAACGCTCTGCTTTCTATTAGAGTAAATAAAATTTGGGTTTACTGATTTCACCAGTTTTCCTAGTTGCTTACTGACCCCTGTATCCTCATAACCAGTACCTGTGGTTGCATTTACCTGTTTCTAGGTTTCATTTGTCTTCCCTCTTTAGGCATTTCCTAGGTTCTTCAGCGTGTCTTTATGGTATAATTCCACTGGAAGTTCATTCAATAGACTTCAGAATTACCCATGGTTTGGGTATTCATCCCAAGTTTTAAAATGTATCCCCTGTAAATAGGCAGTTGTACTGTACTAGGAAGGTACCACCTCTGTCCTATATTCCTGAAACTATTTCAAACCAGTCTGATATATTTCACTATATTCAGAATAAATATTTTCACTTAGATGCAGGTTATTAATACAGTACATAAAATGAACAAAAATAGCTATAAAAAATAAATAGCACTAGTCACATCTACACTAATAATGTGCTCCAGAGCTTCCCTGGATACAGCATGTGAGCATCTTTGGAGCTCTTTGATGTTCAGATAGATAGCTAGCTGGGCCAAAAGCGCATAGGGGCACTCCGTGAGAAATAGTTGTCAGAAGCAGCCCTCTTTGCATGTGTGTACACTGGATCATGATGAATCCAGTCTGATCCACTGATCCGCTTCTCAAAAACACTAGAATTCAATTTCCCTTTGTTCCAAATTAACAGCTGGAAACAGCATTTCTGTTGCGATCCAGCCATGTGGTCATGTGGACCCCACACAACAATTGCAAGGCGAGTCTACTTTATTTGGTCCATGTAGACCAGTGGTTCTCAACTTGTGGGCCCCCAGATGTTTTGGCCTTCATCTCACAGAAATTATAATATTTGATAAACTGACTGGGATTTCTGGAAGTTGTAGGCCAAAGTTTCTGGGAACCTACAGGTTGAGAACCACTGATGTAGACACAGCCTTGGTGATCTGTCAGCAAGATCATGAAACCAGAATGTGAAAAAGAAGAAAGGGTGGGAAGATTGCATGAAAATAAGGGGACTCATACAAAGAAAGAATTCTAAGGGAGGTATTTTAAGGGGTGAAAATAGAATAAAAGAGTTGGCAGTCAGTTCCCTTTATGTCTGAGCTCATGTTCAGTGGAGGGTGGGGGGGGGGGAGTCTTGAACATATAGGCTATTTTGGCCTTGGTGTGGGACTGGAATGGTTGTGTGCATATACTACAACAAAGAGGTCAAGTTTCAACATTCCTTCACAAACGGATATTTATGGTGGCATGCTAAAAACTAAAATTTGTATGTGTGGCAGACAAAACACTGGTTTATTAGAGGTTAAACCTTGGTCACCATGATCAGATTTTCCTGCAGCTGTGTATTGGTATGAATAGACCTTGAAGTCAGAACAGGAAGAGATGTAGAAATGGAATCAATTCAGCTTTCTATTCTGCAGTTTACTTGGGAGCATTGTTACTTGTTGTAAATTAGGCATTGTATTCAGCCTTTTCAATAAACTTGACACTTTAAAAGTAAAATAAAATATTTCCTCCATTAGCTGCAATTTCCTTTGTTTTTATCATTTGAAAGATAACTTGAAAGCTTAACTGGCACAATATCCTATAGTCTGTTATAGTTTATTGAGGAGAGGTCTAAATATTGTTTTCTTAATAGGATTTGGCAACCTGTTCACCAGGAGGGTGGTGCCAAGAAATCCCTTATAATGATGGTTCTAGCCAGAAAGAAGATAGGTTGACCTTCCAAAGCTCTCTTTCCCCGCCTATCTTCCATAAAAAGCCAGAGTTTAAAATAATGCGTTTGTCTTTCATCTGCCAATAAGCCGACACAAACTAGTTTCTCTTCATAATCATGGATTTATGTTTTGCCTGTTTACTCAGGTGGTAGGCAATATTTCGGGCTGCACAGATGGCAAGGCTAATGTTGGCTTCCGGGCTTGACGTTTATGTTTGTTTACATCTTCATGCTATGATAGTCAACTGAGAAGGTGTAGGCACAGTAATGGGATGCCTTAACTGGAAGTTGCTGAGCTGTTGTGGCCTTCTTTGACTGTGCTTGTCAGAATTAAGTCCCTGGTGTGTTGGCAGTTTGCTCAGCAGGAGAAATACATTATCTGAAGAAACTATACATACTATTTAGCTGAAATAAAAATCTGATTCTCCTGCCTATGATATATCATACTTTCCAGATAGAAACGATTTGGCAAACGTTAGTGACAATCTTTCCAATTATTCCATCTAGCCTCTGATCCATTCCCAAATATGTAAACAATTCAGATTTAGAGGCTGAAGAATGATGGAATGTGTGTGTTTGGTCTGGAGTATGGTTGTGTCATATTTAGCCACCAATTTCCCAGTTCTTCATATTCTTCATGTCAATTCCTAAAAACCTCAGCCCCAACATGTGAGGGAGATAGAGTCCAAAGCCTCTGGAAAGTCAAAGGTTACCCAGCTCTGTCATATCTCACGAGAACATGTGGAACATCATCAAGAACAATTGGACAATGAGTCAGTCTTACTAGACTGTATATGTTTGTGAAATGGAAGAAGTCTTTGCATGCCAACACAACACATTTTTGGAAGAAAAGAAGTCTGGTGAAATTTACAAACAGTTTATTGCTCAGCCCATTTTAAAGCCTTTGATATTTTTTTTCCTCTTTGTGCATTTGATTATCTAAGTCCAACATGATAATGTTTCTCATAAGGTTTACAGTCACTGAAGAACTCTTTGTCACATTTTCACCACCTAGAAATGATTTGTGGATACTGGTGATTTCCCCAAAATAAGGACTGGTACCTTGGATAGCTGCTTTAAAGTTTAAGACTATACTTCAGACTGATTTAACCACATGGGGAAATACAACAAAAGAAAAGACTTGATTTTTTTTTAAATAGTCAAAAGGAAGCAAACAAGAAATATTTGGCATTTTGCCATATGCATTTGGTAGATTTAAGCCTGAATATATATTTTTGGTCACTTTAGAAGTATCCAGTATCTATATCCAATCTGGCTATCTGAACTTTTTAACTTGGGTACATTCCTTCTGCAAAAAGCTAACTTCACAGTCCTTTTGAAAACAAAGGTCATCTTAAAAGCCTACATTTCGGAAGTCATGGATGTGCTGGCAGCAGCTAATGTGTTGATTTTAGCATTACTTATAGTTACTCATGAGTCTTGTGTTATGTTTATAATAACATGTTACCATCTAATTGTTTCTGGTGCTCAGAAATACAAAAATAACCAAAATGTTTCCAAAAGGAATCCCTCTCCCTATACTGTTTCTATTATTATTGATATTTGTAGTTGATAATAATGTTATTGTTGCATTGGCCCCTCAGAATCCCCCAAAACAACTTGTTGCATATGATTTCCAAGATATGGACCAACTTCATGGTTGACTGGCTGTCTTGGTTAATACATAGCTTGGTTTTATCTCCTGTATGCAACGATAGCAAGGCAACTATCCTCTAGAGATCACTAGTTCCAAAACTTTGTTCCTTCATGAGTCTTGGACTGTTAGTCAAGGTGATTGGGGCTTCTGGGATGAAGTCAAAAAAACATCTGGAGATACATGTTGGAAATCAAAAATGCTTTTGTGTGAAGCATTTCTGATTTTGGTACTGTATACCTATATTAATAATTAAATTGGAAATTCTAATCATTTCTTGTAAATGTGACCAGAATGACAAATATGTGATAGAGAAGATCTTACATATCCTCATTTTCTCTAATACACGTTAAAATTTGTCATCTCTTGTGTTTCATTTTTGAACAGGTGCCCCTTACTGAGCCAGTAGATCCAGTGGATATGGAAGATTACCTTTTTACACATCCACTTGCAATGGAATCTGGTCCTTTGAGAGACTTGCTTGAATTCCCAGCTGATGATATTGAAGTCATTTACAGCCCTAGGGAATGCAGGACTCTAGTATCAGCTGTACCGGAAGAGAGGTAAGGAATATGTTGGATGAGAGCCAGATATTTTCAGAAATGAATGTGAATATGTTTGGGAGATAGCCATCTCATATACCTAACAGAAATGGGTTTTCATCTTTTTCAATTTTTTTTCACAGTCACAGAAATACATTGCGATTAAGGCAGTTTTGAAAGAAAGGGAGAGGCAAGATATAAAGGGAGAGAGGGAGGAAGTATGTGGTGAAAAAGGGAGCTGCATCATTGAAACTCTGGGCTGAGATATATAGCAAAATTAAAACCAGTGGATTATTCATGTAAAAATTGAAATACCCATAGCAGTAGGAACATTTGGCATGAAGGTGGGAAAGTATTATGTAAAGGAACTTTTGAAGATGGAAACAGAAGAAAATCATTTTAAAAAACAGTATGTTTGTATATGTGGGTTGATTAAGATGGGTTGCCTTGTTTTGTAGGATTGCTAGCCCTCAGGGGCCTAACTATATGATTCCCTTTTCTCAAACATTACAATAATTAAATGGAAAAGCAATTAAGAGAAAGTGGATACCTTTTGTGCCTTGAGACAACTAGAGATCTCAGCAATATGTAATGCAGGCTGAGTATCCTATTCTGAAATGCTTGGGACCAGAAATCTTTTGGATTTCAGATTTGTTTCAGAATTTGGAATATTTACATATACACAATAAGATATCTTAGAGATGGGACCCAAATCTAAACATGAAATTCACTTATGTTACATACAAAATGGTCTATTTTGATCTATTTTTGGTTTCTGATTTCTAGATAAGGCATACTCAACTTGTAATATACCATCAAATGATAGTTTGTATTGTCAACTGGAAAAGACATTGGATTTTTAAAGCTTGCAGGGATCAAAGAGATTTTCCGTTTTCTTTTCTTATCTATAGTGAAATGGACCCCCATGTGAGGGATTGTGTAAGAAGCTATACAGAAGATTGGGCCATTGTGAACAGAAAGTAAGTAGACCAATTTGGACTCATGAATGACAATATGACCATTGTGGGGGACATGGAAGACAGGAGCACATGCATCTTTTTGAGATGATTCTGTGTTGGAAAGCCTTGTGCTGCAACTTAGCCTGATATGGTCTTAGATGAAAGAAGACACAAATATTGTAGGACAGTTTTGATACTTAAAAAGACAAGAGACAAATCTACACTGACCACTTGCCCTGGGAATGATCTGGAGTAGTGAATGCCAGATAGGGTCCGGGATTATTTGGAACATCAATATCCCCCCCCCCCCCCAAGTTACTGACCATCCAGCAACACCCTTACCTTTCTCTCCAGTTCTGCTCATTGCGGTGGCCAGTAGGCATGACATGGCCAGTGTCACTGCAAACAACAAGTGACCAACATAACTCACGTTATGTCTGCTGAACACTGTGAAAAGAAGAGCAGGAGGGGATAGTGGGTGCCATCCCATTTCCCCAGGCTACCTGAACATAGGAAACATGGGACGGCCATGTAAACAGTTGTACTGGTTCTGTCTCACAATTAACCCAACTGTTTTACATGGGTCCAAAGGCATGGTTTTCTCTGGATTCTGGGGGAGAATTCAGAGAAACCTGTAAGTTTGGCTAGTGCAGTTCAAGACAGCTAAATAGTGCTGGCTTGTGCTAACCCAGTGCCGCTTTGTGCATTGTTTAACCACTACAGAGCTGATTTGCCAATCCTTCGCACTAGGTGGTCAGTGTAGAAATGACCCCTGAAAGCAGTAGTTTCCACAAAACAAAAATGAAACACCCTCCACAACCATGAAGACAAACTCCAGTAGTTCATTGATATCACTATTTATCTTATTTGAATGGATTATCCAGGTTAGGGAGGGAAACAATATAAGCAATTATTCATTCCCAGAAAAAAGAAATCAGTTTCCCCACCACCACTAGGAAATCGTGTTGAAAAAATATTACAGCAATGAAACCTTTGTGCAGGTTTCTATCCCAAGATATGTCCTTGAGTGTTGCAGAGGAATTATTCTTCGAAAAAACACATGTGGATTTCTTGTAAAAGAAACAAGGTCAAACTTTTTGCATAGAAGCACTGCTTACTATGCAGTGTTTTTGCATATGCAAAAAAGTAACATATATTTTTCAACAAAATAACTCCTCTGTTACATTTCAGGGTACACATACATGTAGAATACTGCAGACAAACACTTGTAATGTGTAACTAAAACAATGGTAATAATTTGCCCTTGTATATGAGGATGAAATCATTGAGGATTTACATCCTTAATCCAGGTAAATTGTTGTGCATTCTATGAATCATCGATTGTTGACTAACAGATGAATATGCTTGTAAGATTTTGTGTGTTTGGCTATTTGCATGACAATGCTTTGTAATCTTCATTGTGAATGGTATATTCTGAGATGAATGGGAGAACTGTAATCTTTGTTAGACTCCATCAAAAATAATGGATTTCTTTCTACTTTGTGAACACAAAGACTTCATTTCCTCTTAAAAACAACAGCAATACAAAATATTAACAAAAATTCTAGTGAGGTGCTTAAACATTTTAGAAGTGGTTAATATTTTATGCTTATTTTTTGTGGGTCAGGAGATTGCTTAATCTATTCTTCTTCTTTAAACAAAATAGATATCACAAACTGGGAACAGGATTTAACCCAAATACATTAGACAAGCAGAAGGAGAGGCAGAAAGGACTTCCCAAACAGATCTTTGAGTCTGATGAAGCTCCAGATGGCAACAGTTACCAGGACGAACAAGTAGTGTACCTTATTGAATCTGTTGTCAAATATGTGGCAATTTCTTCTTTGTTTTATATTGTAAACTGCTATTAATTTCTTCAACATCAGGATGACCTTAAAAGACGATCCATGTCAATAGATGACACACCCCGGGGCAGCTGGGCTTGCAGTATATTTGACCTCAAGAATTCCCTCCCAGACTCTTTGCTGCCAAATCTTCTGGACAGAACGCCAAATGAAGAAATTGACCATCAGAATGATGATCAGAGGAAGTCCAACAGACACAAGGAGCTTTTTGCATTGCACCCAGCTCCAGATGAGGTATTGGCAGGATACTTGTGATTTATTCATACTAGCCTCAATCTGAGTTCAAATACCTATGTGGAAAGTTTGTGAGCACTTACTTGCCTATTACAGTTGACCTCCAACTCATCCTCCAAAAAAAGTCCTTTTTTCTTATTTTTTCTTTTTTTGAAGTTATTTTATTAATTATTTGACACAAACAATCTAATATACAATCAGAAAATATACATTCAAAAATAAGGGAATGTGTCTAGATCTGTATTCAAATGGCAATTTGTGCAAAATAAGTGTAACATACTCTACCATTCACTCAAATTCAAAACATTTTCAAAGCAAAATTCACCAGCTACTTCTCCCCCCTCTTATCATATGCAGAGATCCTAATGTATTTTTTAAGAAACTCCTTGCAAGAAAGGGAATATATCTTTATGATCAAGATAATTTCAGAATATATCTAAACACATCATAGTATCACATTAATAAAAAAATAACCCCATAGGAATGGGAACAGGCAATAAAATATTTTCTTTTGGTTTGAGCTTTTTGATTGCATTACGTACACCAGTATGGATAACTATAAAAAAACCAAATTTGGATAAATTGAAAAATGTTTAAAATCATAATCAAATCTTTCATTAACATTATTCCAACATATTTAACCTTTTCAAAAATCACTTATTTCTAATTTTGTAACATTCCAGCTTGTCCAAATAGCATTATGTATTTTTCTTTAAATATTTTTTCCTTTCCCTCTTCTTTTTTTTCTTTTTCCCCCTTCCCTTTCCTTCTGTTCCTTGACAACCACACATAATACCTTTTCTGAACACAAACTTAACATTCACATCTCAAAAGTTCTGCTATAATACATATACAAAAGAAAGTCACACCAAATAGTTCCAAAAGATGCTTCATCGTGACTTTCTTCCAAAGGAAGTTAAAGTGCGACGAAAATTTAGATTTTATAATAGTCAAACTTGAAACCTCCACGTTGAAATAGTATTTCCTTCTAAAAAGCTTTTGAAGGACTCCCAGTCCAAAAATATTTTTGCAGCCCAAGCATTCCATAGAGTTGTACTGAGGAACTTAGCAAGGTCCACAAATGGAAGTGCTTTAGGTCCTCCAATGTTATCCTATGGTACGTTTCAGGCCCAAGTATAGTCAAAATATAAGGTTCACTATTGTTCATGGTTTCACATATCTACAAGGGGTCTTGAAATGTATCTCTTGTGGATATGGGGGCTGTACTGTATAATAGGAATAGGTGAAACCTTCTATCTCAGAAAAGAAGCAAAAAGAAAGAAAAAAAGATGAAGGGCAGCAAGAAAACAACAACCTTCTTAAGCTTCTTTTATAGCGTTTTGGGTTATAAACTACAGAAGAAGTTTTAACACCTACATTCTGGAGAGCCAGTGTATTGTGGAAAACCACTATGATATAGTGATTTGAATATTGAACAATGACTAAGAGACCAGACTTCTAATCCCCAAGCAGCCATGGAAACCCATTGGGTGACCTTCTGCAAGTCATACTCTCTTAGCCTCAGAGGAAGGCAGTGACAACCCCCTTCTTAACAAATCCTTCTAAGAAAACCACACAATTGATTTGCCTTAGCATCTCCAGAAGCTACAAAAGCAAAATAACAAACCTACACTCTGTGGCCCTGAGAATGAGCCCTGTTTAGCTCAATGGGACTTCTGAGTATTAGACATGCAAAGGATTGCATAGTATCGTGCTATTCTCAACAGTCCTAAGGGTTTGCAACACTGCTGCCTCATGAAGATGAGGAGCCCCCGGTGGCGCAGTGGATTGTGACTTGAAGGTTGGGTTGCCGACCTGAAAGCTGCCAGGTTCGAATCCAACCCGGGGAGAGTGTGGATGAGCTCCCTCTATCAGCTCCAGCTCCATGCGGGGACATGAGACAAGGATGGTAAAAACATCAAAACATTCGGGCGTCCCTTGGGCAATGTCCTTGCAGACGGCCAATTCTCTCACACCAGAAGCGACTTGCAGTTTCTCAAGTCACTCCTGACACGAAAAAAAATGAAGTAGATAACTGATGCCAATTATCCTACCACATAATTGCCACCAAAATGTAGCAGGGGCAAAGTATGGTTCCTCTGTACTCTATAAAGCCCTGCAGATATAGACATAATGACTAAGATACCCCCCTTTTTTGTAGTGGGCTATATTTCATTGGCACATCACTATTAGCAGCATATGGGGTCTTCAAAAACAAAGAGTGTAAAATATGTGTGTGTTGCCAAACCATGCTTTAGTCAGTGGTTGTTGCAAACTCTTTTAGAAAGGCCAGAGGATGGTTGTTTTGTTTCTGCTCTCAAAGTTGCCTGAAGTAACATATAATTAAATTTTAAATGTATGTCTTTGGGCATTGCTTTCCAAAGGATTTTTTTTTACAGATCTACAATCTATTATGTAGCTACCCCACGTAAATCCCTTCACTGTTATTTATAGTTTCAGTAACTGCCACATGCTGTTAAGCCTTGAAGATTAAATTGTATTTATGCCTTACAAGATTTGGAAGGGAACCCATTGTATCTTCTTTTATCCATTTAACAGTGTGCTTTGTTTGTGGAAATGTTGCATGCATTGCTTATTGCGTTTATGCCCAATTATAGGATGAGCCAATAGAAAGGCTGGGCATCCCTGAAGTCCCCAAGGAACACTTTGGTCAGAGGCTTCTTGTGAAATGTTTGTCTTTAAAGTAAGTATTTGACTCAACAGCTTGCACAGTCCTATCCTTTTGTTCCAAGCCTATATATTTATTCATCTGTTTCTTGCACTGAAACATATGTATCAAATGAAGAGCGCATCAGGCCATTAAGTCTTCTTGGTGCCAGCTTCTTCAGTTCTCTGAACTGTATTGCTTGGAGAGATTCTGGATCCCATAGTAGAACAAATAAGTGCTTCCGTCTGCTGGCTCTCTTAAGATGTCAGTGTTTGTGGCTTATGAGGAAAGTTATTTTTTTTCCACCACTACCAATGAACAGTCGGCAAAAAAACTGGAAAAAGAAAATCTTATTTTTCCTCTATTGGAATACTTAACTCAGATTTGGTGAACCTGTTTGGCCAGAAAATCAGGGCAAACAAGGGAACAATTTTTTCCACAGAACATATAATTAATGTTCTGTGTATTCATTTCACCAGTAGTCAGCATAGTGTAGTGGTCTGAGTGTTGGACTACAACTTTGGAGACTAGGTTTTCATTCACTCTTGGCAGTGAAACCTGCTGGGTGACCTTGGGCAAGTCACATTCTCTTAGCCTCAGAAGAAGGCAGTGGGAAACCTTTTCTGACCAAATCTTGCCAAGAAACCCTGTGGTTGGGCCACCATAGATCAGAACAATACAACATCAACAGCACATTGACTCCACAGAGCCTAAATACCTTCAGAGCACCAGATCCAGTCTGATCTTGGAAGCTAAGCAGGGTCACTCTTGATTAGTACTTGAGTATGAGAGTGCCAAAGAATATCAAATACTTTCGGAGGAAGGAAATGGAAAACTATCTCTAAATATTCCTTTCTTAAGAAAAGCCTATGAAAGTCATGGCATCGACATGTTGACAGGTGACCTGAAGGCACACACACACATTCACTCCATTTGACCTGCTAATAGCTATTAGATTAAAATACTCATATTTGCAGTGTAGAAATCTTTTAATGTTTACTCAGCATGAAGATTACATGTAATTGCCACACCCAGAGGCTTTATACCACTAAAACAGTTACTCCTGGTTAATAACATTGCCAAAGGCTGCTGGAGACATATTCCTGGCACTTGGAAAACTGGATACAGGATTAGACTGGTCTTTTATCTTATCTAGCAGTGCTCTTCATAGTAAAGATTAGGCTGTGATGTCTCATGGGCCATGTAGTCCTGTTCCTAGTATTATTGTGACAGATGAAGAGGAAAACTTGGATTTCCCACCGTTTCAGCCAGAATTGGAGCCCTTGCACCTGCAGGATATTTGCCCTCCAGAAGTCAGCCAAACAAGCCTTGAGCAGAAATCTCCCCCATTTTCTCGCCGGGATTATTATAATCAACAAAGAGGCGCTCGCGAGGCGACTCGCCGGAGCGCCAGGATAGCTGCCAGACAATTAGCTGATTAAGTCTGTTTCCCTTGGGAAACTTTAAGGAGTCAAGCATCTGGACACAGAATGGCTTTCGTTTCTTGTTCCCCAGAGAAAGTGTTCTTTGGCGGGAAAACAAGATCCTATTTAGGTGTTTGCTCTCGGAGAAAACCTTGCGGAGTCAATTCGTCTGCTCGTGGAGTGAGATCGTGTGTAGACTTCGTACTCCAGTTCCCAGCTCCTGAATCAAGTTCCCAGCCCTGCCTTGTTCCACGGATTTCTATGGACTCAGTTCTTGTTCCACGATTGCCTTGTTTCAAGTTGGACCTTGCCAAGTCTCAAGTCTTGCCTTGCCTTGCGTTTTAAACCACGGACCCTGCTTCTCGGATTCCAGCCTTGTTTTCCTTTCCTTCGGATTTACCTTAAGCCTCAAAGACTATGGACAGTTCCCCACACTATTGCTTGCCAAATAGTGTGTGTTTCGGTGAAGTGGATTATAACTTTGGACTTTAATATCATATATTGGACATTGTTTTCCTGGACTATATTTGACCTTTCCTGAAAGGTCTACTTCTGAACTATATTCTACACTTGTTTTTATTGACTTTATATATTTCTTTAATAAAGATATTAGATAGATTCTGGCCTCTGCGTATGGTTATTGGTGCTCTGCAGCCTGGGTCCTGACATAGGCAGGGCTCTAACTAACTGTTGAGATTGCCTAGAAGTCTCTGGAAGGTTAGGGCAAACAGTGCTTTTATCTTTAGTTGCTGGCATTCCTCTTGTAGTTGTCAGTTGGCAAAGTTTCTCTATCTGGAAACCTCACCAGGAGCTATAGAGGCACTTTTGGAGAGTTATGGGGCTTTTTTGAAGTTAGAAGACAGCAGCGCTGGCTGATTTATCAGCATGAAGACAGCCGCACATACAGTCTTAAATTTTGTATGAAGTTATTTGAAGAAAGAGATCTGTTCCACTTGAATCTTTTAAAACTTTCAAAGCACGATATAGAAAATTGTCTTCCCTATAACTTCTTTTATATAATTCAAAGTTAAGAAGTATATGTGTTTTCACGGTTTCTTAGTGAATGCACGATTTTCCCTCTCTTTTCACATCTGGCTTCTGTCCCATGATCAAAAGCAAATTGATTTAATAAACCAACTCCTGTACGAATGCAGGCAATTATTGCAATAGAACATGAGTCAGATGATTGACAAGGTGAGCTTGAGAGCCGTGGCTGGCCTCGCTGAATCTTAAGACTTGAGACAGTTTGGGAAGCTTTCACTGGGGAGCAGAGAAACTTGTTAAACAAGTTTAATGAAGTGGAGCTCCTGAATATAGGGTTACCTGCAGTTGGTTCATTGCCTATAACTTTTCTCTAATAATACGAGGTAAAATTTTACTGGTTTTCCCTTAGAGAAATAAAGCACAAAACTGATTTTCCACTTGGCTGTATTCATCTTGTATGTCCTCAGTTAGGTCAACCCTGCTTGTTAGGGAGCTCTGGGTTATAGTGGAGCAATTCTCGTAACTGAGATATATGTGGACTTGTCTCTTAGAGGGAAACCACTTTATGTCCCGACACTAATCCAGTGTTGGTTCTTTGGCGTTTTCTTTTACAGGGTGCCATAATACCAAGAACCAGTACTAGACAATCTCACTTAGATAGAAAAGGAATCACAGAGGGGTGTTTTAAGAATTTCCTCTTACAGAACTCTCTTTAAATTAGATTTTTTTAAAAAAACAAAGATTGTATTTAATCTACAGAGTTGATGTGTATCTTGTAGATCTGTTTTAAGCAGGATTCAGAATTGTTAGACATGTGTAGAAGGGGAAATAACAAGGGTACATGGTTAAAGTTAATTATTTTAGAAATCGTAAGGTTGCACTCACAGACTACATGGTTGTGAGGGCGAAGTCAGTGTGCAACAAGATACAGAATTACAGAAATCATGGCCATCTACCTAAGCCTTCAAAGGGTTCTTTGAGGTGATGCAAGTATGTCAAGCCGGTAATAATCTTGAAGTGTAAAAGCAATAAATCTGCTTACAGAGAGCCAGTTTCTGTGAAGACATTCTTTGGGGAAGTTCTGTAGTGTAATTTGAGAGCATGTGGCATGCCAATAAACCATTATCCCTATTCATACGGTATCTCTATGAATGGATTTGAATGTGTAAACACAGTCAGCTCTTCATATTTTTATGTTTAACTTTTATGAATTTTATTATTTCTGGATGTGATCGCTTTAGGAAGCTCTAGGTCCTCTAGTGCAACTTTGACATCCTCTGACAGAAATTGACCATAGAGCCACACTGAGGACATGGAGATTTCTAGAGAGGTGTTCCATCAGATTTGAAAGAATTTTTTTAATTCATAGCTTTTCCTGCACTCCTCACCTTAGCTAATGTGGACTGTGGACTGTATATCCCAATTTACCTGTTTTTCCATTCTCTCTTTGAAATGCCTTTGCTCTAGAATTGTTACTTTAAGATCACTGATATCAGGAAGATTTAAAATGTTCTGCTTCTGGTTTTGAGATATTGCTGTATCTGACATCAAGTTTGGTCCCCTGGCTAGAGTCCTGCTGCTAACATTCACACCATTCTCAATATCATAGTGGCCAAAATCATGATAGCGAGGCATGCTAGTGGAACTACACTGACACACAGTCGTCCTTCCATATTTCTTAAATATTCTGTGATGACGGCTACAACTTATGAAAATGTATTACAGTGTTAACACTAGTGCAGCGTTTCTCAACCTGATGACGGCTACAACTTATGAAAATGTATTACAGTGTTAACACTAGTGCAGCATTTCTCAACCTGGTGGTCAGGACCCCTTGGGGGGTCACGAGTGGGGTGTCAAAGGGGTCGCCAAAGACCATCAGGAAGCACATATTTCTGATGGTCTTAGGAACCCCTTTGACAGAGAAGGCTGAAGATCTCTCTGCCTGTCCTTCTCTCCCTTTTTGGAAACAGATGGTGAATCTACCCACCAAAAATCATCTTCCTGCTGTGACTGGATGCAGTGAGAACTACAGTTACCATCATGTTGGGTCAGCCCCCCCCCCCAAACCCCACCAGTATTCAAAATTGGTCATATTGAGTATTTGTGCCAAGTTTGGTCCAGATCCATCAGTTGGGTGCTTATTGCTGTGTAGATGTGGGTGAACTATACTCTCAACCTCTGAGGTCAGTCCCTTCGAAACCCCACCAGTATTTAAAGTTTGGCATGTTGGGTATGTGTGGCAAGTTTACTAGTTCAATCACCAGTTTGGTACAGGGTGCTCTCTGAATGTTGGTGAACTACAACTCCCAGAATTCAAAAACAGCACCCCAACCCTACCAGTATTCAATGTTGGCCATGTAGGTAGTGTGCCAAGTTTGGTGCAGATGCATTGTGGGCTGGGTTCAGAGTGCTATTTGATTGTAGGTTTACTATAAATCCCAGCAACTACAACTCCCAAATGGGCACTTGCTGCAGACTGGCAACTGACACTTGTGGTCCAGAGCCATTACATAGACCACCACTTTGCTCTAGTGATCTACCATGTGCAAGAGTTTTATTGCAGTTAATGGCTTATGTTGCATGTGTAGATTCAATTAATATTTTCTTTTTTATTTAAAGGTTTGAAATTGAAATCGAACCTATTTTTGCAAGTTTAGCTTTATATGATGTAAAAGAAAAGAAAAAGGTGAGTAATTTGCCTGACGTTTACTTCCTTTCCACAGAACGTTAGACGAAGGAGTTACATATACAGTCATGTACAAGTCAATAACATATTTTGGTTGAGGGTAGGTTTTGGGGGCAACATTATGGATTTTGATATGACATTGATAAACCAAGGGGAAAGTGCCAAAGCTGCCCCTGTCCACTGACATTATTTTGCCACCTAGACGTTCAAAAAGGTCAGAAGTGCTTACTTTTAGGCTCTCTCATAATGGACTAAGCTCTCACCTTATACTACTCTGCTCAGAAGTGGTTCCTTTTTTGAGATACACTGCTTTCACTGACTTGAGAATAGATCAATGTGGTTTTGGGGTCATTTTTTGACTAAAATTTCTAAACCTATACATGAATATATAGAATAACAGCATCTCCCTGATTATCAAATGTGAAATGCACTGAAAAGCTGTGGCTAGTTTTTTGTCAGTGCAGTTCAAGAAAACATTATGGAATAAGAACCCGGAGAAATGATGAAAGATAAAATGTAAGAAATCATGGAAGAAGCTGGTTATGACAGGCTGCTTGTGTTCCTTAGGTGCAACTCTGTTTGGTATTCTGCTGAAGCTAATGAATGTCATGCTGGATGTTTCAATTAGATGATTCCTGGACAGGAAATTTGACTTGATGATCTACTGAATTTGCTTCAGTTTTGAATATTTGTGATTACCAAGCCCACTTTTGTACTAAATCATTATTCAATGTTTTATGCGTGAACTAAATAACCCTGGACTTACAATCATTCTTGTGTTTTTCCTTAACTCCTCCTGCATAACCAGAGGACAAATTTTGGTAGGCTTTTATTTTGATTTCCCTAAATCTTGGCTTTTAGTATTTTCCAGATGAGAAATTCTTCAGAGTTTAACAAATTGTACTCAAGATAAACCAAATATTGACTTGTGCAGTTGGGTTGTTCAGCTAAGCATAGTTTGTTGTAAATAGCTTTTGATTAGAAAACGTGATAAGCCAAAATTTAAGGAAAATGAAAACAAACCCTATCATCATTGTTCTCCAGCATCTGAATTGTGGATGATGGATGGCATTGAGAGCATTTAAAATCATATCAGATATGGAAGATTCCAGTGAGTGCACATCATGACAAATCACATGATACGTGATTGCTGTAGAATGACGGAAAGTATTTCATTGACCTTTAGCTTCAGCCATTGAAATGAGAATATCAGCTGTCTGATCAACTGGAAATTATATTTTGTTATCATATGGGAAAAAGGAAATCAGTAAAAAGCAAAAATGATAGCAGTCTGTTCAATTGGCATGTTTCAAGAACACATGACACATGAGATAGAAAAAAACATATATTTGACTCCATTGTCAGTGGATAATAAAATATCTACAACCATTGCTCTCAACTGTTGTTCCTCCTGGTGTTTTTTACTTCAACTCCCAGAGGCCCCAGCCAACATGACTGACAGTTCTGAAGTCTAAAACCTCTGGAGGGACAAAGAAAAGTGAAGAACAGACATTCACATGTGTTTTTTATGCTATGCATGCTATATAGTCTGACCCTAGGACTAAGACAAAGGTTAATGTTTATTTCTTTGCAGCATCTCCCACAATGACTATCCCACTAAACTATTTTTAAAACATTTTAAACCCAGAGTGGTGTTTAAAAGTGATTTCCTGAGCTATTCATACTCAGATCTGCTACCAGTAGACCAGAGACATTATTAGGCAAAACCGAGTTTGCAGCTCTTAGATTTGATCCCTTTTCCATTTTTAAAAATCTATCCTGTTATTTAACATTTGTCACTCGATACTGGACATACTGCTATGTCCAGATGCTTCAGTTTTGTAGAAACAAACAAAAACGCTATACTCAAACTATACAGTGCAGTGTTACGCTTTCATATTTCTGCATATGTCCCAAGAGCGTTTATTTAGTTTTTCAGCAGAAGCATTTGTGTTTCTGCAAGAGCAAATGTTCACAAAAATTCAAGTTAATTTAGCTGGTTTTGGCACCATATTGGTGTGCGTCTGTAAAAAAGCTTTCCAGACAGTCAGATGGAATCTAAGCATCCTGCAAAATACTTTATTTATCAAGCTGTCAACTTGGTCTAGATGATTCTCTTCCAAATTTGCTGCAATTTCTGCAAACCCATTGAAGCTATAAATTCACAGTGGTTTCTGCAAGTCCATTGAAGCTGTGGCAGCAGCTCTGAGAAATGGCCAGCTCAGTAAAACATTTAAACACTTTGGGTTAAACGTGCTTTATCTGAGTGCCCCAAAATTTCCTGGTTTCATGGTGTTTGGCCAATATTTTCATTAGTCCATACTTTAAGCAGTTGGATGCAAAGGAGGCCAACTTTCAGTGAATCATTTCAGTTTAAATGACCTAGTAATTGTCATGCTTGTACTAGTTTAGTTTCTTTCTTTGGTACATTATACTTTCCTATAGTTTTGTGGTGTTTTATGGTTACATTTTAAATAGGCATGAACAAGTATACAGTATATTTTGTGCATAATAAAAAACAAACCACAGAAAACTTAGTTACCTCTAGACTGGACTATTGCAATGTGCTCTACGTGGGGCTGCCTTTGAAGATGGCCCGGAAATTACAACTAGTACAGCGTTCGGCAGCCAGGCTTCTAACCGGAGCGAATTACAGGGCGCGTTCAACGCCTCTGTTTAAGGAGCTTCACTGGCTGCCATTTACTTTCCAGGCCCAATTCAAGGTGCAGGTTATCACCTACAAAGCCCTAAACGGTTTGGGACCCACCTACCTTAGAGACCGCATCTCCCTCTATGAACCCACACGTTCTCTTCGCTCGTCGGGGGAGGCCCTTCTCTCGCTCCCACCACCCTCACAGTCACGGTTGGTGGGGACAAGAGAGAGGGCCTTCTCCGTCGTGCCCCCCCGGCTTTGGAACTCTCTACCTAGAGAGATCAGGCAGGCCCCTACCCTCCTCTCCTTCCGGAAGAGCTTAAAAGCCTGGCTCTTCCAAAAGGCCTTCGATGTTTAGTTGTTGCTGAATTGATCTATCTGTCCATTCCATAATAGTCCCATTGTTGTTGTCTTGCCATTTTATACCGCGCTTTATTGTCCATTCAACTTGAGTTTTCCTTTTCCCATTTCGTAACACTCTGTATTTTGCCTGGGATCTACGAATTAGTCTCCTGTTTTTAACACTGTATCCTGCTTGTTGATTTTAATGATTGTTTTTATTGATTTTGATGTTTTTTTTTTTTTTTTTACTGGGATAATTGTTTTATTGCTTTGTTACTGTTATTTGTTTGTTTTATCGGGTCTGGCCCCATGTAAGCCGCCCCGAGTCCCTTCGGGGAGATGGGGCGGGGTATAAAAATTAAGTTATTATTATTATTATTATTATTATAAAACACAATACTATAGGGAAGGATATGTATGGTCTGCTGTGATACAGGTAATATGGAAAGAAAAACTGTTGTCCATAGTGGGCCGATGTGCCATGAATTAGTGTAAGATTTTAAAATTTAAATTCAGAGACTTAAAGTATGTAATGGTCTGTAATCACCTGATATCTTTGTTCAGATTTCAGAGAACTTCTATTTTGATTTAAATTCAGAACAAATGAAAGGCATGTTGCGTCCCCATGTTCCACCTGCTGCCATAACCACATTGGCTCGGTCAGCTATTTTTTCTATTACATATCCCTCTCAAGATGTCTTCTTAGTAATCAAGGTAAGAGATTAAGTATATATGATACCTTTGTATGCTTTTGCAGATAATAAACTACAATGTATGATTAGTAGTACATGATTTAAATCCCACTGAATTCAGTGTAGCCACTGAATGTCTAAGAATGCATCTACACTATGGAATTAATGCAGTTTGACATCACATTAACTGCCATGGCTCAATGCTATGGAATCATGGGAACTGTAGTTTAATGGGACTTTGGCATAAATAGGAGTATAGCTAAACCTGGCAATTCTAACTGGATGCCCCCCCAAGAGGGTCTTCCTCCAGGGGCAAACCAAGAATGGGCAACTTGGAAGTCCCTGAACAGACTCAGAAGCGGAGTGGGCAGATCAAAAGACAACTTGGCAAGGTGGCACTACCTGGAGGAATCCTCCACCTTGTGTGACTGTGGAGATGAACAAACAACTCAGCATATGTATGCTTGCCCACAATGCCCTGCCTCATGTACGGAGGAGGAGTTGTTTAAAGCTACAGACAATGCGGTTGCTGTTGCCCGCTTTTGGTCCAAAACTATTTAGTTGCTTGTGATTTCTTTTTTTTTTAATTTTATTTTTATTTCCATTATTTGAAATGTACAATGCTTTTGACACGAAATAAAATAAAGGAGTATAGTGTCTAAATCCAAGGAAGTCATACTGTCCTTCTATTCTGCCTTGGTCAGAGCTCACCTGGAATCACACTGTGTCTAATTTTGGACACCGCAATTGAAGGGAGATGTTGACAAGCTAGATTGTGTTCAGAGGAGAGTGACTAAAACAATCAAGGGTCTGGAGAAGAAGCCGCATGAGGAGCGGCTGAAAGAGCTGGGCATGTTTAGCCTGCAGAAGAGAAGGCTGAGAGGAGACATGATGAGGGCCATGTATAAATATGTGAGGGGAAGTCATAGGGAGGAGGGAGCCAGATTGTTTTCTGCTGCCCTGGAGCCTAGGACGTGGAACAGTGGCTTCAAACTACAGGAAAGGAGATTCCACCTGAACATTAGGAAGAATTTCCTCACTGTGAGAGCTGTTCAGCAGTGGAACTCTGCCCCGATGTGAGGTAGAAGCTCCTTCTTTAGAGGCTTTTAAGCAGAGGCTGGATGGCCATCTGTTGTGGGTATTTTGAATGCAATTTCTCTGCTTCTTGGCAAGGAGTTGGACTGGATGGCCCACAAGATCTCTTCCAACTCTATGATGCTATGAGACACTAGCACTCTTTCACAGAGAAGGCTAAAGACCTTGTAAAACTACAAATGCCACTGACTAGTGATATTACTGAAGCCCTGAAAAAAATTGTGGAAAGAGAGCAATACCTCAGCATGGGAAAAGTCAGATAGGAGAGTCATAGTGTGATTGAGTTCTTGCAAGAAAAAAAAAGTTTCCCAATGGCTTTGAAAATGTGCAATAATTGAGATTCACATTGCATTGTCCCCAACTGGCCAAGCAAGAGGGAAGGCTTATTGATGGCAGCTTAAGAGGAAATTCTCTCCTCAAATTTTACACACATCTCATTGCGTAGTTTCTGAAGCCCGAATCTGCATATATTCACAGCAGTTGATTTTTACAAGATGAGAGAAAAAGATTAACACCATGCAGCTGAGACCAATGTTTAACTGAAAGAGCTTTCCTTGCACGTTAATGCTTGTAAACTCAATGAGATGATCCTAGTTATCAGTCATTTGTAGAAAATGGTGCTCAGATTTTGCTCTGTTCAAAGGAAAAGGACGCAAGCAAGGCAAATATGACGGAAAAGCAGATTGTGGTATATCACAGGTGGCAGGGTTTACTATATATATATTTCTTATAATGTTAATTTTGAAATTGCTACTAGTCTTGGTTAGCCATCTGTCTTTTTGCATTGTAATCTGGATCCCACGCCACATTTGGCGGTGTTAGAACAAACTTTTGTAGAAATGCCTTTGCTACCAAAGCCTAACCATACACGGCCTGCTCTGGAGCTACATGCATACCCAGCTGGTAGATAGTTAGTATCACTGTCCTTGAAGTTACAATATCTTTTCTTGAATAAAAGGCAGCTCTGCTCTGATTTGGAGAAGTTGAATTTTATTGAATCCTTTCACTTCCACTATTAGGTTACCTGGCAGCATTTTGCTGTTTGTGGTCCAAAACAAGATGGTGGCTTATTGCTTTCCATATACAAAAGTGGCGAAGTGGGTTAAACCCTTGTGCCAGCAGGACTTCTGACCAACAGGTCGGTGGTTTGAATCTGGGGAGATTGGGTGAGCTCCCCCTGTCAGCTCCAGCAGGGACATGAGAGAAGCCTCCCACAAGGATGATAAAACATCAAACATCTGGATGTCCCTTGGGTAACATCCTTGCAGACGGCCAATTCTCTCATACCAGAAGCGTCTTGCAGTTTCTCAAGTCACTCCTGACATAAAAAAATGTACAAAAGTTGTCCAAAAGGACAAACGAAGATTTTTTATTGATCGTTTACCCACCACATCTGAAGGAAGCAGTTCCAGAGAGATGACATTGCATGTAAAATGGAAGGGCCAACTCTGGTCCCCAGAACTGAGCAACACCTACAAGTCAGAAAGTCCTGACAATCTCAGTTTGATGTTGGAATTACTTGGGAACACTGGACGTATAATATCCAGCACCATATGTTGAACATGCAGCATCCTTTTTTACAGCGAACAAGATACCTGCACAGAATCATAAGTTTATATAGCTAGTTGACTTAGACGGATAAGGCTGTCTGGAAACATGGACATGCTTAGGCTCTATGAATACATGTCTTTCACACGTGCTGATTTTATTACCCACTCCTGTGTATTTCAACAAGCAATATCTGAAAGGACATGATTTGTTCTTGTTTTTTGTATGGCAGAGTTGTTTTTCTGGGGTTCTAGCAATTCCACAGTATGGTCATATTTGGCTGACATCAAATGTCAGCTGAATTGCATTCTCTGAAGGATAATGCTCATAGATAAGCAAATGGAAGAAGTAAAGATGGACATTGTTTAATAAACTGGGAAAATGTGGTTCTCTCTCTCTGTCACGCTCAGGCAACGGAGCACTAAGAACCAAGCACGGAGGCCAAATACAATCTAATATCTTTATTACAGAAATATTAAAGTAGAATAAAAACAAGTAGAAAATGTAGAAAAGACCTTTCAAAGAAGGTCAAATATAGTCCAGAAATATATTGTCCAATATATAATATTAGAGTTCAAAGTTGTAATCCCAAAACCGAAACACACTCTATTTCCAAGCCGTAGAGTGGGGAAAGGTCCAAAGTGTTTCTAAAGTTCAAAGTAAGTCCAAAGCGAGACTGAAGACAAGGCTAGATACTTGAGACAAAATCCAAGGCTGAAAACACGACGAGATAGTTCTTGAAAACTTGACAAGGCAAGGCAAGGCACGGCAAGGCATTATTGCTTAAAGATAATATACTTTCAAAAATTATTAATACACTGTACCTTCTTTTTAACTATGTACATGTCTTATCTTTTTTTAGCTGGAAAAAGTATTACAGCAGGGAGATATTGGGGAGTGTGCAGAGCCATATATGATTTTAAAAGAAGCAGACACTGCAAAGGTATGCTGTTTTGATGGCTATGCAGTTACTGACAGTGAATTTTTAAATATATTATTGCATTAATTAACCAGTGTAAGGCAATTAACAAGATGTGGTTCATATGGAAGTCTAGTGTATGAAGTATATCCAGAATCTGGAAATATTACCACTTTGAGACTACAATTGTCAGATGGCTGTGTTGGACTGGGGAACTATAGTACATAAAGGTAACTTTTCCATAAACTGGTTATATGCAGTAGCAATGGCAGTTAAGTGCTTTTGTATCAATGGAATAGTCAATCCATGCTTAATGTTAATTCAAACTTTAGGAGAGGTATTCAAAGTGCCGATTCAATTTGGAGATAAAGTTTTCAGCCTTTAGAGCTCAGATTAAAATGTGGAACATACGCATCGCTGCATTGATATGAGATCTACAGGCCACCACTGCCCAGCTTGATTAACTTAGTAGTGAAAGTCATTCAGTACCAGAATGGATAGACAAGAAGAGTTTCCTAACCTGCTCAAGTAGATTTAGTGGGAGGAACTAAAGGTAAGAGGTGAGATCATTCCATTTTTCTTCTTTCCTGTTCTGTTGACATCAGAAGAGTTGTATTCATTCATTACTTGCACAAATAAAACTAGGTTTAATGGTGCTGCGTGAGAGAAATAGTTGGTTCCATTTATATAAGAGACACACTGTCTCTCAGCTGTATTGTGTGGATAAAATTAGATACATTTAGTTAACTTTCTTGAGCTCTTAACATGTGCCTAGAGGGGATTCTCCGTAAGTGAGAGTAATAATTTGATCTTTCTGTGCCTTCCAGCCTGCAGCAGCTCTCATTTGTTTGGTGGCAGAAGATGATATCTTCTGTAGCTTATAATCATTCAGAAAAACACTTTGGGAATTCTCTTGAGTTCTATTATTGCCTTAATTGCAAATACTTTGATTGTCACTTTTGCCCACAGGCAGTTCTCTTCATACAACGATGCATATTTAAACCACTTTAAAAAGGGAGGTTTTAAAGGTTCATTACATTCCTCAGCAGAATAGCTGGAAAAATCTTTAATTAGAGCATGAATAGATCCTTTGTGACTGCGATTGAATATTTCAGCATATTGTGGCTTTGTGTACGGATTTTTAATCTTATGGCTGACTACTGGAATCCTAAAATCTCACCAAAAATATATGGATAAATGGGTGGCCGAAATACATCAAACTGAAAAGCTAGAAGAGTATTCTGTAGGCAGCATGTTTAATAATAATAATAATAATAATAATAATAATAATAATAATAATAACAACAACAACTTTATTCTTATATCCCACCAACCATCTCCCCGAAGGGACTTGGGGCAGCTTACACAGGGACAACCCCGACCAATAACATAGCAAAACATTACATACGGAAAATTTAACAGTAATTTAAAACATATCAACACTAAACAAAAACGACCTAACATGACATAACATTTTACTAGCTCTTACAATCAGGATGGTTTCCCCCTAATTTTTAGGTGAAATTATTCTTCTGAAATATGAATCTATTTGCTTTCTAGTGGTTTCCTGTAATTTGACACCTTTATTTCTGATGATTTAAAATATACAACCTTTGATTCACTTGAAGTGTAAAATGCTTTAGCAATTCAAGCATTTTGGATAAGGAATGCTCCCATAGTAGTGTTCATAGACAGGTGCCAAAGTTTTAATTTCAAAAATTGCATCTGTATTTTAATGAATATTAGTTCAAAATGTTTCAAAATACAAATGTGTGTGTGTGTGTATGATGCATTGGTTACACATTTTATTCATTCATTCACTTATTTATTAATTGGCTTTTGCAGAACAAAGAAAAGCTAGAAAAACTGAGAAGCCAGTCAGAGCAGTTTTGCCAAAGGCTTGGCAGATATCGCATGCCTTTTGCATGGACAGCCATTCATTTAATGAATATAGTCAGCAGCGCTGGAAGTTTGGAGAGAGACTCTACAGAAGTGGAAATTCCCACAGGAGGTAGGTATCTAAATGTGTTCGATGATGCCAGTTAATCTTAGATCCAAATTAAAAGTGGTGATCTTCATGCATTTGAAAGAACACTTTTTAAGGAAAAGAAAATGTGGACTCTTGATCCACATTGTGTTCCCAGCTTCTGTGCCTTGACTTTCCTTGTGCCCAGCACATTCAGTTTAACATCCCCCACATGTTCATTCAGGGACTGCACTGTCTTGAAACTGTATTATGTGATGTACTCACATATTGTCAGACTTCTTTGTAGAAAACTATACAATCTGATCATTGTATCATTCCTTGTTTAATTCTTCAGCCATGCACCTTTGTATATAATTTTTTTTTACTTCTCACTCAAACCATCTTGACATTTTCTTGTAAAAAGCTGTTGCTTGCTTAAAAACTGTACTCAAACCACAGTATGCATCCTCTTTTCATTACTGATTGCTAGGTTGATGCTTCATCATTTAGCTGTAACTTTTTCTTTAGTCTATCTTAATCAGTACAAGGGCAACTTGTGTTTTTGGACAACTTCTCCCCAAATGTTTAAGTCAACATAGCAGTGATCATGCTAGTTGAGGGAATGTATGTGTTGTGACCCCAAAAAGTAATCCACCAAAGCTGTGGTATTCATTTGGATTGCTAGTCTCTCAGGAGAGGTCATGGCATGTCTGTATCCCATATTATATTTGCACACATGTTCATGCTAAATAAATATGAAATGTGTGCAGCTGTTACTTGTTGCCTATAAATGTTGTCTCTAGATTAACTTATAAATAAGAGTAAATGCTTTGAAATCAATGGGATATCAATGGAATATAAGCAGCTTGTAGTTAAGACATGACTGAGATTTTTGAGTCTATTCTATGTTTGTCTTTAATGCTGTGGGTTGGATACAGATATATGATAATTGAATTCCAGAAGCAATATTTATCCATCTGTTGTTCCCTCTTCAACTCCTCAGTTTCCTGATTATTATTTAGAGGACTGAGAGACCCACCAGAACATCATGAGAGGAAAAGTACAAGGCTGCATAAATAAAGAGGAATCAGCAAGGAATATGTCTCCCTTCTTTTGAAGGGAGTCAAATCAGACTCTACTCTGGTACACTGCCTACCTCTTGGGTCTGAGATATGTTGTATAAGTTACCTATCCCTAAAAATGGATCATGTCAACCTTGCCCCTCGATATTATTATTATTATTCCCCAACCTCCCTGTTATCATAAACAGAAGGAGTCCTTCTAACCACAAAAAGTGTGGGTTGGATCTAACCCAATGTATGTAACCGCTAAACTATCGGCATGTATAGAAAGAATGCCAAATTTATAGTGATTATTGCCCCTGGAGGGCTATTAGTCGTAGGCTATTAGTAGCTCTCCTGTTATTGTTGAATTTCAACTCTCATTTGCTCTGGCCAGCATATGGATTGCAACATTTGGAGGGTCACATGTTTCCTATCCCTGTATGAATTTTGACAGGATTTTGTTTCTCTATCAGGTTTGGTGCACAACATGCATGTTTATTAGCACTTTTTTGCCTATTCATCCCCTCATGCAGCCTTTGTATTAAGGGTGAAATGAAAAGGACAAGCCTGTAATAACAAATAGGTTTATTTTTCAAGGATTTTACTCATAACCCATCTGTTCTGCTTTTGGAAACCAGGCTGCTCTGTCTGTGAGAGTGTTACAGGCTGATGAGCATTTTCCAGAGGAGTGAATTAATCGTTGTGGACTTCACAGCTCATCTGAAACTGCTGTTCAGCATCTTTCCCCCCAAACCCTTTGAAAACTGCCAACTTCATCATTTTTTGTGGCAGGAAAAAAGCATAAATCTCCTCATGATAAAGACTTTTATAATAGGCACAAGGCACTGGGGTACGGTTGCTGTGAGAGGAGCAAAAGTATTGAGCTGTGCTTCATGGTTTTCTAATGCCTCAGGAGAGCAATTATCTTAGCATAACTACCTATTCTGACTTGCCTTTCCCATAATTTCAGACTAGTCTTTCTAAAATAGATCTAGTTTATTTTCCTTTTATTTTCCTGTTTTCATTGTTAAAGAGCGCAAAGGATCTTGGTCAGAGAGAAGGAATTCTAGCATCGTTGGCAGACGTTCCTTGGAAAGGACCACTAGTGGGGATGAAGCCTGCAACTTGACTAACTTCAGACCAGCAACTCTCACAGTGACAAACTTCTTTAAACAGGTATTTCAACCCTTATCCTTATGCCATTGACACCATCTTACTTAGAGTGGCATGCACATCTTTATCCTAGAAGTATTACTATTAAAAATAATCAGTCTCAACTGCGCAAAGTTCTATTAGATCTAGGTAAGATTTAAGGCTTGTTCATGAACTTGGATTAGCCTTGCCTATTCACTCTAATAATACTTTGGCAGCAAGTGGCATTTCTCTCTACAGTCATATCCAGGACATAGAATGTAGGTTGTGAGCGGTTGATAGTGTTGCGTTATGGTTGGGGGGGAAACATAAATGTTTAAAGCAATGTCAAAACCAACAGTTATAATCCATGCAAGGTGAGTACCAGTATGAGTTCACACTGAATTTCAATTGATGAATTGATTCTGAAATTACAGTCTTACATAGGAGAGCCAGTATGCTGAGTGGTTAAGAGTGTTGAGTTAGAACTGAGTTCATCCCATAACCATGAACCATAAACCAATAATTCTATCTTAGCTTAACTTCACATAGAGCTGGCCCTGAGCATCCGTGGATTTAACCATCCATATTTAAATATTTTTTCCATATTATATAAGGGACACCATTTTACTGTACCATTGCATATAATAGGCCTTCAGCATCCATGGATTTTGGTATTGACAGAGGGGTCCTAGAACCAAACCACATCAGATACTAAAGACCCACGGTAGTTTAATTTGTGTAAAATGGGATGAAATGTAGTGGTAAATTGAAGTACAATGCCTTATTGTGGCAGTCACACTTCAAGATGACCCTAAAAATGGAGTGGCTATGTTGAGCTATACTAATTCTCCTCCAGCCACTGTGAGAATTGAAGCTAAATTTAGAGGGAACAAGAGCATCCAAGTAGTGAGAGTAAAGTTGTAGATAATGTCAGTTTCAACATGAGCTTTGCACCCATTACACTTTTGTGTGAAAGGAGAGAAAACTGTACATTGCCTTGGTCTCCTTAGAAACAACATAGAATACAAATAATATTGGAAGAAGAAAAGTAAGATTCTGATTTGAATAAGGTTGATTTAGTAAATAATCTTCTCCCATGTTTTGGATGTCAACTCACACGCTCCTTCACCATTGTCCCTATTAGCTGGGACTGGCAATACTCCAAAACATCTCTAGGGCATAATGTTGAAGAATAAATCCATAGCCTTCCAAGAACCAAAAGTGTTGGACTTGATTGGGAAATAGGTGTAGATCTTAAAACAATTTATGTCGAGGCATGTCCTCTTCTAAATGAAAAGAATTAGACTGTAGTATTGTACCACATCCTCAATATCTTTCTGCTAGAACTCAAAGTGAATGTGATGAACGGTGTACAGTATTGTGCTTCCTGGTGAATGTCAAAACAAATTTTAAGTTCTTACAAATACAAAAATCAACTTGGAAGTGCATTAACAAGGCTTGTGGAAATTTCTGAAACCGAGGGGAATACAGATTTCAAACAAATTGTGAAAAATAGTGGAATAGAATCATAGAATCATAGAGTTGGAAGAGACCTCATGGGCCATCCAACCCCCTGCCAAGAAGCAGGAAAATCACATTCATTAGTGGAAATGTTTTTAATTTGAATTTTTATACAAGTTCCAGAATTTCACCTTTCTTGGTAAGGAACAAGGAGCATATATATTTACCTTATGTGATTCAAAGTTTGTGTGGATAATAGTAGGGCCACACATCCTAATTCTGCAGGCTCTGTTAGATCCTATATTCCCGACCCCACCTCCTTCTCATGTGTTTCGTAGGAGGTTCGGAAATGGTGAAAATGATGTATGCAGTCGCATCTTCATGAAGTAGAGATTTTTAATGGTTTGGGATTCTAACTTGCACAGAGAGACTGTTTTCATATAACACCTTTTGTTGCATGTGGATAAGTGAAACTGTGGATAACTGATCCCACAGATATGGAGGCCATGTTGTATTGTGTACAGCAGCTAATAAAAGGAAGAAGACGTCTCACCTAGCTGTGGAATTCCAGGATGCCATTAAATACTATCTAATCAGTCTGCTCTTTCAAGGATGAAGGCTTTGCAGAGATTATGCAAGATTAATGTTTCTTTGTGGCAACATTAATGAGGTGGTCAGTACTCTGACCTACTAACCTAAAAACTTTGTTTTTACAGTTCCTTGCTTCTTGCTTCTTTTTAAAAAAGGAAACCACATGTGATTTTTTAAAAAAAGAGTTTTGAGATAATAGTTTATTTATTTATTTATTTATTTATTTATTTATTACATGCATTTATACCCCGCCCTTCTCCCCGAGGGGACTCAGAGCGGTTTACATTCTGCCACGAGGGCCAGCAACAAATATACTATAAAACAAGACAATTAAAACATGATAAAAAGTATACAAAAATTAAAACACTGCAAGGCAGCGATGTTGCACCATCCTCAGTCAATTCAATACTGCTACAATTACAGATTTGCGACCCGATTACATCAGCCAATGAGCTTATTCGCTGAATGCCTGGGTGCAGAGCCAAGTTTTTAGTTTTCTTCTAAATCCCAGGAGGGATGGGTTTGCCGGATATCGCTGTGGTTGTGAATAAAATACCTATAAATGGCATGACAAGATTAAGACATTCATATTTTAAACAGAAAATTGAAATACATGTATTATCTTTTTCAACTTGTTATTCAATGTTTTCCAAACTATTTCTGTGTTTAATACTGAATCTTATTATATTATTTGGTGAGCTATTTTAAATATAAGTGAATAATATTCAAAATCCAGTTGAATAATGTATACGATCTAAAGTGAATAAAATTAAAAGAGAATGAAATTAAGGGAGCACTATGAACAGTTTTTCCATTATTAGCTGAGTGAAACAATATATGGTAATTCTTACCTTTGAAATATTCAGCTGTTTGGCCTAAATAATATAACAATGGTTGAAACCAATAGTTCAATAGAAATCTATTGTCTATATGCTTTCTTCTCCAAACACATTTTACATAGAAGGGACTTTAAAAACCACATCAACTGATGGAATATTTTATGATGCCTGTTCTTGTATGTGAAGCCGGCGTAAGAGGGTGCATAGCATACAGTATGTTGTTAAATTTCTCACATTGATATATTTTAATAGGCAAATCTATGGATTTCTAGCTGCAGGTTACTGCTCCAGTGAAGTCTCACTGAATTCTCAGTAAAGTCTTCTGCAGTGTGGGATTCATTATTACAATGTTAAAAAAGAAAAATTCTTCGTATTTTTAATTTTGCTGCTTGGTTCTGCAGTGCTATTGCAGAGTCAATGATCTTGATGCTCCTCTTGGTGAGTAAGGAATAAGTGCTGAACCAAGTGGAGATGAACTGATCAGTTTAAGAGAGGAAATACAGCTATACAACACTATTCACTTAAAATCGAATACAGGCTCTTTAACCATTCCATTCCAGAGTGAAGTCAGTCTGATTTTTTAAAGTTGGAACTTTATTCTACTTGTGGCCTGTTTAAAAAGTAAAGGCTGACTCTTGTTATGAATATGACAAAAAAGGAGGCCATTATTTACATACTGAGGATATCATAAATATATTGCTAATTATTATTTATTATACAAGAAATTCTTTGAAGACCTACAATATAAAGAAAGACAAGACATGTGAAAAGGAGTTGGTTTCTCCTAAGAACACAGTTGACAATGTTTGTATATCTTTATTTTTAATTGACAATAGGAGGGTGACCGTCTGAGTGATGAGGACTTGTACAAGTTTCTTGCAGATATGAGAAGGCCATCTTCTGTTCTACGGAGGCTGAGACCTATTACAGGTATTTTTTTGATTGTTTGGGAACTATTATGGTGTCTAGTACTTGCATTTAGTTCAGAGGTGTAACAAACAACTTTGACTGATACTGAGACAAGACAGAGGCACTCTTGATCAGTCGTAAGTCCAAACAGGATATAGGGTTACAGCCTGTGTTGTATGGGGTCACTGTTGTTGTTTATGATTTGAGCGATTATTATATGTTACTATTATTAGGTTAGGTCTTTGTATGTAAGGCATTTAATTTTGCCATAATTATGTTGGAAACCTCTTTGAGTCCCCATTTGGGGGGGGGGGGAGGAGAAAAGTGGTATACAAATTAAGTAAATAAATAATAAATAAATAGTAAAATGTATTCGAAAGATGTGGTCAAGATGTGGTCCACTTTTATATCCAAGTTTAAGTGATTCAAACCCTCCAAGTGCCCCCTGCCCCAGTTCTACAATATAATGTAGTTATTTCACTGAAATAACAGTGTTGAAACATACGGTGAGTGTTTGACTTTTTGAAATGGGACAAATTTGAATTTATTTATGTAGAATTTATTAATAAATAGAAAAGACAACCATCTTAATATCTGTTTGCAGAAACAATGCTAGAATTCTGTGCCAAAAGCCAAAGGACAACAGGAATTGCATTGTTAGGTAGTAATAGCTGTTAACTGTTGGTGGCTAATAGAAAAATATAACATATTTTTGGTAAAGTTTCCCCTATTCATAGTTTTTAACCCAAGATACTGTATAAGTGGCAGTTTACAAGTTTGGTCATACTACTAATTTTTTTCCACACAGCTCAGTTGAAGATAGATATTTCTCCAGCTCCAGAGAACCCACATTACTGTTTAACTCCAGACCTGTTACAAGTAAAACTTTACCCTGATAGCAGAGTTCGACCAACCAGAGAGATCCTTGAGTTTCCTGCAAAGGATGTTTATGTGCCAAATACAACATACAGGTAAGAGCAAAAAGTAGATTTTAACTTTAGTGTGGATAGGCATGATAATTGCCAAAGCCACAGAAAAGCGTGTTTGAAGGTAATCCAACCATTCCACCATCAGCCTATTGCTCAGATATTAGAGATTCTAAGAGGATTTTTAGACTGCTTATTTAGTGAACCCATAAGAGGTAAAGGTATCCTTTGCTTTATGCTTCCAGATTTTATTACATGTGTGATTAGTCACCAATTCTCAATTTAGTGCATATTTCCAGGATTGTGAAGGATCCAACTGGCAAAATGGTGAGGTCCAACAGAATTGGGAGGGGTAATTTTTCCTCACTATTTCAGCCTCCTTGCATTTCTAAAATTGGCTCTAGAAGCCTGGGAAAATATTCAGAGCTGTTATTATGACCAGCAAGGAAAGAAGTGGAAGACTATTCCATTGCAATTACCAATGTAATGTTGACCTTTTATATCCTATGAACTAATAAGGTAAGACTGGTTAAACTATGGTTCACTGGTTTACCTCCATATAATTTCTATTTTTATTTATGAAAATGTTACTCTATATCAATCTTTGCTGTGTTAGTTTTCCTTCCAGATTTTTTACAACCATGTTAAAAACCCCCACTGTTTAAAATTAAGATCACTGTTTTATCTTTTAACGGTTCTTTGAAATACTGAACATACTTTTTAATATGCCACAATTTCTTTTCTATGGTTGTAACCATAATTATGGCTACAGTCATATTCACATTTACATTAACACCCTTTGATCATATCTAATCAAACATCTGCGTTAATGTGCATACAGCTGTAGTGAAAGAGTTAGTAAAGAGATTGGATGGGTGGTTAAACCATTCAGCAATTCTTTAAGCACCTTTCACCTTTTGTTTTCTGTAGGGACTATGCTATTTAATGTCTGTTTTTTGCATAAAGTTGACTCTTAATATTTGCTGGGTTAGGAGTGCAACTTCTCCCCAAAAACTGCAAATATGTATATGTGGGCTAAGGCACCTTGGCAAAGGGCATTTTTAATGGTGTCAGAAGCGAATTGAGAATATACTGCAAGTCGCTCTTGATGTGAGAGAATTGGTCATCTACAAAGACATTGACCAGGGGACACTCAGATATGTTGCCATCCTGTGGGAGGTCCCCGCATAGGAAGCTGGGGTTGACAGATGGGAGCTCACCCAGTCTTGCGGATTCGAACCGCCAACCTTTAGGTCTTCAGGTCAGCAGTTCAGCCAGCACAAGGGTTTAACTCACTGCACCACTGCGGCCCCTGGACCTTATAGGCCCTTGCAGAGGGGTTTGTTAGAAGACTGGGTCACTTTCTAGGGAGCTGTTGATATGGCCAGAGAAGGGAAAAATGACTGCAATTTCCCCCAAATTCCCATTTAATTATTAATGGCAAACTTATGAATAACCACATATTTAAAAGTTAAGTCCACGATGTGGAGGGCTAGCTGTATTTATTTCAATTATATCACTAAGGAAGATTATAGTGAAAACATACACTCGGAAGTGAATTGGTGCTCTAAGAAAAACATGGAGCTCAGTTCCCATGGGCTTTTCTCCCAACATTAACTTTTCCCAGATGCTTGCTTTTGAGCTTTTAATGTTGTTATTATTTGTGCCACTATCTTGTGGACCTTTTTTGTCGGTCCTTCTATACTGGCTGCCTATGCTAGCTATAGATAGGAAAGCTTGCCTTGCCACTTTGTTGTGAATGAGGTGGCCTCCATTGCCATAAGTCATGTACCACGCCACAAATATTTAACTCATCTGAATGGCATTTACCTCCAGAATTGGTTTTATAAATGGAATTGACCAATTCTGGTATACAGTGGCAAGATAGACAAATTCTGGAAAAAACGATTTAAAACATATTTGGTAGTCAGATACTTAAGAGTATTGTGAATAGACTTGTCTAAAAATGTGCTCTTCTGGTATAAGGCAAATACCTTGTCTCTCAAGGAGAATGTTAATATTCCTCAATGCCAAATCAAGAAGAGATTCTTTTTAACTATGTATATTTTTTAGGGATTAGGGGAGAGGGATAATTATGGTCAGCCAACCATTGGGGAGTCTGCCATAAATCAGCGCTGCTAAAATCCTTAGCAAGGGCACAATGGTACCAGATAATATATGTACAGTATAGTCAAAAATCTTTACAGAAGGTCTTGTTCTAGAACTTGAACACCAGAAATTGGCTTCTCCTTGCAGCAGCGGGGAAGCACTGGAGAGGAAACATCATTATAGAAGCTATTGATGTGTGTCATTAGTTTGTATTACTAAAGAGCCAAATGTCCTTATCTTGCCATTAGAATTTGGTCATCAGTTTGCTAATGTCATTTGCAATGACAGGTTTGTTTACTTATTAATTGCCATTGATCTCAATGACAGATTAACATTATAATATAGGAATGACTTAAATCTCTCTTTAATGAGAATAAGTGAACTTTACAAGGTGACACAGCAGGTTTTTTTTAAAAAGGCAAAAACAAGTACACATTGCATAGTACATAGTTCCTATTTTAATTTGCCACAGGATGTTATAAATTGAATTAATGTTAAATTATAAGGTGCTTGTAGGATTGAGCTATCCTAGTTATAAAAAAAACAATGAAGAGTCCCATGGTACCCTAAAGATTAACAAAAAGATAATAAATTTGCCATAATATTCTTTAAGATGGTACAAGATTCTATTCTCTTTTCTTCAATACATTAGCATGCCTACCCCACTGGAATTTGTTATGGTGGCTCATAGCTGCTGGTGAGCCTAAGTACAACCTTCATTCATAGGCCAAAATCTTGTATATGTGCTGTGTTGGTGTAACTATGGTTGTGTAGGTTGTGTTTTGGGAGAAAAAGCACACTAGTAGCAAGGGATAGCATGACATAATTCAGACGGTGGCGGAATGATGAACTATTACTGTGTCCTGTAGCTCATATCTTCTTGCTACCCCTGGTGTGTGTGAGAAGATTTTTTCTTGTTCTACTTCTTTTAAGTCATGGCATTTCTCTTTTCATCTCTGTATCAAGACATATTTCAGTTCAGGGAAAGGGAGAGAACCATATAAAGGAATACAGGACAACAACGTAAAGAAATATATAAAAGTACAATGAAATTTCCAGTCTAGTTTTTAGAGCACCAAAAAGAGCCTATGTTCAGCTCCAGTTGAAGTAGTTTATGGTTTTCAGATCAATTCTGAATGAAGATATTTAGTCAAAATTTTCAAAATCTGTAGGATGGATCATCAGTTTGGTTGACTTGAGAAGGTATGGCCTTCCTTTTTGAGGCTTCCAGTACAATCCCCTCTTCCTCTTTTCTAGTCTGCCTTTTGAGTTTGGCCAGATATATTTTCCATTCAGGTTAGTTTCTTCACATCCACTGTACCACCAACCACCTAAAGATAATATTACAAACACTATTCAGCACAGCTAAGATCAAATACAATCACATGAACAAAGGTGATAGTGAATAGACTCATTTGAGTGCCTTTCCTGTATAGACACCATTTCCCACGTTTTTTCTTGTGCTGCTTTCTGATCTCCTCAGATGTATCATGGGTACCTTATTGAGTGAGGTGATGAGTTGCTTGGGAGTTTTAAATACTGCAAATTGCATGGAGCTTGTCCTCCAGACTAAAAGGTTTTAGTCTGGAGGACAAGCTCCAAGCAATTTGCAGTATTTAAATACAGTAATGTTACATTTTTATGGTGTCAGACACAAACATATTGCAAGTTGCTTCTGGTGTGAGAGAATTGGCTGTTTCAAAGGATATTGCCTAGGGGATGCCTGGATGTGTTACCATCCTGCTGGGAGGCTTCTCTCATGTCCCCAATGTTACATTGGATTTAGTGCTATGATCATTCTACGTAAGCCATTTATAACATTACTGTTTACTTTAATAAGTTATTTCTTCTTCATCATCATCTGATTACTAAAGGGATGACAGAGAAAATGACTACCTGATTCGCTTTCTGGACAGCTGATGTTTCTCTCTGTGTTATTGCCATGGTCTTCTGTCAAGAACTTCAGCTCTTTTTGTTCAGGCAGAGCATAGGGGATATTCCCAGCAATTCTGAATAGAAGAACAGCGTAATCTGTCTCTGGTCCTCCCATCGTTAATGTGTACTCAATATATCGTTTGTTAGCTCTCCAGTCTTCTAGCTCCATACGTAGGATGTAGTCTGCATGGCCTACAATGGAATACATCTTATGTAGGCCAAGCCAAAATTCTCCTGGAAATCAAATAATGCAAGTAGAGCTATTAGGACAGATTGAAAGCAAGATAAAGCATCTGATTTACTAATCACATTTGCTAATTATATTAATTCAGGAGATGACCTGAGTCTTGGGAACTGTTGAACTTTTCAGATAATTTCTCCTGCAAATCTGACTCTCAGTCTCTTGGTTTATATCTTTTATATTGTGCACTAATGAACAATTTAAAAGTCAGCTAAATATAAATAGAATGGAACTGTGGTGCTTATCAGAGTCTGCAAGGGAGAGTTCAAGGCATACTTAATAGAAGTGTGTGAATGAATCTTTGTGATAAGTGAAGCAAGTGACATATATAAAAAGTTAATTGCAATGGAAATGGACTGTCATCTATGAGAAAAGAAATACACCCTTAATGGTAGTGTCATTTACTGAAGCACGTATTAATTAAGTAGACTACGTGCAGTGCAACATTAAGCATGTTTATGTAGATATATGCCATAATCACTTCAGCAAACCTTGTTCCCATGTAAATGTGCACTGGGTTGTACCTAAAGAACAGGACTGCAACACCTGTGGACCTCCAGGTGTTTTGGACTTTATCTACCAGTATTTATGACTGTTGGACAAGCAGGTTTGGGTTTCTGGGAGTTGAAGTCCCAAACACCTGGAGGGTGCCTTCATGTCTAAGTACTATTCAGAGGTAAGTACCATGCACTCATGGTGGGGTTAGAAATGCACTAGGCTTCCTGTATCCACCGTTTCTGCATCCACAGATTCACCCATCAATTGCTTAAAAGTTTTCAAAAACAAATCCAAAAAAGCAAACTTGATTTTGCTACCTTATATAATGTACTCTTGTTTTACTATGTCATTTATATAATAGGACTTAAGCGCTCATTGATTTTGGTATGGATGTGGGATCATAGAACCAAACCCCATCAGATACCAGGAGCTCACTATATTAACATAATGATAAAAATACAGCAGACCCCAGTGGCCACTAAATTGTCAAAGGCCTGGATGAACGGAAAGGTCTTTGAAGGAAAGATAGCAGAGACAGGGCCAATCTAGTCTTTTGCGAGGGGAAATGCTATTACTAGGGAGTAACAACCAAGATGGCTCTCTCAAATATCCTCACCCATGGTACACTCTCCTAAACCTTTGGCCACTAAGCCCGAAAAACTTTCTGTAATCATGCTTGGCTAAACACTGTTACTAAGCCCTTATGATCAGAAACCCCATTGTATAAGTGTTTCTTCTCATGAGAGCTCTGTAACCATGGTCAAATTAACTTGGTTACAGTGACCGTTTCAGATGTTTGTATGCAAAATTCTTGCGTTCTGACAAAAACATGGAGACATGTATGGATGGGATTCCACTTCACAGGCCAGTGAATGCCTGAATACAGCCAAACAAATCCTGCTGTCTTGATCTGTTTTAAATATATTCTTTTGCTTCTTCTAATTAATGTTGAGGTTGAAAGACTAACCAGACAATTTACTAACAAGCTGTATAATGCTTAAGTCAAAATAATAATCAGATTTGAAATTAGTAATTTAATAACCTCCTCAGAAGATTACTAATCAATTCTATCATTAGTTTTTTAAACACTAAGCTGGAAAACTATTCAGCACACATGAATAAAAAGCTGAGTAAATTGCCTAAAATTAATGTAATATTATTTCTGTAGAATATATAGTCGGCATATAGAGAATGCATCCCATGGTTGAGGGAATCAGCATCACATCACTTTACATTTTATTTATTCTAATTGAAACACGTGTAACACATATGGTTTGTTAATTTGTTTTTATGCCCATGTTGTTCAAAGTGGAAAAAAATGCATTAATGTCTATTTCAGTTTTAAAAGAACTTGCTCACTGCTCCAGTTTAGACTGGTATTGTGGAGGTTAAAAAGTTAAAACAAAACCCTTAAGAAGAATTTGGAATGCCAAGCTATATTTAGCTTGTATTTATTTGTTTTTATTGTTTTGCTTTTGTTTTGGATTTTTTTTTCTACAAGCTTCATTTAGCTAGTATTACCACATAACTACTTTCAGCCTCTGGGAAAACCAAATATCAAGAGAGATAAGATATTTACCATCAAGGTTGCCAAATCCATTTATATAGTCATCCCAAGTTTGATTGAAATCTTGTGATCCATTTGATCTGTTTTGAATGACTGTCCATGAACTTTCTGTGGATAAATAAAATATAAATAGAGCCTTAGACTATTTTACCAACTGGCTGGTACTGTTGGTCTTTTTTTTTTCAGTGCCTTCACATTTTAATGTGAAGGACTGATATTTTGCCACTTAAAATTGTCACTTATTTTTATTTTTAAAAAGACATATCTTTGATTGCCATCCAGGGTCCCATGATACAGGCAATTATTCATACCAACTCTACTTACTGTGAGATGCAGAAGGACAATTGGGCTTCCCTATCCCCCCCCCCCCACACACACACACACACACTCTCTGTGTGAAGTGTTGATTGAATTGAAATCTGTGTGTGACCTTTCATGCCAACTCTTCATCCAAACTCCTCATCACTGAAAGAGGCACATCTGTAACAAAAGTCTAAATCCAATATTGTGCGTTTTTGAGGATATCTGGATGGAAATGTGAATTGTCATTTCCAGTTTCACTGAGGAAAGCAATTCCATTAGCAAACAAACCCCATTTGCTATTTTGTGTTGTCTGTATATATGTATAAAGCTTGATATATATGTAGAAAGCTTGGAAAAGAAGTGTGTAGAGAAAACAGATGACATATTGCATAGTTGAGAAAATAGAAAAATAACAAACATTATGATCTTCACTATAAGACAGAGAAATGCTCACCAGTCAGTTCTACTGGGAAATTGGTTATTGCCAGTTTGATAAAGCAAACAACTCTTAGAGTAGCTTTCCAAGATGGAAGGAGCGTTGAGAAATTATTTTGTTGGAATCATTTGTTGTGTGAAACTACCTCTGATGTTCAGAAATGGGGCAGATGCACCATTTCATGAAAAAGATATTAGATGAATATTAAAAAATATTCATTTTGTGTAATGCTCATGAAATAACATCAAAAGTTAGAACATTTGCTCGTAATTTGATCTGACATAAACCTTTGGTTGTGAATCCACGAAAGGGAATATAATAGTTGAAGTAAATGCCTTTTGATGTTATCAATGGCAAAAAATGTTGTTGTGCCATAGACTTAGAGACAAAATAGTAAAATATGCTGCACATTAATATTTAACTAATAGGACTCTTTGTTTTTGCAGTTAAGAATTATTCTTCCAGACCTCTGCCATTGCTATAAATCTTTTCCAAAACCATAAATGTCATAAACATTAGTATGTTATGGTTGTTAGGAAAATTTATGCTAGCAATGCATATACTCCATAGCAACAGAATGTTTTAACATCATTTTAGGATGGGCAGTACTTTCCAAAAGATTAGGATGAGATTTAATGGAACAAGGCAATAGTTTGTGGCACAGGTGGACATACCTGTTTTCATCTCACAGTAGACGTTAAATGCTTTGGATCCTCTGGGATTAATAGAATAAATGCCATTAGATCTTTCTCCTCTGTTGTAAATCCCAGAGCAATCAGTAGCATTGCCTGAAAGAAATCACAGTTTCAAAGTTGCAACCATATGATTCAAGGAAGAAATTTGAAGGGAAAATACCAGCATATTCTTCTAGAAATACATCACTTTTCAGATATATCTAATATCTGTCAAACAGTTATTAAAACAGACTGTGCTCTTTTTCATGTGAGTTTAAACATTGCCTTCTAGGTGTCTGATAAAACTGATTTAGTTTTCTGGGTTTGCGATAGTTAACAATCACACTTAACTGTAAGTGTTGTGGTAAGGACTTGAGAAGTGAGATTCTGGAGAGAATGCCATCAGTAAATCCTTTGATAGGAATTTTATGGCACTTGTTCTAACAGCAGGTGCTGATAACAAGTACTTACAGGTCTGAAGGCTGAGCATGCTCAAATGTTCAAAATGTAGAGTGATGGTACAATTCAATGATGCAACAAATAGAATAAGTAGGTGGAGAACAGAATGCTAATTTTTGGGCCCTTTAATATGACAGAATTATAGCACTGTGATTACAGTTTGATGGCCATAGAAATATCTTGGGATTTTGCAATTAAGGGATGGTTATGTAGTATGGGCGATTTCAATTATTCCGATATCTGCTGGAAAACAAACTCAGCCAAGAGTACAAAGTCCAACAAATTCCTCACTTGCCTTGCAGACAATTTTATGGTCCAGAAGGTAGAAGAGGCAACAAGAGGATCAGCAACTCTTGATCTAATCTTAACAAATGTGGAAGACCTGATCAACACAGTTGAAGTGGTTGGATCCTTAGGGGCAAGTGACCATGTGCTCCTGGAGTTTGCAATACAAAGGAATGCTGAAACTAAGACCAGTCAAACACGCATTCTCGACTTTAAGAGAGCTGACTTCCAAAAAATGAAGGAATTACTGAGCGGCATTCCATGGACACCAATATTAAAAAACAAGGGAGTTAAGGATGGATGGGAGTTTTTCAAAAGTGAAATACTCAAGGCGCAAATGCAAACAGTGCCAACAAAGAAGAAAAATAAGACAAGTGCAAAGAAGCCAGAATGGATGTCCAAAGAACTTCTAACTGAGCTAAAGCTCAAAAGTGACATGCACAAGAAGTGGAAAAGGGGAGAAATCACCAAAGAAGAATTCAAACGTATAGCCAACACCTGTAGGGAAAAGGTTCGCAAGGCTAAAGCACAAAATGAGCTCAGGCTTGCCAGGGACATAAAAAACAACAAAAAAGGCTTTTTTGCTTACGTTGGTAGAAAAAGGAAGAAAAAGGAGGCGATAGGGCCTCTGCAAGGAGAAGATGGGGTGATGGCGACAGGGGACAGGGAAAAGGCAGAACTGCTCAATGCCTTCTTTGCCTCGGTCTTCTCACAAAAAGAAAGCCATCTTCTACCTCAGCAACATGGAATGGACGAAGGATTGGGGGAAATCCAACCCCAAATAGGGAAACAAGTTGTCCAGGAACACCTGGCCTCTCTAAACGAATTCAAGTCCCCAGGGCCGGATCAGCTACATCCAAGAGTATTGAAGGAATTAGCGGACGTTATTTCAGAACCACTGGCAATTATCTTCGAGAGTTCTTGGAGAACGGGAGAAGTCCCAACAGATTGGAGGAGGGCGAATGTGGTCCCTATCTTCAAGAAGGGAAAAAAGAACGACCCAAACAATTACCGTCCGGTCAGCCTCACATCGATACCAGGCAAGATTCTGGAAAAGATCATCAAGGAAGTGGTCTGCGAACACTTAGAAACAAATGCGGTCATTGCTAATAGTCAACACGGATTTACCAAAAACAAGTCATGCCAGACTAATCTGATCTCTTTTTTCGATAGAGTTACGAGTTGGGTCGATACAGGGAATGCTGTGGATGTAGCGTACCTGGATTTCAGTAAGGCCTTCGACAAAGTCCCCCACGACCTTCTGGCAAATAAACTAGTAAAATGTGGGCTAGACAAAACTACGGTTAGGTGGATCTGCAATTGGCTAAGCGAACGAACCCAAAGGGTGCTCACTAATGCGTCATCTTCATCATGGAAAGAAGTGACAAGTGGAGTGCCGCAGGGCTCCGTCCTGGGCCCGGTTCTGTTCAACATCTTTATTAACGACTTAGACGAAGGGTTAGAAGGCACGATCATCAAGTTTGCAGATGACACAAAACTGGGAGGGATAGCTAACACTCCAGAAGACAGGAGCAGAATTCAAAACGATCTTGACAGACTAGAGAGATGGGCCGAAACTAACAAAATGAAGTTCAACAGGGACAAATGCAAGATACTTCATTTCGGCAGAAAAAATGGAAATCAAAGATACAGAATGGGGGACGCCTGGCTTGACAGCAGTGTGTGCGAAAAAGACCTTGGAGTCCTCGTGGACAACAAGTTAAACATGAGCCAACAATGTGATGCAGCAGCTAAAAAAGCCAACGGGATTCTGGCCTGCATCAATAGGGGTATAGCGTCTAGATCCAGGGAAGTCCTGCTCCCCCTCTATTCTGCCTTGGTCAGACCACACCTGGAATACTGTGTCCAATTCTGGGCACCACAGTTGAAGGGAGATGTTGACAAGCTGGAAAGCGTCCAGAGGAGGGCGACTAAAATGATTAAGGGTCTGGAGAACAAGCCCTATGAGGAGCGGCTTAAAGAGCTGGGCATGTTTAGCCTGCAGAAGAGAAGGCTGAGAGGAGACATGATAGCTATGTACAAATACGTGAAGGGAAGTCATAGGGAGGAGGGAGCAAGCTTGTTTTCTGCTGCCCTGCAGACTAGGACACGGAACAATGGCTTCAAACTACAGGAAAGGAGATTCCACCTGAACATCAGGAAGAACTTCCTCACTGTGAGGGCTGTTCGACAGTGGAACTCTCTCCCCGGGGCCGTGGTGGAGGCTCCTTCCTTGGAGGCTTTTAAGCAGAGGCTGGATGGCCATCTGTCGGGGGTGCTTTGAATGCGATTTCCTGCTTCTTGGCAGGGGGTTGGACTGGATGGCCCATGAGGTCTCTTCCAACTCTACTATTCTATGATTCTATGATTCTATGATTCTATGAATTCTCATCCAGAAAATTGGTGCCTCCCTAAACTATAGTCTCCAAGGTTCCATAGGTTCCATAGGTGGAATTGTAGTGCTGTTTAATGTGAAAGGGCCCCTAGAGAAAATTATTGGTTGGAAACCTGTACAGCAGGCTTGCATAACATGTGGCCCTCCAGGTGTTTTGGACTTCAGCTCTCAGAATTCCCAAACATCTGGAGGGCTACAGATTGTGCAGACCTGTTGGGAGAAAGAACACATTGCAGCATTTTGTTTGAGATGCATTTATAGTTAATTGCTTATTCAGCATTGGCAGAACTACAGAAAATTCACTAAGATGGCTTTTGATTATGTAAATATGCAGCAAATTATATGCTATTTCATGATTTATAGATGATGATTTACAGATGATGGTCTACACCAGTGGTTCTCAACCTGTGGGTCCTCAGATGTTTTGGCCCACAACTTCCAGAAATCCTAGCCAGTTTGCCAGCTGTTAGGATTTCTGGGAGTTGAAGACCAAAACATCTGGGGAGAACCACTGGTATACACAAAGATTTTTTTCCTTCATGGGTGAGGTACCTTCATAATATTGAATTTCAGATGTTGCATTAAGTTTAATATTTCTTGTTTCATCTTCCTTTGCAGAGAGTAGTAGCTGTGCGCCATCTTGAAAAGTAGGGTTAATACTCTGAAATGAAAGGGACAAATTCTTTGGATCAGAAAATGTTCATTGATGGGAGAAAACACTTGCTTTTGTCAAAATAATAACTAACAATAATTGAAATCTCTTAGGACATAAATGTGCATATATTTCTCTATAGTCAGGGTTATAAGTGTTGACCTTTCTCTGTGGTAAGAATATTTCCAGAAAAGACTCTGGCTAGGATAAATCTGAACAGGATAAGATGTGTTGGATAACAGGAATAAATTTCTCCTCCCAAGAGGTGTCCATTAGAAGGTGGAAGAAGAATATGTCCTTCCTTCTTCTCCAGCGTGACCATGGAAGGAAGGAGGTGATAGCACACTGATATAAGACTTGACCCTCACTAGTTATGACTGCTCTAGAACTCACCTCCCTACAATTAGATTTGGAAGCTAGGCATTGAAAGGAAGTCAGTTCATAATAAAATATGTAATATATTGTATATTTCAATCTCCAATCTATTTGTTTTAGTTGTGGGAGTAAGCAAGGAATTGGGGAAAACATTTTCCCTTCATAGTTTCAATGTATCCAGAAAACTTTACTTCACTAAGTTTTAACATCTGTAATCCAAGATAGAAATACACATTTTGAGACCAAATGAATTCTCCCCATCATACCACCTGTTTTATCCATTTATCCTGTTTGATAAATTCTGTCACATGAGCATGATTTACCATATTATAAAAGTCCTCATTTTCCATTACAGAATTATATTAGTAGGCTGATTTTGTTAATTGCAGTAGAACTCAATAAGACTTACTCAAGCTATTAGCTGAGTGAGCAAAATATGTCTCCTAACTGAACCTCTTGAAGTAGGGAACAAAACACTCTTTAACTAGAAAACCAAATCCTGCAGTTGTAAACATTCCACTTAGTGAAGCCACACTGAACAAAGGAAAACCTGCAAGCTTAACTCTCTCCCCAAATTTATCAAAATTGGCTCTTGTGGATTGCATGTGGCACAAAACTGACTGTGTTCTGTTTACAAATTATATGTTTAATTGTGTAGCTTAAAATTCCTAAGAAATACACCTAAAACTGTAATTTGAGTGGAGGCTTTGTGGTCTATAAAATCTTTCAAGTAATATTCAAACTGAATTATAATACAAGGAATGCTTTTTAAAAAATATAAAATATCAGAAAAACTAATGGAAGATACTGTTCACAGATTTCTTAGATATTACTTTAGAGCCAGAAGGGTAAATGTGCATCCTATGAGTGGTGTGCAACTTATGTTTTTTTCCCCCATCCCTTGAACTTCACCACCAAGTGCTTCTTAAAATGACACTTTCATTAAGTGTGATTATCTATTCACTTCTTTTTGTTTATCACTGTACCTTTCCTTGTTTTTCCCAACACTTGAAAAAAGTTCATTTACTAAATCTTAGAAACTGGAAATAATTGGGGCATTTCTCATTTCAATGTTTTGGTTTGACCCAAGGGAGTTTGCAAGGAAGGATGCAATGAAGCAGCCCCTCACCTACCATGGCTTCCCACCTCCTTCTTTAGAAACAGTGCAGTTATGAAATCTAGAGAAAAGTGTCATCTGCTTTTCCTCTCTGTACTTTGCGCTTTAAAAACACACTGGAAAGGATTACTACAATGACCATTGTAGAGAATGACATGCTTACCTTCTCTTTCAAGTCCTGTATTTGTTCTTGCTGTTTGGCAAGCTGAGCATGTTGGTTTTGAACTATTTTGAGGAGATTTTGGAGGTGGTTGTCCTGCTGCTCCACCACATTCTGAAGGGAGAACAAAATAATGATTTGGATCCTAAAGAGCATTGAATGTATTGGGCAGCCCATTAACTCTTTGAGCAGCACATGACAGCATGACACATAATACCACAGTCAATGTAGAGTTTGCATTACAGTATAAGAAACATGGTGAACATGAAAGAACTTGGCTGTAGCCTGTGAAAAGGGTTTAGGTATACCTCAGTGAATGAAGTAGATGTTCTGCTTAAGAGAAAATTTGACATAAGGGACAGAAAAAACAGTTTCTTAACAGTGCAAAAAGAAGAATTCAACATGTTTCAAAACTAACTGTATGCACATTTGGCATGAAATAATCAAGTCAGCTAAGACTTTCTGTATATATTTCAGATTTAAATGTTAATGTCAAACTATGTAGTATAATTTTACATAGAATGTGTGCTACATTAGAATAGTAAAGAAAAGAAACTTTAAATATTAAATAACCCAAAAATAAAGTAAGGCATTAATACTAAACTAATCTGGGAATCTTCTGCTGCAACACATCCAGTAAAGTGGTTTAAAACATTTTGAATTTCATAGAGGCCATTGAAGACTTCTTCCAAAATACAGTACATTTAAGGTGACTTTTTCTTACACCAACTTCCACTTTTATTTTGATTTCCACATTGGTGGGCAAAGCAACAGGTCAGGTTTTTAAACATGCTGACTTCCTTATGTTCTTTTCCTGCTTCTCTCTGTTTTCTTGCTCATACATGTTTGTTAAGAGATTCTAGAGTCAGGTGCTGTTACATTGCCTATTGGATGCAGGGGCATGTTACAGTAGGATTGGCTAGACTAAATCATTTTGTTTATTGTTCACTAAGAACATAGTGTACTGAACATGACAGCGGAACTAAAAGAATCATAGAGTTGGAAGAAACTGCAAAGGCCTTCCAATTCAAGGGAAAATCAATAAAGTCTTCTACAAATGGAAGAAACATATCAATTAGTTTTCCATTAAGGAAAACTAATTGATATGGGGCCGGGCTGTGGCGCAGCTGTTGAGCAGCTGCCTTAAATCACTCTTACCATGAGGTCATGAGTTCGAGGCCAGCCCGTGGCGGGGTGAGCACCCGTCAATTAAAAATAAAAAATAGCCCCTGCTCGTTGCTGACCTAGCAACCCGAAAGATAGTTGCATCTATCAAGTAGGAGATAAGGTACCACTTATAAAGTGGGGAGGCAAGATTAACTAATTTACGACCTGGAATGAGGAAGTGTCGTCAGTGTGGATGATGAAGCAGCTGCTCCCCCCTGTGGCCAGAATCGAACATCCCCTCAGAAGAAGGTTAACTTGCCTCTGCGTGTGTCTCTCAGTCTCTGTTTGATGTGTTTATGGGCATTGAATGTTTGCCCTATGTGTGTTATAATGTGATCCGCCCTGAGTCCCCTTCGGGGTGAGAAGGGCGGAATATAAATACTGTAAATAAATAAATAAATAAAATAACAGTTCTGGAATGTGAGAGTCTTTGGTTAGCAACTGTCCTCAAAATCTATTTGGTTACCATGCTACATAAAAATAGCAAACATTTAATTAAATATAGCTGACAGTTAATATACAGTTAGGTCAAAACTCAATAGCAAAATAAGGTAAAGTAACGTTTGTATAATTTGATATAATTTGATGCAGAAAATCCATAATGAATGTGGTTTAGCATTCAAGATCTCAAGATGTTTTTGACATCAACTCTTAAGATGTCCCAGACAGCAGGACCTGTAATATCAGATTATTGGAGTTATAGTCTAAACATCAATGAGGGGTGTCTCTTTATCATTTTGTTTTTACAGTGACAACTAGTCATTATTTTCATGATTTTAAAAAAGTTCTCAAAAATGTCAAGACTGATACTCAGAAACCCACATCAGTTTACTCTGGCTCTTCAAAACTGATTTCATATCTACTTACTTTGAGTGATGAAATTTCTTCAGGTTCCTGAATTTCAAGCAGTGTCTGAAACAACTCTGTTAATTTTTCTTCAAGCCTCTCTACTTTGTCTTGAAGTTGAATCTTTTCCTGTGAAAGAATTTGCATTTTGGAGTTAAGCTCCAGAGATGCATTCCTTATCTCTTCATTGTTAGTTTGTAGTCTGGCTGTTGTTTTTCTTAGTTGTTCCTCTTCCTCCTTAATTTCGTTGGTTTGTTGTGAGATCTCAGAGAACGACCGATCAAAAATATTAAGCTTCTGGAAGATGCCATCCATTTGGCCCTTGGTCTTGATAGCAAAATCTTTAAGACCACGCCCGAGGTGGAGTAGCCCATTGGCTAGTAATTGCACATCCTGTAACATGGCAAACCTGGACTTTGGCTCAGGAATTACTGGTTCAAAGGAAGTACCATGGTCTTCATCTATTCTAGTTGAAATTACTAAAGAAATTATAAGGAGAAATATCAGGACTGATTTCATTTTTTCCCGTAGTAATAGTCTTCAAAATATTCCTCCAGTCATTAGCCTTTCTCTGTGATAGTTTTAGCAGAACTTAGTTTGTCTTTCAACATAGTCTTCTGGTCAGTTCTTAAAAGTGAAGTTAGCATAGTTGATCATTAAACCTAAATGGATATAACCTGTGTCCTCTGGGCTTTTTCTTCTATCAAAATAGATGAACCCATGACCAGGAATAAATAGTTGTTGAATAGGCCATACTTATTGATAGAAATACATTTTTAAAACTCTGATTCTAAACTGGACATGCCAGTCACTACAGTGATTTATGTTATTATTATAAACTTAAGTTGAAAATAACTTTTGCTGTGTTCATTGTTTTTGTTCCTTGTTGCTGTTTATTTTGCAGAGAGGTTATTTGGTCTTGCAGGGTGGGTCCTTCTAACCCAGTGGTTCCCAACCTGTGGTACGTGGACCAACGGTGGTCCCCAAGAACTAAAATATGGTCCATGGTCTCACCGTTATTAACCCTCTTATAGTGCCGAGGCAACGGGGATGTCAGGAGCGGAGAGGCTGACTATCCACAAAAGGCGTGACAACAAGACTCCTGACTGCTGCTTCTCCTCTTCCTCCCTCCCCCTGAGTGGAGCCGGTTCTCGTGGCGCCTGGAAGCAGGGGCACCTTGGTGTTTTCGTTTTTAGGCCTGTTCCTGGGGTTATTTGGGGTGCTGATTCAGAAAATTGCATTGGATAGATCACTTCAGGTCTAGATAAAATGTGATTTTCTGTGGGTAAGCAGATGGCGACTACTGTGTGGCATATGTTCTGTATCGGAAACTAGAGCTGATGTGGTCTATCCAGTGCAATTTTCTGAATCAGCACCCCAATTAACCAAACCGGATCTAAAGTTGACTAAAAACAGATTTGTAACCCTTTTGGTACTAGTGTTGGAGAATGTTCCCTGGTCAAAGTGGTCCCTGGTCAAAAAAAGATTGGGAACCACTGTTCTAACCTGTTACATGGGGAATCCCACTGGATCATTAATTTTCTTTGTGTGAACCTGAACAAGGAATAGTAATATGCTCATTAGACAAATGTGTTATCTTTGAATTTTTGATATTAGACCTTTTCAGCAGGACAAATTGGCTATATACATTTTATTTTAAAGTTGCAGAAGTACCCAAATTCACATGGTTTGAACCCTCTTAATCTGCCAGGCTTGTACTTGTGCTTTTCTCCTGTCTTCTGTTTCTTCTCTCTCCCTCCCCCCCTTTCTTTCTCACTGGTCTTATTTTCTCTCTAACACTCCTCTAATCAGGAGAATGCAATAATGTCACTCAGCACTTTTATTCAAAGAGTTTAGGATCCTGCATAACAAAATATACAATTTACCTAGAGGCCCTGGGGAGAAATGACTATCCTAGGCTTTATCGCAAGAGGAGGTTGATCATCTGCCACATGCTGCTTATAAATAACATTGCAGGTTACAAACAAATTATAATAAAATAAATCAATCAGTTATAAAATACTTCTAAAAAACATCATCCTAGAGTTCCCTTAGTGTGAAAGCCAACTTCTGCACATATGGCTTTCAGTCTTGTGGTCATGGCAGAGATAAACACGGACAGATACACATTCTCTTTTATTGTTATTTTGGACTGTTTTTAAAAAGATCTCATTTTGAAAGGGAAAAAATGCATGTTAGCAAAATAGTGGGGTGATGAACATAATGTTTTTCTAAATTTGGTCACTTTTTCTCAGCCTTCATTTCTCTTACAATAGTTTTGATCTGCTATATAGGATTGAGATGCTGTTGTGGAATCGGAGACATCTCATTGGAAGACCATATGAGTATTCTGATGCTTAATTAGTTAAATTATAGCAAGATTTTTTCTTTCTGCCTATAGACATTTCCCTTTTGTACAAGATTCTAGGTCCAGGAATCTTTGCTGAATGACTGTAGGACTTGGTTGAACCATGGTTAACTGTTGTTTCAATGTTTGCACAAAATGGGAAGCTTTAGCTAGTGGAGTAGAGCCTAAATATATCAGATCCTGTCTGATCTTGGAAACTAAGTAAGGTCAATTAGTACTTGGATGGAAGACCACCAACATATATCAGGTGCTGTAGGCTATATTTCAGAGGAATGAAATGTAAACCACCTCTTGAGTATGCCTTGCCTAAGAAAGCCATTTGGAATTCATATTGTTGAGATAAACTGGACTTGAAGGCACATAAACACACTCTGCTAGTGGAAGACTCCTTCATTTGTATGATGACTCATGGAAGGGTCATTTTAACTGGTTGTAATAGTAATAGGAGCACAGTGGTTCTCAACCTGGGGTCCCCAGATGTTTTTGACCTACAACTCCCAGAAATCCCAGCCAGTTTTCCAGCCAAAAACATCTGGGGAGCCCAGGCTGAGAACCACTGTAGTAACAGGTTATGATCATGGTGGTGGTGCTGATAGTGGTAGCTAAAAGATGAGTGTAGGGGAAAGGGCAGGCAACACCATACAAAGACAAAGAAGGTAACCTTTAAAAACTAAAGAAGGATTTTTCTCACAATAAATTTGTTTTTGGGTTCAGTTACTTCATTCAGTTACACTGACCTGGATATGTTCAAGGCCATTTTTTCTCCCACGCAAACAGTACTGTCAACACTAGGTCAAGATTCTGTTTGCTCAGCTTCCATCTATCCCTGGTGAACAAGTAAATGAATATTGGGCTTGGGAAGAGGATAGAGTTGCTATTTTGTCAGGTGGGCACATGAATAAAAAATGGTCCCCATTCCATCCATATTTCTCCACCCTTGGATAAGCGAAATGGCACTTTTAGTAAGTTAACAGCAGAGCTTAAAAATTACTTTTTAAACTACAATTCCAAGAATGAGCATGGTCAGCTGTACTTCTCAAAGGTAACGTTTTCAAGCTCTTAAAGGAAAACATCACATCATTAAAAACAGCAATTGTTTTGCTACTGCCAGATTTATTCAGGAATGGACAATATATAGCCTTTGTATCACAAATGATACTTGCCTGAATTTCTTGAATCCTTCAGCCTCATTTGACTTTTCTACAAGGAAGCAATGGAGATCTCTAGTGAAAGCAGTAGGTAGAAATAATGGAGAAGAGAAGACATAGTGAAAAAGAAGAAGAATTGCCTTTCCTACTTTTAGCTGTGGTTCTCGTCATCATCAGTGTGTACTGTAGAAGGCATATATTCTACTACTCTTCAGTTATGTAGAAGGTTAGGATTGGATTTGTGGGTTTAACTTTTACAGATTTGGTTAATTTGTTCCTTGCAGGAATCTCTAAATCAAAACTCTGTGGTCAGCTTCCACCAAAGATTGGCGATACAGTCATGCTTTTCTACACAGTCATATAACCCAGAATATCAAGGCAGGAAATCCCACAATATCTGCTTTGAACTGGGTTATCTGAGTTCACACTGCCAGATATTTCAGTTCAAAGCAGATAATGTGGGGTTTTATTCAGCTGTGTGGAAAAAAAGGAAGTTTTTTTATTCATGGGTCTTCACCTTCTGAGGGGGTCCTAGAGTAGGCTGTAGATTAGGACCTCCTCAGAAGTTCTAGCAGCCAGAATTCACTGAAATGACCCTGCCTTCAAATCACCAGAAGAAATAATGTTACCAAAGGAGATATTTGAGAACACGTTTTGTCCATTTAAAGACAAACATGGTCCACTAACCTCGTGAACCTGTAGAAGATCTCTGTTCTTAATGCAGAGATCATGCTTTGAAAATACATTTAAATTTCTCTCTTAAGTCACTAATAATACTTAATGAAAGTTTTATGAGCAAAGTACATTTTAAAATAAATTTTCACATCCATTTTTATTTGAAAAAGCACATCGAGGAGCCAAATGTATTCATGCCAGAATGAAATAATTTAGGAGAGCCACAAAAGAATAAGAGGAAATCCTTCAGCAGCTGCCTGCAGAAATAATAAAGAGAACATTGATTAAACAAGGTGACCAATGGGGATGAAATTCAGGCGCCTAATTCACCATGAAGGTCTTAATTTTGAAACAGGAAGAATTGCCTGTCCAGGAACTTTCGTTTATGCAGTGCATGAAGGCAAGAGATAATGTGGCCAATCGTCCTCCCAATACAAGGATCAGAAATTGTATTGGATATGGATGAAGTGACCTTCTTGCAATAGAATAAATCTTTCTGCAAATAGGGATGGATTGGATTCAGCCCACTGGGAATGGGGGGTCATAGTTGAACAGGAAATGGGGCTGTACTTCTTAGGTATTTGCTGGAGTAAATGTTTTGGATAATGTGACAATATTTTTGCTCAGTTTGTAAAAAGCTAAATATGAAAACTTTCACTCGTCATATCGAAACAGACACAGGTTTAATGAGAATGTGAACATGCAGGGTTTCCTCTTCCATCACTGTTTGGTTTTTTATTCTGTCTCTATTATATGCCATCCTTCAGTAAAACATGAGGAAGCCAGCTGAAAAGGTGAGTTAAGGGTGCTCATTTTTATAATACCATAATTGGCAAATACAAAAACAAATTATGCATTTCATCCAACTTCTTTGACATTCACATACCATGTAGCCAACATCTGCCTGATATTTGCACATTGCTCCTATTCCATTTCCTTCAATTTATCAATCTGAACTGCCAGCCTGGACTGCCACTGATAGTTTCCTCTTGACCTTTACCAAACAACATCCTGCACCTCTCTCCCTGATAACTGGGGGAAAAAATTGAACCAAAGAGAAAAGATCAATTAAATTGTTCTTAGCCTTTGTTCTGATATTGATATTCAGAGGTAATTCAAGGATTCTAGATATGTAGAAAAAGAAAATGTCTACAAGAAAACCCCTCTCATGAAAGTCTATCCAAACCTATCTCATCAACAGGTCTGTCTTTGCCTTACAGTGTCATGAACACCTACTGAGAATGGAAACATGTTAAAGACATCTGTTGGAAGATGTTCTGTCAGACCATTCTTTGCCGTAGCTATCACATTCAAAAATTTGTCAGGTCCAGGCAAAAGCTGGCCCCTTGCCCAACCCTGATATATAAGACATACATGTACCTTGTTATTTATTTACTAGTGTATGCATTGTGTTAGCTATCTCTACCACAAGAAAATAACAATCTGATGAGTGATTATGTACTATAAATAGGCATTTTCCTGCATTGAGTAACAGAAGTCTACTGATAAGATACATAAGCAGAACACGAAAATCAGGAGACTAAGCTGCTGTAAGTCTTTCAGGCTGTATGGTTTTGTTCCAGAGGAGTATGAGAAGAAAGGAATAATGTATAATTTGATGAGAACAGCACTGAAAGAACTAGTTACTTGAAAGCATGTCTGGCTTATTCAGTTTGGTTTACTCCCTATGAATTACATTTAGGATTTCAGCAAAAACTTTTCTTGGTCAAAATTAATACATTTGTGATTACAATGCTGTCTAAGAGGTTTCCAAACAACTCAGTGCACATGTGCCTTCCATCACATAATGGGTCCGACTTTTTTTTTCTTATTCTACAGAAATCTTCTCTACGTCTACCCTCAAAGCCTTAATTTTGCCAACCGTCAAGGATCTGCTCGGAATATCACTGTGAAAGTCCAGTTTATGTTTGGAGAGGATCCAAGCAATGCAATGCCGGTATGGTGCTTGTACTTGTGTTTTATTCCTTTTTCAGTCTTAAGGCTTTAGTTAGTCTTTATGTCTATTTTTCTGTGTTCAGCAATCCTGTTTGGTCTGTGTTCCTTTTGCTTCTCTCTGCATTCCCAGACCAAAAATAGAGTGAAAATGGAGTACGGAGCAGAATTCTGGAATCTTTAAATTACAGGCTGCACATGGCCCCCCACCCCCAGAGAAAGAATTGACAAAAATGGATATGAAAGAGATCAAATGCTGAGGCTACCCTCTTTCCCCGAAAATAAGACATCCCCTGAAAATAAGACCTAGTAGAGATTTTGCTGAATTGCTAAATATAAGGCCTCCCCCGAAAGTAAGACCTAGCAAAGTTTTTGTTTGGAAGCATGCCCTCCAAACAGAACAACAGAGCATGCAGGATCGGTAAATGTACGTACCATAAAGTGTTGTACATGGAAATATTGGTAGTAACAAGAAATTCTTGATAGGATTCACAGTTTGTCTGGTTATGCTGGTTTGTGATTATAACTACTGTACAGTTTATAATAAATGTTCATTTTTTTGTTCAACAATAAATATGAATTTTTCTTCACGGAAAAATAAGACATCCCCTGAAAATAAGGCCTAGCACATCTTTGGGAGCAAAACATAATATAAGACTGACTTATTTTCTGGGAAGCATGGTAGACTCCTCGATCCTCACAGTTTTGCACTGTTGTTTTAAATTGGAGGAGGGTGCCGTTTTTTTTGCACACAGCCCCCCCCCCCCAATACTGCTTGTATATCCCCCCCCCCCCGCACACGCACGCACACCGTCCTCTGTCTTTGTGTCTTACAGTAGCAGTTCATCTTTTGAATAGTTAACAGGCTTCTCTGTAATGAAACATAAAAAATAACTACTTTCAAAAGCTACAAGCAGACTTCCATTTTCACTTCAATTTTTTGGAAAATCATATAGATCTGGGAGGATGTTGGGTCAGAAAAAAATCCACTAAATCCACTGAACAGGCTTACTTCTGGTTTAGATAGAAATATGGCATTTTGTTCTATCTAGTTTTAAATCTTTACTCCTTCAAATCTCTTTTATTCCCTTTCACTTAGCCATACTTTGTGGGGATGATAGGAGTTGATGTTCAAAATATATGGAGGGTGAAAGTAAAATGCATTCTGTTCTATTACAATGTCCATTCTTTTGTAGTTCTTGAAGTTTCTTTCTCAGAGCACTTTATTCATGGCTAATATCACCTGATCTGTTTGAGATATGGGAATCCTATTTCTACCAAGACCTTCTCAACTATCTCTCCAGCCAAATGTTTTTCTATCTATTTTGGTTGTTTTTTTTTTTTAAATCACTATTTACACTGTTGCATCTAATAGAGTATACCAGAGAAAAAGAAGTTCTCACTGAAAAACATTTGGTAAGGGTTTATTAGCTTGATGTCCAAAGGACATGGAGAGAACATTCAAAGGCCTAATTTTGTTCACTTTGGCAGGTAATCTTTGGGAAATCCAGCTGTGCTGAATTTTCAAAAGACGCATACACAGCGGTTGTTTATCATAACAGGTAAGATTCAGAATGTGTTTAATTAGTAACTAACTAGCTGGACTTCATGTGGCATTAAGCACATAATATTGGAAAATCAGGTATAAGATGATTGTGGATAGCTCACTTAGCAGTAACGACTAAAGTGTCAGAATCACAGGTTGGTGCCATTGGTGTTGCAAATGTGGTGGATACTTTAAAGCATTTGAACACTTTATTTGGCATGTATGGCCCACTTATCAATAGATTAAGTACAATTTCTCTAGTTTCATTCATCTAAATGTAACAACATTCCAAAAAGTATCCTCAAGTGTTCATAGAATCATAGAGTTGGAAGAGACCTCATGGGCCATCCAGTCCAACCCCCCTGCCAAGAAGCAGGAAAATCACATTAATTGGCTTTCTAGTTACTGCAGTGCAATTCTGTGGTATGCTTCCAGTTTAAGTATTGTCAAAATATTGTCCTGTAACTATATATATTCCATGAGAAGCTGAATTGCCTTCTGAACCACCTGCAACCTACATCCTACCACTGCTGGAAAATTCACTAGCACAGTGGGGGGAAATTATGAAGAAGCCATATATTTTTCCTTAAATATAACATGTATGAGGAATGTGGACCTTGTTTTAAAACAGGACCACAGTCCCAGATGGCTTTAAGGAAGATAATTCTGCTTTTTGAAAAAGCATGTGCTCCCAACCTTTTGAGACTTTTAAGGAAAATGTAGTGGGTTTTTTTTTTTTGCTACTGCTGAAATTTAACAGCATGAAAGTGCAGAATCAACAGGTTTGGTTCAGAAGGATGCTTCTAGACCACCCATGGCTATATTAAAATCGTTCACACAAAGAAAACATCACATCGATAAGCATAATACGTTTCATGTGAAGAATCTGAAATTTCAGTTTTGCAAAGCATGACATGTTGGACTCAACATTGGCAAAGGCTCACTGATATTTTATTTTAATCAGATTTGAAATAATGGCTTGATTGGTATTTTCCTTAAATGTCTTGCACGTTGTATGTTCTATTTGATACTGGAATTCTCTCATTTAGGAATAAACTAGTCAATAACGCCAGATTTGGATAACTTAAAAAAACCAGTCCTGTAAGTTTCTATAAAACCATGTGTATTAATGTAATCCTGATCTAAAGACTTTCTTATGGTCTTTTGAATTTGTATCAATTGTCTTGGGAGGTCTATTTTTCACCTGAAATATGCCCAGACATAAGTCGTGACCTTCAAGCTCTTTGTTATGAGAATAAGCCCATAAAGGGAAAAAGTGGTTTAGGACTGATGCCAAAGTGCCATAATCCTATTAAAGTTTAGAGTGTCCAAATCCCATTTTAAGTTTCATTTGGCCTTTTCAGGGATTTGTTGTACTCTTGACTTTTAAAACGCACAGAGCATAAATCTTCTTGTAGTCCAAGTATTCTAGCAAAACACATAACACTTGGGCTTAATAAACTTTTGGTAATGAGGATAGCATTTATCTAAGACATGAGGTTGAAAAGACCCTTTGCCTCCCCAGTGGAGTACCAGGGATAAAACCCTTTTCTCCTTCCCAAGGGTAATACCCTTCCTTCCTTGGATGCAAATAGGAACAAGTGCACTATAGATTTGAAATGCTAAGACCTCATGAGATATTACCTCAAATTTCCTTCTGAGCTTGTAGCCGAAGAAGGAAGAAGAGGGCGATTTCCTTTCATCACTGTCAGGTGCCTTGAAGTTGCTCCAAACCACCATGGCAATGAAATATGAGATAAACCACCACTAATCAGTAGAGGTGGCAATTATGCAATTATGCTATGTCTTGAAGGGGCTAGAAGCATATTGGAAGTGTGGGTAAACATATTTTTGTAATTTATTCCTTTTTAAAAGAATAGTATATTAGTGGTTTAGAACTCTCTTGCCTCACCCTTCAAACTAGTGTTCCTTTCTGTGCACAGAAAGAATATTAAGCAATGTGTTTGTTTTTAAAGTGGGGCCCAACGTGGTTTCCAAAACATTGGAGGAACTCTCTTCTGCAGTGTATTCAAGATGCTCTCATTTTTTTGATTTTCCATATGTTTTTATTTGTTGATATTTCATGTCCCTTTTGGACTACCAATAATAATAACAACAACAACAACAACAACAACAACAACATTTTGTACCCTGCCTCCATGTCTGTGAAGGGATTCGGGGCAGCTTACATATAGCACAAGGTGCCTAAAACAACACATAAAATAAACAGACAGACAGTACAATACAAAATAAAATCATGAGTATATAAAACAACAATTTGAACTCAGGACAGCTCCCAATAACCTATATGGCACCAACGGGCCATCTATCCACATCTGTTATTCTGAGTGGAACAAAACTTGAGATCCTTTTAATTGTTGCCAATAGGGATTGAAATGAGAATCTTCTGCATTCAGAGCTTCCTCTCTGGCACTGGGTCAAGCTACCAGAGTGTCATCAAGACAAGGAAATTATTGATTCCATGAAGTTTTGGTTGCCACACATTTATCGTTTAACAAAGGCAGTTCACCTCTGGGAAAGGAAAACAGAAAACTAAGTTATCTAGACCTGCTAAGTTTGATATTTACAGATATACATCTATTTTATATCTCAAAACAGATCTCCGGATTTTCATGAAGAGATTAAGATAAAGCTCCCTGCAACATTAACTGACCATCACCACCTGCTTTTTACTTTTTATCATGTCAGTTGCCAACAAAAGCAAAACACCCCTCTTGAAACTCCTGTTGGATACACGGTACAATGGCTAAACCTTTTTCCTTTTGTTCTTTATTTCCTTTTCAGTTTTTAGCCATGTGAAAGAAAAGATCAAGTTTGGGTGTGCTTAGTTTGTACCAGTCATTTTGATAAGAGGCTTTGGAACAACACTGCCAGTTAAGTCAAATCTGACTCTGACATCACTGAAAGATTACTGATTAGAAATGATCACTCACAACAAACACCCTTTTGAAAAAGTACAGTTGGCACACTAGCCTCAAGTGTGCTAATTCCTGGACATCCCTAAAACCACCAGTTTCAGTGTTGGATCCACTGAAGAAACTAAAGCCATCACTATCCCATTACAAAGCATGAAGCCAGATTGAAATAGATCTGGAGAATCAGTTTAATCCAAGACCTCCTGGAGCTAAAACATCAAAGAATCTGTTACTGGAAACTGGACAGAAATTATTCAGTAGGATGGAATTCAGAAAGGCATTTTTCAGTATTCCTCCATCAGGAACACTGAAAATATGTCTTGCTGCAATGGTCCACAATTTGCCTTCCACACTCTGTTAATTTCATCCATAACTTTTGTGACTTAGGACACTGAAGGGCTCAACACACAAATAGAATTGTTTTAGCTGTTTCAAGGACTTTGTTCACATGTCAGTCTTGAAAAATAAATATTATCACAAGACAAGCAGGCAGCAAAATTACATCCATTAACCCTGTATTAATTCTAAAATCCAGGTCAGAATGGAGCCAAGCAATTACTGTATATTGCTATTACTATTATTGTCATCATCATCATTGTCTCTATTGTAGAATCACAGGTTACAAGGTCCACTGAGTCCAACCCTACTGCTGTGCAGGAATGTACAATCTAAGCACTCCTGACCAATGGATATCCAGCTGCTGTTTATTACCACCCTCCTCATCACCACTTATCATCTGCCTCCTCGTTTTGTTTATATCTTAACATTTCCCCAGCCTTGTGACTTTGTATTGGGCAACTTGGTTGTAATGGCCTGAGCTTTTCAGTATCAGAATGAAACTCTATTTACCATTAACTTGAAATGTAGTAATCTTTATCTGGTTTCAAGTTTCTTGTTTGAAATGGAAAACATATTGGTTTTCGTTTAATTATAGTATACTGTTTAGAGTTTGAGACAAAGACTTGGGAGATCCAGATCCTAGCCTTCTCAATGCCGTGAAAGTCATTTGAGAAAATCACAATCTCTTAGTGTGATCCGTTTCAAAGGGTGGATATTATGAGACTAGGAGAGCTTTGCATATTGCATAGAGTGAATTGGATAAGAAAGCAAGATAGAAACATAAATAACAAAATATGTGCATGAATCACTAAATGTTTTGTTCCCCTGAACACAAATCTTTGCATGCATTGTAGTCCTTTAACCCAACTGTATTTCTCCAGCTAAAATGTAAAGAACCCCAAATGATTGAATGAGCTGAGGGTGCCTTACATACCACTTATATGACATTATGTCTTCTCTTTCCAATTTAAGTGGATACCCATGCTCCAGAATGGACGGTTAAAGACTGGTCAGTTCTGCCTCCCTGTTTCCCTGGAGAAGCCACCACAAGCTTATTCTGTGCTCTCACCAGAGGTCAGTTATTCCTTACACTAATGTGGCTCAGCAAGGCAATTTATGCAATAAAATGTCTGAATGCAAATCTTTAAAAAGATATTCATATCATCTTCAACTATATTGGGTGGGATGAAAGTTCTGGCTACAAATACCTGAACTGTACTTCTGTTTTGTTGTATATAAAAAGACTCAAAAGTGGTTTTATTATGTATATATTGCTTTCTTATCAGGTACAACTTCCTGGAATGAAGTGGGTGGATAACCATAAAGGAGTTTTCAATGTAGAAATCATTTCTGTATCAACCATCCATACACAGGTATATATTAACAGACAGCAATATTTAAAGTTGAACTGATATATTTGTTGACTTTTCTCATAGCACCTGTCTGGATAGACAATATTATCCCTCCATTCTCAGGTGCATGTTGTGGGCTGCACCCTGCCACCGAATTCTAGCTGCAAACTTCAAAACACTATTTGAAACATAATCAAAATATCTTTGTTTTTTGAAAGAGTTTTTTGTCAATACTTTTCGTCACCAAATCTTGATGGTTTGATTTGGAAAGGGCTGGAAAAACAGCCTTGTGGCCCACTTATGATTCATTTGGGGCCCATAGACGATTTATCTGCTTATGAGCACACAGAAATAAGTGCATTTGCATGTGTGTTCTTGTTTAGCATCAATTAAATGGATCAGGTACTTTAAAAATAGGTAAATGTTTTAAAACAATACAACTTAGTGTATAATTCTTGACTTTTTGAATATATAGGATCCTTACCTCGATAAGTTCTTTGCGCTTGTGCATGCCCTGGATGAACATATGTTCCCTGTACGGATTGGTGACATGAGAATAATGGAAAACAACTTGGAAAATGAATTAAAGGGCAGTATTTCAGCTTTGAGTTCATCCCAACTGGAGCCTGTGGTGCGATTTCTTCATCTCCTGCTTGACAAACTGATCCTTTTGGTTATACGACCTCCTATCATTGCAGGCCAAATAGGTATTTTATTTAAATTTTCAGTTTTCATTAAAATATAATTCAGTTTTAATTGAAATTTTGGGTTTTACAGTATTTCAGATTTTAAAATTCTGAATAATGGATGCTCAACTTATATCTCTTGTCAGTATTTCATAGATAAAATGTTGATTGTTCCCATTTCATTTAAGCCATGGTTTCATGTACCATTCTGATTATATTTCTGCAAATATTTGTGATTCATGGTATTAGGTATTTATAATTTTAAGTATTTAATTATGTAAGAGCTGCGGTGGTGCAATGGGTTAAACCTTTGTGCTGGCTGAACTGCTGACTTGAAAGTTGGGTTGCTGACTTGAAGGTTGAGTTTGAATCCATGAGATGGAGTGAGCTCCCATCTGTCAGCTCTAGCTTGTGGGGACATGTGAGACGCCTCCCAGCAGGATGGTAACACATCCGGGCATCCCCTGGGTAATGTCTCTGTAGATGGCCAATTCTCTCACACCAGAAGTGACTTGCAATATGTTCTCAACTTGCTTCTGACATGATAAAAATATTTAATTATGTGATTTTTAAACATGCAATCTATTTTAAGTAATTCATAATGTTAGTGATATAGTGAAAATCATATATACATCATAAGAATTATACTAAATTTCTTGTTTGGAAGAAAAAACCCTTTCAAATTCAAACTGCTCAGGTTTCTTCTAACAATCATTCAGATGTTTCCTGCCTGTACTGAAACTCATATTTCCAATTACATTTAAGATACTGTATAGATTATATTTATGTTAATTTACTTTACTTTCCTTTTTAAAATAACCACTTATTCTTCATCTTTAAACTTAGCTACTTTGATAGTGAAACTACCAACACTAATTAATAGCCTGATCCCACACTTTCCCCTCTATTTTCTTCTAGTTAATCTGGGACAAGCATCTTTTGAAGCCATGGCCTCTATTGTTAATAGGCTGCACAAAAACCTAGAAGGAAACCAAGACCAGCATGGCAGGAACAGTCTTCTCACGTCATATATTTATTATGTTTTTCGTTTACCGAACACCTCTTCCAATTCCCCATCACCAGGTATATTCAGTTTTAAAAGGCTTTTACATTGAAAGAATACAACTGAAGGGCATGATTTCAGGGGTTAATTGAATTATCAGTCATCGGGATTTAACTCACCTTAAGGAATGGGAAATGTTAGGATAGATTGACCATGGCTGACGTGATACACTGGACAGCTGTTACATTTTGCCAGTTTAGCTTTCTCACAACAACTGCTCATGTTATAACTTTATAACCATACTTAATGATCCTCAGTTTCTAGAAGTAAATGGGATATGTAGATAGGGGAATTTGCAAATGTGAAAGGTCAACTGTACAGCGTATTTCCCTTACTAATGAGTCAGTGCAGAGATTTGTACTGGGTGAAGATATTCCAAGATAAAGCCCTGCGTGAGTAGTAGTAGTAGTAGTTGTTGTGTTTATTTATATCCCACTTTATCTCTCCCTAAGGAGACTCAAAGCAGCTTACAATTAAAAGCATGACAACATAATTTAAGATATACAATATGCAAACATTAAAACAGAATTAAACATAACAGTACTAAAATTCACAGTTAAAATCCATTAAAACATATTCAAAGCTAATACCTCTTCTTGAAGAACACCTATTGCACAAAAATTTGGTTTTTTGAAGATCTAATTGTAATATTCCCAAACTGAAACAAAAATCTGTCTGTTATTGTTGTTGAATATCTTGAGATTACTAGGAGGCATTTATTCAAGTCTAGTGCTCATCTTTTTTGGCTAAATTACGTTGCTAATGTAGGAGCCCTCGGTGGCGCAGCGGATTAAACTGCTGAGCTGCTGACCAAAAGGTTGGCAGTTAAAATCTGGAAATAAGAGTGAACTCCTGCTATTAGCCACAGCTTCTGCCAATCTAGCAGTTTGAAAACATGCAACTGTGGGTAGATCAACAGGTACTGCTCTGCAAACATAAAGGCGGAGTGATCAACAAGAATAAATTACAAAATACTCTTTACTCAAAAGGAGACATTGGAAGTCACAAGGAAAACTCTCTTAACCCCAAACTCTATTTCAGTCCCCTCAATCCCTCCCCTTTCCCTCCAGACAATTTCCCCCAGCCCCATCCCACCTACCCTCACACTATCCTAAGCCTTTTTTTTTTTACAAATTCTTGCTTTATAAAATTTTGACAATAAAGAATTATTTTTAAAAAATTAAGTACTGCTCTGGCGGGAAGTCGTGTTGGCCATATGACCTTGGAGGTGTCTACGGACAACACCGGCTCTTCAGCCTTGAAATGGAGATGAGCACCAACCCCCAGAGTTGGACATGACTATAGACTTAATGTCAGGGGAAAACTTTACCTACATTGCTAAAATTGAGGTGTGCATTAGATTTGATGGCGTGTTAGAATTATGCAGCCATCTGCCCTGTTGGGCAAGAGATCCTAGCTGAGGACCAAGGAGGGAGAAGCAGTGGTGGATGCGAAAAGGCTGGTGGGAAGGTGAGGAGGAGGGGCCAGGCTTCCCACTAGCTTTTTTGTGGCCATCACCACCTCACATTACACTCAACAGCAAATTCTTTTTTAGTAATTTGCACTTTCAAAACTGAGGTGCGCATTGCATCCAGTGGCTCACTATCTCAAGTAACAATGGTAATATTTTTTACAAAAGCGGAGTACAGATATTTTGACTTGTGTATTATGTATTACTTTATTCCATTGTTTTAGGCCCTAGTGGTTTAGGAGGTTCAGTACATTATGCTACCATGGCTCGTTCAGCCATCAGGCCAGCGAGCCTGAATTTAAATCGCTCCAGGAGCCTCAGTAATAGCAACCCCGATATATCTGGGACTCCAACTTCACCTGATGATGAAGTACGGTCAATCATTGCTAGTAAGGTAAGAATTGTGCTTTATTTGAGAGTATCAGCCAATGTTTTTAATGAATAGAACTTAAACAAGAAACCCTGTTAGGTTCTAGACTATACTATCTGACACAAATTGGATACATCAATTTACTACATACAAGGATATTCTTATCTGTGTCAGGCTGCGCATCCAAAGGAACCCTTGATCATAACCAGATTGCATCTCCAGATATCTGCCTCTGTCGTGATACAGCCGCCTCTTAAAGAGCCACACACAAGAATAAGAGTTCTTAAATGTTTATTAAATGATGTTTTAAACTCAAAAACACTTAACTGCAGAGTTTCTCTTAAAAGGTAAAAGTCTTAGTTCAAAAGAAGTCAAAAGCAGGAACAAAAGGATAATCCGGATTATCTGGCTTGATAACCCGCATCAAACATAACACAAATGCCACCAAAGCTGATGCCACATAATGCTGTGGCTCAAAGGGCTAAAGAGGAGCTAAACACTCCCAAAAGGCAACAAACAAGAGCATAGTCGAAAGCCAGGCTGAGTTTCAGAGACAAAAGGAGGAAACTAGAGACGCCAAACCAGGAGCAAACAGATGTAGTCAGGAGATGGACCGGGTTCAGTAGCCAGAAACGCCGAAGTAGAAATGCCAAAACAAGGGTGCCAAAGCAGGGACGCCAAGGCAAGCACCAAGCTGGAAACGCTGGAGCAGGCTCACCGAAGCGAACGCCAAACTGGAAGCGCCAGAACAGGAAAGCCAATGCAAACGCCAAACTGGAAATGCCGGAGCAGGAACACTGAAGCCAACGCCAAGCTGGAAACGCCAGAGCAGAAACGCCAAATCAAACGCCAAACTGGAAACATCGGAGCAGGAACACCAATGCAAACGCCAAACTGGAAACGCCGGAGCAGGAACGCCAAAGCAAACGCCAAACTGGAAGCGCCAGAACAGGAAAGCCAATGCAAACGCCAAACTGGAAATGCCGGAGCAGGAACACTGAAGCCAACGCCAAGCTGGAAACGCCAGAGCAGAAACACCAAAGCAAACGCCAAACTGGAAACATCGGAGCAGGAACACCAATGCAAACGCCAAACTGGAAACGCCAGAGCAGGAACGCCAAAGCAAACGCCAAACTGGAAATGCCAAACTGGAAACGTCGTAGTCAGGAGCCGAACAGGAGTCAGAAGCCAGGAACACCGAAGCAGGATTCAATCCGGATTATCAGGAAGCTGTACAGCTAGGACCCAAGGAGAACAGGCAGCGACAAAGCAATGTCCCCAAAACGACACCTTGCCTTCTGCAAGGCAATAGCTCTTGAAACTCCACTTTTAACTTACTCATCGGAGTCCGATGCTGATGAGGCCTCCACCCTGTCCTCATCATCTACAGCTGATCTTGATCTCATTTGTGGACCTCACCTCTCATCCCTCCAGTCCCCACATCTTCGTTCAAGACTTAGATCTCCCCATGTCCCAGGAGTATGAGAGGCTTACCAATCCCCTGATGCAGCCCCATGAGCTGGCTCATCATCCACATTTACTTGAGTCCAATCAACATTCTCCATCTCACTCCCAGACCCATCATTCCCAGAGAACCCCTCAAATGTCTCCTCATCCGTGGGAGCACTGAGTATATCCCAGATCTTTTTCCTTTCTCTTTCCTCATCCGACTCCTGCTCTCGAGTAGACCTTTTAGTTCCTCTACTCTCTGTGAAACCATCATCCTCCAGCATGGACTCCTCATCACTAGAAAACCCATAAAACGTCTCATCCTCTGAAGGAGCCATAAGTATTTCCCGGACCCGCTTTACTTGTTGTTCTTCATCAAGCACCTGCTCTCTATTAGCTCTTTTTCTCCTTCCAGCTGTTTCACCCATAGAACCATTACTGCCCCTTGACCCAACTACAACAGCCTCTGCAAGGACAATGTCAACAAAAGACAAGACTCTTCATTGTATAATTCTGACCTTTAATTCTTCCTTCCAGCCTAAAATATTTTATGAGCCACTTTAAAAACGGTTTTACACCCAGTTGTATGAAAAATCAGCCGAGACACTTTATTTTTTAAGTCATCACCCCGTTTGTATAAAAGGGCAGGACAAAAATAGAAAAACTATGGAATTTAATAATTTTTGAATGAATTTTTAAAGTCTAATGCCCAAAAAGAGACACATGTTGTTCTTTTAAAACATTTAAGGCTTTTGACTGGAAGAGCATGGAATATTTAAGTATTCATTTGATGGTCTTGCTTAATTAAACCACCTTGACCTTTTTGTGAAATGCCTAAGGGAGCGATGTGCACATGGAATTTACCTAGGATATGATAAGTTTTACGTGAGCTGCCTGGCTGGAGTAATTTGGCCATAAAAATGGATAGCAGCTTTCTTACAGAAACTTTTTCTGGTTTTTAATCAGCTGAAAGGAGTAAAACTATATTATGGATCTGATATTGCAAAATTCTTAGCATGCCGATGTCAAGGGCAATTCTCAATTTTACTTTAAAGTTTGGGGCTCCACGGTATATCCAAAACAGAAATTTACTGTACAAAATTGTGGGCTGAGTCAAAAGTTATATAAGTGGTCATGGAATAGATCTTTCCTGTCACTTTATCCCCTTTAACTGCAAAATTTTTGGTTAGAAGAATCTTCTGAATAGAGTCAAGTGGGCTACAGTGTCCACCATTCAATAGAGAAACTTCTTTAGCCTAACAATATAAATGACCAAATTGTCTCTAAGGCATTATTACAAAAATGTGATATGTAGAAAACTAACCTTTTAGTAACTGCAAAGTGGCTCTTGTTGAAATCCAGCTTGCAGGGCTGATGATTGTTCCCTGTTGTTGAAATTTATTTACTGTGAATTTTTCAGATCTTATATATGCAATCATATTACTTCATGGTTTATAAACTTCCCCTCTGATGCCTGTGTCCTTCATTCATTGTTTGACAGCTAGTGTTTTGATCTAACTGAAAAAAAATGCCAACAGTTGACTTTGTATGATTTGCTAGTATATGAATCTCTGAGAGACCCTTAAATTAGCAACTGGGATTATCACTTTGTTGACACAGTTATATGTGCATTGATGGGACAGATCACTAAGAAGTTTATGCCTTCATTACTCTTAGTGAGTAGGGGCTTGAGAAAGCTACACATGGTTATATAGCATCTCTCTCTCTCTGAATTCAGTCACTTTTCCAAATCCAGAGTAAAGTAGTAATGTACCAGTCCCTTTGAAAGCAATAGGACAGTTTGACTAACCATTGATTTCTGGGTTTTGTAGGGTTTTATTTATAGTGGAATAAACATATGTGATCTTACTAAAATGTGTACAAATGTACTAAACAAAATAAAATTACAAAATATGTACTGCAAATGCATCTATAGGTATTGCTGAGTTACTTGAACAGATTACTTGTTTAACTTGGATATGATGGGAAAGTTATAGAAATAATGATATAAACTAAAACCTGTGATTTTTAACAGTACTAATTGAAGATGTGTTTGTGCTAAGTACGCTCTGGATTTCTTTGAAATAATTAGTATCCCTGCATTTCCTATACTATGTGGCATGCAACATGTAACATTTCTTTCCTTTCCCTACTGCTTTCTGTTATATGCCCAGGGTTTGGATCGCTCCAACTCCTGGGTAAACACTGGTGCTCCAAAAGCCACCCCATGGGGATCCAACCCCAGTCCAAGTGCAGAGGCTACACAGGTGGTGTCTACATCAGAACTTCCTTTTTCTGTCCCACCCCACCTTGGCTGATATCACCCCAGAAACCATCTTGTCCTCTTACATTCACACATTTCTAAAGAGTCTGTGTTTTTTTATTTTGTTCCCGCTCCTCCACACTGCATGAAAAACTACCAGTTGGCAACACTCTGTTTCCTGCTTTGTACTTCAGACATTGTAGTCCACTCCTATCCTTTATTTATTTCACCTATTGTTTTTATACATCATATGGCTCATATTCCTAATGGCATCATATGCTACAGATCCCTGCAAAATCTGTATGCTGGATACAAGCTTGGTCCTATAAAGAGTAAACCTGTGGAAATCAATCATTGTAAATATGATTCTCCTATTGATTCCAGGAGTTCTGCTCTAAATATGATGAAGCCAAACTGAATCTTATTTTTGTATTGTTATTTTGAACCATCATTAGTCATTTTTACCATTTTCATAAAACATTTTTCTTCTTCATTCTCCAGTCATCACTTTGTCATGTGAATGGTTCAGTCATTATCTACATTAGATATCTTAGCCTTAACATAATGAATGTTGGATACTGAAAAATGTGTCATAAGATAACATGCTTGGTTGCAAAGTCTAAAAATTTAACCTCCCGTGCTTGCTTCTTAACATTGCATGCTTATTTATTTTGGAGGATTTTAAAAACCTTTGATCACACCAGTGGGTGAAATCAGTTGAACATATCTCTCAGCTTTCTCATTTAAAAAAGCCTAATTCTTATCTTCAGTATAAATGTAAGATAAAGGAAAATGCAGAATTATTCATACTTAAAACTAAATTTAAGAATAATAACATTTCATTATATATTTTTATGCCATAACCAAGCTTATTTGACTATAATTTGGTGTTAGTATCCCCACGTTTAGTTAGGCTGGGAGGAATGGTACTGATACCATTAAATAAACCATATGCTTCATATGCTCTATGCCAACATACTGCAGTGTTCTTACAAAACAGCTTCATTCTTTTCCAATATATAAATTCTTTATGGGAAGGATAAATATTATGCATAATACTTTAAAAGAATTCTACTCTCTAAAATGTAGAGTTTATATTCTAGACTTTTGTCACTTTGTTTAAATGAAATCTGCACGTGGCGAAGCATTTGAAACTCGTACATCTCTGTCTCTTTGTTGATGTCCCTTGTCCCTGAGCTGCAAATGTCATCCCCAGCAAATTTTAATGTGCTGTCATCATTCATTCATTTCCACCCCTGTAGGCTACAGATCGAAGTTGTAATCGTATGTCTTCGCACACAGAGACGTCAAGTTTCTTACAAACATTAACAGGACGATTACCAACTAAAAAGGTAGACTCTAGTGAAGACAATTTGATATTTTGTGGCAGGGCAAAAAAGCTCTGTCATGAACCATTGGCTCATCATTCAGCATGTCCTGCATTTGTATCTTAATTTTGAGAGTATTGAGTCAATTGGAACTGTTACTGCTCAGTTATTTCATTTGCAAATTCCACTGACATTAAATTACCTGGATTTAATCCAGAAAAATCACTGTTGTAATTTTGGTAGATCTCTTGAAAGAATTACAAAGGTTAAACACAGGTATAAGCAGTGTATACTCTTCGGTAGCTACTATTTACTGAACGATGTCTATTTTTTGTGAAGTCCTCTTGTGAAGAAGAGACATAGATCATTCTTCTGGGGTTCTCTGCACTTGGAAAAGTTACTTTGTTGAACTCCAGTTCCCCAAATCGCCCAGCCATGCCATATCCATGCCATGTCAAGAGTTGGGATCCAGCAAAAGTAGCTTTTCCGAGCTCTGCTTTAACAATTTCCTCATTTTCCCTTCTTCTAAGTAGTGGTAAGAGTAGAATATTGTACTATTATCTTGCTAGGCTTTTAGAAGATTGGCTTTCCCCAATTTCTCACAAAGGCAGGAAAATGACAGGCATTATAAGCATTTCTTCCTATAAGGCATCTAGCAGGAGAAGTCTCTTCCTCCTCTGTTTCCTGTCATGTTCCATGAGGATGACAGTGAAGAATGTAGTCATTTGTTGTTGGTTTTCTTCAAACCCTTGAATAAGTAGCTGGATGTTCACTGCAACCTACCACATTTTATTCCCATTACCTCAAAGCCTTTTTTTAAATGCCTGTCCATGTGCAATTAGTCTTCATATTGTTCCCTTTGTGTGCCAAGAAAAGAGAGAAAAGGAAGACACTACTGCAGTTACAAGAATTGACAACTTTTTAAAGCACATGAATTGTAATTAATTTAGCTTAATGTGTTTATTGTAATCTTTGTCAGAGCACTGTGAAGTAAAACAACACAGTGCATTTCACTATGTAACAGAGAACATAATATTGAATCCTGTTGAATCAATTGCATTCAAGTAAGCCTTAAGTTGAATTGAATTCAGTAGACCTGCTATAGTCTGTTTCAATCTGTATTTAACTCATACAATTATAATTCAGTGAACCTTCGAGGCATTCCTCTTGTAGTTTCTACTAAGAAAAGGCTAGACAAAATGTTTTAGAGGAGATGCAGGGATCAAACATTAAAAGGAGAAAGGAGATGAAAGTTAATATTGACACTATTTTGAATCAAAATGATGAAAAGTAAAACATTTTTCACAAACACTACACCTTGGTTATGTAACATGGTTGAGTATTTCATCAAAGAACATTTATCATCATTGTTATCTTCACACACTTTGTTTTGCTTAGTGTCACCCTTCCCCTATTTGTTGATTGGGTGTTTGGATTTTTATGGTGAAGGGATTGTGTTTTGGGAATAATTATGCAGCTGACAGTGAAATCTGAATTTGAATCTGCCTAGCTTTTTCATGAGGAACTGGCCCTACAGTGGGTTGTGTGCAGTGGAAGTGTACGGGAGACAGCCCTTCAACAGGCATGGTTCTTCTTCGAACTTATGGTAAGAGAACTGGAAAACTAAATACGTTTTTCTTTATTTCCTATTACTTTCATTGATTTCCCAAATGATAGCTTTGCATCTGTGTTAGTAAAGCATTTGAAATGTTCACAAAATTAATTCCAATTTGTGAAGATTGAAGGTGGGCTAAGGTCAATAGATAGTATTTTTAAAGACATTTCAGGGAGCAATTCAAGTGCTGGTTATAACTTCTTCACTCTACATAGGACTTCGTCCTATGCTACTTGAACAGACTGCATTCTCTCATGTAAGCCAGCTTGAACTTTAAGGTTTTCATGGGAAACATTTCTCTAGTCCTGTCACCATTTAGAGGTTTACGACACAAGCAAGAGTATTTTTCTTATTCCTTCTTCCAGTCTCTAGAACAGTGGTTCCCAGCCTTTGGTCTTCCAGGTGTTTTGGACTTCAGGTCCCACAGTTCCTAACAGTTGGTAAGCTGGCTGGGATTTCTGGGAGCTGGAGTCCAATACACCTGGAGGCCCAAAGGTTGGGAACCACTGCTCTAGAACTTCCTCTGAAGGCTAGGTTTGTTCCCTCTCATAACGATCATGATATGGGAGAATCAGTGTGGCTTGTGAATCACATGGAATCACATGATGGCATTTTGTGTGACAGTTGAATTCTCCAGAATCCTCATTCCAGTTCCCCAAACTAACCACTGTCTCAGAGATTCTCTTTTGACCCTAAGGGGATATAGGAGCATAGCCCCTGAAACAGCTGAAAAATGACTGAAGTAGCTTCTGAGTGGCCACTGGAAGTGATGGTCAGCCCATTAGAGGTCTAGTAGAGATGAACTGGTGTTCAGAACCCACAAACTGCTGGTGTATTCCCACCCTTGGCTGTATGTTGATTATGCCCATAGCTCTATCACTTACTTAGCTACCTAACTACATTAATTAGAAAGCTAAGTAGTGTCTGCCAGTCTGCACTTACTGAACAGCATGCTCTGCAAGCAGCAGGAGTCTGTTTTCCTGTTAATTGGGAAGCAGCTGAAGGATGTTGCTATCACTTCCTATGAGGGATCTGTTGTGCAACAATCAGAAGCTGGCTCCTGTCACAATTCCCTCTGAAATCACTTGCTGGAGCGGAGTGGAAATGTCAACCAGTTGTTCCTGGAGGGCTGGTGAACAGAGCCCTGTCACTCAAATGAGGACTGGGTGACTTTCATAGTTCCTATATATTCCCTAAACAAATTATCATTAATGCATAACTCTAGAGTTCGCATTCATATCTGCCTGTGTAAATTCCTGCTGATTTCTTTGGTTTATGTATTTTAAAATGATTTCGTTTTTATGTTAAATAATTTAATTGCTTTTGTAATCTGATCACATAAGGACCAAGCTTTATGGTTGGGTATGTGGGATTCTTCATATCCTGGGATTATATGGTTACGCGTATAAGAGGAAGAGAGAGAAAACGTCTATTGATATAAAAAAGCCAGCAGCTTAAGCTTCAAGAAGTAACAGATAGACACAAACACACACATAAAGAAGGGGGTTGCAGAATGTTTTCCACAGCTTGAAACCCATGGAGATAAAAATTTAGCCCATCACCTGAGAGGATGAATCTATAGCTATTGTAACTGTTAAATCTGATTTAAGAAAAAGTATGAAATCACAATACTATCTGTGGCTGACCTTTTTCTGCAAGTGACTGCGGTTGGTAATATATGTTCCCTCCAGGTGAAAAGTATGGTACATCATTTGTATTTTGCTGACAAACTCGATGCGCCAAGGAAGAATCGTTTTCCAGAACGCTTCATGGATGACATAGCTGCTCTGGTCAGCACAATTGCCAGTGATATAGTCTCCCGGTTTCAGAAGGTAATAGAAGTAATTCAGCTGTACTGTTGTCAAAATGTAATCCCCGATCCTCCCCAAAATAACTTCCAAAAGTATGATAACTTATCAGATCAGGATTGTAGCATTAAAATTAATGTTAACCAATGCTGTAACTTTGTTCTGTTCCCTTTCCCCCAACATAGGATACAGAAATGATTGAAAGACTTAACACAAGTTTAGCCTTCTTTCTCAATGATCTGTTGTCTGTCATGGACAGAGGATTTGTGTTTATGCTTGTTAAGGCTTATTACAAACAGGTAAGGCTATAAGACTTCAGGTAAAAAGAGGTTTAAATGGGGTGGGAAAAGATTGCATTAAGTGAAAGCAGAGAATTCTTGCCGGAGAGAGGATGAATGTTTGTGACATTTTGCTAGTTGTGGAATTACCAGACAGTAGCTTTTGGCATTTAAGATACATTTATGGCAAAGTTTGTGTTTTGATTTTAGGGAGTAGCCAGAGTCTAGAAAAGAATTCTCAGGGAACAAAACCGTGTGTAGCTTTTGAACCTGAAAAAGGCTTAGACCAGTGGTTCTCGACCTGTGAGACACAGGTTGAGAACCACTGTCTTAGACCATTTGCATATTGGACCTAGGAGAGCTACAATACCCATCCACATCTTCTTTTAACCAAACAGTTGACTATAAGAGTTAATTTCACCAGGTTTTCGGGTTTTGTGGTAACACTTACATCCTTGGGGAAGGGAGTAAGACATTTTGTAAAATCAAACGTGACCAGAATATAATTTCAGGTGTGTGTGTGTGTATGTGTGTTTAAAATCTTTAAAACCCTCAGCCCCTGGGTCAATGAACAGGCACAGATTTGGTGAAATTAGCCCCCATGACCCCTTATGGATATGAGGAGGCTGTTTTTAGTTCCAAAGGAGAGAAAACTTCTGGAACATGACCATATAGCCCGAAAGACTCACAGAAAGCCAGTAATTCTAGCCATGAAAGCCTCCGACAATACATGTTTTTAGTTGTTCTTTAAAAAAAAACTAAAATGGTGATGTACACTATAGGCCAAGAGTGAGAAACCTCTTTGAACCCTGGGGCCAAATTTCCCTTGTGAATATAGCAAAAATAAATAAAATAGGAACAAATAAAAATGAAAACTGTTTTGCTATTTCTGCCCTGTAGGAAAACCAGGGTACATTTACTCTGCAATTTGGGGGTGACATGTATCATTATTGCTTTTAACAATACGCCATCCTTTCTCCCCATGTTTACAAGGTGTCATCCAAGCTTTATTCCTTACCAAATCCAAGCACTCTTGTGTCCTTGAGGTTGGATTTCCTTCGGATTGTTTGTAGCCATGAGCACTATGTCACTCTGAATTTGCCATGCAGTCTGCTGACACCCCCTGCATCCCCTTCCCCATCGGTGTCCTCAGCAACATCTCAGGTGAGCAACATATCAAGGGATGTCCTAGAATACGCTTGACTTGCCTTGTGGAGAAAATACCCTGGTGGGTATAATACCCGATGAAGGTCGGAGCCCTGAGACATTTTAATTAGCAGGGCTGTAACATTGTCTGCCACCTACCTCTTAGGGAAGGAAGAAGCGTAGTGTAGTGTGGGGGCTAAATGCAGCTCCTGGCTCCTGGCACTAGGCACATAAACTTACTATTTAAAAATAGTATGATTTTCAGGCATTCTTTGCATAGGCATGCAAAATGTGCAGGTGTTCTATCATTTCAAATTTAAAAGAGTCATGGCCTTTGCAAAATTGACATGTTAAATGCAAATTAAGGAAGGTGACAGCAAATTTATTTAAAGAATTACATGGTACATTCACTCATTAATTCATTGGTAGAGTACAAAAATATTGGTCATGATGTACAAACTCCACAAAAAATGTAAAGTTGTTTTCCTGTGAAAGCATCTTGCATATTTTCTTCTCTGCTCTTGTGTTGTTTGTATTTCAAGTGTGGCCTCTGCAGCCACAGTTGCTCCCCAAGCAAAAATATAGTACACCTAATTTATATCTGTTTTAAAATGTTAATATATATTTTTTCTTACCTGCCTCTCCTCATAGCTCATAGTCCCACCACAGTCAAAACCACACAATACTATAAAATGTTGCTTGTTGTCTGAGCTATAATACATACCATAAAACATAGGAAGGACATTGTTTGTTTCTCTCAACAGAGTTCTGGATTCTCAACAAATGTTCAGGATCAAAAGATTGCAAATATGTTTGAACTGTCTGTGCCTTTCCGCCAGCAGCACTACTTGGCGGGCCTTGTGCTTACTGAGTTGGCTGTCATTTTAGATCCGGATGCAGATGGGTGAGTTTTTAGAATTGTGTCTAGCCAGCTAGAATAATTCAGAGCAGACCTGACGTCTCACAAGCAGGATTTTGCCTTAGGCAAGACTGCAATCAAATGTGATATTAAAGGGGAGAGTAAAGAAATATGTTCTTTCTCAAGTCTTCCTTGAGGTCAGCAGCTTTTTATATCTATTTAGATGGTTGTCCTCAGCTCTTGCTTATCACAGACAGTCTTTTAAATACAATTTTCTAATCACAGTGGCACAGACAGTCATGTGTATTGGACTCTGGATGGCAACTTCTTTGACACCAGCAACATAATCATCCTCATATTGTTCTGTCTACAAGTAGTTTCGCGAGAATCCATTCATGCAGGGAGGTCTAGATAATTAATTATAATTTTATTAAACTTTGATTGCTGTAGGTCAAATCATTGATTTCAGCTCTGAAGAGCATGGTGTTTTACGCATGTTGCTTTTTCAGTTAAAAAAATGACAATATCATTTGGAATTAAATGTATCTCAGGAAGGTCAGCTTACTGAGTGACTTGGGTAAGTCTCACACTGTCAAATTAACTCTGAACAAATCTTGCCAAGTGAACCCCTCTGTAAGTCGCAGTAGGATTTCTATAAGTCAGAAATGACTTGAAGCACATGACAACAACAAAGATCATGCAAATAAAAAACCTTAGTAAATATGAATACTTCACCAAGTTTTGAAAAACATGATTTTTTTTCCTTTCTCCTTCACGCTGAAATAGTGTAGTTGTACATATGGCTTTGGGATCAGTTATATCTCATAATGTAAAGTACAATCTGCACAACCCCCATAAAACAAAGTATTGTGCCATGAACACACACACATATTGCAGAAACCTGTCAGCATGGTAATCATGACTTGTGAATTACAGTATTGGTAACAATTTATATAGTTTTTACCTGAATGCCTTTTGTGTTTGACATGGTTTCTAGCTGACTGGGAAACCTGGTTTAGTGCACAGTAAATAAAAGGACAAGGATGCATGTAGGCAAACTGTAGCTGCATAATCAGACTGAAGCTGTTGTCAACCCTAGCTAGCATGGGCCAATGGTGAGAAATTATGGGTTAGTTTCTGTTAATTCTTTTGGTTGTTATTTCATATCTATGCATCATGTGGTATAACTGGCTTGTTTTGGATGCTAGGATTTGTTCCTCTCTTGTACTACTGCATATTCCTTGCAGTGGGTCCTGCGTAACAAGATGCAGTGCTTTTACATGCAAAGCTTCTATCTGTCTGCGTTTAGGTCATTCTTCTGCAATAAGGTTAGGACTCGGTTTCTCAGACTGTAACTCATGATGCAGCCACCAAGGCAAAGAGGCAGAAGTGGAGGCAGGCAAGAAGAAAAGAGGTGGCGCTAAGGGGCAGTGGGCATCAACAGATGAAACAGAATGGGGGAACTCTAGAAGCAGTGGTCCTTGTGTCCGCATAATGAACTTAAAATACAATTAGGATCTGGAGTAAAAGTAAATGTGTTGACAGTGGTCCATCTGACAAAGAATCTACTTTCTCTGTCAGAAAGTGTCAACTGGAGGGTATTTACTCCATTGATTTAATGGAACAAATACAGTACACAATCCTCATTTATGTTCAGTGCCTGTATCTAAGTATTTGAGAAACCGTGGTATATATCAAAGCAATATGAAATTTATAGATCCTATTTTGAATAAAGCCAGAGTCCCATCACGTGAATTTTAAGGCCATAATTTTGTGATTTTAAACTAATGGGGACAGGTTTATATATTCTGATGTGACCAGGAAACTGAAATGTACACTACCCATGAGGCCCCATGATAAAGAACTCCTTACCAAAATGGGTGTGTGTTTACCAAGCCTTGTTTATTCTACAGCTATGAAGTAACCCTTCTGATTGTACTCAATTTTAACAGTTTGTTTGGATTGCACAAGAAAGTCATCAGTATGGTACACAACTTGCTATCTAGCCATGACTCCGACCCACGGTACTCTGACCCTCAGGTGAAAGCCAGGGTGGCTACACTGTACCTGCCTCTGATTGGAGTAATCATGGAAAGTGTGCCCCAGCTGTATGATTTTACAGGTATTGTGTGCTTTTGTGTATTTAGAAAAATAGCAAATGAACCCTGCCAGGACTTTGTACTGCTGCTTGAGTAGTGAACAAGCATTTTTTTTAAAAATGAGGCCCCCAAACTGCTGCAAATATATAATTGCTTGAAATGTCCATCTTAATATTTTGAATATAGTCACACATGATGAAGCAAAATACTTGCAAATGCTTTTTTGCCTGCATTGAACTATTGCTAGCATGATATTATTGAGTCTTATATCACTGCTTGTAAACATGACTCCTTGAACTGTAACCCCAGACTCCCATAGCCAGTACAACTAGTCGCTGGTTGGAGGATTTGGGGAGTTTTAATCCAAAGAGTAACATTTCTAAACTCTGCTTTAAACCAGATGACGATTTAGAGCATTGGACTGAACTTTTTGACATTTAGTCTTTGCCTACACTTTTGTGAGACCTCAAAGTCACAGTTCTATTTATTCCGTTAAGCATCTGAAACCCCTAAATTGCCTATAATTGCAGCATTGTTTTCAGATTAGGATTTAAAAGAGCCCTTGGGAAAGATGCTATCATTGGGATCCCTTCCCAGAGTGGGTGTATCTTATTGTCATTGTCACTACTTCTGTGAAGAAAATAAAATGCATGGTATTTGTTTGATGCGTGCAACTTCTTTATATTTATTCTAGATGGAGACTGTTTCCAGTCCTCCCCCCCCCCCCACACCATATATATATATATATATATATATGCAGGCAGTCCCTGAATTACAAACATCTGACTAAAATTACTCATAGTTAAGAACAAGGATGAAACAACAGAAAGTGATACTAATATACCCCTCGAAAGGGAAAGTTATCATGAGGAAAAGATGCTACTGGGTTGGATAGGCTAGTGGAAATCTGAGGCAGCTTCATATGTTCAAAATAGGAAGAGAAGGGATTGGGTTTACTATGTAATACATACATAGTCATTCTTAACTATAGCTTCAGTTTAATGACAGGCATTTTACTACTTCCCCCTTAAGTTAAATGAATTTCTTAAGGAATACAAAGAAGATGAATTTTTGCAATCGTTTTCATTGGGATTGGCTTGCGTTTCTACAGAAAGTCACAACCAGCGTGGAAGGCCCAGCTGTACCGCAGCAGAGGACTATGAAAATGAAGGTGGGAGCATGATAAGCCAGACGGTCGCCATGGCCATCGCAGGAACCCCTGTCCCACAGCTCACCCGGCCCAGCAGTTTTCTTCTCACGTCATCGGTACAAAAATACTGTCTTTCCTCCAGAACATCTGTGAATAGATACATTTACATATCCTGCATGTGTAAGGCACCCAGCGTGGTTAGAAATCATGGGTGTGAACAGTTGTGATTAATTTTTCTTGTGGGCTTCATAGAACAAGGGAGCGAGTGGGAGAAGGTGACAGATTATGCTGAGAAAACCATTTCTGTTCCTATGTCATAATTATTTTTTACCACATTTGGAAAAATGATGAATAGACTGCCCACACATGTTAAGTTAAAATTTGAAAGATGTGATATTAAGTCTATTTGACCAGGTACAATTCCACTTGAAAACTTCAAAAGGAGTGCACCTTGATTAAGGGTGGACCCACACTGTAGAATTAAGGCAGTTTGACTACCACTTTAACTTCCATGGCTCAATGTTATGAGATGTTGGGGCTTGTGATTTGGTGAATCAAAAGCATTCTTAGTTAAAGACCTTGTAAAACTAGAACTCCCAGAATTCCATAGCATTGAGCCGTGGCAATTAAAGTGGTGTCAAACTGCATTATTTCCAAAATGTTCCCTTAGTCTGGTTTGGCTGGGTGTAATGCATCCTTAGTTTGAATAGATTGCTTTGGCTGGGTTTCATAGCCAAGTTCCAGTTGTAATCCGAGGCTGGAAAGATAGCAGCCTTTCATGGCTGTTCTTGCTGCAGTCTAATCCCCTAATATTTTGGGGGGAAAGATGCCCCCCCTTAAGGCTGAATGCATTCTTACAGTTAAGTCATAATTGGACCTCTCCTCTGTTGTTTAGGCCTAGGGCAGATGTTGTTTAACAATGGAGTAAACGGGAGTTGATTCCCAGTTTGCTATCTTGTTAAGCATAGATCTCTCCTGTGCATAAGACATCCTGAAAGGGGGAGCCAAAACAGCAACATTGTCCCTTAGTTCTCTTGGTATTCAGAGGACATTGAACCATTTCTTTAACAAATATATCTAGAGTTGGGGGAATGTAGCAGTGAGGTAAGGGGCATGAGGCTGAGGAATTTTGTAGCCTTCCAACTGTGACAGTTGCCCACTCCAATCCAATCTGTTTTCTCTGTGTGTTCAGACCACCAGGCAGCATTCCACCTTTTCAGCGGAGTCAAGTCGGAACCTCCTGATCTGTCTCTTGTGGGTACTGAAGAATGCTGATGAAGGTGTCCTTCAGAAATGGTTCACAGACCTCTCTGTACTGCAGCTTAATCGCTTGTTGGATTTGCTATATCTCTGTGTTTCTTGCTTTGAATACAAGGTACAGTGAAGGAAATTTGACAGTCCAGACTTCTAGAGTATTTAACTGATATTTGAAAATCCACAATCCCATTGAAAATGTGAATTCTACATATACCCTTTGTACATTCAAGCTAAATCTGAGTCAGGTTTCTGAATTCTTAGAGGCTTAGCTCTGTATCATTTAGCCCCCTTATGCCACCTTCTGTTGGTATTGCATCAGCTAGTTGTTCCTATTTATATTGATTGTCTCCTCAAAATGTTCTGTGTACACCCACTCTCTACTGTTTCCATGAACATTGACTCATAATGGCCTGAGTTCAATTATCACACTGGCATTGCATCACTATTTAGAAATTGGCCCTGAAGGGTTTCTGAGTTTCCCCAGCAAGTGTTGGGGGTCTACAGGAGGCTTAATTGAAGACTAAATAATTAATTCTAGCTACATTTTTCAAACCAGTATCACTCACATATATACCGTATTGACTGATTTGATCCTGAGTGATGAACATGTACATTGTTTTAAACTATTCTAATTTCCTAACCTGCTTTGAATTTTTAAATTTTTAATATCTTTGTAATGTTTAATGTGGTTTTATTCAGTTTAAACTTTTTTATTGTTTTAATTTCTAAAACATCTAATTTAATTTATTTGAATGCATCCTGAGATCCCATGATAAGGGATGGGGTATATTTCCCCCATAAAATATTTATTTATTTATTTATTTATTTATGAGCAAATAATAAAGTAAGTCTTGCTCTAGGAAGTTGACAGCACAAAGAAAGGAGATAAAACGTATCTTGAATGCTTTAGCACTGCAAATACCTATCACTTTGGAATAGGTTTAATTGCCATTGTTAATCCAATGAAAGATGAGAAATGCAGGTTTATGAGTGCTAAGAATCCTGTATCAGAGATTCCCATATTCATTACAGAGTTAATATTATGAATGGGAGCACTGATCATTAAAATATTTCCTTTTGATAGGGGATTGATCTGACCACTTTGACAAGTAATGAAAAATAGAGGCAAAAGCAACTTTATTCCACTGTTTGCTTCTCTGTTTCCACTGTTTTTCATTCTCCCTTTTTAAAGTTTCTCCTTAGATGAAACAGGGCTTAATTATGGTTTCTTCTCTATCAGTAGCTCTTACTTTGTGGACCCTTTGGTTTTATCTGTTGTTATTATTTTTGTTTATAATAACATGGTTCTTGATTTGTTTTCTTGTCCTTTTCTGAAACACTCAGGGTAAAAAAGTGTTTGAAAGAATGAACAGTCTGACATTTAAGAAATCAAAAGATATGAGGGCCAAACTTGAGGAAGCCATATTGGGGAGCATCGGGGCAAGACAAGAAATGGTGCGACGAAGCAGAGGGCAGCTGGGTAAGTTGACTGTTGTCCTTGACAGTTGAAACTGTATTGGCACATCTGCCTATGAGAGGATATTTGTGTGAGAGAAACTATTCATGTGTAGACTTCCTCTGGATTATAACTTGAGACATCACAGCCGTGCGGATTGAGGTATTCTGGGAGTTATAATTAAAAAGTGAGTTCTTAAGGCCTGTCTTTATCCCTTCCTTACTTACATGTCCTTGGACAGTGGCAGCCAGGGCTGGGGCAAGACTCTATTCTGCCTTGGTCAGGCCACACCTGGAATACTGTGTCCAATTCTGGGCACTGCAATTGAAGGGAGATGTTGACAAGCTGGAATGTGTCCAGAGAAGGGCGACTAAAATGATCAAGGGTCTGGAGAACAATCCCTATGTGGAGCGGCTTAAAAAGCTGGGCATATTTAGCCTGCAGAAGAGAAGGCTGAGAGGAGACATGATGGCCATGTATAAAATATATGAGAGGAAGTCATAGGGAGGAAGAGCAAGCTTGTTTTCTGCTGCCCTGGAGCCTAGGACTTGGAACAATGGCTTCAAACTACAGGAAAGGAGATTCCACCTGAACATTAGGAAGAATTTCCTAACTGTGGGAGCTGTTCAGTAGTGGAACTCTCAGCCCCGGAATGTGGTAGAAGCTCCTTCTTTGGAGGCTTTTAAGCAAAGGTTGAATGGTGCTTTGAATGTGCTTTTCATTCTTCTTGTCAGGGGGTTGGACTGGATGTCCCATGAGGTTTCTTCCAACTCTATGATTCTATGATAAGATCCCCTTTCTCATTGTGCAGTGCCCACTTGTGGTAAATAATGTCTGAAAGAGGTTAAACAGTGTTCCCAGTCAAGATTTTCATGCCTGAAGCACAGCCCTTTAATTCAGAGTTGGTCTCCAGTTTGTGAATATTTAAGGTATCCTGATAGTTCAAGCACGAGATTTTAAAAGATAGTATAGATGCCTTTGCAGTTTCAAAACAAGAGTGTTTGTGTCATATTGAATTAGCATTGATGATGATTCATTTTGAAGTATATCACTCATCTAATGCCCCAGAAATGTTTTTGTTTCCTTACATACAGTGAGATGTCATAACACTTGTTTTTGCCTTCAATTGTGTGAAAAATTAAAAGCTCTTTTTATATATATATTGGCAGAAAGAAGTCCTTCGGGGAGTGCATTTGGAAGTCAAGAGAACCTGCGGTGGAGAAAGGATATGACTCATTGGCGGCAAAACACAGAAAAACTTGACAAGTAATGCAACCCAGTAGCCTATGTTAACTTTGGCATGACCTTTGTGCAAATACAGAGACTAACCTTGTACTCTTGGAGCTTAGTAGACCACAGTTTGGGTCAGGTTTAGCGCTGGGCAAGGGCCAATCCCGTAATAATAGCATTGACCTCTGTCAAATAGCTATCACATGTGAAAGTTGTGCTTGAAGCTCATGAAAGCTGCAGTTCTGTAGCCATACCTAGCTAAAATTAGACTCCTTGAAGCTGCTAGGTTTTACTTAAAATCAGATAGGAAGGTGCTGAAAGTAAGTGCAAACTATGCATTCATGCTATAGCGTGTTTTAAAATACATCTAAGAAACATATAAATGCCACTAGTCATCTACTCTGTTAGAGTATTCTGGGGTTCTTAAAGCTCACTTCTTTCATACCTTAATCCATCACTTTCATGATTTTTCCACATGCGCTGTGTGTTTAGAAGTCACAAACCAACCAGGTACTGTAGCACTGATATCCTGCTGTGTGTTTTGGATTGTTTTGGTTGCCAGTTTGTACTTTTGCATATTCTTGTCATTGGAGTTCTGGCTTCTAGTGCTTGCAGAAAGCTTTGTATGTCCATGTGTGACTGCAGTAGTCCCTTTTGGTGTGCAGGAGCCTGCTAGAATTTGACATTGTTGCAGGAGTGGGAGTTCCTTAGACATAGGGACTGGAGATTCAGCTTTGCTTGGCATGCTTTCTGTCTTCTAAAAAAAGGTCTGAATGTACAATTCATGGTTAATGGAGCTGCTTTCTAGACATTATTTTCTATAAAATTTGGCTGTATAATGTAAAGTGTATCTTGCACTAAGGTATTCTCTGTTCTCTAGCATGATGCTCAGTCTTTAATATCATATGAATATTGCTTTCTGATAACTTGGCACTGTTAATGAGGGTCACAAATTTTCCCTGATGGCAATGAAATGATTTCATCTTATCACAACTTTTTCATCTTTAATTTGGTTCAAGTGAAATCCTGGACATGTTTGATAAAAGAGTCCAGTAGTCTAAAAGCAAGAAACCGGAGACAGGAGTAACCCACAGATCCATATACTTCCTTTGAAAAATGTTGAAATCCTTCATGCTGGTTTGAATAATATTGACAGAGTGAACATGTTTCGGCTTGGAAATGGTAATGGCTATGCTCGGTGCCAAGCCAGCTTGCCCATAAATTGCTTCTCAACAGCCTTATCATTGTCCAATGAGGACTTTTTATGACCAGAAAGATATGTCACAGAGAAAGGAGTCTTAACTCTTGATAGAGTGGATGTCCTTTGCATGCAGTAAGTTGCAGGCCTGGGGAAAACTCATATACTCTGGAGATCCACTACTAGTTAATGCATATGACTGGATTCTCTGAAGAAGAGGTCTCAGGATGCTTCTTGTACAGTGGACCTTCAGTAAATTCACTCCTGAAAGAGTTATCATGCAGGAAAGGTGTCTTTACTGAAGCTTTATCACCAATCCTTATTTCCACAACAAGCCAATTTTTCCAAAATCCAATTATCAAAGGGACAGAAGGTGAGGTGAAATATTCTGAACAGGGGCATAGACAGCAAAACAAACACCACAAAGATGTTAACCCTTTCCTATACTATCCAAAGCTAAGAAATATAGTTACACTTAAAAATGTACCTGTTCCGACATACAAACAAACTTAAGAACAAACCTACAGAACCTATATTGTTTGTACCTTGGGGACTGTCTGTATAGACATGGGATGGATACAGAAGTGATAATGAAATTTTTGAAAGCCAGTAATTTTACAGAAAAAAAGAAAGAAAGATACCCCTTCCCCCTTAGAGAAGAACCAACCAAGGTAGGTTATCCTATAACTTAAGGAAGTCATGAATGACTTGGAAAATTAGTTTATTTGCTTTGACTTACATGAAAGCTAGAGAGGGAAGGCGCAATAAAATTAACAGAAATGTATTAAATGAACAAAAAGGAAAGGTTTTCTTTTCTTCCCTATGACAGTGCAGTAAACATTTTGAGGCAAAATTATAGAAGCTGGGGATATCAAGTGCATATTATCTAAGATGAGCAACAAGTTTGATGTCATCTTGTTTGGAGACCTTCAGTATAGTATATTCCTTCAGCAAAGTAGTTAGAGATTGATTATGTTTGAATTATTGTGATATTAACAGTAGCATGTGCTACTACTGTTTTAAGAAAAATCATTTCTCTTGGTTTCTCTCTTTAAAGAAGCATGTATGGCATTAGTGGAATGCATTCTATGTAAATGGAATGTTTTTGAACGTGAGCTGAATTTTTCCTTTGGTGTCTACCTAGACCTATTAGTTGCTCTATTTGTCTTAGAAACATATTCCCATAGCACCACCCTGTGTTCACATCATGAAGTATGCATTACTGTGTTTTGTTGAAGTGATTCTATTGAAGTAATTAATTCATACGTTGAGTATCCCTCATCCAGAAATCCGATATTCTCCAAAACTCAAAATTGAGTGGCTGAGATAGTGATTTGCTTTCCAATGGTTCAAAGTCCATATACTCTGTGTATAAAATCACCTTACGTCTATCTGTGTAATGTGAATGTGAAACCTAAATGAATTTTGTGTTGAGACTTAGGTTCCATTTCCAAGATATATTATTATGTACAGTAGAGTCTCACTTATCCAACATAAACGAGCCGGCAGAATGTTGGATAAGCGAATATGTTGGATAATAAGGAGGGATTAAGAAAAAGCCTATTAAACATCAAATTAGGTTATGATTTTACAAATTAAGCACCAAAACATCATGTTATACAACAAATTTGACAGAAAAAGCAGTTCAATACGCAGTAATGCTATGTAGTAACTACTGTATTTACGAATTTAGCACCAAAATATCACGATGTATTGAAAACATTGACTACAAAAATGCTTTGGATAATCCAGAACGTTGGATAAGCGAGTGTTGGATAAGTGAGACTCTACTGTATATGCAAATATCCCAAAATTCAAAAATAAAAATATCCAAAACCCTTCTGTTCTTATGCATTTCAGATCAGAGATACTCAAACTGTAATAAGTAATTTTTACCATATTTCATTGCATAGTAGTTACATCCCCCCTCCTTTTCAGAAAAAAGGGTGGTGCAACTATTATGTGAGGATTTTTTTGCTGCTATGGGGTTTCCCTCAACTGTCAGCCAAGGAAATCCCATAGCTGCAAAAAAAAAAAAAAATCCTCACATAAACAAGTTTTTTTCAGAGTAGTCCAGATTTTATTTACCAAACTCTTTCTGTTGCGTAGTTTCTAGGTTCAGTGATTCTGTGTTAAAGAAAAAATGATGACTAAGCATAAAACTTAAAGAAAATTGTCACAAATGTATGAAATGCTGACACATGAAGTCATGCAACACTTGGATAGCCAGAAGATTCCCACCTGTGTATTACAGCTTAATTTTTGTCTGGTGAACCATCTCATTTTCTCAAACATTATGAAAGTTGCGTATATAATTATTTTAATGCATTCTTTACTATTACCAGATCACGGGCAGAGATTGAACATGAAGCCCTTATTGATGGCAACTTGGCAACTGAAGCAAATCTGATTATTTTGGACACTTTAGAGATAGTAGTTCAGGTAAGGGTGCAAAAAACCTTTTACATAATTCTGAATAGAAGGAATGCCAACTGTAAAAATGTATAGGCATAAAAGTCTTTTTATGCTTGCCCAACCCCACTTTTCCTTCTTGTTCTCTGTCTAGCTGGACAGTTTTGTAGAACTGAGAGAATAGTGAAGGAGGACTGGAGAATGTCAGACTGCATTAAACAATGTAATAAAGCTTGATCTGGGAAAGAAAAAAAATATTCTGCTTTAGCTGATTCTGTTATATCTGTGTGAGCCTATCTACAATAGATAAGGCAAACAGCAGCTGCCTTCAGAAACCCTTACGGTCTGTGCATTAACAGCAAAAAAGAAAGGAAAGAAGAGAGTGGATAACCCTGATTCACCAGCTACCTCTCAACATGTTAAAAAAATTATAAATCTGTAATTTGGATCAGCAGAATGGAAATTACAGTAGAGTCTTGCTTATCCAACCTTTGCTTATCCAACATTCTGTATTATCCAACTCAGTCAGCCTCTTACCCGGATCCACAACTGTTTCTCTAGGCAGCAACATGAAGTGGGCCAACACAGCCAACAACACACGTGCAGCCACACTCCCAAACAAGTGGCAGACTTGTAAAACATGATGTTTTAGTGCTTAATTTGTAAAATCATAACGCAATTTGACGTTGAGTAGGTTTTTCCGTAATCCCTCCTTATTATCCAACATTTTCGCTTATCCAATGTTCTACCGGCCCGTTTATGTTGGATAAGTGAGACTTCACTGTATTAAAAAAAACAAGCTGGTCAAAGTAAAAGCCATTCCTAGATTCAAAAACCTCCAAGTGGTCCCTTATAGGTTCAAAATGTTTTTCTTGACTTATGCTAGACATAGCTAGACATAGGTTATTTCATTTCAAATGTGTTTATTGTTAGATTTGACGGAAAAATATTGAACTGTTCTTCTTTTTTATGGTGTAGGAACCTATTGTTATTCTTTCTGTGTTATTGCTGACTTTGGTATCACATTTCCTGTTAAAGAAGTAATGTGTCTTGGTTTTAGACCCATTCCTGGGATTATTTATTTATTCATTGGATAGACTACACCATCTCTAATTTCTTAAAATATGATTATCATGGTTTTCTATGGACAAGCACATAGCAACTAGTAGATGGCATGTGTTCTTTATCTCAAAAATAGCACTGTTAGGGGAAAACTGGTGCAGTTTTTGGAATCAGCTGGCCAAATATAGACAGAAACAGAGCTAATATTTGAGGCACCAACATGTGTGTTGACGAGTATTATTAAATATAAGGTATATCATCATAGCCCTACAAACTGGTCCTTCCCTAGATATCCATCCAACTTAGTATTACCTAGACAAGGAAGGAATAGTTGGAAAATGGTAGGACAACAAATAAAAATAAAATAATGTTGTTGTTGTTCTGTCCCTAAATGAAAATACAACCTCATTACAGCTTGTTCTAAAATGGATTGAGAAACATACTACCCTCTAGATGTTGGACCACAGCTTCCACTAGCTCTCACCATAGGCTATGTGTACTGACTGAAAGTAAGGCATTGAAGTTCAACAACATTTGCATGACCAGATGTTCCTTTTCCCTGTCCTAAAATGGGAAAGAAATACTAATAACAAGTGATCTATTGTAATAGTAGTAATGCATTCTGCAATTTCATCCTTTGCATATTTACTGAAAAGTAATGTTCCAATCAGTTCTTTGGGGAAGTGACAAGTGGAGTGACGCAGGGCTCCGTCCTGGGCCCAGTTCTGTTCAACATCTTTATTAACGACTTAGACGAAGGATTAGAAGGCACAGATTAGAGAGATGGGCCAAAACTAACAAAATGAAGTTCAACAGGGACAAATGCAAGATACTTCATTTCGGCAGAAAAAATGGAAATCAAAGATACAGAATGGGGGACGCCTGGCTTGACAGCAGTGTGTGCGAAAAAGACCTTGGAGTCCTCGTGGACAACAAGTTAAACATGAGCCAACAATGTGATGCAGCAGCTAAAAAAGCCAACGGGATTCTGGCCTGCATAAATAGGGGTATAGCGTCTAGATCCAGGGAAGTCATGCTCCCCCTCTATTCTGCCTTGGTCAGACCACACCTGGAATACTGCGTCCAATTCTGGGCACCACAGTTGAAGGGAGATGTTGACAAGCTGGAAAGCGTCCAGAGGAGGGCGACTAAAATGATTAAGGGTCTGGAGAACAAGCCCTATGAGGAGAGGCTTAAAGAACTGGGCATGTTTAGCCTGCAGAAGAGAAGGCTGAGAGGAGACATGATAGCCATGTACAAATAGGTGAAGGGAAGTCATAGGGAGGAGGGAGCAAGATTGTTTTCTGCTGCCCTGCAGACTAGGACACGGAACAATGGCTTCAAACTACAGGAAAGGAGAATCCACCTGAACATCAGGAAGAACTTCCTCACTGTGAGGGCTGTTCGACAGTGGAACTCTCTCCCCCGGGCTGTGGTGGAAGCTCCTTCCTTGGAGACTTTTAAGCAGAGGCTGGATGGCCATCTGTCGGGGGTGCTTTGAATGCAATTTCCTGCTTCTTGGCAGGGGGTTGGACTGGATGGCCCATGAGGTCTCTTCCAACTCTACTAATCTATGATTCTATGATTCTATGAATATTCTGAAGTAAGTGTGCATAGGATTGTATCCTTAATCATTTTCACATTTTTTCCTCTATAAAATATATATTTTTAAAAAGTTTTTGGCTCTCTTATTTATTCAACTTTGTAATTGTTTGCCTCTTGGAAACAATAGTTAGCCTTGTTGTTTGTGAGTGAGCTTGTAGCACAGACTATGTTCTAGAAACAGGACTCCTTTTACTGCTCTGAGCAGCTGGGCATCTCTCTTAATGGTCTTACGTCTGTTGCAAGCTATATTCTCCTCACTTTTCTTGTCCTTGGGGCACAGTTGCTTTAAAATGGGTTTTGGCTCTCCATCATGGACATCAGTGGATTTTTTTTCTCTGTTGTGACTTCTAGACATCTCTAAAACTTTCTTTCTTTTTCTCTTACCTCCTGTTGTCTTTGAATACAGACCGTCTCTGTGACTGAATCCAAAGAAAGTATCCTCGGTGGAGTATTGAAGGTCCTTTTGCATAGCATGGCCTGCAATCAAAGCGCTCTTTACTTGCAACACTGTTTTGCTACTCAAAGAGCCTTGGTCTCAAAGGTAAGTGTTTATGAGATGCAGGACAAAAGGATTTTCCCCCTAATTTATTTGTTTTCCATTTGAAGCTTGCTTCCATATTTAGCAACCTTATTTAGCCAGCTTGTTTTGTGCACCAAGGGACTTGTTTGGCTGGAGAGGGTATCTGTCTGGACTGAGGGGAGATGAAGGCAGATAGTCATTGTGCAAATAACACCTTGCCATTTGGGAAGTCCTCTGTGCTGCTCCCACTGATTGCCTGATTTCTTCTCCTGCCATTATAGTTCCCAGAGCTGCTGTTTGAAGAAGAGACTGAGCAGTGTGCTGATTTATGCCTTCGACTCCTGCGCCATTGTAGCAGCAGCATTGGCACCATACGGTCACATGCTAGTGCTTCACTGTACCTGCTTATGAGGCAAAACTTTGAGATTGGGAATGTAAGTATGGAATTTTTAATTACAAAAGCATTGTGCAAAACAGATTATGATGCAAGAAAGCATTCAGTTTATGACCAGGCAACAATGGATCTATTCTGAGTGGAGGCAAATGGACTCAAAGATGTGTGTTGTGCAGTTCCACACTGATATATCCAGTTTCCCTTATCCAAAGTTTCACTTATTGACTTAGACCAGAGGTCCTCAAACTTTTTAAGTGGAGGGCCAGTTCACGGTCCCTCAGACTGTTGGGGGGTGGGTGGGTGGTGGACTATGATGAAATAGTCCAAAATTAGGATTGTTGTTGTGTGCCTTCAAGTAATTTCAGACTTAGGTCAACCCTAAGTCCAAAGTTTAGAACAAGGTCCCGGTAAATGATCTTGGAGGGCCACATCTGGACCGTGCACTTTAGTTTGGAGACCCCTGACTTAGACCCTCCTGTACAAGCTACACCCTCTTCTCTGTACCTCCATCATTTGTCCCATTAAAAAGGCTATTATCAGTGGTTTCACAGGTCCATGCAAAGTCTGAGAACATATACCCCATAGATATGGGAGTCATACTATACTATACTTCCAAATTTTCTGAAAAGTATAATAATCAAGAGTAGATTGATCAATACATTTTTTAAAAATAATTAAGTTCTGCTGGCCAGACCTGTGTAGAAAGCCCAACCAAGTTTGCCATATTTTTTGGCTTGGGCCATTGATGATTATTAATTGCTGTTCTGAGCCATTTTGTTATGAAGAGATTTTGACTCATTAACAATTCTTCTGTTTCAGAACTTTGCCAGAGTTAAAATGCAGGTGACAATGTCACTCTCTTCCCTAGTGGGGACATCTCAGAATTTTAATGAGGAGTTTCTGAGGCGTTCTCTGAAGACCATCTTGACCTATGCGGAAGAGGACCTCGAATTAAGGGAGACAACATTCCCTGATCAGGTTAGCAGAGATATTTCTTGGCATCAAAAAATATGACTGATTTCCTTGTGACTTGTTAGGGAATATCTCACTTAATTTTCAGATAATTTGATTTTAGAGCCAAAAAGGAATATGAAATGTTTTTCCTTGGAGAAGAATTGAACACTTCAAAATACCAGTGCTCCAGTCTAGGATGTTGATATACGTTAATAATCCAAAAGCTTAAGTAAACAGGAAGCACTACACAAACATGTCAACTATGTTACAAAGTTCAATCCAATCTGTTGAGACTTGACTTAAATGGAGAAATGTATCTGATTTACAAATAGAAATAAGATTCAGTTAAAAATGCTTTCTGATTTAAAAAATTGCATAATTTATCATATTACTGTTTCATTTTTGCTAAATTCAGCTTAATACAGTTCCTGTTTTGTGTTTTTTATAAGACTGTCTTGTTCTTTGCATCACATAGAATCATAGAGTTGGAAAAGACTTCAAGGTCATCCAGTCCAAACCCCTGCCACACAATCAAAACAGTCCTGACAGATGGCCATCAATGCTCTTTTTACATTAAAATATGATGAAAGAAGTTGTAGATATGCTCAAAATAAATACTGAGTAAAAATGCTAAATCAGACTAGAGCTGAGTTGTGAAACATTTTATTTTGAGCATTCTTAGAACCAATTTAGTAAAATAATACCATCATACTTTGGTAAAACTTTGCTAATTTTTTTCCTTATATTTGCTCTCTAACACCTTGGAGGGAAGAGAGTTACATCTAGCAGAAGTGAACAATCTTTTCAGGATTTTGTTATCAAGGAAGTAAAAATAAGGTGCTGTAATTATTTGCCATCTTAAATGTTCTGGTGCCAGAAATGTAAGTGACTTCATGAGCTCTGCTTGCCTTCCTATAGAGAAAATTCTCTGTTTGACTACTTCATAGGCCCTATCATCTCCAATAGCTAGAAAAGATTGAGTGGAATTTTAGCAGTATGTTTCATTTGTCAAGTACAGAATGATGAGGGATCACATTCCAAAGTAAAGACAAAATTAGAATGTTTATTTTTTTATTCATTTTTAAAATTTCAGGTCCAGGATCTTGTTTTCAACCTCCATATGATCCTTTCTGACACTGTTAAAATGAAGGAGCACCAAGAAGATCCAGAGATGCTGATCGACTTGATGTACAGGTAGTTTTACTAGGTTTTCTGTGTCTAAGAATGCTTATAGAAGTAAGCATGCACTTACTTGATACTTCTGTGTTTCTAAAAACTAGAATTGCAAAAGGTTACCAGAATTCGCCAGACTTGCGACTAACCTGGCTGCAGAACATGGCTGGGAAACATTCAGAGAGGAGCAATCATGCAGAATCTGCACAGTGTTTGGTCCACTCGGCAGCACTTGTTGCTGAATACTTAAGCATGCTTGAAGATCGAAAATATCTCCCTGTTGGGTGTGTTACATTTCAGGTAATTACTTCTTTATACAATTGCACAATTGGATGGAGTAAAGTCCTAGGATACTAACATCTTTTTAGTGTAGGAAGCAAAAATCACTACAAGGAACGTGTACATCTTGATACAATAGTTTCACAGGCTACAAATCAATTTCCAAAGTTTTCATGCTGACCTGTAAAGTCCTGGAGGACTTGGATCAAACACTGAGTTGCTTTCCCCATTTAAATTTGCCAAAATTTTGAGAACTTCAGAGACAGGTTGTCTGTTATTGGTGAGGACACAAGAAAGGGACTGCTCCCAGATTGTGATGCTCCTTCCCATTGTAGGCTAGGCTATCTGTCTGTCTGTTCATCTCTCACTCCAGGCAAACACTTTCTTATATAGATATGCTTTCGACTCTACTTGATGTGTATTTTTTAAATGGGGAAAGCAGTGTTTGTTCCTCATTTGTTATGTAAACTATTTTCAATTTAGTTTTAGTAGAATTTCTATAAAAAACAATAGGTTGGGGCTTGTGCTTGGACTTGGTTAATTTGAAAATAGCACACCCCACCTTACAAACTTTGTGGACCAGTTCTTCCACAGAACATTTTGACAACAGCTCAAAGAATTCCCCACTATGCAAGAGTCAGATTTTCAAATTTCTGCCATTGCTGCTGAGCAATGATTGGAAAATCTTGATCTTAATATTAAAGGTGGTTCATATTTAGAAATATTTAGTTGTTTGATTGGAGTTTTAGGACAGCAATAGTATTGTTGCTGAAAGTAGCTGAAAATATTTTTATCTCCTCAGAACATCTCTTCAAATGTTCTAGAAGAATCTGCAGTGTCTGATGATGTTGTGTCACCAGATGAAGAAGGGATTTGCTCTGGAAAGTATTTTACTGAAGCAGGTCTGGTTGGATTGCTGGAGCAAGCTGCGGCCTCTTTCTCTATGGTAGACGAGTTTAATGCATGTATTTAGTTTAGTATTCCCTTCTGAAAGTGCAGTAATGGTAACCACATGTTAGAAATAATCAGACATACAACTCATAAGCACAATAGAAATTTACTGCTTATATGCTGCTTAGTCCTGTTGAATTCAGTGAAATAGATTATTTTAAGCAGAAGCAAAATGACTAAACAAAGGCTGTTATGCTTTGGACCTACCATAAAAAGGCATGTCTTATTAGAAAAGACAATAATGCTTGGTAAAGTAGAAGGTAGTCAAAAGAGAAAGACCCCATTCCAGATTAATAGACTCACTCAACAAGGCCATGGCACTTAGTCAAAGGTAAAGGGGTGAATCTAGGAAGTATGTTGTCAAATTTTGAGTAACTTTGGATTGTTCTAGCCAGTTTATTTATTATTTCTTTATTTACAGTATTTATATTCCGCCCTTGTCATCCCGAATGGGACTCAGGGCGGAGCACAGAACACATATACAGCAAACATTCAGTGCCTATTATAACAATGACAAGACATACAACAGATGGAGGTGTATATATAGGCTTTCCCATCTTTTGGCATCTTTGGAAGCTGTACTCAGTTCCAGTCACCGAGAGGTGCTGTTGCTCCATCTCCCTGCGGAAAAGCTTTCTTTGTTCGTAAATTTCCTCCTTTTTCTGATTGAAACGCTGAGCCTAAATATCTCCCCACTTTAATGTAGTTCCTATTTATCTACACACATTTGTTTTTAATTGCTAGGTAGGCAGAAGCTGGGCTGAAGGCCAGGAGCTCACCCTGACCTGGGCCTCAAACTCTCAAATTTCTGGCTGGCAAGATTTATTGCAGCTTGGTGATTAACCTATTCTGCTAAAGCCCGGCCCACTCTTTGTCCTTGGCCCTACTGGGTACGAATGTAGATACAAGGCCTTATCACCAAAACATAGCCCCACACCCCATATGGCAGACTGCAAAATCAGCAGTATTACTGAAAGTTAACAATTGACCTAATGAATGAGCAACCAGTGGGCTTCTATCTCTTCGAAGAACCCAGAAAGAGAGAGAAGGAAAACAGTATGCTCAAATGGAGCCCCTTGATCTCTTTCCCTTCATTTTGAAGGGGAAAGCCAGTGTGTATGTATATGCCAGTGTTCTTAAACCCTGATATGAATTGTGCCTATTTTAATGTTTGGAGTCTGAATGAGGGAGCAGAATGCCTAATGAGAAGCAGAACATTCATTGTGTGTCTGGAGTATTTCCTGCACATGCTTCTGAAAGCCAGCTCTGGAATAGGGGTTTTATTGACAAGCAGTTCCCTGAGGATAATCTCTAAAAAAGCTTTTATTCCATTTGTGGAACCAAACACACATTGCTCTGCCTCTCTTCTGCTTGGGACATATATTGCTATTGTGCAAACTCTTAGAAATATATGATTTGGGAATTGTGTGTGAGTTTAGAGTAAGGCTGTGGGAACTATATGGCTCTCCTGATGTTGTTGGATTTTGGCTCATAGTATTCCATGCCATAGGCTCCATTAACTATAATTATTAGGAGTTGCAATCCAGCAACATCTGGAGGTCTGGATGATTCCCATTCCAGTCTTACAGATTTTAGACTGGTCATCATCACATCTAAATTAGCCCTCAAAGTTCAGTATCCTGCAAATTTATGTATATATAAATGTGTACAAGTGTCACACTGAATTTATTCTTATTTTTGATTCATATCATTTGCACTAGGAATTTTGTATCTCAGTATTGTGAGTAATGTTTTCATTTTCATCACTTGAAACATTTTAATCCACTGTTGTTAGTTGTGGTTTATTCTCTTGATGGATCAATAGATTCACCTGATATAAAACTGTTTTGTAGGCTGGTATGTATGAAGCAGTCAACGAAGTTTACAAAATCCTCATTCCAATTCATGAAGCGAACAGGGATGCCAAGAAACTGGCCACAATTCATGGTAAACTCCAGGAGGCATTCAGCAAAATAGTTCATCAGGTAATGACTTGGATTCCTGCCTGTAGGGCATGCAATGAAGTAATTGCAAAATGTGTTTGGCTAATTTCTTCCAGCCACTATACAACATGCACAAAACTCAACCTGTAATTGTGTTTCCTATCACCAAAACACAGCCCTACAATCCATATGGCAAACTGTAAAATCAGCAATGCTAGTGAAAGATAACAATTGGATTAGTTTTCCAGAGACTTCTGCTTTGGATAGGTGACTGCTGTGCCTTGTGTTTATCTCTGCAGGCTAATGTATTCTTTACCAGAGTTTCAAACTGAAGATTGCCTTTGTAAAATATGGAAGTATCCCAATTTGTCCCGTCCTTCCACATTTGTGGTCTGATTGGCTGGATGCCTTAGGAAGCCTTTTTCCCCTATCCCCTTAATTCATTACAAGCTACCTGATTGAAAGGACTCCTTTCTCCCTGCTACAGCTGCTATCTACTTGTGTAAATTGTGATGTACATAGTAGAGATTGTATTACAGTCGGTGATCCTGCCTTTGAGCATGAAAATGACCTGGAAAGCAGTGATAGGGGCCTCAGATAAGATGCCACTGGCATGTGAATCAAAGCAAGAAGAGCAGCAGTGCATTGGGATAATTGTTTTTGTGTAATTTTTAAAAAGACATTTAAATCTTGCTTCTTAGTTACATTTGAACATCACAGGATTCCTGGAACTCATTGAGCACTTCATCTGTCCTAGGCTCAAATGGATAAAGAGGAGTTGTCTTGCTTTCATGATAAATATGCAGGTTGTTTTCTTACGCCAAAGACTAGAGAGCAATCTGCGTGTGTTCATGTGACCCTTTTTTGGTTGCTAGAAGTGTTAATATCTCTTTCTAACTCTGGTTTTGTTCTCCTGCCATTCCTAAAGGGATTCCCCACTAGTCCAGGCTTATATCACATTTCACTTTAATCCTGGTTCAAGGCTCCACAAGCATTTGAAATTCAGAATTTGGTGCTGAACTGGTAATGCTTATATCAGCACTAACTTACAGCCATGCCTGGATCTCTTTACTGTATACTAAGAATTAGGAGTATTACCTTTGTCTAAGGACCTGAGAAGGTGCTCTGGTTTAACATAGTTGTCTTTCGTTTGTGCTAGATTTATATATCCCAAATTAGCAAATAAATTTAGTTCTGTTCATGTGACTTATAAATATTATTTGAATTCACTTTGAGACCTGTTCACTAAAGCTTACGCATATTTGGAAAATCAGTTGCATTCTGTTCCTTGGATGTGAATAATAATGACACAAAACATATATTGACAGCTTTTCCCCTTTGAGAACTGATATTTGGTTTTGTAGCTCAGCTTTCAGGACAAAATTTGAATTCATCCAGATGGGTTTCATTGGTTGAATTCCAGGCTGCAACAATAGAAGTGCTTGGTAATGGGAGCTGCTGAGAAATTCTCATTCCTATTTAAAGCTTGATTGTGGAAAGAGTGAAATATTGGAAAGGGTGCAATAAATGTGTGTGGCAGATGAAAATCCTGGAAGCTCTTTCACATGAACAGCATCCTACTGTTGACAATCATATATTTTAGCTTTTCAGGGCATATTATAGCTTTTAAGAAGATAGTTCTAATTTTGTTTCTGTGACATACTTTTTTGTTTACTTTTTATTACACAGAGTACTGGCTGGGAGGTAGGTAACGTTTTAGTTAGTAAAGTACACTAATAGATTGGTTTTCTGACTCCTGCCAATGCTTTGCCCACATGTGCTAGCTGTGGGTATTTCTGTTGCTGTCTGCTGTTTGACATGAATTAATTAACCAAAGAGAAACAAGTAAAACTGGTCATTTTAGACAACTTAGGTAGTGCATGACTGCCTTTGTATTATAACACTAATGAGGTTCTTTGGTGAATGACCCACTTTTTACCATCACTGGTTTGTTGTTTTATATTCCATTTCTCATCAATATTGACATCCTATCATATTCCCACCCCCACAACACAGGGGTCGATTTAAGTTCTAATGCTCAAAGATGTTAAATGCAAAAATGTATTCCTGTTGAAAGATGTTCACTTGATAACATATAACTGTAGCAGTAACAAATTATAAACACTCTTCTGCTACATGTCATTTTGAGCAATAATTAAATTAATGGCTTAGTTCCAAAATTCCAAGGAATTAGGTCATATACTTCAATGGGCATTGAGTAGACTGCATTGTTTAGATTCTGTGATGTGCATAATTTGAACTTTTCTAGTGGTTTTCTAGTGATAGAATACTTTCGGATCTAATATGCATCTGGGTCAAAGTCATGATGCTACAGTCATCCTTCCACATTCACTGGGGTCAGGGACAGAGAACCTGGGAAAGTGAGAAAACCTCAAAAAATCTACCAAAAACCCAAACCTGGGTCCTCCAGTGCAATCCTGCTGGAAGTTATGCTGGAGGACCTACAAGTGTCTAGAAAAGTGTTCTCTCTAGGAATTTCTAAACCTCCAGTACAAATCTGTTGTCACCCTTTGGAAGAAATTAACTATAATGCTGGACAACCTAGAGATTCTTAGACAGAACACATTAATCAATCTGTGAATGATCAAATTACAAAAACAAAACTTTCAAACATGGAGGGCCAACTGTAGTTCTTATTAGAAGCAAGTTATGAAAGATCCTGTGCAAAATAGAAGGCCCTAATAGCTTGACTTGTGTATGAATCTCATCTACTTGGTTTTAAATTTGCTATAATATCCAGGTCTTGGCTTAATAAATTGAGACATGCATGACCTCGGGTATCACTGTATAGCTTCTTCATTCCTCTGTTTCCTTGAACAAAACAAAAAGGGAGATCTTTGGTCAACAATTGTTTCTTCTTATATCCAACTATGGCTAATGGTTTCCAAACATGCCCAAATACAAAGCTTTGGATTAAAGTTGGCTTCTGTAGCTTAATGTGTTTGGAAGTCATTCACCACAGTTTTTAGTTTGGGATGTAACAAGAAAATAGTATTTATTCAGTTGTTCATATAAACAGACCAGACTTGCTTAATTCAGAAAATAAATACTGATGAGTCAGAACAATTTTAGAGTTTAAAAAAAGAAAAAAAGAAACATTGGTTAACAGATTACACTGTAGAAATTCATCTCTGGTTTCATTGGCCCATTTTACCTTCAGTAAGACTCCTGCTAAAACTTAAAACTGCTCATTTGGTGTCATATATCTTAAGTCTAAATCATGTTGCTGAGTTGCTCTGACAAAACTTTCATGATCTCCCTTCTCCCTTGATAACAAAATGTATAGAAAAAAACAGGGTTTTTGGGTCTGCTGGTTTGTTAGAGTATGGCTCATATGCCTTTGACAACTTCAGAAGAGGTTGGAATTCACTAGGTGCAAATTACCTTTCTACATCTTTTAGCCAGAGAAAAGGGTGAAAAAATAAAGACCTTTTAATTCTTTTCATATGTCAAGATATCAGATTTGGGTTAAGAATGTTATAGAATAAGTGCAGGATATATACCAACTGCAGTCTATCATTGTCACTTTGATCTCATATAGAGCTTTGATTACATGTAGCCTTTTGACTTCTGTTATTGCTGAAGGGCCACTTCCATTTTGAGTGTCACTTGCTTCCTCAGCATTTTATCTGACTTTTTTTTCTACATACAAAGAAGGAAGCATGTAACTTCAAAGTCTGGTTTCCAAACTTGAAGATATGGAACAATACCTGAATTCCTGAGTTTGGCCCCATTCTGACATTGCTAAGGATTGGATAGAATCCCTCTATTGCAAAACATGCACTAGGTTGCTGACTATTTTTTGCGTGAAACCCAGATGAAAAACCACATGACTTCTATTCACTCTGGAATTGACACTGCAGCCCACATCACTAGGGATAAGATAGTCTGCTTAGGTTTAGATGGGAAACTTTTTATCAGCTTTATCAGACAAATTCAGTTTTTTTGGTTGATCCTGACCTATGCATCCTATGGGCTAGCTGCAAAAACATTTTTAAGAAATCAGGATTTTAGGAGTATTGTTAATGTATGAACTTGAATGAAACACAGATTGTCACTCTTTATTTCCCTTGTTTTCCATCAATTCATCAATTTTTTGTCAGAAGACAGATCATTTAGAAATATATCAGAAACACTCAAACCTCATAGACATTTCAAGTGTTGGAAACACCATGTTTATTTTAAAAAATAAATGAACAAGGTTTTTAATTGTTTCTTTAGTAAATCTGAGATGAACCAATTAAACACATGGTTTGCATTAATTTCAGTGGATCTTGAGTTCATCTGATTTTGTTATGGTCATGTCTAATATGGATCAATAAAAAAGCTTGATTTTTATTTGATATGTTTTCCCTCCACACAGATTCATTTTTGAAAATACTTTAAGAATGGGTAGATAGGTAAAATATGTGTGTTTTGTATCCCCCTCCCATGTCATTACTTCTATAGTTTCTGGTTTTCCTTCTCCAGTGTTGATTTCCCTTTTTGATGTGGCCCAGCATGTTCTGTATTTATCAATCTTATTATAACTTATTATAACAACTGGCTCTTTAGAGTTTCATGCCAGGAGAACAATTATGAATTGAATTGCAGCTAGAATGATTCTCAGAGTTGGTTTGAATTGTTATGTTACTTTGGCAAGAAGTGATAGTAATTAGGTTATTTTTTAAAACCAGATATAAGGGAATAGCTCATTTGAGCTATGATGTTACTAAGAAAATGCACCCTTTGAAGCCTCTGCTTTTGACTTTTAAGGCCAAGTTCATATCATGGTTTTTGTGGTTGACATAAACAATGTAGGTATTTCTCAAGCAGGTGAACTCCTTTCTTGGGATGGATAGATTGTTTTGATCCACATGAAGCACCTTATCCCCAAAATTAAGTGTTACACTTGATGTTATGAAAATTGGCACAGACCAGAGTACAACCACAGCACAAGGACAATGTCTAATCAGTTCCTAGTTAATGAGCTGATCGCCCGTGAGCATCTTTTCCAATCAATGTGTGTGATGCTAAATCGACCCCTGATGTGCATCCCATCACCAGTACAATTTTAACATCATTCAGTCATGTTTTATTGCATGGTAAAAACAAAAATTCCCATGGTTTATGTTCTTCTCCATTGCTTTGCACTTGAAGTTTCCTCTTGCTGGACATTTTCCTGTATGTGTCCTTTAATACCCATTGCATGTCTTTTATCCAGATCCTAATTTTTAAAGTACTTTTTCCTTTTTGTTTCTTTGCTGCCAAATGCTGCTTATTTGTTTTTTAAATTTTCCCTAATTGAAGTACTTTCTGTTTTCTCCTCTATTGCCCTGGTTGCTGATCCTCCTCCCCACTTTTACTGTTGTCTGTTGTGGTAAGTTCCTACTAAGTTGTTGGTGATTTTTTTTAACACCATGGCATCCTCCAGTAATTTCATTTTACCAAAGACTTATGCCAACAAAGGGGTTTATAAAATGCCACACAAATTCACCTCAAATTGGACTTGTGGAGGAGAACTTACCATAGATTGATACTGTTGGGTGGAAAATGGGTTGGGTCTTGGGCTTTTGATTCCAGTCAAATCTTAATATTTTGAGTTCATATTAATTAAGGAATCATACGAGGAACTCCGCATTATTGATTCTTTATCGAACATTATAAAAATGCCTCTTAGGCCATCAGTGGACATGTGAAGATATTTATACCTCCCTGTTGATCAAAGAGAACCAGATTTGGTGGCCATTTTTGTTGGTCTTGGTTAAATAAATCCAGCTGGCTAAGGTTTTGGTTCATGAGCAGGAGGAGCCTCTTAAAACCTTATACCTAGCAGATATTTACCATGCATAACAACATATTATGAACCCTTCATAAGTCATGATGGCTGTTATACCTGCTCTGCCAATTCTGTGATGACTCTACAGCGTTCACCTTCATTCTCTTTGCCTCCCAAGGACCTATTATTTTTTCTCAAAATAATAGATTTAAATGCTTTACAATAACTTCTTTTCTCATAACTGCATTTAGCACCTCTCAGAAACAAAGACCATGGAGTATTAGTTTGTTTGTTTTTTTCCTCTTTGCTTGGAAACAAGGGTTTAATTTCTGTGTAGAACACACTTTCAACAATAACATGATGCCATATTATGTTATTGGCCCCCTCCCCTTTTTGCTTGTTGTTAAAGAAACATCATGCCTTGATTCATGTGTTGCACACATTCCAGCATGTTCTGGGGCAGCCTTTCCCCAAATTTTCCTCAGCACTGATCCATCAAAACATCCACATTCCCTCTACCCAAAATAAAAGAATGTAAAATAGAAATATTTCCTTTTTCAAAAAACACTTTCCCTAATTTGTCTTAGGTGACTATTTCTGCTTAGAATTATGGTAACATAGTTGAATCATTACATCACTGAATTCATAGTAACAAACATTTCCCTACCGTATTATGTTTGTAGGATTATTAACATAGCAACGGCAACTTGGAGATAATAGTTTAAATACAATTGCTAGTTCCAATCAAAGTGGACTCATAGATTCAATAAGATTTATGTAATTGTGCATTTTTTTACTTCTCAATTGATTTAGGTGACCTGTCTTGATTAAGACTAGCAATTAGATGTAGTTATTGTTATTTGGGTTTTTTTTAAAGGGATGAAACTACAAAATTTTAGACACTGTTGGTAGGGTGAGATTGTACCTTGCCTAGTTGCAAAAAAAGATCAAGCAAATACTTTGGAACAAGAGTAGTTCTAGGACATATGAAGTCTAGGTTATCAGGGGGAGTCTTCAAGAGGGAAACCCAGATCAGTTAAACCTATTGTCTATCCAGTAAGCAATATCATATGCAGACAGATAAGTCAAAAGACATGTGCTGCTCATTGTTGGGAATGGAAGAGCCGTTAAGCTCTAATCACCCTCTTTATGAGGTAAATTCCCATTAAAATAGCAGAGTAAAGAATTGCAGCAGTGTGAGACTTGCGGGTGTGAGTTTGGAAGGCCTCTGCATCATCAGGAAGGCAAAAGGGATGCAAAGTTAGCTTTAAAGTTTAAAAGCATTTATTGAGGTAAAAAGAAATCCATTGAAGGATAGAAAAGGTTAGGATATATCTAGCTAGTCTATCTTGATCTAATACACATAGACGGATTAAAATAACAAAGCTCTATAGATAACTACATCTTGACTAATAGAGGACAGAGGTGCGTCCTCTCTGGAACAAAGCAGGAAGCTATAATGGCAGTCAGCCTCGTGGATCGCCTCTTCTCTAGAGCCATAAACATTCCAAAGGACCAAATTGGGGAAGTTACATCAAAGCCCTAGGAGAGATTACACTTCTAGGAACATCAAAGGGTGGGCTGACCTAAATAGGATGGGAAGCAGGAAACAATGGTGAATCCTATCTAGGCATGCTTTGGAAATGGGGAAAGGATTCCCTCAATCTAACTCTATCATCTATCTGACTACATTTAGACTTGAGTAGTCCAGGATGAATCCCAACACTCATGACCTATGCATGAAATGGTAGATCAATACTGCCAGCCTGTGGATCACTTTGGTTTAATTCTTCATTTAAATAATGTTCCATGCTTTATATCCCCCACCCCCACATACATTGTTAATGTTAGTGAAGGAAAAAGCATTTTAACAATGTGCATATTGCACTATAAGTAAAAGATGTCGTTGTGGGTGGTGGGTAGGATTAGCGAGTGATAGCATTGGCCCCAACCATCCACCCAATAAGAATACTTCCCACCATAATATATTCCTTAAGTCATCAAATTTCTAGTTTTTCCAAGAATAAGATATTAAACACCATGCACAGTTCCAATTCTTAGATTTATAATGTTTACTTTCTCTTGGTAATTTTGCATCCTCTGTTATTTTGGATGCCTAAATTGTATTTCCAAATGCTGGAATGAAGTTTTAAATTACTGCAATGCTAAAAATTTGGAGGCTTCAAATAATATTTCATGAGAAGGAAAGAACTGCTACTTGGTTGGACAATGCCCTAAATGTGCTTACAAAATCACTCCTTGCACTGAAATCCTGACTAGTGTAAGTCCCACAGTAGTAATTTCATTTTCAGTTTGAACAGTTGAAGGATCACCTTGAATTACTAACCTAATTGCTAATTCGCTGTTACTGGAAACCAGTGAATTAAAGTATTGTTTTAATACCACTAAGCATGAAATGTTACTAGAAAATCTTCGAAAATACTCCTAAGGATCCTTTTCTATAGTCCTAGCTAGATAATTTTTGATAAGAGGGATCAACAGTCAGATTAGGATATGTAATATCAAAAACAAACAAGCAAGGATTTTCCCACTTTACAAATTCGTATCATAACTTTATAGTCATAAAAATTAAATATGAGTGACAGTAGATTAAATAAACATAATCATTTACACACACACACACATATACACACTAGCTTGAGTACCCGGCAATGTCCAGGTTATTTGAAAAGGGCCTTGTTTGTTTTTGAATGTTAGGTATTCTCAGTTTGGTCATATGTTACTCTATTTCTTAGGGGAAAAACTCAGTCTTTCCTGTTGTTTTTTATGAAGGCACCCAATAGAAAATGCATAAGGAATTCGAGCTCTTCTTGGACACTGCACAACACGCTGTTCTAGATACACAACCCACATGATGAGGAACTTTATGGGGAGATCTATTCGAATGTGGACAACCCTCAGGCTTGGAAGGAGGTCACCCGTAGAAAGAGACACAGGACCAGGCAGCCTCTGCAGAATACTTCTGCTCAGCTTGACTTACACAACAGATTCGAAATTCTTACACCACTAACATCTGATCAAGAAACACATCTTGTGGAGGAGCACAGTTACTTAAATACCACTAAGTGGGCCACCCTTGATCAATGCACGGCGGATAGCCCTGAAGGGCGATGCATCACCACATTCACGCTTACACAATCATGCAGATGCTCCATCCCCAATCGTAGACCAGGCACAACAGGAACACCCTTGGGAGAAAGATGGGCTTTTGGATGCATCTCAATGGATTGTCATTGACCAATGCACTGGGGATGTTGAGGAGAACAACACTTTACACCTACACGATTCACTTCAACAGGAGCACTCTTCAGGGGACCTATACACTGTCTTGCACAAAAGGGACCCCGTCAATCCTCAAAGGAAACCGGTCTTAGAAGAAGGCAACTCCCTCCTTAGAGGAACGGAAGCCATCATTTCCAGACCGGATGGGATGGCTCGAGAAATATGCTGCCTCCCGGGGGCAAAAATACACCATATCACTCAGAGGCTCACCAGGCTCCTAAAGCCCCATCACCCTCCCCCCCCTTATGTTGATTCATGTAGGAACCAATGATACTGCTAGGCATACTTTTCAAAAGATCATAAACAATTTTCAAGCTCTCGGAACAAAGCTAAAACTCAGCAACATGGAATGGACGAAGGATTAGGGGAAATCCAACCCCAAATAGGGAAACAAGTTGTCCAGAAACACCTGGCCTCTAAACAAATTCAAGTCCCCAGGGTCGGATCAGCTACATCCAAGAATATTGAAGGAACTAGCTGAAGTTATTTCAGAACCACTGGCAATCATCTTTGAGAGTTCTTGGAGAACGGGAGAAGTCCCAGCAGATTGGAAAAGGGTGAATGTGTTTCAAGAAGGGAAAAAAGAATGATCCAAACCATTACCGTTCAGTCAGCCTCACGTCAATACCAGGCAAGATTCTGGAAAATATCATTAAGGAGGTGGTCTACGAACACTTAGAAACAAATGCGGTCATTGCTAATAGTCAACACGGATTTACCAAAAACAAGTCATGTCAGACTAATCTGATCTCTTTTTCCAATAGAGTTACGAGTTGGGTCAACACAGTTTACGCCGTGGATGTAGCGTACCTGGATTTCAGTAAGGCCTTTGACAAAGTCCCCCTCAACCTTCTGGCAAACAAATTAGTAAAATGTGGGCTAGACAAAACTATGGTTAGGTGGATCTGTAATTGGCTAAGCGAACGAACCCAAAAGGTGCTCACCAAGGCGTCTTCTTCGTCTTGGAAAGAAGTCACAAGTGGAGTGCCGCAGGGTTCCGTACTAGGCCCAGTTCTGTTCAACATCTTTATTAACAACTTAAACGAAGGGTTAGAAGGCACGATCATCAAGTTTGCAGACGACACCAAACTGGGAGGGATAGCTAACACTCCAGAAGACAGGAGCAGAATTCAAAACGATCTTGACAGATTAGAGAGATGGGCCAAAACTAACAAAATGAAGTTCAACAGGGACAAATGCAAGATACTTCACTTCGGCAGAAAAAATGGAATGCAAAGATACAGAATGGGGGACGCCTGGCTCGACAGCAATACGTGTGAAAAAGACCTTGGAGTCCTTGTGGACAACAAGTTAAACATGAGCCAACAATGTGATGCGGCTGCTAAAACAGCCAACGGGATTTTGGCCTGCATCAATAGGAGTATAGTGTCTAGATCCAGGGAAGTCATGCTACCCCTCTATTCTGCCTTGGTCAGACCACACCTGGAATCACACTGTGTCCAATTCTGGGCACCGCAATTGAAGGGAGATGTGGACAAGCTGGAATGTGTCCAGAGAAGGGCAACTAAAATGATCAAGCATCTGGAGAACAAGCCCTATGAGGAGCGGCTTAAAGAACAGGGCATGTTTAGCCTGCAGAAGAGAAGGCTGAGAGGAGACATGATAGCCATGTATAAATATGTGAGGGGAAATCATAGGGAGGAGGGGGCAAGCTTGTTTTCTGCTACCCTGCAGACTAGGACGCGGAACAATGGCTTCAAACTACAGGAAAGGAGATTTCACCTGAACGTCAGGAAGAACTTCCTAACTGTGAAAGCTGTTCGGCAGTGGAACTCTCTCCCCCGGACTGTGGTGGAGGCTCCTTCTTTGGAGGCTTTTAGGCAGAGGCTGGCTGACCATTTGTTGAGGGTGCTTTGAATGTGATTTCCTGCTTTTTGGCAGGGGGTTGGACTGGATGGCCCATGAGGTCTCTTCCAACTCTACTATTCTATGATTCTATAAGGATGTGGGTAAAATACAATTCCAAAAAATCTTGAGTCAATCCTCCCAAAACTCCCCCAATATTCACAGTTGGCCATGTTGGGTCTGTGTGCCAAATTTGGTCCAGATCCATCATCAGATGGCTTCAGTGTTCTCTGAATACAGGTGAACTATAACTCCTGGATGTCAATTACAGTCACCCCCAAACCTCATCAGTATGCAAATTTAGCCATTTTGAGTCTTTGTGCCAAGTTAGTTCCAGGTCTTTCACTGGTGCGGCTCAGAGTGGTCTTAGATTACAGATGAACTATACATCCCGGTCCTTACAACTCCAGTAAATCATGAAGAATTCTCCCCAACCCCCTCCAGTCTATTCAGTAGTGGTATCTCTTGCTTCCCTCGCTGGGGCCCATGAAAAGAATTTTCATTGTCATTATCCTTCTTTTGCGTGGCTAGGCCACAGAGCTTCAGCTTTGTGTAACTCGCCAAGCTGAACTGAGTGGCGAGGAGGCGGGCCTAGCCATCCCTTCCAGCCCTGCCCATGCCGGTTGCTAAAGGGAGGAGACTGCTTGGCTATTACTAGCGCCATCTGCTACGACTGTTGCTAAGGGAGGAGAAGAGTGATTGGCCTGTCTCAGGTGTGACATGTTTGTGATAGTAGGTACATGAATACCTTAAAACATTTGTCAGCTCAAATGCTACATTGTGTCCAAATGTTGTAACAATCAGTGAAGTAGTTTGGGAGATATGTGGTCCCTACAAACGGACATATGATTTCATGTTTATTTAATCTACTGTTGCTCAGATCTGATTTTTCTATAAGCATACACTAGATAATGTTTTGTTGATATTATTAAGACAACTGAATGTTTGTCAACATGTGATATTTGATATATCTGTATATATAAAAATGTAATGTGCCTTTTTCCCATGGAGTAAACAACAAAACCACTGAACCCAATCACACCAAATTTGGCCACAAAAGACACTGTCATCCAATCCATGTCAATTAAAAAAACCTAGAAAAATAATCGAAATTACAGAGGATGAGAAAGAGCCTTTCTCCTCCTAACTGCCTGTCAGAAAGGTAGGACCTGCTGCCTTTAGGCCCCGCCCCCTTGTGTCCTAGCAACTCCCTCAGCCAAAATGGCGCCCTGGGCACAGGCAGTTAGGCCTCATTCACACTGCCTATAAAATACAGATTATCTTATTTGAACTGGATTATATGGCAGTGTAGACTTAAGTTCCTACCACACAGCCATATAATCCAGTATGCCAAGGCACATAATCCACAGTATCTGCTTTGACCTGGATTATTTTGAGTCCACACTGCCATATAATCCAGTTCAGTGTGGATTTTATACAGCTGTGTAGAAGGGGCCTCATATAATCCAGTTCTAAGCAAATAATATAAGATTACAAATATAATATACTAATTACTGTGGTATAATAATATAACAATATAATCTGGAAAATCAGGACAGTAAATAAAGAGTAGCACTCTGAAAACAGGGAAATTCTATACTGGAAAAAAAACATGGCCAGCTAACACCTCCCAACAAAGGATTCCCCCAGGCAGGAAGCAGCAAGGCTTTGAAGCTGCAAGGCCATTAAATGCTAATCAAGGTGACTAATTGCAGCATTCATACTTGCTGCACCAAGACTATTAATTGCTATTCAACCTGGGCAAGGTAGAAAGCGACCAGGCTTGCAATTCAACCAGACCAACAAAAGATTAACCTTGGTAGAAGGCGGCCAGGCTTTGAAGCCACGAGGCTACTCTGTACTGTTGGAGCTGACCAACCAAAGATTCCCCTAGGTAGCAAGCATCCAGGCTTTGAAGCAGCGAGGCTATTCATTGTGATTCTAGCAGCCCCAAAAACCATTCCCCTGGAATGCAAGTACCCAGCCTTCCAAGCAGCAAACCTATTCCATTGTATTCCACCTCACCAAACAAGGATTCCCAAAAGAAGAAAACAGCCAGGCTTTGAGGCTGCAAGGCTATTCACTGCTATTCCACCTGGCCAACAAATTATTCACATAAGCCACAGCAATGCGTGGCTGGGCACAGATAGTGTGTTCAGTTGTCTTAATAATATCAGCAAAACATTATCTAGTGTACACTTATGGAAAATATTACCCTGCCTCTGAGGGCCCTTCTTCATTGCCATATAATCCAGATTATAAAATCAGATTATCCACATTATTATCTTTGAACTGGATTATATGAGTCTACAGTGCCATATAGTCCAGTTCAAAGCAGATAATCGTGATTTTATATGGCAGTTTAAAAGTGGCCTGAGACTAACAATCAAATATGGTGAAATAAAGATGGTGTCAGGTTTAGCATATAGTGGAACATTGTTGTCTCTTTCAATCTTAATCCTGTAGGAAGTGGATATTGAGAAGTAGATTGTACTTAAATCCAGAAAATACTAATCTTATAATGGTGCATAAACCCCAAGATCTTGAAGCACCTCTATTAGTAGTGGAAATTACAATTTTGACTTTCTAAAATTTGCAGACTCGCTTGCGAACTTAACTCCTTTACATTGCAAAGGTATTGGATGCTCACTCTTGTGAGAAAGTTCACCTCTTTCTCCTAGATGGTAAAACAGCAAACATAATGCCTGCTGCTGCAATCTTAAGGCTTGTTCTGCATTGCACAGCTGTTGTTCTATGATGAAAGTGAAAAAATATTTCTCATTATGGGAAGACCTGTTGAAGGTTCCTGGATTCATACTGATTTTTATAATATTTAGAAACAATTTTAAGATGTGATGGTGAAGGCTTTCATGGCTGGAATCACAGTGTTGTTGTCTGTTTTCCAGGCTGTATGGCCATGTTCCAGAAGTATTCTCTCTTGATGTTTCGCCCACATGTATGGCAGGCATCCTTAGAGGTTGTGAGATATATGGGAAAACTAAGAAAGAAGGCCTGCCATACATGTGGGCGAAATGTGAGGAAAGAATGCTTCTGGAACATGGCCATACAGCCTGGAAAACACACAACAACACAATTTTGAGATGTGCTCATTAGCTTGCCCTGCTTGTGTCTTTTCTTGAGTTCATCCTGGCCATAAATATAAACATTTTACAAGTATTATTGATGTATTGGATTTGTATGCCTTCCTTAAATAGATGCAATCTTCCCATTTTCAGAGGGGAGTGGGTTATAACAGAGGTTTCTCACAAAAAGGAATTGGGAGAACAGCAATTTCCCCATGCCCTCTACAAGCTCAACACAGCTTCCGCATTGTTCTAAAAAGTAGGGGACTGCCACAAACAATATTCTGGGGAAATGGGGATTGGAGACAATTGCCACCATCCAGTTTACCCCAGTGGCATTAGAATTCCACTGAATATAATTCTAGATCTGATCGACTGTGTGTGAATGACATAGTCTTATTTAGAGCCATCACTGGGTGATCAACAACATGGAGGTTTTCCCAAAGCCCAAGCCTGTTCAGGTTAGAATTGAAAACTGACTGGAGGCATGGTTTAACTGTTTTACACCTTTTCTGTTTTTTTCTGTTTTGGGTTAAACATACTTTGAAACATAGTACTGGTCCAGAAGCATCGGGATAGGGAGGGATGCAAAGTTCAACAATTAAAATTAAGTTAAAACGAGAGCGGTGATGAACTGAATGCTGCACTCTAATTGTGCCATGAGAGTAAAGGTGAACATTTTGAGTCCTTTCCGCAACCGTATTTGTGCATGCAATGTGAATTCTTTTGATTTTCTGCTGGTTAAGAACATTTGCAGTTTGGTGGCTTTTGCGCTTTCTTTCTCAGTTACATTTGGCCTTCACAAAAATAGTGTGTTCTTTAAGGATTGCTTTTTGCATAAATTTTTGGCATGTCCAGTGGGCACAGTTTTCTATTGATGCAGATGATAGCTGTGTGGAACCCAACAGAAGACACTTTAAATAGCTTCCTTTTGTTTTTCATGCCTATAAAGTCAAATTATGTATTAAACCAGAAGGTTGGTGGAGAGTTGACATGTCATTCTTCACTCTCAACTTCCAAATCCACCTCAAAATGGAAGTGGAAAAGAAACTATATGGTTTCTATGGCAGAACAAATGAGTAGACATGCAATAGATTAGTGGTTCTCAACCTTTAGATCCACAGATGTTTTGGCCTGCAATTCCCAGAAATCCTAACAGCTGATAAACTGGCTGGGAGTAGGCCAAAACACTTGGGGACCCACAGGTTGAGAACTATTGCAATAGATAGATACCCTGAAATATCAGAACAATCAGTGCATTTGCATGGAAAGTGATATGATGCTCAGTATCTTTTCCAGGGTAGATTCTGTTAACTTCACTGTTGGAAAAGCAAGCGATTCCAAGTGGCACTGATGTGATATGGCAACATCAAAAGTGTCAGCATCAGCAGTGTGGCTACAGGAAAGCTTTCTACTAAAACGTGAGATCATGCAGAAAACTGTGGACTTGGCATAGTCATTTTAATACCACTTGGCCTGTATGTTTGGCCAAAATAAGAAAATACGTAGTTGTATAGAACACCTTTATTTGAAATTAGAGTTCTTCTCCAACCTTTGAGCAAAGACTTAGGCTATTTCCATAACATGCAGAGTAATAAATAATTACATATTAATAATTGTTCTGCAAAAGTCTGAGCATGATGCCAATATTTGAGCATTGGCCTAAAAATGCTGGTTTGAATAATTGCTCAGCCATAGAAACCCACTGAGCAATACTGGGCAAGTAACACTCTTTCAAGAGGAAAACGGAGGCAAACCTGCTCTGAGTAAATCTCACTTAGAAAATCCTTTGATAGGTTTACCTTAGGGTTTCCATAAGTCAGAAACAACTTAAAGGCACAAATTGTTCTGCATTTTCATTATCTCTGAATTCTCATTATTTCTGAGTTCTTCTCAATCCTGTATCAGTTTACAGGCCTAAGCCTACAGGCCCATAGCTAGGGGAGAACAGCTAGTCCTTACAAGAGTACAGTAGAGTCTCACTTATCCAACACTCGCTTATCCAACATTCTGGATTATCCTACGCATTTTTGTAGTCAATGTTTTCAATACGTCGTGATATTTTGGTGCTAAATTCGTAAATACAGTAATTACTACATAGCATTACTGTGTATTGAACTACTTTTTCTGTCAAATTTGTTGTATAACATGATGTTTTGGTGCTTAATTTATAAAATCATAACCTAATTTGATGTTTAATAGGCTTTTCATTAATCTCTCCTTATTATCCAACATATTTGCTTATCCAACGTTCTGCCGGCCCGTTTACGTTGGATAAGCGAAACTCTACTGTATTAACTACTTGAGCATGGCCCAAAACTGCTGAGATGGAGATTTAGATTCACTGAAAGCCAAGGCCATATCAACCTAATTAGTGTTGAATCAACATAGCTCTGCTGATGTTGATAAATAAAACACCTGCTTTTTGTTAGCTTGCATTATTATCAGTATTTCATACTATATTCTGAATTCAGACTAGCAACAGTTGTCTGTTTTTTATATGCAGAGCTGAACCATTGTGTATTCTCCCATTGCATGATTGACAGCAACAGTGTCATAAGTCTTATAAAGTCTATGGTTTGATTTTGAGTTTTCTTTTTAGTGCTGTAACTTATTGGATTTATCTTCCTGGTTGGTTGGTTGGTTTATTTGTGCATGGCATTATGTGGATATGGATTTTAAAATGAAAAAAAAAAATACATGGACCTTCCATTGATACTGAAGTGCCATTTGTCTTTATGCACCTAGGATGGAAAGCGGATGTTTGGTACATACTTCCGTGTAGGCTTTTATGGGACTAAATTTGGAGACCTTGACGAACAAGAGTTTGTGTACAAAGAACCAGCAATAACAAAATTGGCTGAAATTTCCCATCGACTGGAGGTAAGATTGCCCCAAATGCACAACAAAAAGTTTGGCTACAGTTGCATGGGAGTGTAGAAATATGCAATGTGTCTAAGCTGTAGTGTAGTCAAGTCAGGAAACTTCCATAAGGCAGTCAGCTCAAGGGTTACACAGCTCACCTGAGGCACAGGCTTGTCTACATCGTTTTAGTATTTATAGAAACATAGGAAGCTGGTCGTCCTTCTCCAGGATTTCAGGGAAAGTTCTTTCCCAACCCTCCCTGGAGATCCTTGATATTTGCTGTTGATCTCTCATCCAAGTCCTAAATAGGTCTAACCTTCCTTAACTTCCAAAATCAAATGAGACCAGGCATGTTCATGATTCATAAGCACAATATGGGACAGAATCATTAAATGCTTGTGTTTGTGTATGCGTGTGTGCATGTGTGTGTGTGTGTTGAATCAGGACGGAAAAGAATGGCACTGAAGTCTCTGGTGTACCACTCTCTGAAAACCACCCATGAACCATGTTGTCTATGGGATTCTAAAATTTACTGTTCTTTTTAAAACTTATCTAAGCTCATGGATATTGTTCACATACATTTAAGGCTTCTTCACATTCATATAGACTAGAAATTATTTTTAAATGAAAACCTGAAATGTCCAGAATGCAGAGTGCTGTATACAACAAAATTCCACACTTGTTTCAGGATCTGATCATACACTGTGGGAATCTGGAAAAATATAGACCTCACAGCGTGGCCTAATTCATGCTGTGGCCCTTCATTTTAAGTTATCAGATTTGTTGTTCTTTCCACTGTCAAAGTGCAACTGTGCCTCTTAAACTTTCGTCTTGGTTTCTTGCCTCTTCTTTATTTTGACCCTCACCACATTTTATTGATTTTTTTCTCTCCCATGGAACAGAATAAATGAGATATCACATGTTTTGACAGGATGCATTTTGTAGTCCTACATAGCTCCAGGTTGGTCTCAAATTGTTTCTTTGTAGCAAGAAAGCAACATTTATAGATGACATGACAGGATTTGCAGGTGTATTATCGAATTGTTCAGAAAACATGAAGAAAGTAACTTTACCTTAAATGCTTGTGTGTGTGTGTGTGTGTGTTAAATCAAGACGGAAAAGAATTGCATTGAAATTTCTAGTGTACCAAACGTCCCACTCCCAGCTCCCAAATATAGAATGGCAATAGTAACTGTAGGTTATGTTATACACAGAAAGTAGACCAACTGTTACCCTCACTATAGTTTACATTGCAGTACTACAAACCCAAGTCACCCCATGGCCTGTGGTCTCAGCCTTGCTGTAACACCAAATTGATTGACTGATTATTTGATGGGATTTATTTATTGCCTGCTGACTCAATTACCCTCCCCTCAAGTGAACAATGGGTAAAAGCAAGTAAAATATGAAATGCATAACTAAAAAGCAATTTAAAACACCCTGAAATTCCTTGTTAAAAATAGTTCAAAATCCAGACAATTAAAACAGTTTAAAAATCCATAGTCACCAGGACATTATTTATCAATTCTTTCTTCTCTTTCTTTTTGATTGTCATAGGTTACAGTTGAATTTCATGTGGTTTCATTAAGAACTTTTACCAATTTTGGCTTTTGATTCTCCTTTATTATGTCATGTTTTATCATTTTCAGGGATTTTATGGAGAACGGTTTGGTGAAGATGTTGTGGAAGTGATTAAGGATTCCAATCCTGTTGACAAATGTAAATTAGATGCTAACAAGGTGAGAAATTGTCAACAAGCATCGCATTAAGGCTGCATCTTTGACCTTGTTTGGATAAACATTTTAGTATATCAGTACCCTAGTTCTAGTCCATGCATGATTACACTCCATTTTCCAATAGAATCAATAAGAGGATAAGATGGGTTATGCCAGGAATTTTTCCACTCAAGGTCTCTCTAAACATATTATCTACATGCCTCTTTCAATCTAGACACAGATAACAGGCTTCTGGAAATTCTGTTGTAGCAATGTAAACACTCAATTGTCTTGTTTTTCTGTATGAGGAGGAGGAACGGCAGTATTTTTCTCCTCACCTGCAAGACCGGTAACTGAAACAATATTTACTGAGACATTTATATGAAACTGAGTATGTAGCTACAGGGAATGGGCTGGAAGAACATCCCCTGCCTAACTTGCTGATATGGACAAGATGCAAATATGAGAGATATGTCAAGAGGGTAGAAACCAAAAAGAAGGAAATCTGGCTATTTTTATGTCATTAGTCCTAATTTGGCTTTTCTTTACCATGAACATTGTGATCATAACTGACTGATACTCTTTACCACTGGTCACAAAGATTTTTGTTCTCTACTAGAACTAGGGTTATAAGTGAAAGAGGTCTATGAGTAGGTTCTCGATGGCTGGTTAATGCTTTAGAACAAGTATCCTCAAACTGCAGCCCTCTAGCTGTTTGGACGTCCAACTCCCAGAAGCCCTATCCAGCTTGTTCAGTGATCAACAATTCTATGAGTTGGAGGCCCAAACAGCTGGAGGGCCACAGTTTAGGATGCCTGCTTTAGAGAACTTTGAACTATTCTGACTGGCTTTTATGAGAGCTGCGGCAACTGATATTTTGTGACATATTTGTATTAGGTCTTTAATATGTTCAATACTCCTTACTAGTTGATGTTTCTGTTTCAGGCCTTTATACAAATAACCTATGTGGAGCCTTACTTTGACACATATGAAATGAAGGACAGAATCACCTATTTTGACAAAAACTACAATTTGCGGCGATTCATGTACTGTACCCCCTTCACTCTGGATGGCAGAGCCCATGGGGAGCTGCATGAGCAGTTCAAGAGGAAAACCATCTTAACGACTTCACATGCTTTCCCTTATATTAAAACCAGGATAAATGTCATTCACAAGGAGGAGGTGAGCCCTGTACATGCATTATACAATAAATATATTTGGGGGACATGCTTGAAATAGAGAAGAGAAATAGTTATGAAAAAAATGTCTTCACTATATTGTTTCAGCTAGTTGTTCACTGGCAACGTGTTGGTTAGTACCAACTTTTTATTGTGTTAGAAGCCAATTGAGCAAGTCTCTTCTAGTGTGAGAGAATCAGCCGTCTACAGAGATGTTGCCCAGGAGACGCCCAGATGTGTTACCATCCTGTGGGAAGCTTCTCTCATGTCCCCACATAGGAAGCTGGAGCTGACAGACAGGAGCTCACCCCATCTCACAGATTCAAACCGCCAACCTTCAGATACTTGGTGTTGACACTAAGACTGCAGCAGTGGTGGTCTTCGTGTCAATGCCAAGTATCTGTCTTAAAAATGTTGATTGTGTTTGTTCCAGTATTGGTAGTTTCTTGTAGGTCAGAGCACGGTACAGAGTAACTCCCTGTTATTTTGGTGTGCTACAATGCTCCAGTGGGATTCCTTCCCAGGTAATCCTCAGAGTTTGAGATGTTTGTTCTTAAGATGAAAAGCACACGTTGTGTTTTAGATGGATTAGGAATTTGCTGGTTTCCCCTGTAATAGGCAGTAAGACCACCTAAAGTTTTGGAGAGCTTCTGGTGGTATCAAACAGCTATAACTGTAGTGTGTGTGAGCAAGTGAAAGAAAGAATTTACTTCATGGATGTAAAACAACTTTACACAATAACATAATCACAAAGGTGGAATGTTGCTTTAAAAAAAACTCAGTCTGAAATTACCTTGAAGGCAGGCTAGGAGGAAAAGTGCATACACTGCTCACTTGTCATATTTTATTGCTCCAAAGTCCCACCTCATACACTCAGCCAGCAGTGTTGAAATGGTTTGTTGAAGGAACAGCATTAGCCCTTGCTCACCACCATTCAGACAGCCTTTAAAATAATGAACTCCTCCATATACAAGCTCCATTCATGTTTTCTCTCCCTCCAAAAGTGGCATGTCAGACAATCCTATAAGGGGGTGGGGGAGAGACTGCTGATGGGAGTGACTGTAGCTGCCTGTATATACTATCCAATATCAGTTTCTCAAACTGTGCTTCTCCAGATGTTTTGGACTTCAACTGCCACAATCCCTAACAGCTGGTAAACTGGCTGGGATTTCTGGGAGCTGAAGTACAAAACACCTGGAGGAACACAGTTTGAGAAACACTGATATTATTGGCACATTGGAAGTAAAGATGAGCTTCCCAGTGGATTACTGCCTGTGCTTCTTTGGTGTCAATCCTTCACATCTCTGCCTGGCTGTCCAGCTGACAAGTTGTTGAAGCATAGTGTTGTTTGAAGTTTATTCTTCAGAAGAATCCAATCAGCAGTCAGTCAATACAAAGAGCTGCTACCACCTGCATTTTTCACAAATTGTTTTTGTTCAGGTCCAGGTTTACTATTGTAGAAGTTCAGATCTCTTAATTCTTGAAAATTAATCAAAGAATGAACTCACTGGGAAATTTAGGCAGTAGCGACCATCTGGCCATATAACAGCCTGGAAATTGCCTGCTCCAATTTTTCAGTAGCACTCTACATCTAGTGATGGGAAGAAAACAGCCCAGACTTCTCCTTTTTTAAAAAAAATAAAAGACCAATAGTGGAGTCCTATACTCAAATGTTGAGTGACAAGAAAGGTGCTCCAAGAACATACCCCAAATGTAATGTGCTTGTAACCTTGGTAAAGACTCCCAAATGATTTCTTTTGTTTTTTGTTTCCTGGATGTTTGTCTTCTTAGATCATTCTGACACCAATTGAAGTTGCCATTGAGGATATGCAGAAAAAGACCCAAGAGTTAGCCTTTGCAACCCATCAAGATCCAGCAGACCCAAAGATGCTCCAGATGGTGCTACAGGGTTCAGTTGGCACAACAGTAAATCAGGCAAGAGAACAAGAGCTTACATTCATTTCAGATGCATTATCACTGTTGTTCTTGCTCATTTTTACTCATTGTCAAACATGACTTTGTAATAAAAACAGTAACAATAGGCTTATCATCCTGAGTAGTACTTTGATGGGAGACCACTAGCACATACTAAGCGATGTCTATATTTTAGAGGAAGCAACTGGGAAAACCACCTCTGAATATTCTTTCATTAGAAAACTATGAAATACACGGGGTTTCTATAAGTCAACTGGTACTTTAAAAGCAAAGACATTTTGCTGGAAATATCAATTCAATTTTTACAGAGGATGAAAGGTCTCCCTGTGCTGCTTATCATCTAAAAATATCTGCTTTTCAAATCCAGGGACATAAATTGGCCCCCAGATATATCACAGTTACTTGTCCCTATTTTAGGGACAATTTATCCCATCTATTTGGTGATCATTGCATATCTTAAGGCCTCTAGTGTTTGGGTGCCCCAAGAAATGTTGAATTTTATGAAAGGTGATTTTGACGGCAAATCTGCAGGAGAAAATAAGCAATTCTTCCCTTCTTCATCTTCTCTTAAGGGACCACTAGAGGTTGCACAGGTTTTCTTGTCTGAAATACCCAATGATCCTAAACTCTTCCGTCACCATAACAAACTGCGGCTTTGTTTTAAAGACTTTACAAAGAGGTAATGTATTGTTACTCTCTTTCTTTCCAGTTGTTCTAAATATTCATGGTTGATACAGAGTGTAGCTGGGGAGGGAACTGAGGGCATTGCTCTCCCAAATAATAATCCTGCTCCACAAGTATCTGGCACTGCAGACACTGAGACAATAAAAATGTTCTTAGAACTCTCATTGCTGTGTTCCCATTCCTTGCTAATTGTCCCATGTCTCCTTCTTTTGAAAGGGACCCTCCTTTGAATCCTAGTGTCTTCTAATATAGATGAAGCCTAAACACTTGGCATTTATTAAGTATCATAAATACCATATACCCATTGCCAATGACTTGTGGGTGCCTACATATATCTGGATTTCTCCATATGCAAGGGCACCCTGCTGTCTTATATAAGCAAGAGACACTTGTGCTTATGAAGCTCTGCCATTGTCTACAATGCCAGAGATCTTCATATGTAGATAGCCATATGACCTGTGAATCAGTGAATTGATATCTTAAATGCTATTGAACAACTTTAAAGAAGCAAGATTTCCATGATGACTTGAAAACATTTCCCCTTGGAATGGAAAGGTTGATGTATTATACATGAAAACCCAACTTTAGCTTTGTACTCACACTGTCCTATTAGCAAGTTCCCTTGATTATGACGGAATGGGCTTCCAAACAAGCACAATTTGTATTTCAGGAAGGTTAAGTGTGAGTAAAGGGAACGGGATAGAGCTCTCATAACTGGTTTCAGTGGGCAAGGTAAGCTTTTCATGTTTGCCCAGTCAGATTATTGTTTTTTCCACTAGGTGTGAAGATGCTCTGCGCAAGAACAAAAGCCTGATTGGCCCAGACCAAAAAGAGTATCAGAGAGAGCTGGAAAGAAATTACCACCGTTTAAAGGAAGCACTACAACCCCTGATCAATAGAAAAATCCCCCAATTATACAAGGCTGTACTTCCAGCTGCTTGCCACAGGTCATTCTAATGCTATTTTAACCCTTTTCCTTCTCCAAGTCCTGCTGAATGAAAAAGATCAAGGGAATATACATTGAAGTCTTCTACCTGTCCTGTAATAAAGGTGTTGATAATTTCTTTGGTTGGGATTAGGAATTGGCTTAGAACTAGCTTTATTTGATCCAGCAATTCATAAAGGAAGCTGTCACTTCCACAATCCCTGGAGACTTAAGGGTGTTGTAGTTCAGAATAGAAAAACTGGTTGAGTACTAGTTTTATTTGATCCAGTAATTCATAAAGGAAGCTGTTACTTGGAAGAGGCATTGTTTGGCCAACTTCCATACTCCCTGGAGAATTAAGGGTGTTATAGTTCAGAATAGTAACTTTTCTGGATTTAGTCGTTTTTAGCTGGTACAAATTATAGGAGTTTCAAGTACACAATTGTTCAAGAAAGTAGACAACAGATATTCTATAAAAAATGGACTTGAAGCATTTCCAACAAGAATCCAACAAGCTTAAAACAACATTTCACAGGCTAATACTCCATTGAACAGCAGAGCATTCATGGATCTAGAAAAGGCTGTTCACCTGATTGCATGCTAAATTTCATTTCATGTCTAATAAACATAGCAGAAAATGTAAATTTTATCTTCAAAGCAGATTTAAAGTGTTGTTTCTATAAGGTATTTAATTTGGTTCTGAACCTATGTAAAGTGGGTTTCTTGCTCAGAACCATATGGTTCATCAGCCTTTAGCATGACACTTGAAAATGAGCTTGAAGTCCTCTTGATTTCAGATCATATCATGATGAGTATGTTGAAGGTAGCAAATGCAAGAGCAGAGGCGGACACTTTAATGTTGTGGAATATTATCCTGCACTCAGAAAGTGGGACTGTTATCATTCACAGGATGGAAGACAGTACCTTACCTCATTGTTTTTTCCTCCCCAGAGATTCCTTCAGCAGATTGAGCCTTCGCAAAATGGACCTTTAAGCACCTCAAAAGCACTTAGGGTTTTTAAGGTACTGAGCAAGAAAGTGCAGTGTTATCAACATCTGGAATTTTTTTTAAAGTTTTATTTGAAAATAAAGCTTTGGACTTCATTCTGGACACCTTGAACTCTAGCTTACATGGAAGTTTTAAGTGGCCAAATTTTCCTTCTCAATTGTCAAATATAGACTTTTTACGGATTAAAAAAACCTGTGGTAATAGTATGCAAAGTACTGGTGGGATTGTCAACACACCTGTTTTATAAACTGTTTTTTAAATATTTGAAGGTACTCTAAATGCATCAAACATTATTTATAGCATTCCTTAATTTTAAATTTGCGGATTTTTTTAGTTCATATATTTAATTTATATTAGGAGCAGATGCATTCAACCCATTTCTCGTGTAGTGTTTATTTTAATGGTACCATTAAATATTGAATGTTTACACTTTTCCATGGTGCATTGGCTTTTTAGTTCATATTTCTTTATCAGCAGAGGTCCTTCAGAAAACCGTGGTTGAAAATTATTAAGCAAGAGAGCTTCCATTTGTCATTTCCATTTTCTATCTGTATGTGGATTGTTGTCCTGTTTTCTTCATGCTTCGTTGATGGTTTCATGGAATAGGAAGGCTTGAGTTTATGTATTGAAGCCACAGGTAGGAACAGGTGGTAAAATATTCTCATATTCTACTTGGGCCAGTGGTTGTTTTCCCCCACCCCTCATTTTCCTATTTGGGCACAGGTGAGAAGCATGTGAGCCTCCAAATTTCATTGAACTGCAGTTCCCAGTAGCTGTAGGCAACATAGCCAATGGTGAGGAATGCCAGTAAATATAATTCAACATCTAGAGAGCTGTGTAGGATGTGTTGGTAGTCAAGACTAGTGTGTATTGTAGGAAAATGGTTCTACTTATCAGGGAGAAATTCAGAGAAACAAAACTGATCAATACTTTCATGTCTGGTTAGTTTGCAGCCACTGGGGTAGAAATACGGGCCTTATATGTGTCGTCCTTTAGTGAAGAAGCTACATTAGAAATTGAGTTTGTTCTAGAGGACATGACTGGAACCCAGGACAGAAGGCAGCACAAACTGAAACATACACTAAGTTGTTTCAGCAGGAACCCTGTATGTGTTCGTACTAGATTCCAGTTCAACCCTTTATGGGAAACAATGTGACTGATCAACAGGAATTGGATCCCTTAGCTTAGGAAACAGCTGAATGCTATATCCAGCCCTTCCTGTGAGAAATTTCCAGTGCAGCTATCAATCTCAGTGGTTGTTTCCTGGTAAGTTCACATTGGCATACTTTCAGTCCCCATATAGCCCTAAGGGATGAGTAGACAATACATCATTAACACAAAAGTCACAAGTCTCTGATCCCAGGTTACACATTTGTAACTGCCATACAATATTCTTAAAAAGTGGCCTAAATCCAGCAATGCATGCCTGCTGACTCCTGTCACCAGAACTGAAAAGGGTGTGATGTTCCTCTGCAAGCCCACCATGCATCCACAAATGTGACCTAAGAGCCTGACAAACCCTCAAAGCCAGTGGTCAAGTACTGCTGAGGGCAGTAAGAGAGGGATAAGGAAGAAAGTTGTTGGGTGTGTTTGGGGGGGGGGGGGGAATCTGTCTCAATATCTTACAAATTTAAGTCAGCTACTTTTATAAGAAAACAAAATTATTCAGTGGTACATAAAACGATCAGCTGAAGATAATGGTCTTAAACCTGAAGATGCTTCTAGCATGTTTTCTTCAAGTTATTAAATTTTCCTATTTGCAGGAACTTGTCATGGTCAATCGTGAAGCATGGCAACTATTAGCTGAAACTAGTTGACCCCCTATATCCACAAGTTCTTCATTCACAAATTCAGCTAGTCATGACTTAGAAATGTTCAGGGAAGAAAATTCCAAAACCAAGGCTTGATTTTGCTGACACCAAGCATTATACTGATGTGTAAGCAGACCCTAGTTTTGCCCCTCCTTTCACTTGGCATGGACACCTGGAGACTGACCTCAAGAAAATGCCTCCATACCTCCAACTGTAACTACATGGGAAACTCCTTAAGGGAAGCCAGCCTATTTATTACTTTTGAGATTAATAGCGTTTTTAATTAGTCATAGGGGGGGGGGGGGAGTAGACATCAGAATAGGTATCAGAACACTAGTACTATATAGGCTTGACGTGCTAACTCCTGTATATTAAAGACTTAGGAAATTATATTTGGAAAAATTGCAGTCTTAGAATCCACAATTGTTGGGATAAAATCCAAGTAAGTTTGATTTAATGATTTAAATTCTGTAATCAATTCACCAAACATTGCCAGAGCTATCTAACAGGTTGTATGAAAGCAACCTTGATTTTACAGCCAACAGTGTATGAGTAAGACACAGAAAGAAGTGTAATCCACCAGTGACTCCCTGTATTATATGCAATAAAATAAACATTTTCACCTTCCAACTTCATCTTTTAAGTGTTTAACTAAACATGCATTTTATGAAGTGTTCTCTAGAAATTCTCTGTACATGTAACTTAAGAACTAATGCTAGTTTCACAGCCTAGCCTTTAAAAATGCACAAATATTAAGTTTTAACATTTCATATAAATATAGTTTAAGCCAAGAGGCTGAAGTGATACACAATACACATCACTATCTTAAAACTGTGGAGGATATAAAATGCCTATCCATTGTCTTCTTTGAGCATCAGAGAATCAACTGGGCGGGTCAGAGCAATTTCAGCAAGAGTTTAGGCTCTTCATGCAGACTCAATTCACACAAAGGGAAAAAATACTTTTTTACTACCACTTACAAAATGTGGGTACAAATATTTTTATTTAAAAATAGCTAATATACAAGTAGTGATGAAATCAGACCCACTGTTATATGTTACTCTGCTCTTCAGACATTGTTTATTAAACAGGATATATACATGTTTGCATTGCTAGGTTGATTTTATATAGATTCTATCAAGTGAATTATTCACTTAAAATCACCCCATTTTTATAGAGTCAAAGAGACCAATGAATTCAATTCTGTAGCCTCAAATATGTCATTATATGCTCTTCAGTGCCAATTTGTAAACTATTATTTACAACATAATACAACTTCACGCTACAATTTTCTTATAAAACAGCAGGTAGGGAGTGGATGTAGATGATGAAATAGGGGACAAAAGGTTAAGAAAGTCCTTTTCCTCTGTAACTTTCACTTCAGAATCATCAAAAAGGAGCCACTTTCCCTCATACTCTTTGAGGCTCTGCATAATATGAATAGCTTTGCTTTCTACTCCATTAGAGGCAGCAGCAGCTTGCTCATCATGTTTAAACTCCACGATTTGTTTAGCATGGCTACATTCAGCACTTTTAGCCTCAATGGTCATGTTAGCCATCTTCTCAGAATGGCTCGCTTTGTTAATGGGCAAATCACAACTGGATTTACTCTTTTGTCCTCCGAGAAGCCCCACAGCTTCTGTATTCTTTTTGTTCAAACCTTTATTAGGTTGTGCATTTCCACCAACTCTAAAGGAGACCTCACCATCATCATAGTCCTCTGTGACAGCTCTTGCTTCTTGTTCATTCAGTGGCTCTGGGCAAATTTTACCAAGAGCATCAAGGATGAAATTATCCTTGTCTAATTCTAAGCTGTCAAGATCTGTAATTTTAACAGAGGCTGTATAGTGCCCACTGCTGATGGTAATGCCACTGTGCATCACAACGGCAAATAATCCATAGATTTCATTGGCTGGGTTTATGCTCCAGTCGTCTAAGGACAGCTTGAGAGGAGTCTGTAAAGGTGTATTTATCTTGGAGAGTCCACCGTAACAGTCAAACCTTTTGGGGGAGAAATGACACACAGTTAAGTCAATACCACTGCTTCTACAGTTCTTTTATTTTAAAATTCAGCTCTCCTTCTATATAGTTTTCCACATTATTAAAAGACCATCTATTTATTTTTCAAAAATACATCATTTATCTCCCAGCAGTAAATCAGAAGCAGATTAAAATGGCAAGGATTAGACACAAAGAATTTATCCAATCTTGGTCAGATTCTGGCTTTTCCAAAGGCTAGATATTAATATGTGTTAACAAATCCAACACAAATGTTAAGACTTATTTCTGGGTATATTTGACCTGTTGATTCCAAAAAGAGGACAAAACATATGCTATATACTAGTTATCATCTGCTCACCCATAAAGAATCATGATAGCTAAGAAACTAGAATTGATGCAGTCTATACAATGCAATTTTCTGAATCAATGCCCCAAATAACCATAGAAAAAGAATTAAAAACCAAGATACCAAGAATTTTATTTTGTTGGGCTGTGTTACAGAGGGGCATTTTCTCCACGAATGACAAGTTGATGAGTTAATACATTTGCAAACCACAATATAATAAATATGTAACTTTTACATAGGTGTTTTATAGTCTGTTTATAATAGCTCCACGTTTATAATAGGTTTACAAGAGGCCTTTTCCTAAACAGATGATGTCCAACTGTCATTAAAAAAAGACCTCCTCTGTACCTGAGATGGTAAAAATGCTCACTATGCCCCTAGATCTTTGGAAGCTATTTTTGTTGCAGGGGGAGATGCAGTTGTGAGACATGTCTCTCTAAGGTCTGTGACTCTCTAGCTTTTAACAGCTGCCTACCCTTCTGATTAAGGAGCACTTATCATCTTCCCACTGGCAGAAGCTACTGACTAATTAGGGAAATACCTGACTACTAAATAACAACACTTGCTATGGTAAATGAAACTGCAGGCTGTAAAATCTTGAAAACAAAAGATATATGGCAGTGGTAATGATAAATGTTGACAGGGAAAACATTTTGACACTGCTAAAAAGTAGTTTTTGGAGACAATATAAATAAATGAGACCCTAAAGGTTAACTGGTTTACTGAACCCAGAATGTTTAATATTTGAAAAAGATGGTGAAGCAGAAAGAAAGAAAGAAAATCAGAAATCTATACTACATAAATGTTGCAACATTGCCTCTAAATGGTGGGAAGAAAGGAGTATAAGTAATGAAGAAATGGTTGATAAAACCTAGGGCTATCTGATTTTAAATAACACATTACAATTGGAGGGTGATGATAATATGCTTGGAATACTGAAATACATTTAAAGATTGCTAAAATATGAACTATGGGATTACGGTAGAGTCTTGCTTATCCAACATAAACGGGCTGGCAGAACGTTGGATAAGCGAAAATGTTGGATAATAAGGAGGGATTAAGGAAAAGCCAAATAAACTTTAAATACCATTATGATTTTACAAATTAAGTATCAAAACATCATGTGTTACAACAAATCGACAGAAAAAGCAGTTCAGTACATGGTAATGTTATGTAGTAATTACTGTATTTACAAATTTAGCACCAAAACATCGCAATGTATTGAAAACATTGACTGCAAAAACATTTACTAAAAGGCAGACTGTGTTGGATAATACAGAACGTTGGATAAGCGAAGGTTGAATAAGTGAGACTCTACTGTATTTGCCTAAAACACTATGCACTGTGGATTGGTTATATATTTATAATTAAGAATTATTTATTTATTTATTTCAATTATTTATACCCCGCCCTTCTCACCCAAGGGGACTCAGGGCGGTTTACAAGTAGCAGTTGATGCCGTTACACAATAAACTAAAATGTTAAAACAGTCATAAAATACAATATACAAAGTTTAAAACAATGCAAAGTGCTTATGCCATTCATCCACCAGACCTTATACAAGAGCCTTAATTCAGATCGTGTCGAAGCCAACACATACTTATTCTTCAAACACCTGCGTACATAGCCAGGTCTTCGGTTTTTTTCTGAACCCCAGAAGGGATGGAGCCTGCCAAATGTCACTGGGGAGGGAGTCCCACAGCCGGGGAGCCACCACCGAGAAGGCCCTGTCTCTCATCCCCACCAGCCGTGCCTGTGAAGCAGGTGGGGCTGAGAGCAGGGCCTCTCCAGATGATCTTAAGGTTTGTGGGCTCATAGGGGAAGATACGTTCGGACAGGTAAACTGGACCAGAACCGTTTAGGGCTTTGTAGGCCAAGACCAGCACTTTGAATTGGGCTCAGTAGCATATCGACAACCAGTGGAGCTGGCTTAACAAGGGAGTAATACGCTCCCTGTATGCCACCCCCGTTATTAATCTGGCTGCTGCCCATTGTACTAATTGGAGCTTCTGGGCCGCCTTCAAAGGCAGCCCCACGTAGAGTGTGTTGCAGTAATCCAACCGGGATATGATCAGAGCGTGGACTACCATGGCCAAATCAGACTTCCTAAGGTACGGGGGCACAGCTGGCGCACAAGTCTTGGTTGTGCAAATGCTCCCCTGGCCACCGCTGAGACCTGGGGTTCCAGGCTCAGTGATGAGTCCAGGAGAACACCCAGACTGCGAACCTGTGTCCAGAGGGAGTGCAACCCCGTCCAACACAGGCTGTAACCCTATACCCTGTTCAGCCTTACAACTGACCAGGAGAACTTCTGTCTTGTCTGGCTTCAATTTCAATTTGTTGGCCCTCATCCAGTATGACACAGCGGCCAGACACCGGTTCAGGATCTGAACAGCCTCCTTAGTGACAGGTGGGAAGGAGTGACAGAGCTGGACATCATCTGTGTACAAATGACACTGCATCCCGAAACTCCGGGTGATCTCTCCCAGCGGCTTCATGTATATGTTAAACAACGTGGGGGACAGTATTGAACCCTGCGGGGACCCCACAAGCCAATGGTTGTGGGGCAGAGCAGGTGTCCCCCATCCCGGCAAGGTGCCCCAGAAGGATACCATGATCGATGGTATCGAAGGCCTCTGAGAGGTCCAGCAGGGACACACTCCCCCTGTCCAGTTCCCGGTGTAGATCATCGACTAAGGCGACCAAGGCTGTCTTCTTCTTGCCTAAGGGAATCCTTTGTTGGGAGGTTAGCTGGCCCTTGTTGTTTCATGTCTGGAATTCCTGTTTTCTGAGTGGTGTTCTTCATTTACTGTCCTGATTTTAGAGTTTTTTAATACTGGTAGCCAGATTTTCAATAATAGGGAGGAGGCACTTGGCTCGCTCCCTGGGAGGGAATGGCCTCTCCCAGCAGGAATATAACACGATTCTCTATCCTTTCTTTCCCACTGAACCAGACTGGGCCACAGCAACACGTGGCAGAGTACAGCTAGGACTATATTTTTATTGCCTAAATCACATTTGCCTTTCAGCAGTACTGACTTTAATACCGATTACAACTGTCCAAACAACTCTATGATGTCCACTGTTCACCTGTTGAACAAAATCTTCATCTGTAGGTGAGTAGAATTTCTTATTAGCAACTTTTCTACAAACTATCATTTATGAGAAAATATCTGACTATAATAAATCCAAAGTATATAACTTTCTCAAATTCAGGATTTTGCTTAGAGATGCATATAATAGTGAAGACTGCGCATAATCTGCCATTTCAGAAAGTTTCTGGCATGAAGATAACCTGTAATGGGAAACTGCCATGGAGGCTAATACAGAGGTGATATTTCATTACATATTTCTCCATGAAGTTTAAAATATGCCTTATTCATTAATGAATGGTAGCAAGACATTTTAGTTACAGCCTTCCTTGCACTCCACATTTACACAATATTTGGAAGAGCATGTAGCTGTATGTAAAGTAAGTCCTTCCACATTTTCCATTGTGGAAGGAGATATATATGCACAGCTCAATTCAACACCAGCTCATTTTTCAAATTCAAGCTGGAGACAGATAGGCATAGTTCCGATTTCCTTGCTTTAAGCACATCAAGGCAAAGAGGTAAAAAGTGTTCTGCTGGAAGCACGATGTTCAATTATAGCTCTATTCACGTGCTTTATTTCTGTTTGTGAAACATGCAGAGATGCAGAGTTCACACTAGCTCTCTCAACCTCCACAACTGAAGAGAGCACCTCTGAAGCAGGGGATCTTTTCTGCTCTTGCAATGTTTTTATGCAATATGCAAACCTTGTTTTCTAAGTTCTGAACTGCTCATAAAGCCAGATTTGTAACATAGTTCCCCGCTTCAGAAAATACCACTAATCTGTGGAGTTCAGCAATATTTTCTATAGTCACCTGTTCACTAAAAAGAACATTTCATTTGCAGTAACCAGAACTTTTCATGTAGCTTATTCACCATACTTACTCTAATCCGCTAGCAGCAAAGCACTTCAAATGGATTGTTATAACTTCAGGCATTTTATCAAAAAGAAGACTCCGCTCGGCTTCTGTATAATGATGACAATTTTCACAGAAATATTTATCTTCTCCCACAATCCTCTCCACAGAAGCGAACTGTGAAATTGCCCACTTCAGCGTTTTCACTTCCATTTTGGGCTCTGGTGAAACTTTAAGAGATACGATTAACACAATATAGTAAATACATATATTTTAATACATGCCTTCTGAATGTAAAAGACAAGTTAATTACAATTACAAACTAGTAAATATTTTTAGAAAGCTCTAATATGAAGAGTTGCACATTAGTCACATCAAGACTGAACCGAGGAATATTTTGTTATAATCTGAGGACACCTAAAAGCCTGGTCCAATGTTAAACCAGCCCTGCTTTAGGTGGGAAAGGACCATGATGCTTCAAGCCTATCCCTGCAATGTATACACCAGGTCCTCCGCTCTCAGTGTAATACAGTCTTGCCTTTGCCAGAAAATGTAGTGTGGAAAGTTTGAACTTCCTTACAGAGGCTGCTTTGTCTCTTCAAGATACTGAAGAGATTTTGTCCAGCTTTTAAGCAAAATAGCACTAGAAGTATAAAAATGTTTGAAAGCTAAGCCACCGTACAAGAATATTTGTATAACATCCTTTTCCTGCTACAAAAAGCATCAATCTGTCAATAAACGTAACTTCCATATGAAAGCATTTTAAGCTAGATTTATATAATGATAATTTCAAAATCATGAAATAGTAATAGTTCCATTCATTCTGTAAACACCTGACTGTGGAGTATTATGCCCAATTTCAGAGACCACACCTGAAGTATGTAGACAAATTGGAACAGGTTTAGAAGAGCAACCAAAATGTCAGAGTTATGGTAAACTAGTCATATCAGAAAACCCTGAAGAAACATTATTTTAGCCTGGAGCAGGCAGGGGACAGCACAGAATTCTTCAAATAGATGAAAAACCATCAAAAGCCTGTTCTCGGCTACCCTAGAAAGCAAGGCAAATGTAACGGGGCTTACATTATGTGATAGTAGATCTTAATTGAACAGTTTAAAGTTTCTTAATAGTAATAATGATTTAATGATAGAAACACCTAGAAAATTACGAGCTGCCCAATGCTGAGCAGCCATCTGCTGGGGTATTCTGTTTTTGCATTTCCAAAACTGATGAGGGAGTTGAACGAGATAGCTTACAAACCCCCTTCAAACTCTGATTCTATGACTAAAGTTGGGTTTCAAGTAGGCAACAATGCTCTGCATTTTTGTCTTATCTTACTTCATTTCTGGAGGATGTCAGTCATGCAATTAAGAAAATAGTGGTAAAACTATGCAAAGGAAGTATATTCAGTAATGAATACAACAGACAGGAATATATTGTGGCAATCTTCTTTAAAACTTTCTAATAGACAGTACTAAGCATGAATCATAGGCATCCTTACATCCTTTACTGCCATAGTACTTACTTTCAGAATTATCTTCCACTTTGGACAGTTCATCTTTTTGTACTGGCACACTGATATCTTGAAAGTCTTCTCTCCTCTCAGTGAAGCATTCACATTCTAAACATCTTGTTCTCAACACCAACTGACCCTGAAAGAGTCTTTCTACTAAATCAAAGTCAGCTAACTCTGTACCAAAAAAAGAATATGTAACAGGTTACATTGAACTCTCCTTCCTAGATAGTGGGCTCTGAAACATCATGAGTATAATCTTAAAAATCTTGTAATAGCTTTCTGTTGTGTCACAGGAACTTAAGAAGATTCAGAAGTTCGAATGTGGCTGAAAGGCTCTGTTGCTCTGGCAGAAATTCCGAAGTAAACACACATTAATTAATTTAGTATTTGCTTGTTGTATAAAGGTGTTGTTGAACTCACTATGGTACCATACTACCATTACAGTCCTGCCTTTCAGTTGCAAACAGCATTTCTGTTCTCATAAATTGACCAGAAAGTCCTGTGAGTAAAAGCGCCTTAACTATGTTTATACGATTTGAAGAGAAACCAGAGTATCGACTTTCCTTAACTATGTTGAAAATCTCCTCTAACAAAGTGAGCTAAAAATAGTTTTTAGAGTAGGAATACTCACTCAATTCTTACAGAGAAGAATCCCTTTACTATTCTACCCATGCACCAAAACCCCTGTAATTGTTTTCATGAATTTGTTTTCTATTTATGTAAAAATTCAAAACATAAACCAGATCTTAATTTTCTAGTTAAAAGATAGATGTTTTGGAAAGATGTATATTAATCTGTTCCAAACTGCTTTTATCAACTTATATGTTGTCACTGCAGACTTGCAGTTTGTCACAGCTCAGCTTGCTTAGGGCAAACACTCAACACTTACAGTCTGTATATTGTAAAATTATGTGAGACACAAAGCCTATCTATGAATAAGTGCATGGTCTGTTTATTTTTCTCCCTCCTAGACTTAATAAATGAGAATATATGGGTTAGTTCCCATGACTTAGATCCAGCAATTAATAAAAGGAGAGTCAAGGAAACCATGGCTTATTCCTTCTCCTCTAACAATCAATCATCAATTACAAACTTTTACTGCTACAACACTCGCTAGTAGATTAGACTGCCCAGGTAAACAAATAAGCAAGCTGATACCACCTTCACCACCCCTTCAAAAAAGTTATTCATATAGTCTAACCTTTCTTGAATGGTTTTTCAGTTCCTTTTTCAGCAGTGCTTTCCTTGGGAGATGAATCTTCCATTGGTTGGTTACTTTTTTCACACTTGACAGACATGCCTGGAAATTCACAGTTCTCAATTTCTTTGATAGGATCTTTCAACCCTAAGTTTGTTGTTAGTTTTCCAAGACTACAGAATTTAGACAAAATACTAGGCTGGTTGCTTGAAGATTTTAACCAGTTTAACCTAAGCCTTGATTTTTTATTGCTTGGCTTAGCAATTTCAATGTGTATTTTCATTTCATCAGTGGCAGCTTCAGGATGATTTTCCCGTTTCTCTTCTAGTGCTTTTCTCTTTGACCGAGTCTGTCTTAGATATTCTTCGCCTCCATTTTTCTCCTTGGATACTCTGGATTTTTTCTTTTCATTGCCTCCTTCAATATCACTCTTTCTTTTCACACTACCTTTATTTTTATCTTCACAGTCCTTTTTCACATGATCATCAAGCACATTATCATCTTGTTCAAGAATACCATTACTTTCACTATTCTGACTGGATTTTTTTCTAAGTTTAGGTGTGGGTGCTTGCAATGATTTGTGTTTGAGTTCCTCCTTTAAGAGCTGGCATGTTCCTTGGATATGCCCCAATATACACTGCAAAACTTCTTGGGCATCATGCTGCAAATATCCCTCATACATGGGATTGAGTTCCCTATAAAATCACAAAACATGACATAAGCCAACAGCTGACATATCTCAATCAAAAATTAGGCATTTTACTTTGGCAAGGTTTAAACAGAGATACATGCAATTAACAAAACATGGCAGGAAAGCCCCACATAATGTATAGTAATCCACTAATAATGCTCAAACATTGTGTGTATAAAAATCTTTATATTCTGCCCAGTTTTGTCAAATATGTAATTCATCAGAATTGTCTACAATATAAGATGGGCACTATGAACAATTGTGGAACAAATGAACAAATTAGCCTGCATCATTGCCACAGTACCTCATTTTTATGTGACTAGAAATAAACAGATGTATTATGAAGACTCTGAGAATTCTACTTCTTAATAACTCGACAAGTTATCTTCTCATTTCAAAACATGAATGTTTATAATTCGATTGAGTAATAGTTAAAAATGCAACTATTTAAAATATGCCAACCTTAGTGTGTTTAGGAGTCTTCTTGGTTGCGTAGCAAGTTCATCTGCATATTTATCTGGACTTAAGAGGAAGCTGGCCTGAAGCTGTTCAACTGAAATGATCAGGGAGTGTAAACTGCAGACCAATTCATAGCCTGCAAGAGAATCTTCTTTAATTGTCCCCTGTAAAGGCAGAGAAAATAATTCTTTCCTTCTCCAAATTTACATTTGCCTACTATTTTAGCAAGCTACATACATCTTTTTCTCATATTTACGTTTTTCTTTTCCTTGTGCACATCACCTCACAAAGTAGCAAAATGACACTGTATAAAAGTGTAGCAAGTACATGTTTTAAATATGAGCAAGGATTAACAAGATAAAGGCAAAGTTATACAATCTATTATATATACTCATGTATAAGTCAACTTCTTGTATAAATTGAGGGCAAGTGTTAAGGCCAGAATTATTGAATTTGATATGACCTGTGGATAAATTGAGGGTTATTTTACAAAGAAGGAAAAGCACTAAGGCTGTCTCATGGGGCCACCCACCACTAACTACCACAATTTATCCACTCAGACATTTTAAAAGGTCAGAAGCAGGACTATGCTGGAGAGAATAGAGGCAATTGGTGCTTCTTTTAGGTTTTCCCAGGATTAACTAAGCTGTCATATTTTTCAAGTTTATTCAGAAAAGGGGAAGATTCTTTCATAATTTTTAAAATAAAGACTTCAGGTATAGTACCTGTAGATGTTAACCCGTTCTCTGAATTGATTTTTAACTAGTTTCTAGACTTATACATGAATATAGGATACACTTTGCTACAGCATTCACAACTGTGTTGTTGAAGGCTTTCATGGCTGGGATCACTGGGTTGCTGTGAGTCTTTCGGGCTGCATGGCCATGTTCCAGTAACATTCTCTCCTGACATTTCGCCTGTATATTTGGCCAGCATCTTCAGAGGTCTGGAGATGCCAGCCAAAAATGCAGGCAAAACGTTAGGAGAGAATGCTACTGGAACATGACCATACCTCCCGAAAAATCCAGAGCAACCCAGCATTCATAACTCTTTGCCATTTATCTCCTTGCAAAGACAAAACCCATTTTTGATGAAATCCACAATACAGTGACCTTTTTATATTATAACATCCTTAATATGGATATATCCTTACCTTATCTAGTTCATCCTTTAAGCTTTCCTTCTTTTTGGAAATTATGTTGAATAATTGTTTCACTCCAGTTTTAAAGCCAGGGCAAAAATACAGCACCTAAAATAAGGACAAGAACTCTAAAATGAAGGATGACAATGCAAATAACTTTTCTTTTTAGTATATATGTATGGCATATAGTGGTTTCACAGCATCAATTTTGACCAGACCTGCATTAAAACTTCTTTTTAGCAATTGTCAATTGAATCATTCTGAACTAGCTACTGTCTCTTACATAATCTATCTCACAGTGGGACCATGAAAATAAGAATGTGGTACCTCGCAGCTATGACTTTACAATTACTTTGGGGGGGGGGGGGAGAAGAAAAGCATCAAGAGAAAGAGGCCATGAGATAACTATCATAACATGCACCTGAATCTGGCTCAATCCTTCAAATAACTTGCTCTGGACTGGTAAATTCAGGGCCAAACAGTATCCATCCAGGGACTGAATTTAGTTCAGATGTCATCTGTTGCTGACTTAAGTAACTGACCAGAGAATGCTTACTAAAGAACTCTGAAGTACATCAATATACTGGAAATATTTTCACTGGAATTGACTGTACTGCCTATTATATATATCTACAAATGAGTTAAGTGATAAGATGGAGAAGTGGTATTTCAGTTGTAATCAACAAGTAATTGATTTTATAGCAATTGATTTTAGATTACTACTTTATTAATTTTGCATAGTAGCATGCTCAGAATTGCATTTTGAAATAACAAGAACTAGTTCTTGTATTTTTTTCTTTTTTAAATGGTTTTAAAAGGTTAAATATGTTATTAAAAACCCCAAGGAAAGCAGATGTACTGTACTTAGAAAAATATATGCCTTAGCAAATTAATTTGTAGCAAGTGTCATTATATTGTGATTTACTTGTAGTTCTCATGTTCATAGTCTTACTGTTTTTTATTGCCTCCCATGGTCACTATGACCATGGGAGGCAATAAAAAAAACAGTAACACTATGTTACTGTTGTTTTACTCTGAACTTCTGATTGTATTGTGCACCACTGTAAACAGAACTGGAAAAGCTAATTCAAAAGAACTGGCAAAATCAGCCGTTTTGAATTAATTCCACTGATTACAGTGAAGAGTTAAGCAATTGTTTACAATACTTTCACTAAAACAAGACACCCTTTTAGGTTAAGCACATCATCAATTTATGATACAGTGGTTGATATCAGGGCACAATGATGGAAAAGAGAACTCCCAAAAAATCTAACTGGCCAACTAAAGAGAACTAGCTAGAGTCACTGATCTTTCCAAATTTCAGAAGTGAAACCTATAGCTTCCTCCAATCTCATCAATAATCTGTTCCATCCCAGAAATTTAGATACAGTAGAGTCTCACTTATCCAACGTTCTGGATTATCCAACACATTTTTGTAGTCAGTGTTTTCAAAACATCATAATATTTTGGTGCTAAGTTCGTAAATACAGTAATTACTACATAGCATTACTGCGTATTGAACTACTTTTTCTATCAAATTTGTTGTATAACATGTTTTGGTGCTTAATTTGTAAAATCATAACCTAATTTGATGTTTAATAGGCTTTTCCTTAATCCCTCCTTATTATCCAACATATTCACTTATCCAACATTCTGCCGGCCCGTTTATGTTGGATAAGTGAGACTCTACTGTACCTAGAACAGAAACATTTAACCTTAATGTTTTAATTTTGTTATGAATTTACCTGGAGTATACTGTTAAGATAGCAAGTGTTGCCAAGATTGTTCAAGCCCACAAAAGGTAACATGATGTCTTTCTTCTCACAGCAAACAGGTGAAAGTGGCTGTGCTGCAGGAACTATCTGCTCACTATTATGCAAAGAATGATAATTTCTTTAGGTGTATCAGACATTACATATTTTTGACAGACCAATCCTATACCTGTTCACAAGATCATACATTGATTTCAGTAAGATTTATGTCCAGCTAAGTATGTTAACAGGATGCAATCTAAATTAAATCACATATAAATTTTAGATATAAATATCCCTTACTTAAACACTGTAATGACCTCTAATGGAATTTGATGTGTAGCAAGTAAGGCCTGTAATCCAGACAGGGAGCCTCTGTCCATCTCATATTAATTCCAGTTGAGAGCAATTCTCTTCCTAATCCTGCCCACTCTTTCAACACTACAATTAGGAGATGAGCCTCATTCTTTCCTCAAGCTAGTGCTACAGTATGAAACATCTCTCTCTCTCTCTCATTGCTCAGGAAAGAACTGGGAGATTTTTAGCTGTGCCTTAGAGAGATAGAAACTGTCTTCCTGTAGTACTGGCAAGAAGATTAAAAAGAGGAAGTAACACTGATCTTGGAGTGATGGTATTAAAGGACCATCACAAGACAGTTCTGATGTCACACACCCAATTTCTCATTCCTGCTCTACATAACCAGTATTTCTTTTAAGTGTGCAGGGACTGTATCAGCAACTCAAAAGTGTGAAAAGGGAAAAATCTTGGAAACCTTTCCACAAAATGTAAACTTATAATAAAAACTCTTTTTCTTAGGACACTGGTCTATCCTTTTCCTATGAAAGTGGGACACAGAATAAAAATCTAACCATAGTAAAGTCTTAAGCCCCCTTTATTTCCAAGGAGAATTTAATTAGTGTAGGTTTAAAATTACTTGATGTGCATCTACTCAGAAGCAAATCTTTCTGTATTCACAGGGGCATCTTCCCAGGAAAGGCACATGGGATTGCTACTCAATTCCTTTCCATTGAAAATCTGTTCTAAAAGTCTAAACAAACTGACTATAGTTAGTGAACAATATGTCAATGACATTAAAAATAAAATTATTGGCACCAAAATATGATACATTTCACAGACATGACATGAGTTATAATTCATATAAGACAATTAGAAGAAATTGGTTAACATCCCAGGGGAAGAAAAATTAGGATGGTGGGATATACATTCTATTAAAAATGAAAGTAAGACAATGCTCAAAACAATGCTGAAAACTATATTGCTATGTATATTGTTGTGTTTTAATCTACCATTCATTACACATATACTAATTATCAGTACAGTATATACACACATATAGTAAAGGTAAAGGTTTTTCCCTGACATTAAGTCTACTTGTGTCCAACTCTGGGGGTTGGTGCTCATCTTCATTTCTAAGCCAAAGTGCTGCCGTTGTCCGTAGACACTGCCAAGGTCATGTGGCTTTAATGACTGCACGGAGCGTCTTTACCTTCCTGCTAGAGCGGTACCTATTGATCTACTAACAATTGCATGTTTCTGAACTGCTAGTTGGCAGAAGCTTGGGCTAACAGCAAGACCTCACCCACTTTGAACTGCTAACCTTTTGGTCAGCAGCTCAGCAGTTTAACCTGCAACACCACTAGGGGCTCCTATACACATATACTGAATACATATAATAATTATTATTGAAAAATAAAAACTTATATTCCGCCACCATCTCCCAGAGGGACTCAGAACACTCAAGGTGCGACATACAAAATGCAACAAGTGCAAAACAAAACATTGATAAACAGTCAAACAAAACATCATAAAACATAATCACCCCCTGGTAAAAAAAAAAAATACAGCAATTGCTGTAGATAAAACAGCAGTAATCAATCTCACAATTGTAAATTGCAAATAAAGAATCTAAAGGTCCTCATGCATTATTAGGAAGTCTAAACATGATTGAAGGGTCCTATACACACATATACTGAATACAAAATTGGAAGACTCCCCCCTCCAAAAAAAACTTTCAATGTTCTGCTGATATTGCGACAAACAACTAAAACCCCCAAACTCTTACATTTCAGAACACTCATATTCTGAAGTCTTTTGCTCATTTTCTGGTGGCTCTGCAAAGTCCAGCGCTCTTTTGGTTTCCCTTTTCTGAAAAAACTTCAACGACAGCCTGCCTTTTTTCGTTGGGCTGCCTCTGGGAAGTCCATTACTGTCACTGGGCAACAGGCCGGGCATGGTCCCCTCGCCAGAAGGTGGAGGAAAGCAGGCGGGAGAGGGAGGATGCGGGAGCCTGCAGTTATGCCTGTTAAAGCATATAAAACAGACACCACGTTGAGGTTTGCTTCCCCATCTCCACAAGTGGCAACAATGTATTGTGACGGCACAACTCCAGGAGTAACCACACCAGGCAAAGCCGCTGAACTTTGCACGGAGATTGATTTTGGCTCTTTAAAATGTCCTATTTTTGAAACGGGAGATGGCTAGAAAGTTTGGCACGGTTTTGATTTGTTTAAAGTCCTGCGACGTTTATTTTGGGAAAGCACAAACCAGTGAAAACGCGGAGGATTTTAAACGTCGACAGCACCTCTTGGGGATGCCATCCTGAGTATATTTAATTAGAAGGACTGAGATCGGCAGGTATGAACAAACTTCGGCCCTCCAGGAGTTTTGGACTTCAACTCCCACAATTCCTAACAGCCGATAGGCTGTTAGGAATTGTGGGAATTGAAGTCCAAAACTCCTAGAGGGCTGAAGTTTGCCCATACCAGTATTTAGCGGCATAGCCGACCTTTTCCCGCCTCCCCAGACATTATTATTATTATTACAATCCCGTCAATACAGAGACCCGTCGTTCCCTTTCGACTCAAAGGCACCCCCCCCCCTTAAATATGTCTTTGCCAAGGCAAAGATCATCATTTAAACACAGAGCGCCACCGGCTTTTCACCCTACAAGAAAGGATTTCATGTCAACTGAAGAAAAAGGAAGCAAATAAAGCAGAACGGAAGCACAACTGAGGCCCCCATCTACACTGACCATTTAATGCAGTTCGACACTAGCTTCCAACTGCGGAGGCCACTCAGCAAACTCCCACAAAAGAAAGCCCAACAAAGGATTTCCCAGGCAGGAATCAGCCAGGCTTTGAAGCTGCAAGGCTTTTCAATGCTAATCAAAGTGATTAATTGAAACATTCACACTTGCTTCCAACCGACAAGAGTTTTCTCCCAGATATATAAACCTCACTTGCTTAGTTTCCAGCAAACTTCACAACCTCTGGGGATGCCTGTCGTAGATGTGGGCGAAACGTCAGGAGAGAATGCCCGGAAAAACTCACAGCAACCCAAAGACCTTCACGCGCATCAGTGCTGTGGTTCGTGTCATCACCACCATCCGGGCCTCAAACACAAGATTTCCTACATAATCCAATCACCTGAACACCGAAACCACTTTCTTCCCATATCGGTTCGAAACTGCATTAAATGGCAAGTATTGATGGGGCCTAAGGCCGCTTCCATACAGCCATATAGCCGAGAATATCAAGGCAGAAACCCCACAATATCAGCGTTGGGATATCTTGAGTCCACACTACTATATATCAGTCCAAACCAGACAATGTGGGATTTTATATTCAGCTGTGTGGAAACGGCCTAAGAAGTGAGAAAGAGGGTGGATTTCGAATAGCGCCAAAGAGGATGGGTTTTGAATGAAAAGACATAAAGAATTCACCTTCTTCGGCCTATTATTTATACTTGCTCTATTGAAGCCAGGCATGGGGCAAACTTGGGCCCTCCAGGTGTTTTGGACTGTAACTCCCACCATTCCTATCAGCCTCAGGCTCTTTCCTTTTCCCCTCAGCCGCTTAAGTTTGCCCCAATGCCTGGCTTAAGCGCTTCATCCAATGACATTGAACCCACTCCCTTCAGCTATATTTGCTTATTATTATGGTGTTTCTTTAAAAACCTCCTTCCTAGGACTGTGAATCCACCCTCTTCCTTGGTTTGTTTTTAAGTATTGAGATTCCCCCCTCACGCACGGGGGAACTTTCCTCAGCACTTCCGAGCCACAAAGGCGGGAAGCAGTGGCGGCGACGGCGTCTCCTCACCCGCTACATCCTCCGGCGTCCCAGCTAACAAGGCTCCGGCAAAATGCAGGCCTCCCGCCGCTTTTCACCTCAGGAACCCGCTTCAGCCGCCGCAACGGGGAAACTTGGCGCGTTTCTCTCCCCGCCAGGGCCCCTCCCCTCAGACCGACTTTCTCGCGCCCGATGACTCAGGGCCGCCCACATCGGCGCCGGTTTTTATTTAGTCCATACAAAACTTTCCATCCAAGCCGTAGAGATGCTACCGCTTTTTCGACCACCCTTACACGCTTATGGGTACGTTGTTGCCTCTGAGTTTGAATCCCGTAATCGGCAGGGTTCGCTTCTCGCCCGTGACTCAGATCAGGCGAATGGCCAGGGCAGCTAAAGAAGGGGCCTCGCAAAACGCGCGCGTGCGGTTATAGAGGCCTGGCTGGAAAACTCAAAGCCGGCGAGGTTGGGAGGGGGCGGCGTGGAGAAAATAGAAATGATGCTGCTTTGGCCACGCCTCCTTTTGAAGGTTTTGACCAATCGCTGCTTTCGCGTGGTATAATGAAGGAAGGCAGATGTTGAAATGGAGGCGTTATAACGGCTGCGAAGAGGGGGCGGGGCTTGGCGCGTGAGGGAGGAGGGGAGGAACGCCCGCTCGCTGCAGCCCTTCAAACGGCCTCGAGGGGGCGCGCAATCTGCTCGGCTTCCCTTTCGCGTTGTGATTGTTGCGTGCCTTCCAATCGATACCTTAGCATCGATCGATGGCAGTTAAAGTGGTGTCCATTCGTTCAGAGAGGAGTTGACCTTGCTTTCGTCTGAGGCTTGCCTCCCAATAGGTTTCCTTGGCAGAGCCAGGATTTGAATCCGATGCTCCCAAATGTGATTCTCAAATTTGCTACACCAAACTGGGCCTCCCTCTCCAGAAATGCAATGGGGCAATATGCCAAAATGGCCTTGTAATGTTGGAGATGGCAACCTTCTCAAGCTTCCTCTATTTAATGTTTTGTCTGTTTATAATGTGTCAGTTTATTTCCTGAAGTGTGTGTTGTAACGGAATGGGTCTGCCTTGCCAGGCAGGTTAAAACAGTTTTAGGCTTTGAGACCGCAAGAAGATCCAACCAGCCCAAACTCAGGGAAATAAAGCCAGACTGCTCACTGGAGGGAAGGATATTAGAGGCAAAGATGAAGTACTTTGGCCACCTAACGAGAAAACAGGAGAGCTTGGAGAAGATAATGATGCTGGGGAAAATGGAAGAAGAAAGGAAGAGGGGCCGACCAAGGAAAAGATGGATGGATGGTGTTCTTGAAGTGACTGGCTTGACCTTGAGGGAACTGGGGGTGGCGACGGCCGACAGGAAGCTCTGGCGTGGGCTGGTCCATGAGGTCACGAAGAGTAGAAAGCGACTGAACGAATAAACAATAAGGCTTTGAGTGAAAAGGCAGAGCCAGGCAAGGGGAGGAGATATCAGGCAGTTCCATATATGGTAGTGGAGTCTGATTGGTTGATAGAGTTAGAGAGTGTTGCCTAGCAACAGGATGTCGACGGCAACAGAGTTATTCAGTCAGGGAGTGGAGTGTGAAGAAAAAGGAGGGAAATGTTTGGTGCTGGTAAAAAAGAACCTTCTGAGGAAAAGGTTAAATTAGCCTTCAAGGAGAAGTGCTAGATATTGTAGAGAGCCTCTAAGGGACAACGTGCTTAGGTTAAGAACCTCTGTAAGTGAGGTTTGAGAGGTTTCAAAAATCCTGTTTTGTTCTCTTGTGAGAACATATTTCCGAGGAAGTCAAATTAAGGAACCATTTTATTTTAAGTAACCAGACCGTTATTCTTTTGTAACCAATACGCAACCTTCATGTTATAGTTCTAATAAACTTCACAATTCTGTTTTTACTTCACCTCAAGTTTTCAGTGTGTCTTTCTGTATATTAATATAAGGAGGTGGCCTGTCTGCATAATAGCTACTGCTCTTTGAGTCGGAGTTTCCCTCCATTTTTGGGTGCCTCTATGTGCTGGTTGTAGTGAGTGGTGGCACATATAATAGAATTAGTAGCAGTGATAACATCGTATGTTATAATTGGTGGCAGCAATGGCTTCGTATGTTATATATGTCTTCTTTGGTTTGCAGTTATCTTAGCTCTATGTACTTGAGGCAGTGAGAGGGGCTTCAGACCATGTGACTATTTCGGTGACTGTTTAGAATGCAGTTTAAAATGATGACAGTTAAGGAATGACAGTTGAAGCTGGAGTCTGTTTGAGTACAGAAGCCAGTGTTAGAAATCAGTTGAGGCTTGGGTTCTTTGAAAGTAGACTGTTATAAAGGAAAGCTGTACAGAGCAATATAGTTTTGAAGAAACTGTTAAAGACTATAAATTAAAGATACAAACTGAAATGTTTTAAAGTTTAACCTTGAAGGGGCATGGGCTCACCAGCACTCCAGACGAACTCTGCACAAGCTCAGGAGTCCCCTTTGAAGGGGCATGGGCTCACCAGCACTCCAGAAACTCTGCTACCCAATAGGTTATTGTCAGAACCCTGCTACTAGAGCCTGGATGTGGCTCTGAGTTTCAGGGTCACTGACATTGATAAGACACCTGCGTCCCAGGACTCGGAGGAGAAACGGCTGATGGACTTGGCGGGGAATTTGCGCGGGGTTTTACTGAGCGGGAAGAGACTGTTCAAATGAGGGGGAGGGTATATAAAGGAGGGTTGGCCGGAGCCTCCCATTCTTGGCTTTTCTGATGTTCATGTTTCCTACAGTAAAAGTTCCTGGTGATACCACAAAGAGTCTCGTGTGTTCATTCAGGAGCGGCTGTGGTGAGCTGACACTAAGCCAAGAATCGGACACCATCCCGCTGTAGCGGTGAGGTGTAACATGCAAGTGGAGGATGAAGAGCTCTTGGGCGCCGGAGGAGGAAGGTCGGAAAGGGCCACTCCCGAGACGGACGCTGAGTTCCACCAGCTGGCGGCCCTGGCGTCATCCACCGCTTATGCCCAGCCAAATGGGGTAACCCAGAGGCGTGGAGTGGTGCAGGGAGACAGCACCGGAGGAGAGGAAGGTTCACCTTCCCCAGGCCCGCAAAAGATGGTGTTTCTGGAGGAGAGGATGTCGGCGATGGAGACCACCCTGGCAGTGATGTCGAGGGCGATGGAGCGCCTGGCGGTTTTGGTGGAGCCGGAGCGAGGAAGGGAACTCCGGGCTAGCTCAATGTGGGACGTGAGCATGGGAAGCAGCCAGGGCTTTGCAGACCTCCCAGCACCGAAGGGAAGGGAAATGCGAAAGGAGCCCGGTACCCGGCCCAAGATCCAAACGAGCCTGACGCGGGTGGAGGAGAGTGACGACGAAGGGGAAAAGCCTCCGAGAATCCCGGCTACGCTCCCTACTGAGACCCTGGTGCCCCTGGCGAATGCCGGGCGTGGCACAGGACAAAGGGAAGCAGCAGCGGGGCCCACTGGCCCGCAAGGGGGCTTGCGACGGGCGGAGGATTGGGGATTGCCACCACAGGGACCCCTACCGAGACGAGAGGAACTAAGGATCGAGTTTGGGGGAGAGTCCTCTGAACTGGATTTTTTCCTGACCACGGTGAGGGGCTATATGGAGGACAATGCCCACACTTTTAGAACGGAATCCAGCCGGGTACGGGCCATTGGTGCAGTGTTGAAGAGGGGAGCGGCCAGCTGGTACGTTCAACTACATGCGCGGCGCGACCCATGTCTGGGGTCACTCCGACGCTTTATGGGGGCCCTGGAGACCCGTTTCCGAGATCCACTGGAGCAGATCCGGGCGAGGGAGGAGTTGAAGACCGTCTCCCAGGGGCAGAGGTCGGTATCTGAGTATGCGGAAGAGTTCCAATGCCTCGCTGAAAAGGTGCCGGAATGGTCTGCAGTGACAAAGATAGAACTCTTCAAAGAGGGGCTCAGGCGGGAGATCCTCTCCTGGGCGGTGCATCGTGATGAGCCTGACACACTGCGCGGATGGATTCAGCTGGCGGGGCGCATCGAGACATCGCTGGCCCAGGCGAGGAGGCACCGAGGAGGGCTACAGCAGCGGCCGCAGATGAAAGAGGGGAGCCGGAAGGAGGGATCAACCCCAGCCGGGAGGAGAACGGAGCCGGCAGGGAACGTGAGCACCAGCAGGAGGGGCTGCTTCGTGTGCGGCCGTTTGGGCCACAGGGCTGCCGAGTGCTGGCAGAGAAAAGGGGAAGGCGGAGGCCCGCCCAAACCAAGAGCCGTGGCAGGGAAACGCGCCGAGGAAGAACCACCGATGAGGCACCACTCGGGGGGGTTGGTAAGTCAGGACAAAGCCATGATAGTGGTCCCCATTCAGCTGGAAAGTGGCAGCAAACAAGCAACCTGCAAAGCATTTGTGGATTGTGGATGTTCCAGGAACATCATCTCCCCTGAATTAGCCGAGGGATTGGGATGCGAAAGAACGAACCTAGAATCCCCAATAGCTTTCTCGCAGTTGGACGGATCCACAGCATCGGGATCATTAGCTAAGTACAGTGCCGAAGATGTAAAGTGTAAGATAGGGAGTTGGGAAGGAAAGGTGTCATTTGTGATATCACAAATAGCCAGCTATAATGTTATACTAGGCATGCCATGGCTGGGGCAGGCCAACCCGCAAATCAACTGGGAGGATAAGAGCATGATTTTCAGGATGAAGTTGGAAGGAGGGAGCCAGGAAGTGGAAAGGGAGCCGGGGAAAAGGGGGGAGGAAGACTCTATCAGGATAGCAGAACTGGCAGATAAATTACCCCCAGAGTATCGGGATTTTGTGGACGTATTTGATGAGAAGGAAGCAGACAGTTTCCCACCGAAGCGGAGAGTTGAAGTGAAGATAGAGCTAGTCCCAGGAGCAGAGCTTCCTAAGGCAAAAATATACCCAATGTCGGCTAGGGAAAAGGAGGAACTGAGAAAATACATTGATAAAAACCTAGCGAGGGGTTTCATAGAGCCCTCAAATTCCCCTCTAGGGGCGCCTGTGTTGTTCAGGCGCAAAAAGGACCAAACGCTGAGGCTCTGCATTGACTACAGGGGCCTGAATGCAATCAGTTCTGGAAATAAATACCCCCTACCTTTAGTGAAGGACTTGATCGCCCAGTTATCGGAGGGACAGATATTCACTAAATTGGACTTAATTGAAGCGTACCATAAATTGCAGATTAAACCAGAGGACAGGTGGAAGACGGCCTTCTCCTGTGCATTCGGATTATTCAATTATCGTGTGCTCCCTTTCGGTTTGTGCGGCGGAGGCGCCGCGTTCATGCAATTAATCAACGAAGTGTTGCATCCATTGTTGTACAAGGGAGTCTTTGTTTTTTTAGATGACATATTGTTAGTATCTCGGACTAAGGAGCAACACATAGAACTAGTCAGGGAAGTCCTGCAAAAGTTGAGAGAAGCAAAACTGTATGCGAAGCTTGCCAAGTGCGAGTTCAATAAAGACCAGATAGACTTTCTGGGGTATAGGATTTCATCCCAGGGAGTGGCGATGGACCCTGCGAAGGTAGAAGACGTGAGGGGGTGGGAAGCCCCCAAAACACGGAAGCAGCTGCAATCCTTCCTAGGGTTCGCAAACTTCTATAGAACATTTATCAAGGACTTTGCGCGCCTCACTTTGCCATTAACGGATTTGTTAAAGACTAAAGGCAGGGGAGAAACAGCCAAAGTGAAGGCCCCAGGGGCCAAACTGACCTGGACAATAGAATGCCAGGAAGCTTTCGAAGCCCTTAAAAAGCGTTTTACGGAGGAGCCTGTCCTACAGCACCCTGATATGTCGAAAGCCTTTGTATTACATTGCGATGCGTCAGACCGGGCATATGGGGCAGTTCTGCTACAGAAAGACGAGGGGGGGAACCTGAAGCCATGTGGCTATCTGTCAAAAAAGTTTAGCGATACAGAAAAAAACTGGCCGATTTGGGAGAGAGAAGCCTTAGCGATTCTAAAAGCACTAGAGTGCTGGAGACACTTCCTGGAAGGAAGTGGAACACCGTTTGAGGTGTGGACTGACCATAGAAATTTACAGTATCTAAGATCCCCTCGTAAACTATCAGCGAAGCAAATTAGATGGGCCCAATATTTCAGCCGTTTTGATTTCAAACTCAGATTCTTCCAGGGGAAACATAATATACTCGCTGACGCTCTCTCTCGAATGCCTCAGCACGGGGGAGGAATTCAGGAATCTGAAGGGAGTATTTTTCTTGATAAGCAATGGGGCCTGGCAGTACTAACTCGAGCACAAGCGGCCAAAGAAAACAAACGTACTGCCATTTCCACGGGGGGAGGAGAAATATGGGAGGAAGAGTTGAAGCGAGCGTATGGAATGGACAAATGGTTACAAACAAACAAAGAAAAGGGAGAATTGTGTGGGGATTTGGTGTTTGTAAATAAGAAATTGTATATTCCTGAATGTTTAAGACGAGAAATGTTAAGGAAGTACCATGATAACAAGGGTGCGGGTCATCTAGGCCCCACCAGGACTATTAAACTGTTGGCCAAACAATGCTGGTGGCCCGGAATGAGGAAAGACGCCAGGGGGTACGTCACGCAGTGTGAATTATGTGCAGAGGGAAAAACACCACCGGGGAAGCCCCAGGGGCTATTGCAGAAGGTGGTGGAGCCCATGAGGCCATGGGAATGCGTAGCCATGGATTTTGTAGGCGAACTACCCCCCAGCAGAGGCCACAGATACATTTGGACAATATTGGACCTATTCTCAAAACAGGCACACTTTGTGGCTCTGCCAAAACTTCCTTCAGCTGAAAAACTTGCTGATTTGTATGTGAAGCATGTATATCGCCTACATGGGTGTCCCGACAAGATAATTAGTGACCGGGGAGTCCAATTTACTGCAAAATTTTGGGGAAAATTCTTACAGCTGTTAGGAGCAGAAAGGAACCTGAGCTCGGCCTTTCATCCCGCGACCAACGGGGGGGTCGAACGTACCCAACAGACACTGTGCCAATTCTTAAGGATGTACACCAATTATAGACAGGATGATTGGGCGGACCTTCTTCCGTTTGCTGAGATGGCTTTTAACGGGGCCGTACATTCGGCCACAGGTCGTGCCCCATTCGAAATAGTATACGGACAGGAGGTGGCACCTTTCCCCAGGCTACCCGAGTGGAAGGAAGGGGAGGGCCAGACCGACGAGGAATGGCCGGCCAAAATCAAGCAAGGGTGGCAAACCGTGGTAGAGGCATTGCGGGAAACACAAAAGAAGTACAAGCTCTTTGCAGATCGTAGGCGCCGAGAGGGGGACAAATTGGGCGAAGGAGATCTGGTTTGGCTGAGCACAAAAAACCTGAAATTGGGGTTCCCATCCAAGAAATTGGCTCCACGCTATATAGGGCCATTCAGGGTAGCAAAAAGAATAAACGAAGTGACCTATGAGCTGAGGCTACCAAAGGACCTAGGAAAGGTACACCCGGTATTCCATTGCAGCCTGTTAAAAAAGTATAAAGGAACTCTGGACAGCGGAGAACAATAGTTGTGTTTAATCTTTTCCTTTCAGGACGAAGGGGAGGAGGACGCCATGTCAGAACCCTGCTACTAGAGCCTGGATGTGGCTCTGAGTTTCAGGGTCACTGACATTGATAAGACACCTGCGTCCCAGGACTCGGAGGAGAAACGGCTGATGGACTTGGCGGGGAATTTGCGCGGGGTTTTACTGAGCGGGAAGAGACTGTTCAAATGAGGGGGAGGGTATATAAAGGAGGGTTGGCCGGAGCCTCCCATTCTTGGCTTTTCTGATGTTCATGTTTCCTACAGTAAAAGTTCCTGGTGATACCACAAAGAGTCTCGTGTGTTCATTCAGGAGCGGCTGTGGTGAGCTGACAGGTTATGATCCTAACAGATCATGATCCCCAATAGGTTATGATCCTGACAGGTCATAATCCAATTCTGCACAAGCTCAGGAGTCCCCTTAAAGGCCCGGGCAATGGTGCAAGGAAGACGCCATACGTTGGATTCTTACTACAAAGTCCTTTTATTGTGGGCCAAGCAATAAGGTGGCAGTAGGGTGCCCACAGCACAAAAGGTCTGTCATGCCTTGAAATGGGGCTGCAAGGCTTTTTATCACTTTTACAGAAAATTAAAAGCATATTCTCATTGGTGTACAAAGATTAATTATTTCGTTTGTTTAAGCTAGCTAATACAGATTTTCATTGGCTTTCTCTAATTCAAACCAGCAAGGAGGCAAACAGGCGGGTGGCTAACAATCACACAATTATGCTTTCATGTCTCTGACCCTGACTGTCAGTCTTATCTACTTTTTCTGCTTCAAGCATAGAGTTCAAGTGGCTGAGAAATTAGGGAGTGCTAGCTAGAGCCAGTTCTACTCTGATGAATTTATCCTTGAAAGTAATCACCTCCCTGTGGCAGCTCTTTTTCCAACATCAGGCCTTTGCAAATCAGGACATATGGGACTTGCAATCATTGGAAGCATCCATGAAAATCCCATTTAAAACTACGTCTCCCTCAACCTGACAAGAAATGTACCTGTATATTTAAATACATGAAGTTGTGAGTAAAACAAACATGTTATTTTAAAGAAGTCTACTTGAATATTTGTCTGTTGAGAGCATTGAATAGAAACAAGATATTTACATTCCCAGTGATCTTCCATTACCCAATAAACGAAGAGAACATTCCTGAAACTCTGCTACCCAAATGGTTATGATTCTAACAGGTCATGATCTCCAATAGGTTATGATCTTAACAGGTCATAGTCCAACAGTCCAATATGTAAAAACTACTTTGGGATACCATGGGTCCCAGAATGCTCTAATCCACTGCTTCTTAAATTGTGGGTTCCAATCCTAAATGGGGTTTCTGTAGCTTGATGCTGGAATACCCTGCCTTTCTACCCAAGGGGACTCAAAGTAGCTAACAATCACATGCTTTGATCAGTTTAAACAAAGCAAAATTTACAAAAAATTTAAAAAATTAAAAAATTAAAAATAAATATTGTAGTACCGTGTGTGTTAGGTTAAAATACAATTAAAATATATTAAAAAGGTTTCTGCAGGCCACCAATTTGCACAAATCCATTATCAACAATATTCAGGGTTTTTTGTTGACTCTGCAGAAGATGCTTCAGCTGTAGTTAAGAAAGGAGTGAGGAAATCTATCCCCAGGAAGGGAAAAATCACTCTTGAAAGTTATCATGGGGGAAAGGTGTCTCCACTAAAGCTTTATCATAGAACTGTGTTTCCACAACAAGGCACATTTTTCTAAATCTCATTACAGAAAGTAAAGTGAAATCTTCTAAATGGGCACAGACAGCAAAACAAACTCCATAGGGGTATTCGCCCCTCTCTATGGTATCCAAAGCTTATATATTTATGGCTGGAGTTACACTTTTAAAATGTACCTATTCTGACTTACATGCAAATTAAACTTAAGAACAAACCTACAAAACCTGTCTTGTTTGTAACTTGTAAAATGATTGTGGAGGCAGAGTTTAAACCAATGCTCCCTGTCTCCACTAGATGGTGTCCAGACTGTATTTCAAATATAGCAACACAAAAAAGCTATTCATGGAAATCGCACTGAGTCTCTTTTCTGCAGCTTCTGGAAGTAGCCAGGAAATACTGCTTTGCAACAGAACCTCCATCATATTGGATTAGCTGAGATTGCAGTTTTTGTCACTACTGGATGCTGCTGCAATACTTCTGAGCATAGTGAAACCAAAGTAAATAGTCAAAATAATCATCTGATTCAGAATAACATTTTCCAGATAAATACATTGATGCACTGTGTTGAATAGTGTGCCCTGGTAATATTCTTATCCTTCAGAAAACTTCAGAAAATAACAGGAAACAGTTCTGGAGAATGGTGTGCCATCAAATAGCAGAAGAAGTCTATTCGTCATAATGTATGACTTTCCTAATTTACATACCTTGCATTTAAAATGGTTTGTTTTGTGACCAGTGAGTGGAAGACAGAACATGGACATAATTTAGAAGTCTGATTGTTGCGGCATGTCTTTCTGGAGAAATGCTGTTATGGGATGGGAAATAGTCTCAGCAAACACTCGTACATATTCCCTTTGGTGTCTAATTGGAAAAAAAATGTGGAATCAACACCGAGAATTGAGAAGCCCTGGCCCTGGCAAATGTTCTAAGTGGAGGTCGGCTGTTAACATCAGTGCTGTGGATTTCGAGGAGGTGCAAATAGAGGATGAAAGGGAGAAATATGGCAAGATAAAGCACTGGGGAAAATAGAAGGAAAAAGGAAGAGGGGCCGACCAAGGGCAAGATGGATGGATGGTATCCTTGAAGTGACCTTGAAGGAGATAAGGGTGGCAACGGCTGAGAGGGAGCTCTGGTGTGGGCTGGTCCATGAGGTCATGAAGAGTCAGAAGCGACTGAACCAATAAACAACAACAAGGTGCATCAAGCAAATCCTTGTTGGGACTGCTGTCCATCTGGAAATCTGTATTCTCATTGTGAAAGACAATGTGGATCCAGGATAGGTCACTGCAGTTACTTACAATCCCACCGCCAAGAGTACGGAGACAGCTTTGTCTGTCTTGGTGGATGACCTCCACAGAGAGCTAGACAGGGGGAATATGTCCTTGTTGGTTCTCCTGGACTTCTCAGCGGCTTTCGATACCATCGACCATGGGATCCTTCTGGGATGGCTTTCGGGAATGGGTCTTGACTGCACTGCTCTGCAGTGGCTCCGCTCCTTCCTGGAGGATTGTACCCAGTTGGTGAAGCTGGGGGATGCCTGCTCGAACCCCTGGCCATTGACCTGTGGGGTCCCACAAGGCTCCATTTTATCCTTCATGCTTTTTAACTTCTACATGAAACCGCTGGGCAAGGTAATCCGGAGTTTTGGAGTTCAGTGCCATTTCTATGCAGATGACCCTCAACTTTACTACTACTTTCCACCGAACTCCATGGAAGCCTCCCAGTCCATAAACTAGTGCTTGACAGCTGTGATGGGCTTGATGAGGGCTAACAAGTTGAAGCTCAATTCAGAAAAGGCAGAGGTCCTCCTGGTCAGTCGTGGGACCGATCAGAATATTGGGTGGCAACCTGTGCTTGATGGGGTTACACTCCCTCTGAGGGGAATCCTCCTCAATTCATCTCTGATGCTTAATGCTCAGGTGCCAGGAGGGCTTTTGTACAATTAAAACTTATGCGTCAGCTGCAACCATATCTCGAGAAGTCTGATTTTGCCACAGTGGTCCATGCTCTGGTTACATCCAGATTGGATTACTGCAATGCTCTCTACATGGGGCTGCAATGAAGACAGCCCAGAAACTCCAGCTAGTTCCGAGATTGGCAGTCAGGCTCCTAACTGGAGCTAATCACAGGGAGCATACAACACCTCTGCTAAAGCAGCTCCACTGACTGCTGATAAGCTGCCAGTCCCAATTCAAACTGCAGGTGACGACCTATAAAGCCCTATACGGCTTGGGCCCTGCCTATATCTGTGATCATATCTCCCCCTATGAACCAGTACATGCTCTAAGATCTTCCCGGGAGGCCCTCCTCTCACTTCCGTCGCCATCACAAGTACGATTGGTGGGAATGAGAGAGAGGGCTTTCTTGGTGGTGGCTCCCCAGCTTTGGAATGCCCTTGCCAGGGAAATCAGACTAGCCCCCACTCTATCCTCATTTCAAAAGGATCTGAAAACCTGGTGATTTAAGCAGATCTTTGAGTAGAGCTCCCTTAGCCCTCCCGGCTATGCTCTTGCTTAGCACTTTACCTACCTCCTTGCTCACTCATGTACTGTAGTACCTGACACATTTAGCACTTTATAGTGGGTCATTTCGACCGCTGAACCCTGGTTACTGAATTTGAGTTTATTGATGGAGCTGTTGTCATTAGGTTTTAATTTTTTGTTAACTGGTCATATGCCCTATGTATTTATGTTCATGTGGTATTATGTTCTAATTGCTGTATGGTTTTAACTTGTTGTATGTTTGCTGTGGTATTGGAAACTACTTTGAGTCCCTTGAGGAGAAAGGGCGGTATACAAATAAAGTTTTATTATTATTTATTAAGACTATGCCTTTGGAAGACAATCATACTTGGCCATGAGTGATTGTCTATAGTAGTATGTGGGTTGGGTAAAATTGTCTATGCAAATGTATATTCCCTGAATGTCTAATTGGACAAGAGAAAAGGTTTGCTCAAGGCTCTACTTTTCTTCTCTCTTCCCTTAATAGTCTGGCTAAGTTTAGAAAGCTGGAAGGACAGATTAAGAACAGCCTGCCAAACCGATAAAGTGTTATCTAGTTGTTAATGAAAAATCCATAACATCGTAAAGTCTGAGGTGATTGATTCTCAGTATTACGAATCAAACATTGTTGCTCTGGGCAAACTAGATGTTGCCATGGTCAGACACCATTATCATTCACAGTGCTGATTCTATTGAAGGTCCCTTCCTGTATGTTTACACACATGTGCATTTCCTACAGTGTTCACTAGGAAAAATAAAGTAATCATACATGCTGTGGAAGGTCGATGTGGAATTGGCCGTAAGCATTTCTGGAAGTCCAACAAATTCCTCGCTTGCCTTGCAGAAGAGGCAACAAGGGGTTTGGCTACTCTTGATCTCATCTTAACAAATGTGGAAGACCTGATCAATGCAGTTGAAGTGGTCTGATCCTTAAGGGCAAGTGACCATGTGCTCCTGCAGTTTGCCATACAAAGGAAGGCTGAAACGAAGACAAGTCAAACACACATTCTGGACTTTAAGAGAGCTGACTTCCAAAAAATGAAGAAAATACTGAGCGGCATTCCATGGACACCAATACTAAAAGACAAGGGAGTTAAGGATGGATGGGAGTTTTTCAAAAGTGAAATATTCAAGGCGCGAATGCAAACAGTGCCAACAAAGAAAAAATAAGACAAGTGTGAAGAAGCCAGAGTGGATGTCCAAAGAACTTCTTACCGGGCTAAGACTCAAAAGAGACATGCACAAGAAGTGGAAAAGGGGAGAAATCATCAAAGAAGAATTCAAACGAATAGCCAACTCCTGTAGGGAAAAGGTTCGCAAGGCTAAAGTGCAAAATGAGCTCAGGCTTGCTGGGGACATTAAAAACAGCAAAAAAAAAAAAGGTTTTTTGCTTACATCGGTAGAAAAAGAACAAGGAGGTGATAGGGTCTCTGCGAGGAGAAGATGGGGTGACAGAGGACAGGGAAAATGCAGAACTACCGAATGCCTTCTTCGCCTCAGTCTTCTCACAAAAAGAAAGCTGTCTTCAACCTCAGCAAGATGGAATGAACGAAGCATTAGGGGAAATCCAACCCCAAATAGGGAAACAAGTTGTCCAGGAACACCTGGCCGCTCTAAATGAATTCATGTCCCCAGGGCCAGATCAGCTACATCCAAGACTATTGAAGGAACTACCTTAAGTTATTTCAGAACCACTAGCAATCATCTTCGAGAGTTCTTGAAGAACGGGAGAAGTCCCAGCAGATTGGAGGAGGGTGAATGTGGTCCCTATCTTCAAGAAGGGAAAAAAGAACGATCCAAACAATTACCGTCTGGTCAGCTTCATGTCGATACCAGGCAAGATTCTGGAAAAGATCATTAAGGAGGTGGTCTGTGAACACTTAGAATCAAATGCAATAATCACTAATAGTCAACACGGATTTACCAAAAATAAGTCATGCCAGACTAATCTGATAGAGTTACAAGCTGGGTCGATACAGGAAACACTGTGGATGTAGCATACCTGGATTTCAGTAAGGCCTTCAACAAAGTCCCCCACGACCTTCTGGCAAACAAACTAGTAAAAATGTGGGCTAGACAAAACTACGGTTAGGTGGATCTGTAATTGGCTAAGCGAATGAACCCAAAGGGTGCTCACAAATGCGTCGTCTTCATCTTGGAAAAAAGTGACAAGTGCTGCAAGGTTCCGTCCTGGCCCCAGTTCTGTTCAACATCTTTATTAACGACTTAGACGAAGGGTTAGAAGGCACGATAATCAAGTTTGCAGACTACACCAAACTGGGAGGGATAGCTAACACTCCAGAAGACAGGAGCAGAATTCAAAACGATCTTAACAGACTAGAGAGATGGGCTGAAACTAACAAAATGAAGTTCAACAGGGACAAATGCAAGATACTTCACTTCGGCAGAAAAAATGGAATGCAAAGATACAGAATGGGGGACGCCTGGCTCGACAGCAGTACGTGTAAAAAAGACCTTGGAGTCCTCGTGGACAACAAGGTAACATAAGCCAACAATGTGATGCGGCAGCCAAAAAAGCCAACGGAATTTGGCCTGCATCAATAGGAGTATAGCATCTAGATCCAGGGAAATCATGCTACCCCTATACTCTGCCTTGATCAGACCACACCTGGAATACTGTGTCCAATTCTGGGCACTGCAGTTGAAGGGAGATGTTGACAAGCTGGAATATGTCCAGAGGAGGGCAACTAAAATGTTCAAGGGTCTGGTGAACAAGCCCTATGAGGAGCGGCTAAAAGAGCTGGGTATGTTTAGCCTGCATAAGAGAAGGCTGAGAGGAAACATGATAACCATGTGAGGATGGAATGGTTGGATCTTCTTGCGGTCCAAGGCACCCTCAGGATTTTCCTCCAACACCACAGTTCAAAAGCATCTATGTTCCTTCGCTTGGCCTTCCTTATGGTCCAGCTCTCGCAACCATAGGTTGCTATGCGGAATACCATGGCTTTTTATTTAAAAATTATAAACTACTTTTAATTTAAAAAATACACAAAAGCTAAGCAACTAAAATTCTTGTCTGAAAGAAAGTTTGTAGAAAAAATATTCTTTGAAAAACTGTAAAGAAAAACTGTATTTACTGTTCAGTAGGACTTTTTTAAATCTAGAAGAAATGCCAGATTAAAAATATGATAAAATACAATTGCTTGATTATACAAGTCAATGCTGAAGAAGATCATTCCAACAAAATGTGAAATTGTGTTTTGTATATGAAAAATGACATGAAGGGCTCGTCGAAGGAAAATCCATACATCAGGAGGCATGTTTCTGCCTTTATGCCCTCAAGTTACCTGTCAAATTATGTCAAACCAATAAATTACTTAGAGTTTTCTTAGGCAAGGAATACTCAGAATTGGTTTTGCCAGTTCTTTTCCTTGAAATATAGCCAATGGCTGCATTTGTTTGTTGATTGTCCTCCATCCAAGTATTGATCAGAACTGACCCTGCCTAGCTTCCAGAATCTTAGAATAAGTAATCAAACTTTCATTCTAAAATTTGTCCTATACAAGCCTGTCCACATTTTGAGATCTTGGGGGAGAGAGTGTTTCCTCTGTCACCTTCCCATGCATATTTGGAGACAACCTGGGAGAGTGGATGCTCCCAGGCTGTGGAACCCCCTTTCATAGGAGATTCAGTTGGCCCCTTCTATGCTCTGTTTCCGCTGTTTAGGCAGGTCCTATTATCAGAAGGCTTTCCAAAGAAGTAGCTGTGTTAGTTCCTTGCAACATTTGAGAAGAAGAAGGTGAGAAAAATGAAATGCACCACACGTTTAAGAACAAAGCAAAATATTCTAAAAGGAGATGAAGGAACGGGAAAAAAACAACAAGTGGTTTATTACATTATTTGTTACACTGCTCTACTACTTTTTGAGGGGGGAGAATCCTTTAAAATTAATAAGAGAATGGCATAAAAGTTGAAAACATTTGTGTGAAAATGCCTTTAAAGTATAGTATAATCCCCATAGTACAATTTCCCCTGGAACCAATACCTTGATTTCATTTACATCCAACAAAATACGTCCCATTTAGGGATTTTCTAAGTCCCTAGGTCAACTCTATGGTTACTTCCAGCAGAAGTCATTCATTTCCGTAGGGTTTGCCATTATCCACAGTTTCCTGTTTCAACTGTAAGTTCAGGAATGCATTCCCTGTGGATACAGGAATCATAATGTAATCTTTGAAAGTAACCAGAAATTATTATTGATTAAACTAATGAAGTAACTTTGCTCCTGTTTCATTAATTTTTAAGTGTGGCTTCATCACACCTTCATTTCCTCCAGAAATAACTAGTTATCGCTAATTGCTTCACTTGTAAGTCATTGCTTCCAGTTTCTGAAAATGAATAAGTAAAAATAAATGCTTATATATTTCTTTTAATTTTTGAAAGCAGAAAGGAAAGGAAAGCAGTAAATTGCTGGCGCCAGTAAGAGGGATACCACTGATAGAATTCTTGCTATATTATTATTATTATTATTAGAAATGTTTGTGAAGGATGAAATAGGTTTATAATTCTGTAACTATTTGAACTCATGTCCTTATTGTTTACACTGAAAAGAGAGAAAAGTCTGAGTTGAGATGTCAGTGATAAGATTTATACCGCTGCATTTTTATAAAATGTTTTATGAAAAGCTATGTCTGGCTTCTTCTGGGAATATTCACCAAAAATAAACAGCTATCAAACATTCAGAACTTGTCGACTGATTTTCCATGTCAGTGTGGATTCATGATTCAAATTTCCTGACTGATGCAAAGCCCAAATTTGTTTTGCAATTCCAGAGTTATGCAAGAATGGCTAATTAATATTTATGGTTAAAGGTCATGAGAAAGAAAATGAATATTATTTCCTCTGGAATTTACATCACAAGGATTATTATTTTTTAAAGCTGCACTGAATGCCAACTCTCATCTAACAATAATATCTTGAATTTCTCCCATGAATTCTAAAGGCAGCTCTCACTTCTGTCCTTGGGAAGATATAAAAAGGGTTTTACAATATAAGCCAGGAAATAATCTGTCCAGACAATATAGTGTTTCCCTTTCTATACTTTTTATATCTATGTGTTTCCTGTGAAGTCTGTGTTGTTGAACCAGCCCCCCACCCTCGTATATTGATAGATCATTAAGAGACTCTAAGCAAGTTATATTTCTTCTTTTTATTATAACATTTTCTGCCACTCCAGACTTGCAAAATGCCAAAACACTAGAGGTTCTGGAACTGACCTAGCAGGATCTGTACCTTACCAACTCTTTCAGATCAAACCCTTCAGTACACTTTAGAATGTATGTGTAACTTTTATCTTTTCTGTACTGTGTCAGTTCCTAAAAATATAAAATGTATAAATTGTATCAAATGAAATGTATCTAAATGTATCTAGAAAGCAGCTTCCATGCCCTCAGTTTACATAATCCCTAAGGAAAGGAAACCACAGCCAGGGTCCCTCCAGCTATTTCCCAAGCTGGATAAAAATCAAAACCTTTGTGTGTGTGTGTGTGTGTGTGTGTGTGTATGTGTATGCAGATAGATGATCCTCTGTAACCAGGGTAAGATCAGGCAATTGGTTCATTTAGCTGGATTCTGAGAGTCTGCTACTTCTGTGGAAGGGGGGCTCAGTTAATATGAATTCATCAACTCTCAATAGGAACTGCAAAAGCTTTGATTGTCTAGGATCACTACCTTTGTATTTTGGTTCTTGCACCCTTTGTCTAACACAAAACTGGGCATTTGAGTTAATCAGGGACTCATCAGTATACCCACATCATCATTTCCTCCTGGACTGCATCCTCCCAAGGGATGCAGTTTTATAACAATTATATTACTATGGCATTATTATTATTATTATACCTTCCTCTCATCATGGCTCAAGGTGAGCACAACATAATTAAAATAGATGCAGTACCATAAAATACAAATATCAAAACAAAAGGAAGATTAAAGCATCAATACTAATAAAATGTAAATTTAAAAATCATATTTTAAAATTCTATGGAATCTTGAAATTTTTAGTATGGTTAGTCACCAGCACTCTTTGGCAGAGAAAGATAACACGTTGTAAAACTACAATTTTCATAATTCCATAGCATTGAGCCATGACAGTTAAAGTGGTGTCAAACTACATTAACTCTACAGCACAGATGCACCTTCAGCCATGTTTCTACAGTGCTGATGCACATTTAGTCTATAATAAATAGACTAAATAATAATAAAGCATCATGTGTATTCACTGAGTGAAACTGGAACATAAACAAAACATAAACCAGAATAACTGCCAGTTATTAAAACTTATTTCTTTTAAACCAACTCAACCCATCTTAGTGCATCTAATGAGGCAGTTTGAATAAACACTTCTCTAACATGAGATATAAAATAATCTCTCTCTCTCTCTCTCTCTCTCTCTCTCTCTCTATATATATATATATATATATATATATATATATATTAACAAACTTGTCCGGTATCAGATTTCCTGTGGAATGTGCAGTTAGTGTTACAGCAAAGGGTGAGAAGGAAGCTGATGGAGGGAGCAAAACCTTGATACATTAAAAAATGGATGGATACAATTAAGTTGCTCCTAATTCTATAAACTTTGTAAGTGTGATCTGCAAAAATAGCTGTGCTTGGAAAACCAAAAGCTCCCAACGTTACTCTGCCAAAAACAACCCTGTGAAGCACTTGAAAAGCATAGCTTTCCGGGAGGCAAACTTTGTAAAGACCTCGAGGGAGTCTCCATTACAAAGCCTGACCCCCTCCGGAAAGTCTCCTGCAACCTTTCCTTGTTTCTGTGCTACATAAACCATAGAAAACCTAGCCAATTTAAAATGCTGTCTCAGCCCCAGGGTGTTTTAGCATTAAACCTATAAATCTAATAGGCTTCTTGCGTTGTCAAAATTGCGGTGCTAGTTTTGTGGACACTGTGCAAATTGTACACATACCAGATGTTGTTCTTTTACTAACCTCCCTTCAGAGGCCCCAGCGCTAGGTAAGGAGAGACCTCACAGCTGGAAGGGCTGCAAAAATGCTCTGATTTTTGTGAACTGCCTAGAGTGACAAAATCCATTTCTCTCTGGCAGGGGAGGATCAATTTTGATCAATTAGTCTCAGATTATGCTCCTGAAGCTCTGCTAATATAGGGTGTTTTGCTTCATGTAACAGGGGAGAAATAGTGGTGGTATGCATGGTAGTAATAATACTTGCATAATTTGGATTACTAATATAGGTTGAGTATCTTACCCAAAACGTTTGGGGCCAGAAATAATTTACGATTTCAGAATATTTTATTTTGGATTTCAAAATACCTATATTTGCATATACAGTACAAATCCATTATCCACAGATATAATAGACTTGGTTTCACTCACCCATGGTCAAAAACCTATCCCCTTCCAGAAGGGCTTGTAGTCCTCCAGTGCAATCGTAGGACATGCTTCTGGCCAAAGTATAGTCGAAATATAGTGTTCACTGAGGATACAGGGATTGCACTGTCCATATATAATAGAATATCTTGGAGATGGGACCCAAATCTAAACACAGAATTCATTTATGGTTCATATACACCTTTATACTCATAACCTGATATAGATCATACTAACATGTATCTACCTGGTGTTGCCTTTCTCTCCCTCATACCTTTCCCCAATTCCTTTCTCTTCCCCCCTTCCCTCCTTTTTATTTCTTTCCCCTCCCTCCCTTCTCATTTCTCTTCTTTTTCCCTTTCTTTTTTCCCTTTCTTCCCCTCCCCTTTCTCCCTTCTCCAGCTCTGAAAGGGCCTACCTCACAATGTCTCCATGGCATCATGGCCCTCTTTGTGGCTCTTTCCTTTCTTCCTCCTTCTCCTCATACACATGTCACCGTTCTTTCCCACTGACATCACAGAGGGTTACTTCACCTAGCAACAGCCCATCCTTCACCTTCACTAGTGACATCACAAAGAGCCAGTGGATTGTCACCTAGCAATAGCCTTTTTGGGACAGACAGGTGTGTGTGTGTGTGTATATATGTATATGTGTGTGTGTCTGTGTCTGTGTGTGTGTGTGTGTGTGTGTGAGAGAGAAAGATAGTTTATATAAGACATCAAACTGTCGTACATTGAACTGTCACAAAGGAAAAGTGTCATTATCTCATCTTGCAATGTCGATAGTTTTGGACTTCAGGTTTCCAGATAAGATATGCTCAACCTGCACTGCTACAACTACTACTGCTGCTACTGCTACTGTTACTGCCACCACTAATAATAATAATAATAATAATAATAATAATAATAATAATAATAATAATAATCCCATAAAAAGCCTTTCCCAAATTAATGGAAAGTGTGCCTGCAGTAGAAGGAAGCATTGCTCACATACGTTCTTTCAATCGCTCCAAAAGCAACAAATCATAATTTGATCTTCTCCCCTCCCCATCATACAGACTATAATTTGGTCAGGGTTTGAGACTGGTTCAGTTTCCTTGGTTAGGAAAAAAAGATATTTGTTTTAGTGGAGTATGGTATAAAGATTTTTTGTTAGGGAAGTGACAGCCAAAAGGCAGCAATGAAATTGGCCTTTTGAACCCAGGAATTAATTTATTTTGTGTGCAGAGGAAATCTGTGTGCTGTGCTCCCCAGTCAATTATTGTTATAATTTCATTACAGTGGAGACAAGGGCATGGGTGGGTGAACTGAAACTGGCATACCTAGCAATACATGCCTTGCTGTTATTGGTTGCTAAGTATTTATGTCTTCACAAGCAGTGGGGGCATCGGAGGGGCTAATTTGGCTGTTGCATAAGCAGATAATTACAAAGGGAAATGGATTTCTCTCTGAATCTTTGCCCAACTAGTTACTAAAACAGTATCTGCATTTAAAACATTTATACACTGCATTTCATTCCATTGGCTATTTCATGGAATGGTATAACCAATCATTACATAATAGCAGAGCTTTCCAATAAAATCCTTTAACCACTAAGATTACAAACAAGTTAAAATTATTTAAAGTGCCCTAGAGAAAAGGATCTTCTTTTGTCTTGTGCAAAAGACAAAAGTCATGTAGGAATTACTGTCTGAAGATATACTTTTTAAAAACCCTTTATTTTCTTATTGAATAACAGGCTTCTAGTAAACCATACACATGAAAAAGCTGTCACGCTGATAGGTTGGTATGGGAAGAAGTGATTCTTTAAATATTGTGGTCTCAATCTACTTAAGACTAGTACGAGTCCTAAACAAGTTAGTAAACTTGCAGCCAACTCAAGCCTTATAAAATTGTAAACAATTTATTTATTTATTTATTTATTTATTTACAGTATTTATATTCCGTCCTTCTCACCCCGAAGGGGACTCAGGGCGGATTACAATGAACACATATATGGCAAACATTCAATGCCAACAGAAAAACAACATACAGTATAGACAGACACAGAGGCATTTAACATTTTTCCAGCTTCACGATTCCAGCCACAGGGCGAGCTGTTGCTTCACTGTCCACTAGTGGCCGTACTTCCTCATTCCTTTCCTTGTGTTTTGCTAGCAGTTTTTTATGGTGTTGTAAATTAGTTAAATTAGCCTCCCGCATAAAGCGTACCTAAATCTCCCTACTTGACAGATGTAACTGTCTTTCGGGGCTGCATAGGTCAGCAGCAAGCCGGGCTATTTATTGGTCGGGGGCTTAACCCGACCCGGGCTTTGAACTCATGACCTTTCGGTCAGTAGTGATTTATTGCAGCTGGTTACTAGCCAGCTGCGCCACAGCCTGGCAAACATGAAATGTTTGCGATCACCTCAATCATCATTCTATGCTAAAATTTTACCTTATTTTGCACCAGTGAAGCCATAGACATTCATGAGGACACACCTTTGTCCAGAAATGGCTTCTGTTGGCAAACTAGCCAGTGTTGGCAAAGCACTGTTACAAAGCATCATCTAAAACAATGGTTCCCACGAGACCTAAAATAAGGTCTGCAAGACATGGGGGGAAAATTGTAAGTGCACATGCACTGGGGTGCACATTAGCTCTAGATTATTAAATATGGTTTTCTGTGGGAAAGCAGATGGCGACTACTGGATTGCATATGTTTTGTATCAGAAACTAGAGCTGATGTTGTCTATCCAATGCAATTTTCTGAATCAGCACCCCAAATAACCAAACCAAATCTAAAGTTGACCAAAAACTGATTTGTAACCCTTTTGGTACTAATGTTGGAGAGTGGTCCCTGGTCAAAATGGCCCCTGGTCAAAGTGGCCCCTGCTCAAAAAAAGTTGGGAACCACTGATCTAAGATGATCATTAAATGTCATTCCTGTCCTTTCAGGATAAATACATTCTCACCCAAAAAACATAATGACCTCCAGTTCCTTGACCCATGAACCATTGTCTTACATTATTGCTCCTCTCTCACACACACACGCATCCCAGTTTACTAGCCCTCATTTTGGTCTCTGTGTATTGCCACACCAAAATGGCAAATCTTTTTGAAATGAACTATTTTTACCAGATGTTATCAGAGTCTCACCTTGAAGGACCTAGAAAATTCTTAAAAGAGCACATATTTTGGCAGATGTGAGGTGATATTGGGGCCATATTGTATTGGGAAACACTCTTGCTAGTTGAAAAAATGTCTGCTTTCAACAAACAAATAACAGAGCTTCTTGGACAACACTTCTCTGTAATGAATGCTATCTTTAGATTTGATATGAGGAGAGAGGATCCGAGCTGGAAAAATTAGAGTGAAATGTCTTTGTACAAGCATCATTAGGTAAACGTGTATCACTCTTAACTATTGTTTATCTGATCAATAATCTTTTCCTAGGGAAAGCTGAAACTGCAAGTTTTGTTATTTATTTCAGCATGGCAACCAAATTTCATTTGAGAGGGGTGAGGATGTGGTTTGATTTTGGACTCTACTGATTTCTGAAAATATCACCTAGCAGTAATAGGAGACTTTCCTATAAAATGTAATGGCTTGTTGAGGTTCCCTAAATAGACAATTCTCCGACATAGTTGAAATCTGACACCAATTCTCTGCAAGAACCATGTGAAAGCAAAGAAAGCTTTTTGCACTTTGGGTTTTGAGAAGAAGCAGCTGGAGTTAGCTAAACAGAGGTGCTGCCGTGGAGGGGGACATCAGCAGCTGCTCTCTACAAATCCCTCAAGAATTAGAACTAGGCTGAAGGACCACCTGTTTGCCTACGTTGTGATCTGTTTTATATACTGTATTTCTTTGATTCCAAGACTCACTCTTTTTCCTAGATAAACATCTCTAAAATGGAGTGTGGCTTAGAATCACAGGTACATCATATGCATTTTTGGTGTTGTTGTTGTTACTGAAACACTCAGGGAATAGAATAAGTAACACTCTTTTCCTTTCCTGCATTTTCTTCCCACTCATTTTTGTTTCTTCTATTGTTATTGTGCCTATAATCAGCATCCACATTTGCAGATTTAACTTTTGCAGATTTGTCTGGCCACAGATTTGATTGATATGTTCTTTCTAGGCATCTTTAGGTCTTCCAATGCAAACTTTTGGTCAATTTCTGTTGTAAGCTGTCCATAGGGTCATGCTGGAGGGTCTAGAGATTTCTAGAGAGGTGTTATTGCAGGTAAAAACAATAGTGACTTTTTTATTTGTGATTTTTCCACTTTTGTGGAAGTTCTCCACCCTTAACCACAGTTGAATGTTGGGGGTCGACTGCATAATCTATAAGCTATTAGTTTTACAGATTTTGTATTCATTAGAATTTTCTATGATCATAAATTAAAGCAGAACATTTACAAACAATGCAAAAGGTTTCACTGACCAAAATACTAATGGCCAGCCACGAGATTTGTCAAGTTGTTGTCAAATCAAGGAATTTCTTGCTTATGGCAACTTTAAGGCAACCCTATCAGTGTTTATTTTACTTGGCAAAATTTGTTCAGAGAAGATTTGCCATTGCCCTCACCTAAGGCTGAAAGAAGGTGATTTGCCCAAGGTTTTCATCGCTAATAGGGATTATTATTATTATTACTACTATTATTGACCCACACCTTTCTCCCCAAAGGGACTCAGGGCAGCTTCTAAATATAACACAAAACATGGCAAACATTCAATGCCATAAAATCAAACACATTTTAAAACATTTTAAAACATTTACACATAAATTAACACAGAGAAAGCAACTTTGGCAAAAGTTATAAAACATTTAGTCAATTTGAACCTTTGCTTCCCAGAATCATAATCCAATGCACACACCACTACATTATGCTACGCCTACCACTGACAAAAATTTTGCAGAAATAAAAAATACTTCAGATAGGTAGACATTTCAATCAGTGTGCTTCATATGCCAATGAATTTCTCTTTGAATGTGTTATATTACGACTGTGGGTGGTTTTTCATTGATACAGAGAACTCTTTGTAAAATTATGGATACATTTATGCTTAAAAGCAATGTATAACTGCAGATCCTGTAAAAAAACAGATAGACTTTGCACCAGATGTAGCAGCTTGAAGACTCCATTCTTAAGATCTGATCCATATAATCTCCTTGTGGTTGCTTCCAGCAAAGACAGCCAAAAATGCCTGGCATACTTGGGAAAAACAACTATGAAATTACCCCTGCTGCAATTTAGAGCAGCTGCTATCAGAACAATCCGCATCCAAGGAAGAGGATATCATGCATTTTCTAGTCAGGAGATTTTGTGAAGTCTATATCCCCACTGTCCTATTTGGAATAGATGTTGGGTCATGCAGCCTTCCAACTTCAAATATGTCTAATAGGCTTGCTCAAATAATTCGTTTTCCCCGTTTACCGTTATTGATTCGTTTTTTTCGGATTTTTTGAAGCAATATTGAATCTTGGCTGTCCACACGCCTGGATATCGCGGTTTCGAACCGCGATTGGCCGTTTTCCGTAATGGCGCCTTTTTTTTCGTTTTTAAAAAATGCTTTGTCAAATCATCCAAACTTTTTTAAGTCCACTGGGGCAATCTAGAGTGTTGTTTGCCCCTTGTAGCCAATCAGAGAGCACGTTTAACCAGGGGGAGGGGCTGGTAGGACGTGCTTAATGAAAACAGCGTGCACACGCCTCGTGGCTCAGTCGCACTGGGACTTTGGGAGAGGGTGGAAGGGTAGAGATTCATTGGTGTAGGCAGGCAGGAAACATTGCTGCGTCACAGCATGGCTGTGTGAAGACCAGGACAGGAGAAAAGGTGGGGTGGTCTGTGGCTGAGTTTGGTGGTGTGGGTCTTAGGTCTTTCTATTTGTTTTGTTGTTGCAAACTTGCAAAGGGCTGTCCTGTGGGTGTTTTTCCTGTTCAAAATACAACTCCTTTTGGGTAAAGAAAAGCTTGCCTTTGTGCCTTGCCTTCCTTGTGTGTGTGTCTGCTTTGAAAAAGAGTTGCATATCCCATCCAGTTCAAAATACAACTCCTTTTGGGGAAAGGAAAGCCTGCCTTTGTGGCTTGCCTTGTGTGTGTGTCTGCAGGGACGCTTTGAAAAAGAGTTGCATATCCCATCCACTTCAATATACAACTCCTTTTGGGGAAAGGAAAGCCTGCCTTTGTGGCTTGCCTTGTGTGTGTGTCTGCAGGGACGCTTTGAAAAAGAGTTGCATATCCCATCCACTTCAAAATACAACTCCTTTTGGGGAAAGGAAAGCCTGCCTTTCTGCCTTGCCTTGTGTGTGTGTGTCTGCAGGGACGCTTTGAAAAAGAGTTGCATATCCCATCCACTTCAAAATACAACTCCTTTTGGGGAAAGAAAAGCCTGCCTTTGTGGCTTGCCTTGTGTGTGTGTGTCTGCAGGGACGCTTTGAAAAAGAGTTGCATATCCCATCCACTTCAAAATACAACTCCTTTTGGGGAAAGGAAAGCCTGCCTTTGTGGCTTGCCTTGTGTGTGTGTCTGCAGGGACGCTTTGAAAAAGAGTTGCATATCCCATCCACTTCAAAATACAACTCCTTTTGGGGAAAGGAAAGCCTGCCTTTCTGCCTTGCCTTGTGTGTGTGTGTCTGCAGGGACGCTTTGAAAAAGAGTTGCATATCCCATCCACTTCAAAATACAACTCCTTTTGGGGAAAGGAAAGCCTGCCTTTCTGCCTTGCCTTGTGTGTGTGTCTGCAGGGACGCTTTGAAAAAGAGTTGCATATCCCATCCACTTCAAAATACAACTCCTTTTGGGGAAAGGAAAGCCTGCCTTTCTGCCTTGCCTTGTGTGTGTGTCTGCAGGGACGCTTTGAAAAAGAGTTGCATATCCCATCCACTTCAAAATACAACTCCTTTTGGGGAAAGGAAAGCCTGCCTTTCTGCCTTGCCTTGTGTGTGTGTCTGCAGGGACGCTTTGAAAAAGAGTTGCATATCCCATCCACTTCAAAATACAACTCCTTTTGGGGAAAGGAAAGCCTGCCTTTCTGCCTTGCCTTGTGTGTGTGTGTCTGCAGGGACGCTTTGAAAAAGAGTTGCATATCCCATCCACTTCAAAATACAACTCCTTTTGGGGAAAGGAAAGCCTGCCTTTCTGCCTTGCCTTGTGTGTGTGTGTCTGCAGGGACGCTTTGAAAAAGAGTTGCATATCCCATCCACTTCAAAATATAACTCCTTTTGGGGAAAGAAAAGCCTGCCTTTGTGGCTTGCCTTGTGTGTGTGTGTCTGCAGGGACGCTTTGAAAAAGAGTTGCATATCCCATCCACTTCAAAATACAACTCCTTTTGGGGAAAGGAAAGCCTGCCTTTGTGGCTTGCCTTGTGTGTGTGTCTGCAGGGACGCTTTGAAAAAGAGTTGCATATCCCATCCACTTCAAAATACAACTCCTTTTGGGGAAAGGAAAGCCTGCCTTTGTGGCTTGCCTTGTGTGTGTGTGTCTGCAGGGACGCTTTGAAAAAGAGTTGCATATCCCATCCAGTTCAAAATACAACTCCTTTTGGGGAAAGGAAAGCCTGCCTTTGTGGCTTGCCTTGTGTGTGTGTCTGCAGGGACGCTTTGAAAAAGAGTTGCATATCCCATCCACTTCAAAATACAACTCCTTTTGGGGAAAGGAAAGCCTGCCTTTCTGCCTTGCCTTGTGTGTGTGTGTCTGCAGGGACGCTTTGAAAAAGAGTTGCATATCCCATCCACTTCAAAATACAACTCCTTTTGGGGAAAGGAAAGCCTGCCTTTCTGCCTTGCCTTGTGTGTGTGTCTGCAGGGACGCTTTGAAAAAGAGTTGCATATCCCATCCACTTCAAAATACAACTCCTTTTGGGGAAAGGAAAGCCTGCCTTTCTGCCTTGCCTTGTGTGTGTGTGTCTGCAGGGACGCTTTGAAAAAGAGTTGCATATCCCATCCACTTCAAAATACAACTCCTTTTGGGGAAAGAAAAGCCTGCCTTTGTGGCTTGCCTTGTGTGTGTGTGTCTGCAGGGACGCTTTGAAAAAGAGTTGCATATCCCATCCACTTCAAAATACAACTCCTTTTGGGGAAAGGAAAGCCTGCCTTTGTGGCTTGCCTTGTGTGTGTGTGTCTGCAGGGACGCTTTGAAAAAGAGTTGCATATCCCATCCAGTTCAAAATACAACTCCTTTTGGGGAAAGGAAAGCCTGCCTTTGTGGCTTGCCTTGTGTGTGTGTCTGCAGGGACGCTTTGAAAAAGAGTTGCATATCCCATCCACTTCAAAATACAACTCCTTTTGGGGAAAGGAAAGCCTGCCTTTGTGGCTTGCCTTGTGTGTGTGTGTCTGCAGGGACGCTTTGAAAAAGAGTTGCATATCCCATCCACTTCAAAATACAACTCCTTTTGGGGAAAGGAAAGCCTGCCTTTCTGCCTTGCCTTGTGTGTGTGTCTGCAGGGACGCTTTGAAAAAGAGTTGCATATCCCATCCACTTCAAAATACAACTCCTTTTGGGGAAAGGAAAGCCTGCCTTTCTGCCTTGCCTTGTGTGTGTGTGTCTGCAGGGACGCTTTGAAAAAGAGTTGCATATCCCATCCACTTCAAAATACAACTCCTTTTGGGGAAAGGAAAGCCTGCCTTTCTGCCTTGCCTTGTGTGTGTGTCTGCAGGGACGCTTTGAAAAAGAGTTGCATATCCCATCCACTTCAAAATACAACTCCTTTTGGGGAAAGGAAAGCCTGCCTTTCTGCCTTGCCTTGTGTGTGTGTGTCTGCAGGGACGCTTTGAAAAAGAGTTGCATATCCCATCCACTTCAAAATACAACTCCTTTTGGGGAAAGGAAAGCCTGCCTTTCTGCCTTGCCTTGTGTGTGTGTGTCTGCAGGGACGCTTTGAAAAAGAGTTGCATATCCCATCCACTTCAAAATACAACTCCTTTTGGGGAAAGGAAAGCCTGCCTTTCTGCCTTGCCTTGTGTGTGTGTGTCTGCAGGGACGCTTTGAAAAAGAGTTGCATATCCCATCCACTTCAAAATATAACTCCTTTTGGGGAAAGAAAAGCCTGCCTTTGTGGCTTGCCTTGTGTGTGTGTGTCTGCAGGGACGCTTTGAAAAAGAGTTGCATATCCCATCCACTTCAAAATACAACTCCTTTTGGGGAAAGGAAAGCCTGCCTTTGTGGCTTGCCTTGTGTGTGTGTCTGCAGGGACGCTTTGAAAAAGAGTTGCATATCCCATCCACTTCAAAATACAACTCCTTTTGGGGAAAGGAAAGCCTGCCTTTGTGGCTTGCCTTGTGTGTGTGTGTCTGCAGGGACGCTTTGAAAAAGAGTTGCATATCCCATCCAGTTCAAAATACAACTCCTTTTGGGGAAAGGAAAGCCTGCCTTTGTGGCTTGCCTTGTGTGTGTGTGTCTGCAGGGACGCTTTGAAAAAGAGTTGCATATCCCATCCACTTCAAAATACAACTCCTTTTGGGGAAAGGAAAGCCTGCCTTTCTGCCTTGCCTTGTGTGTGTGTGTCTGCAGGGACGCTTTGAAAAAGAGTTGCATATCCCATCCACTTCAAAATACAACTCCTTTTGGGGAAAGGAAAGCCTGCCTTTCTGCCTTGCCTTGTGTGTGTGTCTGCAGGGACGCTTTGAAAAAGAGTTGCATATCCCATCCACTTCAAAATACAACTCCTTTTGGGGAAAGGAAAGCCTGCCTTTCTGCCTTGCCTTGTGTGTGTGTCTGCAGGGACGCTTTGAAAAAGAGTTGCATATCCCATCCACTTCAAAATACAACTCCTTTTGGGGAAAGGAAAGCCTGCCTTTCTGCCTTGCCTTGTGTGTGTGTGTCTGCAGGGACGCTTTGAAAAAGAGTTGCATATCCCATCCACTTCAAAATACAACTCCTTTTGGGGAAAGGAAAGCCTGCCTTTGTGGCTTGCCTTGTGTGTGTGTCTGCAGGGACGCTTTGAAAAAGAGTTGCATATCCCATCCACTTCAAAATACAACTCCTTTTGGGGAAAGGAAAGCCTGCCTTTCTGCCTTGCCTTGTGTGTGTGTGTCTGCAGGGACGCTTTGAAAAAGAGTTGCATATCCCATCCACTTCAAAATACAACTCCTTTTGGGGAAAGGAAAGCCTGCCTTTCTGCCTTGCCTTGTGTGTGTGTGTCTGCAGGGACGCTTTGAAAAAGAGTTGCATATCCCATCCACTTCAAAATACAACTCCTTTTGGGGAAAGGAAAGCCTGCCTTTCTGCCTTGCCTTGTGTGTGTGTGTCTGCAGGGACGCTTTGAAAAAGAGTTGCATATCCCATCCACTTCAAAATACAACTCCTTTTGGGGAAAGGAAAGCCTGCCTTTCTGCCTTGCCTTGTGTGTGTGTGTCTGCAGGGACGCTTTGAAAAAGAGTTGCATATCCCATCCACTTCAAAATACAACTCCTTTTGGGGAAAGGAAAGCCTGCCTTTCTGCCTTGCCTTGTGTGTGTGTGTCTGCAGGGACGCTTTGAAAAAGAGTTGCATATCCCATCCAGTTCAAAATACAACTCCTTTTGGGGAAAGGAAAGCCTGCCTTTCTGCCTTGCCTTGTGTGTGTGTGTCTGCAGGGACGCTTTGAAAAAGAGTTGCATATCCCATCCACTTCAAAATACAACTCCTTTTGGGGAAAGGAAAGCCTGCCTTTCTGCCTTGCCTTGTGTGTGTGTGTCTGCAGGGACGCTTTGAAAAAGAGTTGCATATCCCATCCACTTCAAAATACAACTCCTTTTGGGGAAAGGAAAGCCTGCCTTTCTGCCTTGCCTTGTGTGTGTGTCTGCAGGGACGCTTTGAAAAAGAGTTGCATATCCCATCCACTTCAAAATACAACTCCTTTTGGGGAAAGGAAAGCCTGCCTTTCTGCCTTGCCTTGTGTGTGTGTGTCTGCAGGGACGCTTTGAAAAAGAGTTGCATATCCCATCCACTTCAAAATACAACTCCTTTTGGGGAAAGGAAAGCCTGCCTTTCTGCCTTGCCTTGTGTGTGTGTCTGCAGGGACGCTTTGAAAAAGAGTTGCATATCCCATCCACTTCAAAATACAACTCCTTTTGGGGAAAGGAAAGCCTGCCTTTCTGCCTTGCCTTGTGTGTGTGTGTCTGCAGGGACGCTTTGAAAAAGAGTTGCATATCCCATCCACTTCAAAATACAACTCCTTTTGGGGAAAGAAAAGCTTGCCTTTCTGCCTTGCCTTGTGTGTGTGTCTGCCAGGGACGCTTCCTGATTTTCCCAAGACAACTTTGGGAAAGAGTTGCATATCCCATACTTTCCTGTAGAACTGGAAAGTACAGGTATCCCCTTGTAAATAAATAAAACTAACTAAATGTTATAGACTACGCTTTTGCAACAGTACATTGGCCAGAATATAACACGTTGCCAATCAAGATTCAACAAATATTTCCCACCAGTAACACAACACCTAACCATCATCCCTTCTGTTACCTGAAAACACTCCCCTTGACATGAAGCGCTCAGCTGTACGCGGGTCTGGGGGAGCAAGTCCTAGTAGTGGTCAAGCCACGGCCAGGACACTGTGGGGGGCCAAAAAAGTTAAGGTGGGTCCCATACGTCTGGAACGCCGAACTATGGGAGTGGGTGGACTTGATGAAGAACCAGGCTGTTCTAATGCAGACAGTTCACAGGCATCCACCCGGAGCCGGCTGTCGCATGGAGCTGAGACAACTGGACGATCATTGGAACATACAGGTGTTGCCGTCCTGGAACTACAGGTGGTGGATAGTGAGGATATAGATAACCCCACCCCTCCACCCGCTACTGACAGTGAGGAGGAGGTAGAGGAGGTACTACCATCAAAACGTAGACTTCCTCATGCTGCTGAAAGGGTGCCCACGACTCCCATCTCTGAGGGCGTCGCCACAGTGGCTGTGGGGAGGCCAAGGTCATTTATTTGGGACCATTTCCATGTCCACTCTCAGAGTTCTACTTTGGCAGTTTGTAGACACTGTGGGGCAAATATCAGCAGAGGCAGAGACACGAGACATCTTGCGACCTCGGGGTTGAGCTCTCACATGAAGCGACACCATCCCTCCATTTCGCTGGGAGGGGGAACTGCAAGCCCTTCCAGTGGCAGCCTTAGCACGCAAAGTTCACCAGGTGAAGATAGTGGAAGGCGGACACAGTCCACCATGGAGGATTGGGCCATTCCATTACCCAGAAAGAAAACGGGGGAAACATTGCTCACACCCCAGCAGATAACCCAAACTGTGGGAGAGATGATTGCCCTAGATCACCATCCCTTCCGCCTGGTAGAACAAGAAGGCTTTGTACGCCTTATGAAACGACTGTGCCCCCGCTACAAAATCCCCTCCCGTCACACCTTTTCCAGAAAAGTAATCCCCGGCTTGTACGAGGGCTGTAAGGAACGCATTATCCAGATGTTGCGTAGCGCCATGGGAGGACACATCCATTTCACCTCTGATATTTGGTCAAGCTTGGGAGGAGGCCACTCCTACCTCTCTCTCACGGCACATTGGTGGGAGAAGGAAGGCACTATGGATACATCCCATCGTTGGGCACTACTCGCATTGGAGGTAGTTGATCGTGATCACAAGGCAGAGACCATCTGCAACTATCTGGAAAACATGATGGGGGAATGGATGCAGTGTAGGCCGGAAGAAATGAGGAGGGGCTTTATGGTGACGGACGCAGGGAAAAATATGATCAAAGCGGTTGAAAGTGCCGGGTTTCAGAATGTGTCCTGCATGGCCCACTTGCTTCACAATACCGTCAAGGAAGGTTTAAAGAGCCAGGAAGAGCAGTCGGGCAGCAACACAAACATCTCCCTGCTGATCGAGCGCTGTAGAAAGATCGCGGGCTACTTCCACCGGAGCATCAAGGCAGCCCGGCAGCTGAGAGACAGGCAGAGCCTTGAAGGCCTCCCGCAGCACAAGCTGCTCCAGGACGTCTCGACTCGGTGGAATTCAACCTTAAAAATGCTCGAACGCATGGTCGAGCAGCAGAAGGCGGTACACGGCATCTCCCTCACTTTGGTTGCGCCTGTTAGCAAGCTTGTTCCAACTAAGCAAGAGTGGGACACCATCTCCCAGCTAGTAGACGTACTAAAGCCATTCAAACATGCCACTGAGACACTTTCGGAATCAAAAGCTCTTCTGAGCCAGGCAGTGCCCATGGTCTTGAGGCTAAGGAGGCACCTAGAAAGGCTTGGGGCCGGTCGAACAATTGACTCCCTGGCTGGACCGCTGACACCGCCGGTCCAGGAGGTGGTGAGGAGGTTGTCCTTTGCTGTACGGAAACGGCTAGAGCCACTTCTTTCCAGCAAGGTCCATATGCTGGCGGCCTTGTGTGATCCACGGCTAAAGTACAACGTCTGCCCAAAAGACTTTACCATGTGGAAGGCCCAACTTGTTGACCTTGTGAGGGAGGTCTTTGCTGCCAGGGTGGAGGAGACGGGCACAGCGGCCCCTCTTCCAGAACTGCCTGTCACCCCAAGCACTAGCGCTAGTGGCGAGACGGAAAGTCCCGCGGAGCCGGTAGGGGGTTGCCGTAGGGATACGGATCTCCAGCCGCGAACAGGAAACGTTTTCTTTGCAGAGACGGTGGCCATACTTGCCTGCTCTGAAGAATCCTCTTTGCTGGCTTCTGCTCAAAAGGTAGACTCGGCCGAATGCTCGGTCAACAGGTACTTTGAGGAGCCTCCGGAGATAATTTCTTGTGATCCATTGTCCTATTGGGCTTCACGCGAACACATGTGGCCGGATCTGTCGCACGTAGCCCGCCAGTTCCTCAGCTGTCCTCCCACCAGCGTCCAGAGCGAAAGGGTCTTCAGCATAGCGGGAGATGTAGTCACGCCCCACCGCAGCTTGCTGGACCCTCAAACAGTTGAGAAACTTGTTTTCCTGAAGGCCAACCTTCCTGTGTTGAATTTCCCAGATTTGGATTTTGAGACCGACTGCTCCTAGAGCAACAGTTCTCCTCCTTTAACCAACTCTGCTTCAGAGTAACTTTGGCCAATTTTTTTGGGCGTCCGGGCGGGGGGGTGGCCCCTTTGGACTCTGTCCAACAACTCTCTCCTCTATCCTACAATGCTTTCCTCTCTCTTTTCCCTTCCTTTCTCCTCTTTTTCATCACTCGACGTTGCCCCACTGACGTTTTTGGGTTCATCCATCTCAAGGGGCCGTTTCACGAATCATGTAATCATGGAATCATAGAAAAGTAGAGTTGGAATAGAACTCATGGGCCATCGAGTTCTCCCCCAAGAAAGACGCAGGAAGTATCATTCAAAGCATCCCCGACAGATGGCCATCGAGCCTATGCTTAAAAGCTTCAAAAGAAGGGGCCTACAACACAGTCCGGGAGAGACAGTTCCACTCCCGAACAACCATCGCGGAGAGAATTACTATCTTTCATTTGTCCCTGTTGAACTTAATATACTTTTGGCCCATCTCTGTATTCGGAAGTTACAAAACGTTTTCTCTCATGTAATACTGGCTCTGTAGAGGTTGAAGGATATTCTGTGGAAAATTAGACCATAAAAGCCAAGGTAGATAATGCTTCCTCTTTGTGTTCTGTTCGGATTTCATTCAATTCCCTTTTTATTTGGGGGGGGGGGGGAATATTACCATCACGAGCCATGACTGTTTGGTCTTCTACAGATCCTCGCAGCTCCTGTACAGAAAGAGCACTGTTATATTTGATGTGGATACTTCAGATAATCATTTCAGGTGTAGGAATACGCCAGACTCTCACTTTACAGAGGTATACTATCTGTCCATCTGAACCTTTGAGGATGTCTTTATCCACTGGAATTAATACACCTCGACTTGGGACAGAACTTCTCTAAATTGTCATCTTTCAGTGTCCCATTGTCTAGAGCGGGTGTGGTTGCCGCAGTGGTCATGGGACGGCCGCCTTTGGGTCCCCTAGCCCTCTGCCCGCTTACGCGGAGGGTGCCTTTATAACTCGGAGGGGGGAATCATCAAAGACAGTGGTACTCCTCCGCCTTTGCCAGCATTTCTCCAAATGGTTGTCTAGTGTCCCTTCTCCTTTATATGCCGTGGTCTACGCTGTGGTCGTTAAACGGCCGCTTTTGGGTCCCCTCCCCCTTTGACCTGGCACGCAGAGGGTGCCGTTCCCCCTTCAGGACGTGTGCCTTGCGGCTGCTTTAGAAGTTTGGGCGCAGGTTACGCCGAGTGGAAATTGCCTTTTGCTGGCTTGTTGGGAAAACGATAGAAGAGGTACACGGCCTTCCCCTTGGGTGGTGGGGTGTTGCTGTGGGTAGAGGCTTAAATCGCAAAAACAAAAAACTTTGTGGGAGGGCCGTGCCGAATTCTCCGGGATGCATGCCGGCCAACTGTGGCCGGCTGGCTCAGGGTGGGGTCTTTGCTGCCCTTTGTTTTTTCCCCTTACTTTTCTTTTCTTTTTGCTGCCTCTCGGACTACGTGACGCCAGACTCTAGAGGTATATGCCCTTCCCCCTTCAGGGCGTGTTCCTTTGCGGCTGCTTGCAATGTGTGGGCGCAGGTTACCCAGAGTGGGAACAGCCTTTTGCTGGCTTGTTGGCAGGACGATAGAAGAGGTACACGGCCTTCCCCTGGGGTGGTGGAGTGTTGCTGTGGGTAGAGGCTTAAATCGCAAAAACAAAAAACTTTGTGGGAGGGCCGTGCCGAATTCTCCGGGATGCATGCCGGCCAACTGTGGCCGGCTGGCTCAGGGTGGGGTCTTTGCTGCCCTTTGTTTTTTCCCCTTACTTTTCTTTTCTTTTTGCTGCCTCTCGGACTACGTGACGCCAGACTCTAGAGGTATATGCCCTTCCCCCTTCAGGGCGTGTTCCTTTGCGGCTGCTTGCAATGTGTGGGCGCAGGTTACCCAGAGTGGGAACAGCCTTTTGCTGGCTTGTTGGCAGGACGATAGAAGAGGTACACGGCCTTCCCCTGGGGTGGTGGAGTGTTGCTGTGGGTAGAGGCTTAAATCGCAAAAACAAAAAACTTTGTGGGAGGGCCGTGCCGAATTCTCCGGGATGCATGCCGGCCAACTGTGGCCGGCTGGCTCAGGGTGGGGTCTTTGCTGCCCTTTGTTTTTTCCCCTTACTTTTCTTTTCTTTTTGCTGCCTCTCGGACTACGTGACGCCAGACTCTAGAGGTATATGCCCTTCCCCCTTCAGGGCGTGTTCCTTTGCGGCTGCTTGCAATGTGTGGGCGCAGGTTACCCAGAGTGGGAACTGCCTTTTGCTGGCTTGTTGGCAGGACGATAGAAGAGGTACACGGCCTTCCCCTGGGGTGGTGGAGTGTTGCTGTGGGTAGAGGTTTAAGTCACAAAAAAAAAAAACTTTGTGGGAGGGCCGTGCCGAATTCTCCGGGATGCATGCCGGCCAACTGTGGCCGGCTGGCTCAGGGTGGGGTCTTTGCTGCCCTTTGTTTTTTTCCCTTACTTTTCTTTTCTTTTTGCTGCCTCTCGGACTACGTGACGCCAGACTCTAGAGGTATATGCCCTTCCCCCTTCAGGGCGTGTTCCTTTGCGGCTGCTTGCAATGTGTGGCCGCAGGTTACCCAGAGTGGGAACTGCCTTTTGCTGGCTTGTTGGCAGGACGATAGAAGAGGTACACGGCCTTCCCCTGGGGTGGTGGAGTGTTGCTGTGGGTAGAGGCTTAAGTCGGAAAAAAAAAAAACTTTGTGGGAGGGCCGTGCCGAATTCTCCGGGATGCATGCCGGCCAACTGTGGCCGGCTGGCACAGGGTGGGGTCTTTGCTGCCCTTTGTTTTTTTCCCTTACTTTTCTTTTCTTTTTGCTGCCTCTCGGACTACGTGACGCCAGACTCTAGAGGTATATGCCCTTCCCCCTTCAGGGCGTGTTCCTTTGCGGCTGCTTGCAATGTGTGGGCGCAGGTTACCCAGAGTGGGAACTGCCTTTTGCTGGCTTGTTGGCAGGACGATAGAAGAGGTACACGGCCTTCCCCTGGGGTGGTGGAGTGTTGCTGTGGGTAGAGGCTTAAGTCGGAAAAAAAAAAAACTTTGTGGGAGGGCCGTGCCGAATTCTCCGGGATGCATGCCGGCCAACTGTGGCCGGCTGGCACAGGGTGGGGTCTTTGCTGCCCTTTGTTTTTTTCCCTTACTTTTCTTTTCTTTTTGCTGCCTCTCGGACTACGTGACGCCAGACTCTAGAGGTATATGCAATTCCCCCTTCAGGGCGTGTTCCTTTGCGGCTGCTTGCAATGTGTGGGCGCAGGTTACCCAGAGTGGGAACTGCCTTTTGCTGGCCTTTGGGTAAAACGATAGAAGAGGGTGGAATGATCAAAGACAGTGTTACAGTCTCCCATCACCCTGAGAGGCTGTGATTGACGCTATTGCTGCGGAACGGCCGCCTTTGGTTCCCCTTGCCCACTGTCCGCGCACACGGACGTTGCCGATTGCCCGTCAGGGCGTGTGCCTTTGCGGCTGCTTTCAAGGTGTTGGCAGAACGTTTCGCCGAGTGGTAAATGTTTTTTGCTGGCCTGTGGGTAAAACAATAGAAGAGGGTGGAATGATCAAAGACAGTGTTACAGTCTCCCATCACCCTGAGAGGTTGTGATTGACGCTGTTGCTGCGGAAAGGCCGCCTTTGGTTCCCCTTGCCCACTGTCCGCGCACACGGACGTTGCCGATTGCCCGTCAGGGCGTGTGCCTTTGCGGCTGCTTTCAAGGAGTGGGCGCAAGTTCCGTCTCGTGGAAACTGTTTCTTGCTGGTCTGTTGGTAATAACGAGGGTGGAGTGATCACAGACTGTGGGACAGTGTCCCATTCACCTTAAAAGGAAGTGTACTCAACGATGTGGCGGCAGAACGGCCGCCTTTGGTTCCCCTTGCCCACTGTCCGCGCACACGGACGTTGCCGATTGCCCGTCAGGGCGTGTGCCTTTGCGGCTGCTTTCAAGGAGTGGGCGCAAGTTCCGTCTCGTGGAAACTGTTTCTTGCTGTTCCCCTCGCCCTCTGGCCGCGCACGCGGAATCACTGAAAGAAGTGGGACACCTTGGCCTTTACCACTTCTCAAAATTGTCTTCTTTTACTGTACCATTGCCTTGTGCGGGTGTAGTCGAGAGCATGTGATGATAATCTTACGCAGAGTAAGAAGTAGAGAATCAATCCACTCAGAATCTCTTATGCTATTAAAAACAATTACTTAATAATGCCTTCATGTTTCCTTTGGAATCCACATAGAATCATAGAATCATAGAATAGTAGAGTTGGAAGAGACCTCAAGGGCCATCTAGTCCAACCCCCCGCTAAGAAGCAGGAAATCGCATTCAAAGCACCCCCGACAGATGGCCATCCAGCCTCTGCTTAAAAGCCTCCAAAGAAGGAGCCTCCACCACGGCCCGGGGGAGAGAGTTCCACTGCCGAACAGCCCTCACAGTGAGGAAGTTCTTCCTGATGTTCAGGTGGAATCTCCTTTCCTGTAGTTTGAAGCCATTGTTCCGTGTCCTAGTCTGCAGGGCAGCAGAAAATAAGCTTGCTCCCTCCTCCCTATGACTTCCCCTCACATATTTGTACATGGCTATCATGTCTCCTCTCAGCCTTCTCTTCTGCAGGCTAAACATGCCCAGCTCTTTAAGCCTCTCCTCATAGGGCTTGTTCTCCAGACCCTTAATCATTTTAGTTGCCCTCCTCTGGACGCTTTCCAGCTTGTCAGCATCTCCCTTCATCTGCGGTGCCCAAAACTGGACACAGTATTCCAGGTGTGGTCTGACCAAGGCAGAATAGAGGGGGAGCATGACTTCCCTGGATCTAGACGTTATTCCCCTATTGATGCAGGCCAAAATCCCATTGGCTTTTTTAGCTGCCGCATCACATTGTAGGCTCATGTTTAACTTGTTGTCCACGAGGACTCCAAGATCTTTTTCGCACACACTGCTGTCAAGCCAGGCGTCCCCCATTCTGTATCTTTGATTTCCATTTTTTCTGCCGAAGTGAAGTATCTTGCATTTGTCCCTGTTGAACTTCATTTTGTTAGTTTCGGCCCATCTCTCTAGTCTGTCAAGATCGTTTTGAATTCTGCTCCTGTCTTCTGGAGTGTTAGCTATCCCTCCGAGTTTGGTGTCATCTGCAAACTTGATGATCGTGCCTTCTAACCCTTCGTCTAAGTCGTTAATAAAGATGTTGAACAGAACCGGGCCCAGGACGGAGCCCTGCGGCACTCCACTTGTCACTTCTTTCCATGATGAAGACGACGCATTGGTGAGCACCCTTTGGGTTCGTTCACTTAGCCAATTACAGATCCACCTAACCGTAGTTTTGTCTAGCCCACATTTTACTAGTTTGTTTGCCAGAAGGTCGTGGGGGACTTTGTCGAAGGCCTTACTGAAATCTAGATATGCTACATCCACGGCATTCCCTGTATCGACCCAACTCGTAACTCTATCGAAAAAAGAGATCAGATTAGTCTGGCATGACTTGTTTTCGGTAAATCCGTGTTGACTATTAGCAATGACCGCATTTGTTTCTAAGTGTTTGCAGACCACTTCCTTAATGATCTTTTCCAGAATCTTGCCTGGTATTGATGTGAGGCTGACCGGACGGTAATTGTTTGGGTCGTTCTTTTTTCCCTTCTTGAAGATAGGGACCACATTCGCCCTCCTCCAATCTGCTGGGACTTCTCCTGTTCTCCAAGAACTCTCGAAGATGATTGCCAGTGGTTCTGAAATAACTTCCGCTAGTTCCTTCAATACTCTTGGATGTAGCTGATCTGGCCCTGGGGACTTGAATTCGTTTAGAGTGGCCAGGTGTTCCTGGACAACTTGTTTCCCTATTTGGGGTTGGATTTCCCCCAATCCTTCGTCCATTCCATGTTGCTGAGGTTGAAGATGGCTTTCTTTTTGTGAGAAGACCGAGGCAAAGAAGGCATTAAGCAGTTCTGCCTTTTCCCTATCCCCTGTCACCATCACCCCATCTACTCCTTGCAGTGGCCCTATCGCCTCCTTTTTCTTCCTTTTTCTACCAACATAAGCAAAAAAACCTTTTTTGTTGTTTTTTATGTCCCTGGCAAGCCTGAGCTCATTTTGCGCTTTAGCCTTGCGAACCTTTTCCCTACAGGAGTTGGCTATACGTTTGAATTCTTCTTTGGTGATTTCTCCCCTTTTCCACTTCTTGTGCATGTCACTTTTGAGCTTTAGCTCAGTTAGAAGTTCTTTGGACATCCATTCTGGCTTCTTTGCACTTGTCTTATTTTTCTTCTTTGTTGGCACTGTTTGCATTTGCGCCTTGAGTATTTCACTTTTGAAAAACTCCCATCCATCCTTAACTCCCTTGTTTTTTAATATCGGCGTCCATGGAATGCCGCTCAGTAATTCCTTCATTTTTTGGAAGTCAGCTCTCTTAAAGTCCAGAATGCGTGTTTGACTTGTCTTAGTTTCAGCATTCCTTTGTATTGCAAACTGCAGGAGCACATGGTCACTTGCCCCTAAGGATCCAACCACTTCAACTGTATTGATCAGGTCTTCCACATTTGTTAAGATTAGATCAAGAGTTGCTGATCCCCTTGTTGCCTCTTCTACCTTCTGGACCATAAAATTATCTGCAAGGCAAGTGAGGAATTTGTTGGACTTTGTACTCTTGGCTGAGTTTGTTTTCCAGCAGATATCGGGATAATTGAAATCGCCCATGACTACTATATCTCTTCTTTGTGCCTGTTTGGTCAGCTGTTGACAGAAGGCTTCATCAAGTCCTTCATCCTGACTCGGAGGTCTGTAGTAGACACCCACGACAAGATCTTTTTGAGTCCCGGTTCCCTTGATTCTTATCCAGATGCTTTCAAGCTGGTTTCCCGGATTACAGTCTTGCATTTCTTCTGCAACGTAACTGTTTTTGACATATAAAGCTACTCCCCCTCCTCTCCCCTTTGTTCTATTTCTGCTTTGTTTCTACTTTGAATTACTTTCTACTACATTACACACTATATCTTTCATAATTGTACTTCCTCAAGTTTACTTAAACTGTATGTATACCAACCAACTGAAGTCATTTCCCTCTATCCAGGTCATCTGCAGGAGAACTTTAATAACCCCTGAAGAACACACTAGTCTTACCTGCAGTGGAACTGCATGGAAACATGTGTCTAACATCAGAGCCTTAAAACCTTCCCCCTCCAAAAAGCATTATAGGTCTGTGTGGTCGTTTGTAGCCTATTTAAGAATAGCTTGACAGGCCAATAGTATTTCGCACTGTATAGTTTTTTAACTGTCAAACTACCTCCTCTTCAGTCCTCGGACTCGAGCCGTGTTTTTACACCACTGTTTTTTAAGCTGGTAATGCTGTATGCTGACTGTGACTTCAGTTATATCTTATGTCTTATTGACCCAACATGAACACAGAAGAGTCTCACTGATCAAAGCCAAACGGGCCTACCACTGCTGAAATAAGCAGATTTCTTGGATTGGACTTGTTGAAGAAAAGCATATAACACATCATATCAGGTTATTATTATCCAAATAAAGCACCATAAATGCATGTTATACAACCAAGGAGACATAAGAAGTCGTTCTATATGCTGAAATGATATGTTGCTATTGCTTACTTTATGAATTTAGCTTCAAAATATCACAATATAATGGAATCATTGACTACAGAAATGGCTAGATTTTTCCAGAGGCTAGACGGTTTGCTGTTATGGAGTGTATCTTTGTGTCATGGGTTGTGGTGTGTGGGCGTGGGGCCGGCCAACGGTGGCCGGCCCCCCGGGTCTGATGGGCTTGGGCCCACATTTTGAAAGCAGACGTGAAGAAAGCATGCCCTTCCCCCTCTGGGTTCAGCGGTGTGGGCGTGGGGCCGGCCAACGGTGGCCGGCCCCCCGGGTCTGATGGGCTTGGGCCCACGTTTTGAAAGCAGACGTGAAGAAAGCATGCCCTTCCCCCTCTGGGTTCAGCGGTGTGGGCGTGGGGCCGGCCAAGGGTGGCCGGCCCCCCGGGTCTGAGGGGCTTGGGCCCACATTTTGCAAGCAGACGTGAAGAAAGCATGCCCTTCCCCCTCTGGGTTCAGCGGTGTGGGCGTGGGGCCGGCCAAGGGTGGCCGGCCCCCCGGGTCTGAGGGGCTTGGGCCCACATTTTGCAAGCAGACGTGAAGAAAGCATGCCCTTCCCCCTGTGGGTCCAGCGGTGTGGGCGTGGGGCCGGCCAACGGTGTCCGGCCCCCCGGGTCTGAGGGGCTTGGGCCCACATTTTGCAATCAGACCTGAAGAAAGCCTGCCCTTCCCCGTGGGTTGCGGCGTGTGGGCGTGGGGCCGGCCAACGGTGGTCGGCCCCCCGGGTCTGAGGGGCTTGGGCCCACATTTTGCAAGCAGACGTGAAGAAAGCATGCCCTTCCCCCTGTGGGTCCAGCGGTGTGGGCGTGGGGCCGGCCAACGGTGGCCGGCCCCCCGGGTCTGAGGGGCTTGGGGCCACATTTTGCAATCAGACGTGAAGAAAGCCTGCCCTTCCCCGTGGGTTGCGGCGTGTGGGCGTGGGGCCGGCCAACGGTGGCCGGCCCCCCGGGTCTGATGGGCTTGGGCCCACATTTTGCAAGCAGACGTGAAGAAAGCCTGCCCTTCCCCGTGGGTTGCGGCGTGTGGGCGTGGGGCCGGCCAACGGTGGCCGGCCCCCCGGGTCTGAGGGGCTTGGGCCCACATTTTGCAAGCAGACGTGAAGAAAGCCTGCCCTTCCCCGTGGGTTGCGGCGTGTGGGCGTGGGGCCGGCCAACGGTGGCCGGCCCCCCGGGTCTGAGGGGCTTGGGCCCACATTTTGCAAGCAGACGTGAAGAAAGCCTGCCCTTCCCCGTGGGTTGCGGCGTGTGGGCGTGGGGCCGGCCAACGGTGGCCGGCCCCCCGGGTCTGAGGGGCTTGGGCCCACATTTCCTTTTTTTTGGTCTTCTCTCTCTTTCTCTGGGAAGGGTGCCGGCCAACGGTGGCCGGCCTAGTATTTTAAAGTGTGGGCCTTTTTGGCGGTGGCTTTTTCTGTCTTTTCTTTGGTCTTTGCTGCCTCTCGGCCTACGTGGCCGAGTTTCCCCGATGTACCGCCTCTCTCTTCTCTCGCCGGCTGTCGTTCTTTAGCCCTTTATGCTATTTTGCACAGAAGCCTCCTTTGGGGCGGTGTCCTCTGGTTTTTTCTCTCTCTCTCTCTCTCTCTCAGGGATGCGTGCCGGCAAACAGTGGCCGGCCCGGCTTAATGTATGGGCCTTGTCGCCTGTGGCTTTTTTCTTTCTTTTCTTTTCTTTTCTTTTCTTTTTGCTGCCTCTCGGCCTACGTGGTCGGGTTTCCCACGATGCACCGCCTCTCTCTTCTCTCTCGGCTGTCGTTCTTTAGCCCTTTATGCGAGTTTGCACCGAAGCCTCCTTTGGGGCGACGGCCCCTCTTTCTTCCTGTCTGGGAATCGTGCCGGCCAACGGTGGCCGGCCTAGTATTTTATAGTGTGGGCCTTTTTGGCGGTGGCTTTTTCTGTCTTTTCTTTGGTCTTTGCTGCCTCTCGGCCTACGTGGCCGAGTTTCCCCCGATGCACCGCCTCTCTCTTCTCTCTCGGCTGTCGTTCTTTACCCCTTTATGCGAGTTTGCACCGAAGCCTCCTTTGGGGCGACGGCCCCTCTTTCTTCCTGTCTGGGAATCGTGCCGGCCAACGGTGGCCGGCCTAGTATTTTATAGTGTGGGCCTTTTTGGCGGTGGCTTTTTCTGTCTTTTCTTTGGTCTTTGCTGCCTCTCGGCCTACGTGGCCGAGTTTCCCCCGATGCACCGCCTCTCTCTTCTCTCTCGGCTGTCGTTCTTTACCCCTTTATGCGAGTTTGCACCGAAGCCTCCTTTGGGGCGACGGCCCCTCTTTCTTCCTGTCTGGGAATCGTGCCGGCCAACGGTGGCCGGCCTAGTATTTTATAGTGTGGGCCTTTTTGGCGGTGGCTTTTTCTGTCTTTTCTTTGGTCTTTGCTGCCTCTCGGCCTACGTGGCCGAGTTTCCCCGATGTACCGCCTCTCTCTTCTCTCGCCGGCTGTCGTTCTTTAGCCCTTTATGCTATTTTGCACAGAAGCCTCCTTTGGGGCGGTGTCCTCTGGTTTTTTTTCTCTCTCTCTCTCTCTCTCAGGGATGCGTGCCGGCAAACAGTGGCCGGCCCGGCTTAATGTATGGGCCTTGTCGCCTGTGGCTTTTTTCTTACTTTTCTTTTCTTTTTGCTGCCTCTCGGCCTACGTGGTCGGGTTTCCCACGATGCACCGCCTCTCTCTTCTCTCGCCGGCTGTCGTTCTTTACCCCTTTATGCGATTTTGCACAGAAGCCTCCTTTGGGGCGGCGGCCCCTCTTTCTTCCTCACAGGGAAGCGTGCCGGCCAACGGTGGCACGCCTAGTATTTCAACGTGTGGGCCTTGTCGGCCTATGTGGTCGACGTGTTTCCCACGATGCACCGCCTCTGTCTTCTCTCGCGGCTGTCGTTCTTTACCCCTTGGTGCAATCTTGCACAGAACCCTTTTGACAGATGGAAGGGCTATCTGAGCCTTGCGAAAGTGGTTACGGAGATCATCGCGGAACGCAAGAAGGTCCCATTTCCATCTCAGAGTTTGGACACAATGGAGTACGACATGCAGCTAGTCCTCAACGAGGACAACTTTGAAACAGCATCACAATGGGTTAATGGAAGCAGTTCCAGCAGCAAGAGCTCCAAAGGTAGTGCCAATGGCCAGGCTTCCCAAAACAAGGAGATTTGCAATTTCTGCAAACACAACGGGGAATCCAAGCAGGTCTATTCGTCCCACCGGCTGAAGGGGATGGACGGCACCGTGGAGTGCCCCATCTTGCGCAAATACACCTGTCCGCTCTGCGGTGCCACGGGCGAAAAGGCCCATACTTTAAAATACTGCCCACTGAGCCAAGGGAAGAGGTCGCTGTATCGCAAGTGCGGACGTAACTCGGCTGGACGCAAGGTGAGGAGATAAGAAGATCAGGAGAAGACCGAAGCATTTATTCTTAGTTTTAGTTTGACTTTGTAAAAGAACAACATTTGATTTCGAGCATCATTAACACTCTTTACATTTCCTCCCACTTTGTTTCAGGTTTGGAGAATGGAAGCCCAATTCTCTTAGACTACATTTGTGAGTCCAGAAATGTTTTTTTATGTATATTGTTGCCTTCTTTCACATTTGTTGTACCTAGGTTAATTATATTGTGTTTCTTTTAGATGTGTCAGTTGCCTAGTGTGATGATTCATGGGCCCTGCAGTCCTATTCCTGACAGTATTGTGGCAGATGAGGAGGAAAATATGGAGTTTTCCCCAGATTTCCGGTCGGAGTCAGAGCCTTGGCAGCTGCCTGAAGTTCTAGTCCAAGAACCAATTAAACCTGACCTTGGTGGGAACTCTCCCCCTTATGGGAGAAAACAGGCTTACACGACTGATAGAGGATCGAGAGAAAAATTTAGAAGTACTGCTCGCCTTGCTGCCAAATATGCCACTGATTAGAAGTATTTCCCCTGAGAAAATACGGGGAGTCTTGCACCTGCAAGCTGGTTTCCTTCGCTCCCTGTTCTCTAGGGAAAGTGATTGTTGTTTGGGGAAACGAGACCCAATATAGGGAAATTGCGCGAAGGATTCCTTGCGGAGTCAATTCGTCAGCTCCTGGAGAGAGGTCATGTGTGTGTGGACTTCGAATCCTGTTCCTTGCCTCCTGAATCTAGTTCCAAGCCTTGTCCTCGTCTCACGGATTTACCACAGATCTTGTTCCATGCTTCAAGTTGCTTTGCCTTTAGCCACAGCTCCAGCCACGTTCCAAGTAACTTTCAGCCTTGTGTCAAGCTTCATTGGATTCAAGACTTTTTCTGTTTTCCCAACGCTTTGCTTGGCAAAGCGTGTGTTGCGGTTATTGGATTATAATCTTTGGACTCTAATATTTCATATTGGACAATAATCTGCTGGACTATATTTGGCCTCATTTGAAAGGTCTGCTTCTGAACTTTATTCTACACTTGTTTTTATTGACTTTATATATTCCTTTAATAAAGATATTAGATAGAATCTGGCCTCAGTGTATGGTTATTGGTGCCCAGCAGCCTATATCCTGACACCTTGTATCATGCTTTTTTATACATATAATCATGTTTTTTACATATGTAATATCACGTTCCTTTGACATCTGTAATTGCCTTATATCATATTTTATATTGTGTTTTATATATGCAGTTACTTTACATGTTTCTTTTATGTATGGATGTATAATTTTTACATGTTTAATTATATTATTTGCAACTATAATTGCCTAATATCATGCTTCTTTTATATATGCAATGACATCATGTTTATTTAATGTATATAAGTGCCTTATATCATGTCCGGGTTATCATGTGTGTCTCCAGAGGGATGCAGCCCTATCCTTTGCAGGGAAAATATAGAAATATCTTCTAAATGGCTACTGTCTAGAATTTTGTTTTGTAAAGAAAGGAAAAGTTTATATGCTATTGGAAAGAAAGATACTATTTTATGTTTAAATTTTGGAAAGGAATAGAATTGGTTATTATTACTGTGGTCTAACCTTCAATTGTTTGCAAGTTGTTCTAAAGTTTGGATCGTAGAGTTTAATAAACAGAGTTTATGGTTTTGGCATCAAAACTGTTCATGTTGTGCTTAAATGGGATTGAATTTTCTTTAATTTGTGGCCCATAATAGGCTGGTTATAAGCCTGATCTGGAAGGCAGCCAAGGCAAAGACCATTGAGCTGCTGAACTTGCAGACTGAAAGGTCCCAGGTTCAAATCCCGGGAGCAGAGTGAGCGCCCGCTGTTAGCTCCAGCTTCTGCCAACCTAGCAGCTTGAAAACATGCCAATGTGAGTAGATGAATAGGTACCGCTGTGGCGGGAAGGTAATGGCACTCCATGTAGTCATGCCGACCACATGACCTTGGAGGTGTCTATGGACAACACTGGCTCTTGGGGTTAGAAATGGAGGTGAGCACAACCCCCAGAGTCAGACATGACTGAACTTAACGTCAAGGGATACCTTTACACACACACACATGCAGGGACTACACCAATTTAACAAAGTTTCAGCCACAAAAACAAAGTTTCTAAAGTAGAGCAATGACTTTCACAGTAAAGACAACCCAATTTAACAGGAAATAAGACTTTCAAACCAGGAACAGATTTCTGCAATTATTAAAAAATGGTTCATTATAAAAGCTATGAAAATTTGCCAAAAATCAGAGGATAAGGGAAACGTTCCACATTTTGGTGAGCTATCAGTGTTAAATGTGTTCTACCACTGTACCAAGTTTGAAGAAGATCACTCAAAAAATGAGGGCGGGAGAGCCCCCTAAGTCCCCCCCCCTTCGGGCTGTTTTTGGGCCACCGCGCATGCGCGTCCGCCATTAACGAATTAATTTCGAAAATAACGAATTTTCGTTAATTTCGAAAAATTTTGGGGGCCAAATTCGTTATTAGCAACAAAAACGAAAAACTGCCCCCTCTAGTTTTGAAACGAGTTTAGAATCAAATTTTTCATGGATCGATCAAGCCTAATGTCTAAGGTTTTACACCAATCCCACTGCAAAACAGTGTACAGTAACAGAGAAATATAGTTAATTTTGCAGGTCGAAATTTGAAATTCAGAAATACTACACAATTTGAAATTGCCCACATGAGTGAATGAGACAGTAACCTTTTTGCTTTGTGATGGTTCAGATCTTTATTTCAGGCACAAAATTATTTAAAACATTGCATAAAATTATAATTAGGCTATATGTGTAAAAGTGTAATAAATGATGTTTTATGCAGTTTTAAAATGCTGTTTTATTTTTATATTATTTGCCTCATTATTAACTGTTGATTTAATTTATATTGGATATATTGATGTGTGTTGTTGTAGAGATTATTTGTATAATTATATTCTCATGAGCCCTCGGGGAGTTGGGGCAGGATACAAATTGTTATTGTTGTTATTGTTATTATTAATATAACACACAAATTGTTTTCTGCTTAGACTTGGGTCTAATCTCTAAAATACATCATTATGTATATGCAAATATTCCAAAATCCAAAAAAATCCAACATCCCAAACACCTCTGATCCCAAGCATTTCAGATAAGGGTTGTTTAACTTGTACTTACAATGCCACATTTATTCAGAATGAAGTCCTACTGCCTTTGCCGTGAGTTCCTCCTGATTATGTCTGATTGCATTCTGAAATGTGTAATCCCATATGTATTTATATAGAATTGAATTCTAGTAAAATCAACTGGATGTTTATTCAATCAGTGCTTTGACAGACAGACAGACAAAAAGGCTGCAGAGCTCTTTCTACCAAATTTGGAAGGGATGCTTGGGATGGTTTCATGTAATATACAAACTATAGGGCATTTAAAAAATCACTTTGGAAACCCCCAAGGAGTGTCATTATTTTTTAATTCATACAGAACAGTATATTTTGTGGCTGGTTAGAAGAAGTGTATTCTCTCAAGGGCAATGAAGATGGATTTGCAATGTGAAGAACACCTGAACACCCACAGAGATAGACATTTCTTTGCCAGAGCAGTTGAAACTGAATTATTATTGATAGTTAATTATTCTTCTGGGCAATCCTGGGTATTACAGATAGTTGTTAATATAAATATCATCCATTCTATTAGAAGTATAGCATGGTGGTTTCTAGTTTCTTGGAGGCAATTATCAATAGCTATGTCTGCTTTCAATGTATCACTTTTTCTCTGTCCTCTTTTTAGAATGGAAATATGTGCAACCTTAATAAAACTTCGCCACACAGAGCACAGGGTTCTAGAACAAAAATAAATCGCAAGCACAATAACGGGAACAAAACCAAAGCAAACCCATGAAGAAAAATAAACCCTCAGGTTTCTAAAAGTCTCAAAGAGAAATATCAGAATGTAGTCTTCAAACATTTGCATTAAATGTTTAGTTTGAAATCACTGCAAGAGTTAGGAGAGTGAAAGGAACTGTGACTTCAGAGTCAGTTATACTTAATTCTTCTCGATTCATTCTGATTGCTTATGTTTACAAAGTTGTAATAATTTTTCAATTTATTAACTCTTAGGAATAAAACATTGTGAGCAGGGGATCTTAACATGAAGTCCACAGACCCTGGGAGGTCATGCTTTCCTTACAGGGGTTCTGCAAAGGCTTGAAGAAATGTTATGAACCTTTATGGTTGAAATAGGAAGGAAGGAAGGAAGGAAGGAAGGAAGGAAGGAAGGAAGGAAGGAAGGAAGGAAGGAAGGAAGGAAGGAAGAAGGAAGGAAGGAAGGAAGGAAGGAAGGTCGGTCACACATTGATCTCTTTTGTTGGTCATAGACATTGTTTGTACAGTTTCATTTCAATATCTCAAGCCTTTCAAAAGTTATGGAAATAATAGTTTGGTGGCAAAAAATTTACCCAGTCTTTGCTACTTCTATGCACAGTGAAAACATCCAAGCAAATGACATCATGATGCCACCACATTTTTGGAACATCTATTGATTTTCAGAATTCTGTAGCTATGGCCCCATTTATATTGCCATATTATGCAGTTTGAAAATACATTATATGGTCAGTGTGAACTAATATAATGCAGTTTAACTGCATTGAACTGCATTATACGAGTCTACACTGACCACATAATGCAGTTTCAAACTGCAGTGTGAATGGGGTCTGAGTAGACAATGTTCTCAAAGGACATTGATATATAAAATAAAGACCTTGTTTTCAGAATGAATTGGAGTCAGTGGTTATGAGTGTTCGGATGTTATTGTGGTGAATTTCGCAAACATGTAGCTTGGCCAAGCCTCCGGATGAATAACTGGCTGGAATCTGAAGTGTAAAGTACTGATGTTGCTGATAAGGCTGCATCCTGTTAAAAGCAAAATGTGTTGCTGTTATAGTAAAGGATATCTGTCAATGCACTTCACGGGCTCAGAAGAGAAGCAACTTCCACAGTGTACGTTATGTTATAATGTATTATCCAACAAGGTCATGAAACCATCAAATTTGCAAAGAAATCTCTATCAAAGGAGATGCCATAGAAGAACACAGGACTTTCCAAAGGAGCAGGAACTTTGAGAAAGTAAGAAAATAGCTTTTTAAAAAACCTGCAACAGATGTACCAATGAAAATGCAGTGAGAAGTTGATTTGAAATTTCTCAACTCATAGCAAAACCTGAAAACTGCACATAATAGCTGAAAAGCATACTGTATATTACATGATGCACAAATAATGTTCTCTACATTGATCAAGAAAGTGTGAAGAGCCTTTCTTTAACATCTTTGTCAAATAATGAATTTGGGAAGCAAATCAGCCAATATCAAGGAAAAATAATTAGAAAGTATTCAGATGTCCTCTATTTTCCTCTGCAACTGAACAAAAGCATAGACATAAGAAACTAATATTTTAATAAATATTTCATCCACTTTAGTTTTTTTAATCATGAGTCTTTAAAGGGGGTGTGTGGTAGAGAAAAAAGAAATGCTGATATAAATAATTTTGCAGATTTTTAAAAACTAACCCTCATAATAAGCTGGGGATTGTTTCAGAATACTAGAAACTCAGTTGAAGTATAATGCCTGCCACAAGACTATATCAATGAAGCCTTTCTGTTATACAGTTAAACCTTGACTTGAGAATTTAATTTGACTTAAGATCGTGTTCTTAAGTCAAAACATTCTTATCTCAAAGTGAATTTTTCCCATTGAAATCCCCCAAAAACCAACCCAATTTCTGTTATGTGTTTTTAAATTAAAAATGTACTTTATAAATAATAAATAATGGATAAAATGTCCAGAAATAGGTAGTGCTTGGTTCCATCCAGCCACTATGGCAAGTAAGCACATTTGAGGCAACAAAATGTCTATTGACCAATGCAACAGCAAGGCAAAACAGCATCATTTTCGTTACACTGTTATTCCAGCCTGCTTCCCTCCCACTCTTGCTTTCTCTCTCCCTCTCCCCTTCTTCTTGAAGTGAAACATACAGTACCAGGAATAAAAAGTACACAGTAAACTTCCTCAAAGGACAGCAATCTCCCAAAGTGGAGAAGAGCACTTGGCAAGCAGGCAAAGGCACACAAGCTGAGGCACTGAGCCACGGGCACAATGGTTGCTTTGATCTGTAGGAAGCCCTGTACTCTCACGTGAGGCTGAGGTTCTCCTGTGCCAGGGTCTCTGGATTGGAAACTCCAGATTGGACTTGTCCAAGAATATTCAGGGGAAGCAATCACATGGAGCTGGAGTTTCTGCTTTGCAGGAAGAGCCGTTCTGGCTAGGAATCCAGTCCAGGTATTGTTTCTCTCTGCCTTCCTGTTAGAACTGGTTTAAAGGGCAAAGAGGCTTCTTTTGCACTGTTTGTAGATCAAAATAGCATTTGGGTGTCAAAACGTCACTCTAGGCTGAGTAAGGATTTGTAAGTTAAAACATACTTATGTTGGGACATTAATATGTAGAGGTTCTACTGTATTTATTTATGCATTTTAGATTGTACTCCTCTACAGTAAGAGTGTGAACATGTTCTAATGAACTATTCCTACACTTTCACACACACACACACACACATATATATCACCTGTCCCCCAAAATGGGACTCAAATCAGATGGCTCAAATGAGCAAAATAATCACAATACAAAATAAAATTTTAGAGCAAAGCTTGGAAATAACATGTTACAATAATAATATTACATATAAACCATTTGGAGGGATAATAAGAAGACAATCCTGTTTGTTGTGAAAGTGACAAAATAACTCCCATCCCTGTCCAGTGTAATGAGAGAATTTTTAGCAGAGCTTGGAAGTAATGAGTCATAAGTAACATTGATAGCTGTAACCTTGGGGCAAGATTACGGCCTTCTACACTGCTATATAATCCAGATTATCAAAGCAGATAATCCAAATTATCTGCTTTGAATTGGATTATAGGAATCTACACTGCCATATAATCCAGTTCAAAGCAGATAATCTGGATTTTATGTGGCAGTGTCGGAGGAGCATACATTTTGAGTAAAGAACCAAGCAACAAAGTTGCTTCAGAAAGGCAAAATAACAAATACAAAGTTACTTTGTTGTTAGAACAAGAAACAGTGTCTAGTCATTTCAAAAAGTTACTTTTAAGGATATTGTAACAAGACATTTTCAACTTTTCTGCAGTTCCCTTCTCAGTCTTCTCAACCTCCATTTAAAAAAATAAATCAAGAATATTGACAAAAGCAAGTGGTACAACAACAACAAAAAACCTCCAGACATTAGCATTTTCATGATCATAAACAGAACATAGAATGGTGTACTCTTTGAAGACATATGCATTTCATAAGTTTTGTATACTGACTCATGTGTTTTAATGCTTAATGTAATTTGTTTTTAATTGCTTTATGTTTTATTGGATTGGATTGTTGTTTTATTGGCATTGAATTTTTGCCAGGTCTGTAAGCTGCCTTGAGTCCCTTCGGGTGAGAAAAGATGCAAATAAATAAATAAATAAATGTGTAATTAATAAAAATCAATTGGTTTAAAAAGTAAATTCCAAAGTTCTGCATTTACTTGTTACTTTTACTTATTAAAAATCTGTTAAAAGCAAAGGCAAAAATTCTTTCACAGGCATTTGGAGATTATATTTGTTTCAGTTTTTATAACATTTTCTTACTAAATTAGCAAGACCCCTTTGTGGAAAGAAGGGAACTAAAAGCAATAAGCATCACATTAACTTAATGAGTTACTTTCCCATAATTAAAAATATCAAATTGATTTTGGGAAAAGTTAAAAAAGAAAAGAAAAGAAACTGTCTAAACTATGCTCCCAAGTAACCAGTCTATCTAATATAGATTCAATTCATTGGCAGGCCTAAATAGTGAAGAACGAACTCCCCGCTTTCTATTTTATTTTGGCTTTATTCATTAACTCTATGTTAATTTAAATGCTAATCAAACCCATCATTTAAAATATAATCAATAGATAAATCATGATGGGACAGTAAATTATTCAGATAAATACATCATCAAGGGGAAATGATTGTGTGTACAAAAATAATAACTGCATTCAGTTATTGAATAACAAATGGCATCTACCTGTAAAATTATTTCTAAAGCATAAAAATCAATGTCTTGTGCCTACCATGTCTTGTGTATTCAGAACAAAATAATGCAGCCATGCACCTCCCTACTGCCATCACCCAGGAAGATAAAAGAACTGCAATCATTTGGAATAAAACCACTGCTTTAGATGCACCTACACTGTAGAAGTAATGCAGTTTGACACACTTTAACTGCCATGTGTCAATGCTGTGGAATCATAAGAGCTGTCGTTTCACAAGGTCTTTAGCCCTCTCTGCCAATGAGTGCTGGGTTTTTTTATTGTGTAAGAAGCGACTTGAGAACATACTGCAAGTCGCTTCTGGTGTGAGAGAATTGGCCATCTACAGAGATGTTGCACACAGGACATCCGGATGTGTTAGCTGGGAGGCTACTTTCATGTCCCTGCAAGCTAGAGCTGACAGATGGGAGCTCACTCCTTCTTGTGGATTCGAACTGCCAACCTTCAGGTCAGCAACCCAACCTTCAGCTCAGCAGTTCAGTGGGCACAAGGGTTTAACCCATTGCACTACCACAGCTCCTAAGAGTGCTGATACCTCAACAAAATAGAATACCAACAAATCCATAGCATTGCACCATGACAAACTACATTGATTCTACATTATAGATGCATCCTAATTCTGGCTTATATGTCCTATATCCCCCTTTCTCCCTCTTCGAAACCAGTCCGCTTCTTCAAGACTACCCTGCTACCATTCTCTCCTACTTCGAAGATTGGGTGCACAGAAATACATTTTCATAAATATCTGCAAGCACAATGTACATTTTAGCCCCATTTGCTCTTTATATCAGTGATCCTTCATTAAAAATGGATAAAGTGTGCTCATCTCTCATACTCTGTCAACCATGTTTGGTCCATCACCATTCAATAAATGATGTCAGAATCCTGTCTGCCTTAAACATCTGCTATAGGTTCTGTTAGACACACAAGGTCAAAGAGCACATTCTAGATCTTCACATGTCAAGGTAATGAGAATCAATTTTAATTTTCAACAGACAGCGGTATCACTGCAGAAGATCAGCCAATGCTCCTAATTTCTTTAGGCCCCAGGGTTTTTTGAAAGGTAATCTCATTAAGGTGAAATACTATCTAAATGCTGACTTGATATTCAGCCGTGACCTTCAACTCACATTGCATTGTCTTCTTACATTGTTAGATCAAACATTTCTTTTATCTGCCAAGAGGATTAACACTCATTTCAGAAGTAACATCTAAAACATAATGTAAGAATAACCCCATGAGAGTATTTCCCCACTCCATTTCAATCAAACAAGTTCCTAACACTTGTATTGAAAGGAAGATACTTACACTAACTGCAGTTGGCTTATTTCAACACTACAAAACGTAGAGCAGAAATGCATTTAGAGGTACATGAGGAAGCTGAAAGAGAAAGGAAATTAGAGTAGCCAAATCAGGATACACATGGCTGTAGGTAGGAAATACTATTGATGACAAATATTTTGAACATTTAGCAGTTCATGTTTACATGTATTTGTTTCTCTTGTTCCACTTCATGCAAACAAACATAATGTTAAAACTGCCTGCCTTGAAATGCGTGAGACTTCCATTGACAAGCATCCTTGCAGGCATTCTCCACCATTTGTTTCATCAGCCACATTTCAAATTTTAGTGTTTCCCAATGTTATTAATAATATCATTTTAATGCATGGGATTGCTGGACAGTTGCCTGGAGGTCCCACAAGGATAGGGGCTCCATGCTAATCTATGCACAGTTCTTCTTCTTCATTCACTCAGTCATTTCCGACTCTTCATGACCTCATGGACCAGCCCACGCCAGAGTTCCCTGTCAGCCGTCGCTGCCCTCAGCTCCTTCAAGGTCAAGCCAGTCACTTCAAGGATACCATCCATCCATCTTGCCCTTGGTCAACCTCTCTCCCTTTTTCCTTCCATTTTCCCCAGCATCGTGATATTTTCCAAGCTTTCCTGTCTTCTCATGATGTGGCCTCTAATATCCTTCCCTCCAGTGAGCAGCCGGGCATTATTTCCTGGAGGATGGACTGGTTGGATCTTCTTGCGGTCCAAGGCACTCTCAGGATTTTCCTCCAGCACCAAAGTTCAAAAGCATCTATCTTCCTTCGCTCAGCCTTCCTTATGGTCCAGCTCTCACATCCATAGGTTACTATGGGGAATACTATTGCTTTAACTATGTGGACCTTTGTTGTGCTTTTGGGGTAAACCTTGACCCTTTTCATGTCCCGGCTTTCGGTGGGGGCCTCAATCAGTTTTTTGGGAGCCTCCCAAAATGTGTGCCAAAAGATCTGTTTTCTATTGGCTCATTATGGGGAGGGGGCTTCCCAGGCTCCCCTTCCTGTCATTTTAGGCATTTAAGCTGTTTACTCTAGAGGAGAGGCGCTTAGCTGCAGGCAGGCGTGCACTTTAAGGACGCTTCTTACCTGTTTCTACTTTAGAGGAGGCCCTCACCTGCAGGTGGACGCTGGGCCTGCATGCCACACTACACACTTTCTCAAGGCAAGGAGGCAAGTTCTGACTTTCTTACTCTAGAGGAAGCACTCAGCTGCAGGCAGGTGTGAGTTGAGCCTGCACACCGCACACACACTTTCTCAAGGCAAGGAGGCAAGTTCTGGCTTTCTTACTCAGCTGCAGGCAGGCGTGAGTTGGGCCTGCACACTGCACACACACTTCCTCAAAGCAAGGAGGCAAGTTCTGACTTTCTTACTGTAAAGGAAGCACTCGGATGCAGGTAGGTGTGTGCACTGGGCCTGCATGCCACACATGCATTCTCTTAAAGCAAGTTCTGACTTTCTTACTCTAGAGGAGGTACTCAGTTGCAGGCAGGCATGCAGTGGGCCTGCATGCCACACATACACTCTTGCAAGGCAAGGAGGCAAGTCCTGATTTTTTTTTTACTCTAGAGGAGGCACTTGGCTGTAGGCAGGCCTGCACACTGGCCAGCATGCCACCCATGCACTCTCTCTTTCCAATGCAAGGAGGCATGGAGTGCCACGTGCTCACGAAAGCAGAAGGGGGAGCCCAATGATCGGCTCCAACTTGCTTACTTGTCAAGCTAATTTTCGGGGGGGGGGGGGGCTTCCTGTGATGAAGGTAAATAAAGTATGAAAGAATAGATGAAATGAAGGAAAACAGGCTCCATGCATAACTCTAATGTGCAGACCAGAATTTTCTGATCACCCACCTCAACATTCAAATCTCTCACTAAATTGCTTGCAATGTAATACAAGGAGAATATTATAATGAATTTGTGGGAGGCAGTTAACTACTGGGTACAACAATTGCTGACAGTGTGGATTTTCATTATTGGAAGCAGAGCCTCCACTGTTTGTGTTCCAAAAATTTGATTTGTTTGGTAAAAAGGTAGAGGAAGTGTAAGAAAGTGTAGGCAGAGCCCAGTGCCCTCCTTTTCCCAAGGACCTAAAACACCATGTAACATGATTTTTGTCCCTGGGTTATAAATTTAATTTCCTAATTGGTTCTATCATAAAAACATGGGAAAAGTTTATTAAACTGCAAAAACTTTGCTTTTGCAGGACATCCTGCAGCAAATTTTGCTATAGTTTTTCAATTACCAATTCAACATAGTTTGTGGCAGTCACAAAAACAAAGTCTCTTATGTATAACAACTCCTTTTAAAGTAAGTACTGCACAATTAAACAGGAAATAACACTTTCAAACCAGGAACAGAAAACTTTTCAAATTTTGTTACTATTAAGATGGCCCTGGCCAATATTCCAAACAGTAAATGAAGATTAAGAAATAGAGGTAAACACCAGAATTTAGAAAAGTGTATTTTTTGGAGTTGCGTGGTCAGCATGGCCAGTGTAGCTGGATGATTTAGAGAGCTGTACTCCCACCACCCAAAAGTAACTTAGGCAATCCTTGTAAACAATGAAAAAAATTATCTAAAACATCTGGAAGTTTATTTTTAGAAAATTAGAGAAATGTCCATGGATCACTATAAATGTATTGATAATATGGGACAGAATAGTGGAGTAAAAATTAAAAAAGATCAAGAACAAGAAAGAGCATGATAGATACACAAAATTTCCAAATACAAATTAATCTCATTATCTTGTTTGACGCTGAGAGACAGTGGTGGCCAGTGGATTAATAAGGGAAGGGCGAAACTCAAGAAAAATGGAGAGTTTGTGGTGACAGTGGATGGAAAAAAGGGGAGCACGAATGGGCCTTGAATTGCTTTGTGTTCCTAGGAAATTTCATTTTCCACAATATTGTTCATAATTTCCTTTATGTTAAGTTCCTTTATTTTTCTCAAACTTAAATTAGTTATTAACCAATATAAGCCTGCTGATGTTTGAAGCAGCCATGACTCTGATTTTGAGTGTCGGTTTTGTGTTGAGGAACAAAGGAAAGGAAAGGAAAACAAATGTGTATAGCTGAAGATGTGCTTCTTTGAACATAAAATGTGAGATATTCTATTGATGTGATAATCATAGTGAAAAGCCAATTATAAGGAATAAGACAAGCATTTATCACCTCTTGTTTCTTCTGTACATGATAACAACTCTGTACATCAGTTCTATTATCTCTCACTCAAACCATCATTATCATCAAACATTATTTTCTTTTGAAATTATTATGATTGGTTGATACATGCACAGCATAAAGCCATTGGATTAATACCAATATGAATAAACAAAAACATTGTCTTAGCCAGTGGTTCTCAACCTTCCTAATGCCATGGCCACTTAATACAGTTCCTCATGTTGTGGTGACCCCCAAACATAAAATTATTTTCGTTGCTACTTCATAACTGTAATTTTGCTACTGTTATGAATCGTAATATAAATATCTGATATGCAGGATGTCTTTTCATTCACTGGACCAAATTTGGCACAAATACCTGATACGCCCAAATTTGAATACTTTTCGTGGGAGAATTCGCCGTCTGTTTCCAAAAAGGAAGAGAAGGACAGGTGAAGAGATCTTCAGCCTTCTCTGCCAAAGAGGTTCCTAAGACCATTAGAAATATGTGTTTTCTGATGGTCTTTGGCAACTCCGCTGACACCCTCATGCGACCTATCCCTGGGGTCCTGATCTCCAGGTTGAGAAACACTGGTCTTAGCTATATAAATGCACTTACACAATTTAAACCAGACTTCTCCCCTCGGGGAGAAGGGCGGGGTATAAATGCATGTAGTAAATAAATAATTCAAATATGGCAAAATGATAGGGTTTGATAAAGATAAAGGTAAAGGTTTTCCCTTGACATTAAGTCTAGTTGAGTCTGACTCAATTGTGCTCATCTCCATTTTTAACCAAAGAGTCGGCGTTGTCTGTAGATGCCTCTTAGGTCATGTGGCCGGCATGAGTGCATGGAGCACTGTTATGGGGGTTGATAATACAATGTAATATCCAGCCTTCCAACATTCAATGAAAGGAAGCTATTGAATCATAAATGTTTATTTCAGTTGCATTCCAGCTCTCAGATGTCTCTTAATTAACTGTGCTGCTTGTTATCCTGACTGATCCAGACTCATAACAAGTTAGAAATTTAGTAGTTTCTTATTCTCAGCAGCCACATGTTTAGAAGTTATTAAGCAGTTGGAGGCCATTCCACAATATGTTTTATGCAGTTTTCATTCACTATTTGAGTTCTAGTTCCATTGTTTAAGTTTCTAGGCACAACTCCATCTCCAACCATTCTTTGGCTATCTCTTTTAATCTGAATTTTAAACACACGGGGTACATCTACACTGTAGAATTAATGCAACATAATGCTACTTTAACTGCTATGGCTTAATTCAATTGACTCAGGGTAATTGTAGTTTGATGAAACACCAGCACTTTTTGGAAGAGAAGGCTGAAGATCTTGTAGAACTACAGCTGTCATGATTCGATAGTATTGTGCCATGGCAGTTAAAGTGGTGTTAAACTACATTAACGCTACAGTGTAGATGCACCCATGAACTAGTTCATTTTTAGCTCAATTCAGTTCATTTCCTTCTATTTCCAATTGCAATATATAAATCTGTAGTTTTCTTTCAAGTTAACACACATTGCCTAAGAAAGTACACTTGTAGTTGTTTCACTCATCTTCCTGAAAACTAAAATATTTGCCTTTCCAAGATCTTGCATTGTTAACCATATTAGTTCATACATTTTTGTAGCAAACCCCTAGAATTTACAGTTGTCATTAATAATTTTTCAGAGTGTTGAGAAGCAGCCCTGGGGTATGATATGTCTGGGAAAGAGTAACATGAAAGAAACCAAGAGAGCTCAGACCTCTTACTTTCTTTTATTACTTTTTCCCAGGCATATTGAACTCTGGAACTTTTGACGAATTCCAAGGTATGCAATTTCTGAAAGTATGGCATCTTGGGAATCCAGCCCTATAACTGAACATTTCACAAACATTCACAATTTTTTTGGTTACTCTTGTTTTGTAAACATAGCAGAGGCACCAAGACATACCTGTTATCTCTTGTTGAAATCTTTGCTCCTTTACTCAGCAAACGGCAGGAACTCAGCCTCGCTTGAGGGAGGGAGCAAGTGAGGCAGCAAATGACCCTGATGCAAAACCGCGCCAACCCATGCTGTGTATCTTGCGACACACCACAAAGGTGAAGTGTCTCAATAACAGCATTTCCAGAGCAGAAGAAAAAACACATCTTTTAAGTCATAAATAGTTTATTGCTCAGAAACAACTCAGGAGGGATCAGTTTCCTCTTGTATGGTGTCGTGATCTTAACACTAGAGCAGGCATTGCCTATTCCAGTACAAGGAGGAAAGATTGATGAGCAGAGCTTGGTGTTCTTGGGAACCTGATCTTGCATTAATGAGAGCACTGCTATGCGACAGCCAAGTGCCTCCTGTCTGGGAGCAGACATAAGGCCAAAGAGTAGATCAGGGGTGCATATTTAACCTGTGAATTTGCATTGTTAGAACAACAGAGTTTTGGACAAGGCTCTGTCTTGTCAGGCAGAGGCTCCTGCTTCATTGTGTGTATGAAAGAGAGGGAGAAAATGAGAAAGGCCTGGCTGGCAAAGTGCTTCTCTTAAGGCATTGTAGTTGGTAAAATGCCTTCTTGTTGTCAACTATCATCAAGTCCACTTCAGTATGAAGTGGAGTGAGAGACTTCCATGTCACCCAATCATCAACAGGACTGCTCAGGTCTTTGAGATTTAAAACCATGGTTTGCTTGAGTCTAGCCATGGTCTGCTTTTCCTATTGCCTTCTACCTTCCTTAGCAGGACAGGTTGAGCATCCCTTCTGGTAAGTATCCAAAATTTTAAACCCTTAACCTTACTCCATACCAAGCAACATTGGGAGATACTCCAGAAATTGCAGGAAATGCTAGAATATCCACGGGCTTTGCAGCATCTGGACAACCGGATTGGGTCTGTTTCGGCCTGATCCATTGTGCATACAGGCACCACTGCCATCACCCTTTCCCTGCACTGATATTGCAGGAAAAGGGATAGTTATTCCCTTATTGCTGCCACTGAATCCCAGCCACGGAGCTCCCTTTGAACACCTGGCTCTTGCAGTCATATCTGCTGAGGTAGAATGAGGAGTGTGCATAAGAAAGAAGGAGGGGTGTGCCGTCCGCCAGACAATAAAAAAACTATAAAGCTGAAACGTGCCGTCCTTTATCCGGGCGAACTGCAAATCCCTATAAGCTGTCCTAAAAATATTGAACGACTGAGTCTGGAAAACTTCAAAAAAGGATGTTTATTCATACAAGGTTATAAACCTGGCACAGATCTTAAAGTTACAGAAAATGAACAAATTTCTATAGGTTTTAGTTGCGGAATTATCCCTGGTTCCAGAAGGCAAAGGTGATTATAAAACCACAATACCCTAATCACACTGTCTATATTAGAAGGAGAAACTCTTTCCTTCCCTATCTTTACAGCAAAGATTAGTTCTAGAAGCGACGGAATAACCCTGCTCCTCTAACTAGATTTCCTATTCCAGATCAGTATAATTCAATACTTATCTAATATGGATAGGCTTAGATTGGCCTGGTTTTGAGGATGATTTGTCCCAGTTAGCTTGCACAGCTGCAGCACGTTGGAAGACTATAGCCAAAATGAGGCTCCAAAATGGAGACTAGACCCTGGTAAAAAAGGGCGGTCCTAAGATGTTGTACTCTTTGACCAATCATTGCAAAGAAAACTGCAGCCAGCTCTTGCAGACTCCAAGCCACTTTTCCTGGGCTTTTGCAGCCAGAGGCTGAAACAAAATGTAAAGGAGGGAAAACAAACAAACGACCAATAGGTAAGGCAAACCATCGTCCTGGGGGACGGAACACTCCCCGCTTAAATTCCCAGGATGTGGGAATTTACCACCCCAAAATACAAACACATTTGCACATATGACAATACAAACACTAGAACTTTAAACATCTCCAATAAGCAACACGAGGTCACTAATTGGTCTGTCCAAAATGGACACTTTGTCTCTGTTGCAAGTCTTTAATTGAACTTTCCTGACCTTACCGTCCGGGCAAGGAAAGGTCTTTAATACAATGCCCATGGGCCACGCATGGCGGGGCAAGTCTTTGTCCTTTAACAACACAACGTTGTTAACCTCAATGTTGTCCTGTGGGCTTTGCCAGATTCTTCTAGCTTGAAGCTGGCTTAAGTACTCAGCTTTCCACCTTTTCCAAAAGTGGTTGGCCAAGGACTGCACCTGTTTCCACAGGGCACGGTGAGTTCCGTCCGGAACTGGCAACATGATGTCCTTCCATCCTGGCACCTTTTGTGTCAAAATAAGTGCAGGAGTCAGTGGTTGTAAGTTCTCAGGGTCACTGGTAAGGGGAACCAGCGGCCGGTTGTTGATAATTGCGGTAACTTCCGCCATAAGTGTCACCAAAACATCATGCGTCAATGACCTATGACTCAAAAACATGGCATTAAGGATTTTGCGACTAATACCAATCATCCTCTCCCAAACACCACCCATATGGGAGGCGTGGGGAACATTGAAAGTCCACATAATTTGTTCAGTATTCGTAAAGTTCTGAACCTTTGGGTCTCTCCCAAACCTAGACACACAATTGAGTTCTTTGGTCGCACCTACAAAATTGGTGCCACAGTCCAACCGAATTGACTTAATTGGCCCTCTGAGGGCTATGAACCTTTTCAATGCGTTTAAAAATGATGAAGTGTCCATTCCTTCTATGACTTCTATATGGACAGCTCGTATTACTAAACAAGTAAACAAAACTGCCCACCTCTTGTTATTTACAACACCACCCCTGGTTTTTCTGGTAACAATTTCCCAAGGACCAAACACATCGATTCCCACATGGGAAAAGGGTGGGTCTGTCAAAGTCCTATCCTGAGGTAGTTCTGCCATTAACTGACTTTGACAGTTTCGCCTAAGGCGCCTGCATTTAAGACATTTGAAAATACAACTGTTGACCAACCTTTTGGCATTAACTACCCACAGACCTTCATTTCTAAGGGCTGCCTCAGTTAGAGTTCTACCCTGATGATGGATCCTTTCATGGTGATGCCGAACGAGCAGCAATGCAGTGTGACTATTAGGGGGTATGATGATGGGGTTTTTTATGCACACCTTGAGTTTAGCCTTGGCTAACCTTCCTCCAACTCTCAAAATACCCTCCTTGTCTAGAAATGGGTTTAACTCATTTAGAAGACTTTGATTAGGGATGTTGAGCCCTTGCTCTAGCCTAGCTATTTCCTGATGTGGCACTGGCATCGAATACAATTCGGACCTTGTTAGGCTTTTGGGGATGCGTGACTTTATGGAAAGGCAGGAACCAATGTTCTTCATTGACCTCACTTTGATCAGATACCTCGGCGTAGTTACTTTGGAACATGTCTTCCATAAAGCCAATGATTTGCTCTTTTACCTTGGGGTCTTTCTGCATCTTCTTTTTTAGTGACCAGAGTCTTTTTTCTGCCACATGCCTGTTGTTTGGCAAAGTGGGTTTTTCTGCTTTAAAAGGCAGAGGGGCTATCCAATTTCCCTCTGGACTCCGGGAAACTTGAGAGTTCATGATCTCTAAAAACCTCTGTTCATCTTTGGAAAGCGCTGTAGTTTCATCCCTTTCGGAGACTTCAAAGATGGAAGAATATTCTGGTGTTATCCCCTGACAATAGACCGAGATATGACTCAAACAGCTATGCATTAGTGTGGGGCGACTGCCTTGAAGCACGTGCGCTTGACGAGTGCCCACCGACGATGGAGGGTGCATCCTATTCATGCACACTGGGCCTGTAACTGTCCAGCCTAGTGGTAGCAGCTGAGCAATGGGCGCCCCTGGAGGTCCCTTAACTTGGTCGTTCACATAGAACAAGTTCGGACAGTCCGCACCAAGCAGAAGGGCAATGTCCACATCTGGACGGAAAGCAGGTAAGGCGTTCTTCAGCCTTCGCAAGTGAGGATGGGCTTCCACGACTTCTCTGGTGACAATCTGCCTTTTGTTCCGGGGAATAGAGGAACACTCAATGAGGTCTGGTAACTCGAACAGTCTCTTCTGGTCACAAGAGGAGACAACAAAGCCGGATGCTATGCGACCCTGCAACTTCTTCTTCCCTACACAGGTGGACATGGTGTAGTCGACCGTCTGGGTTTTTATGTCAAACAGTTGGAAAAACTCTGGAGTCGCCAGGGAGGCGTCGCTTTGTGAATCCAAAGCCACGTAAAGTCTCTTTTTAAGCCAAGGTCTTCTGGCTGGATATACATCTGCTAGGCAGATGGGATGGCAGACTCTGAGCTGGTGCGCGTCAGAGCATAGTTTAGTGCAGGCGACCGATGGAGCATCCTCCTGCATCCGTGACGCGGCCTGCGTGTTGGTGGCTTCAGTAGATGACCCTTTTTTGGAAAACGTGTCCCCTTTGGCGTGGGAGACAGCGTCAGAGTTGTGCATCGCGGTGCAATGCTTAAGGCTGTTACACCTTGCGCATTTGACGTCCTCTTTGCAGTTGGATGCAAAGTGAAGAGTTGCTCCACAGCACCTAAAACATATGCCCAGCTTCTGAACAATCTGTTGTCTTTCTTTATAAGGCTTCTTGCCAAATTCCCGGCAGTTGGCCAAACTGTGAGGCTTTTGGTGAATGGGGCAGAGCACCTCCTTCACCTCTGACTTGGATTCGTTGGCCCTGTGCTGAGTTTCAACAGCCTTAACACTAACCGGTCTTTTGGCCTCTCTGGATGGTTTTTTCTCCACTTTAGGTGCCTTCTCTGGCTGGGTCCCTTGGTATAAGGTGGGGAGGCCCGTCTGTGGATCATTCCTTTCTCTGGCCGCCCTGGTGATGAACTGGACCAAATGAGAAAATGGAGGGTATGCCTGGGAGTGGGCCTCCTTGTAGTTGAAGACCTCCTGTCCCCAGCGTTCTTGCAAAGTGAAGGGCAGCTTGGTCAAGATCTGCCTCTGGGACAGGTGCTGATCGAGGCACCTCAAACCGGGCAGTTCTGGATTCTCCTTGGCCGACTCTAATTCCGTAAGGAGATCGCTGAGGTCCCACAAGAGTTTGAAGTCTTTGAGTTTTAAAGCTGGGAACCTTTGGAGCTTGTCCATAAGAGATGCTTCAATCTCTGTGCTGGCCCCATACCTCTGCTGCAACCTGGCCCAGGCCTTTTCCAGGGCTTTGTCGGGATCGGCTACGTGGGCTGCGTAGATCTTCTTAACTTGTGAGGATGAGGCTGGGCCCAACCATGCAGCCAGAAGAGTCAGTTCTTCCTCAGGCAATAACTTTAAGTCTCTGATTGCTCTCTGGAAGGTGGCCTTCCAGAGAAGAAATTCCTCAGGCTTGTCCGAAAACTTTTCGACACCCTTGTCCTTAAGATCTCTTCTGGGGCTTCTGATGATGGAGACAAGCTGGGACTCTGGCGTCGAAGGGAACAATTGAGGAGTTTGCTGTTGTGGAGTGGACTCCCACCGTGCACCTTGCATCAACCTTTGGCCTCTTGGAGGGATGACATCGACCACTGACGAATCGATGGCTCCCTGTGCAGCTGTCTGTAGGGGCCAACTAGCACTCAGCCTTGAGGCCCTGATTGACTGACCTAGGGTTTTAGCAGGAGGCACAGGTAGCTCGAGCAAGGGTGAGCTCCCCGCTATGACGCTCTGCTCTGCAGGAAACTCAAAAGTGACTTTGGGGCCCTGCTCTGGGTAAGGAGAGAAGTCTTCCTGTTCCTCATCCGAAAACTGGCTGTTCATGCTGCCGAGGTGCGCAAACACTTTGGCAGAAGGATCCTGTATTGGTAACTGGCTTACATTTTCTTCTGTGAGTGGCTCAATTAGGGCTTTGGCCAAAGTCTCAGCCCTTACCCTTTTGGCTGCGGCATCCATCTTTATTCTAAGCATCTCTATACGAGCCTGTTCTATTTGCATTTCGCTTTGTCTATGGGCCTGTTCTATTTGCAGTCGTTGCTCTTCTTCTTTAAAGGGAAGGGTGAGATCAGCTGCCTTAGCATCAGCCTCCGCCCCCGCCACTTTACTCTGCAGCTCCAGACGTGCAGCCTCCTTAATGTGCAAGGCAGCTAGGGAAGAGATGGCACTCCCAGCAGCAGAAGACTTGCTAGAGTGGCTGTGTATAGACGATGCACGCTCCCTTAGTTTAGATACCTGGCTAGAGCGGTTGGACTTAAGACTTAAGTGCCACAGCAGGTGATTTTAAAAGATTGGTCTCATGGCTGCATAAGGAAGCTAGGATTGCCCTCACCCTATTTTCTTTCTCATTAGTGTCAGCTAAAACACTCACTATTTCTAACTCTGAATCCTTGGCGTTAATGCGCTCGAGGACCTGGACTATCTTAGACACCAAACCCCTCCAAAGACCGAAGGTCTCTTCAAGGTCTGTCTGTAATATGGATGGCACCCTTGTAATACCCAAGCTCTCTATTCTGCCCATTAATGTTACAATGCGCTCCCATGCCGAACCTAACCTCACATGGAGGAGCTCCTTTTCATCTATTAGATGGGCTAGCATCTTGGCTGAAGGGTGCTTTATCCTTTGGGGCCTTTCATTCCTAATTTCAGCCTCAGAAGGAGATATACCATTTGTATCATCTTGAAATTGCATAGACATTATATATTCTTAATAGCAAGTAAATTTACAACAAAGGCAAATGCAATATACCTGCAAGTAAATTTACAATAAAAGCAAATGCAATATATAATACAATGCACAGCACTTAACCATAGCAATATATATCACTAAGTAACTATACTTTACAAAGATTGTGACCTTTGGCGCCAGACTTTGGTGGGCAAGCTGCAAAATGCCAACTGACAGCAACTTGCCACTTGATACCTCCCTTGCCCGAGTGACGTAAACTGCCAAAATGGCGACTTCGCCAAATTTTCAAGCACCTTGTGCTCTGCGGCTCGAGGCCTGCCGCCGAAGGAGCACCGAGGCTGGCTTTGGAAAGGAGGAGAGAAGAGACGCCTCCTCCCCGCTGTGAAGGGAGGTCACCACTGCAGGACGATGAGGCAGGTCACCACTGCCGGACGATGATGCAGGTCACCACCGCCAGGCGACTGTCCCGGCCGAGATCCTAGCCACTGTGAAGACTCAGCCAGAACTTTCTTTCGGAGTTGCCAGGCTTATCTGGGTCCCGGCCTGGGGCTTCTGGACTCACCACCTCCGTGTGAGCCCAAAGACTACTGCTGGAGCTACGCGGCTCGATGCCTGCCGCCGAAGGAGCTCAGGGTAGATTGCTGGGTTTTGCACAGCCGTGCAATTGCAGAAGCAGCCGCGGGGCTACTCGCACACATGCGAGCTGAAGAGCAGGATACTGCAGAGGCTGAAGGAATGGAGCCCCACTCTCTCACTTGCCTATCGGCCTGGCAGCAAGCTTCACTGCAACAGACCAACAAAATCAAAGTCTCTATGGCCGTGCAGGCTAGCTCAAGCGGAAAAACCGCTGATCGACCTCAAAACTGTGCCGTCCGCCAGACAATAAAAAAACTATAAAGCTGAAACGTGCCGTCCTTTATCCGGGCGAACTGCAAATCCCTATAAGCTGTCCTAAAAATATTGAACCACTGAGTCTGGAAAACTTCAAAAAAGGATGTTTATTCATACAAGGTTATAAACCTGGCACAGATCTTAAAGTTACAGAAAATGAACAAATTTCTATAGGTTTTAGTTGCGGAATTATCCCTGGTTCAAGAAGGCAAAGGTGATTATAAAACCACTATACCCTAATCACGCTGTCTATATTAGAAGGAGAAACTCTTTCCTTCCCTATCTTTACAGCAAAGATTAGTTCTAGAAGCGACGGAATAACCCTGCTCCTCTAACTAGATTTCCTATTCCAGATCAGTATAATTCAATACTTATCTAATATGGATAGGCTTAGATTGGCCTGGTTTTGAGGATGATTTGTCCCAGTTAGCTTGCACAGCTGCAGCACATTGGAAGACTATAGCCAAAATGAGGCTCCAAAATGGAGACTAGACCCTGGTAAAAAAGGGCGGTCCTAAGATGTTGTACTCTTTGACCAATCATTGCAAAGAAAACTGCAGCCAGCTCTTGCAGACTCCAAGCCACTTTTCCTGGGCTTTTGCAGCCAGAGGCTGAAACAAAATGTAAAGGAGGGAAAACAAACAAACGACCAATAGGTAAGGCAAACCATCGTCCTGGGGGACGGAACAAGGGGGATCACTCTACCCCTTCCTTGATGATTTTGCAGCCACCCCATTAGGTTCTCAGCAGACATAACTGTGATAGCCAGTTGCTTGTAAGGAGCTCCACAACCAGTGGGGAGCATAGCGGTGACAAGGAGGGCAAGGTGACGGGCTAGCATGGCTGATTCAGTCTTGTGACTTTATCACAAAGGTCCATGGATTCGCCACACATCATGGCAAATCCATCGAGTCCTGGCGGAGAGAACCTGTTGCTCCATGTCCCACATCGTGCAATTTACCAGGGACCCCATCACATGAGGGGAAAGGTCTCTGCCTGGCTTCCCCCATTGTCCTGAAGGCAACACTGCTTCCTCTCCTCTTTGGTGTGTGTTGTGTAATGGGCTCCATCAGGAAAGAGGAGAGGAAGCAATGTACGATGGGGAAAGGAGCCAGTCTGATGAAGTCATTGGCCCAGCTGGACACTAATACGGAGCAACAGAGGTCAATTAGCCCCTTACTGCCCAGCCGTGCCTTTGGGGAATCTGGAGATTCTTTATTGCACTTTAGCAGGGGTGGATGTGTACAATATGCTCTGCATTTTACAAAGTCGATTAGAATATTTGAAATGAAGTCATAAGGAAGAGGGAGCAGGCTTGTTTTATGCTGCCCTGGAAACTAGGACTCAGAGCAATGGGTTCAAATTAGAGGAAAGAAGACTCCACTTGAACGTTAGGAAGAACTTCCTGACCATCAGAGCTGTTCAACAGTGGGACTCACTGCCTCAGAGTCTGGTGGAGGTCCTTCTTTGGAGCTTTTGAACAGAGACTGAATGGCCATCTGACAGGGGTACTTTGTACTTTTCCTGCATGACACAGGGTCCGACTAGATGGACTATGTGGTCCCTTCCATTCTATAATTCTATGATTTTGCCCTGGATCTGGGATACACTGGCATCTGCTGCAGCACATTTTTTGGCTACACTCGGATTTTCCTGGACTTTCTAAAAAGATGCTGTATTATCCTTAATACACGTTGTAGCATGCATTGACAATATGTATTTTGTGGACACTGTAGCTTTGAGTTGGCTTTGAATTGCATTATATGGTCAGTGTAGAAGCTAGAAAAATGGGATGATAGAACATCCATTGGGACCATCTCTGGCAAACTGGTACAGTTGAAACATATAGATATACATATATCTGCCAAGCTCATGGGTATTTCAGACCTTTTAAAGCCAAGTACGCTTACTAGTTACTCATTTGTTGTTCATGTTAAGAATGTGTGTCTGAATATCACCCTCTGCCATAGCTCTTTGAACATTTATTCTAGAATTTAAAAACTGCCATGCATATTAAGGAGTCTATTGGCAATTGAAGATGATTTTTTTCAAGTGTTTTCATTATTTTAATGTGTCCAGTGTTTGAAGCCTGCTGTCCCATTTTCATTTGTAAAGTGATAGACTTACCTAATTCACTCAAAAGTTTGCAATGAGTAGTTTGATGCCTCTGGATATTGTGTGATTGACAGGGTCATAGGGTCATTTCACACCCTGCTGTGGGGGCAGCATCCCTCCTTCTGTGGGTAATAAGGGTGCCCCGTGGCAACAGGCATGTTCTGGGAGCTGAACTTCACTCAAATGGGATAGACAAAATGCATCGATCTCTGACAGTTGAGTAACTTTGCTTGAGGGTTTTGGTCTATCAAATTAGGAGTGTGTAGTTTGAAATACCAAAGCCTTCAAGCAACATTCCTACAAAGGAGAGCTAATTCAGATTTGCCATATATTGGTATGTAGAATAGACCACTGAAATTTGGATCATATTTCCATGCATTAAAGTCTATTGGAGAAAGGCCAGCATCAAGATGGAGGAAAGACATATTTATGTCTTTACATCTCTAAAGACATAAAGAAATCCTGTAGCACCTTTTAGACTGAACAAAATAAGACATTTCTAGCATAAGCTTTTGTGGTCTCTGGTCAGATTCATGGATAGACATATATGATTCAGGCTGAGCACTCCTTAAGCCAAATTCCAAAATCCAAAAAACTCCAAAATCATCCATGTGCATGAATGAGATAGTGACATCAATGTTTTCTAAAGAAACATTATTCAATGTTTCTGTATAAACAAAACAAGCTTTGTTTCATACTAAAAAAACCTATTAAATATTGTGTATAAAATAGCCTTTAGGCTATGTGTATAAATTATATGTGTAGCATAAATGAATTTTGTGTTTAGACCTGAGTCTTATCTCTAAGATATCTCATTATCAATATGCAAATACTCCAAAATCCAAACCAACAACAAATTTGGCTAAAGGATGCTCGATGTGTATACATATGAAAAGAGTTTAATTAGTATACTATATCCACAACACCAGTCTACCAGCAGTATGAAATTATACATATGAAAATATCCCAGCTACTAAGTAGATCTCATGGCTACTTTATTGCAATATTTTTCAAACTTATACCACATCAAAATTTCAGAGTAAGGGTCCCCAAACTATGGCCCACGGGCCACATGCAGCCCATCGAAGCCACTTATCTGGCCCCCGTGGCAGTAGCTCCCTTCTCCACCGCTGAGGAAGGCGCGTGCAGCGCAAAGGAGAAGGAGGGAAAGGCATGCGCCTTTCCCTCCTCCCTCGCTCCACACACACCTTTCCCACTGCCGCTGCCACCAAGGAAGGTGCATGCAGCCCGAAAGAGAAGGGAAAGGCGTGCACCTTTTCCTCCTCCCTCACTCCACATGCACCTTTCTCGTATGTGTCTGTGTATATATATAATGCTCAAATTAATTAACATGTCGATGTCTTTGAATGTTTACATATGTATACATGCTTTTATCTTTGCCCAGCCTTGTTGCATGAATTTTTTATGAGAGATAATATGGACACTGCAAGGAAAGAGCTTACCTATCCATGACGATTGCTGACAATCATGATAGAGTTTTAAAGGGCCAGCATCCAGCATGGTTTTATTTTGAAATTTTCATCAGAAAGTACAGCTCAACAATAGATACACAGCATGGGGGAACAAAACAAGCTGAAATAATTTTATAAAGATGTTTAGAATGATTGCATTACGTCTTTCCCCCCAGAGAACAGAGCAATGGATATCATATACCTCCTGCATTTTATTACTACAGAAGAATACACAGAAAACTATACTACACTAATTTTGGAAGAGAGAGGCAAAATATTGTGACAACCACTAGAAAACAAAGAAGACAGAGTGACAAAACTTCCTTGCTTGTCCCCTCCTTTCCCACACTCATGGAGGGTCTCTATGAGGCATCTTTACATATTCAAACTGATTAAATTTATATTTCTTCTATTGTTGATGTTACATGCATTTGTTTACAACTTTTATCTCAAACTGAGATGCAATGATTATCCTGGCTCAATAACTATTTTCCACATGATTATGAACATAAAAATGTAGATAAAAATGGACCTCGGTGTCTTGGTTGACTATAAGTTAAACAAAACAGTATGATACAGCTCCAAAGAAAGCTGATACAATCCTAGGTTGCATATGATATACAGAAGTATTGTGTCCAGAACAACATTGCATAATAGTAATACTTAATTCTGTTCTGGCCAAAGCTCACCTAGGACCCTTCTACAATGTCATATAAAAGAATATCTGCTTTGAACTGGATTATACGGCAGTGTAGATTCATATAATACAGTTCAAAGCAGATAATCTGATTTAATCATTTGAATTGTATGACAGTGTAGAAGGGGCCCTAGTTTGCTCAAACCATATCTAGATAATTCAAAGACATAGATGTTGTTGTTTGGATCAGTATGCAAAGAAATCCTGTAGCACCTTTGAAATCAAAATAAAATAGTTAGCAACATAACCTTTCTTCAACTTACTCTTTTTCAACAGATCATAGACTGGTCTACGAAATCTTATGCTTGCAACTTCTTTCTTTCAATCTCAAAGGTTCTTTCAATTTCATTGCATACACATCTGGAATATTGTTTACAGTTTTGGGCAGTACAGTTTCAAGATATTGACAAGCTGCAACACATCTAGAAGATAGGAAATGTTCTGGAAGCCAAATCGTAAGAGGAATGGTCAAAGGAGCTGGAGTGTTTCGCTTGAAAAAGAAGAGATTGAGATCTTCAAATAGGATGTAGAAAGCAGAATGAGCTTGTTTTCTGCCATGCCAGACACAAACTATTTGATTTGGATGACAAGAAAGGACATTTAGACTAAACAATTTTCAGCCTTAGAATGGACTGCCTAGGAAGGTGGATTTTTAAACAAAGCTTACATGGCCACCTCTTGGGATACTTTAAGTGGTTCCTGCTCTGTTGGACTTGATGGTCCTTAGGGTCCCTTCAACTGTGGACCCTTCTACACAGCTGTATAAAATCTAGATCATCTGCTCTGAATTGGATTATTGGGCAGTATAAACTCAGATAATCCAGTTCAAAGCAGATAATGTGGAATATCTGTCTTGATATTCTGGATTATATGGCAGTGTAGAAGGGCTCTGCGTGAGTCTATGACTCTCTGGGCATGGTGGCAACTTTTCTGGCCACTTAAATCCAAAAGAATAATGTATCCAGTCTCCGCAAGTTTGTCATGGGGGTGTAGATGGGATTATCTCCCTGAAGGAGGAAGGTTCCCAAACTGGGAATAAAAATGCAATAAATAGTGGGAATAAGAAGTCCATCATCTAATGTGACGCCAGTCAATTTACTCAAAAGCAAAACTCTTCACCACCTATTTGGAATGCAGTGGTTTGTGTGACCATGACTCTTGAGAGATATAGTTTCAAACCCCTTTTCAGCGATGGAAACCCACTGGCGATCTTAGGAAGAAATAAACATATTTGGTGTTAAAAGCCAAGGGAAAGGTGGTGGGTGAATCTGGACAGATACAGTAACGAAGATAATATTCCCTTCTTTGTCTGAAATGGGCTTTCATCAGAAAGGTGTGTCTCATATTTGCAAACTCATCTTCCAATGACCTCAAAAATGCAAGAAATTGGGCTGAGGAAGGCCAACTTGGTTTGAATGTTGGATTCCTATCATGGAGACTCAGGTTTAAATTCCTTATTGGGAAAGAAACCCACAAGGTGACTTTGGGAAGTCTCTCTCCCTTCAGAGGAAGGCAAGGGGAAATCTCCTCTGACAAAATCTTACCCTGTGATGAAGGCTATATCTACAAACAAGACTGAATGCAGCTTGACACCACTTTTAGTGCCATGACTCAATGCTGTGAAATTCTGGAAGTTGTAGTTTGCTGAGTTGCCAGCACTCTTTAGAAGAGAAGGCTAAAGACCTTGTAATGCAACGCCAATGATGTCATGCTATTGAGCCATGCCAGTTGAAGTGGTGACAAACTGCATTAAGTCTACAGTGTAGATGTGCTCAAGGTCCCCGCAAATCAAAGTTGATTTGAAGGGACACAACAACACATGTGAGAAGAACCCCAACAAAGCATGGCAGCGACATATACCTTTCTTACCATCCAAGGTATGAAGCCAGTGTGGTGCATTGGTTTGAATTATTAGACCACTGAATTATTAGAATTCTGGAATCGCAAACCTTTCAGGTGCAGACACTGTAGACTTAATGCAGTTTGGCCCCACTTTGGCTGCCAGGCCTCCATGCGATGGAATTTTGGATTTTGTAGTTTGCTGAAGCACCAGCACTTTTGGGCAGAGAAGGCCAAAGACCTTACCAAACTACAACTCCCAGGGTCCCATAGCATTGAGCCATGGCAGTTCAAATGATGGGAAATTGCATTAAGTTTATAAGATGCACTCTTTTAGCCTCAAGAAAACAGGTTTGCCATCAGTAGCAAGAGATTTGAAAATACTGGGATGTTGTGTGGCTGAACATCTATGGAAGGCATCCTCAGAGGTTGTGGGAAAACTAAGCAAAGGAGGTTTATATATCTGTGGAAGGTCCAGGGTGGGGGGGGGGGAAGGACTCTTGTCTGTTGGAGGCCAGTGTGAATGTTGCAATTAATCATCTTGATTAGCATGAGGAGAAAATGCTTCTGGAACATGGCCATAATGCACAACAATCCAATAGTTTATTTCAGGCATGGGCCAACCGCGGCCCTCCGGGTGTTTTGGACTTCAACTCGCACAATTCCTAACAGCCTACGGCTGTTAGGAATTGTGCGAGTTGAAGTCAAAAACACCCGGAGGGCCGCGGTTGGCCCATGCCTGGTTTATTTCTTAGCCGCTTCTTCTCAAGGCGGGTGAGCCAACCTTTGGGGATAACGGGAGACAGGGGGAGGCGTGGCAGAGCCGCCGCCCCGCATCTTGCGACGCCAGAGCCTTGTGGGCAGCTCCCTTTCTCCCTCCCTCCTTTCCTTCCTTCTTTCCCTCCTTGCATCTCAGTCCGGCTCTTTTGCTGCTGCGTCGAAGCGCCTCGTTGGGCTCCAGAGAGCGCTCTGCCTCTGCTCCATAGAAGCAGCAGCAGCCGCCGCCTGGAGCCAGGGCTTCTCGCCCCGTTGCGGCGGCTGATGGGCTCCGTCCAGGCAGAGGCCGGCAGCTGCAGTCCCGTCGGGGTCCAGGTCCAGGTAGGGATGAGAAAAACTTCCCTCCTTGTATCCGCCTTCTTTCTCCTTTGTGTGCTCGCCTTGCTCTGCTGCAGAGCGAGGCGATCCTTCGCCCCAGTCCTTCCCTCCCTCCCTCCCTCTCTCTCCCAGATCCGATCTCGGGGGTTTCTTATCATCTCAAGCCGAGGAAGGAGGCGGGAGATGGCCAGGTATCTCTCTGTTTGTGAGAATACGCTGCGGCGAGGAGGGGATTTTCCATCGCTGCCTAAAAGGCCGGTTCCCGCCAAGCTGGGGCTACTAATAAGAACTCTTTCCGCACCCTATCCCGCTTCTTCTTCTCTGGTTCTTTCCCTCGCGTGTAGACAGCGGCTGCTCTCTTTGGGATCTTGTCCAGAGGGGAGAAACTGGAACCAAACCCAAAAATCCAGCTGACCGACGCCTGGCTTTGGTAGAGAGTGTCCTCTGCATGTAGTTTGATGCAGCTTTAACTACCACGGCTCAATGCTCTGCAATACTCAGGTTTGTAGTTTGGGAGGCAGCAGCACTCTTGGGCAAAGCCTTGGGAAGCTACAACTCTTAGGACTCCATTACTCTGAACCATGGTAGTCCAAGGGGTGTCAAACTGCACTGGGCTACAGCAATGGTGTCGGACTTGAAGCCCTCCAGGTGTTTTGGACTTCAGCTCCCAGAATTCCCGGCCATTAGACAAGCTGCTTTAGGCTTTCTGGGAGTCGGAAGCATCTGGAGGGCTTCACGTTTGAGACCTCTGCTCTACAAGTCGCCTCAGGTGACACCCACACACCCCTTTTCTTTGCTTCAAGCTCTTAGGGCAGGCATGGGCAAACTTGGGCCCTCCAGGTGTTTTGGACTTCAACTCCCACCATTCCTAACAGCCGGTAGGCTGTTAGGAATGGTGGGAGTTGGAGTCCAAAACACTTGGAGGGCCCAAGTTTGTCCATGCCTGTCTTAGAGTCTCATCAGATTGGGTAAAACAGTGTCCAGAGTTGCTGTGAGTTTTCCGGGCTGTATGGCTATGTTCCCGAAGCACTTTCTTCTGACGTTTCACCCTCAGAGATTGTGAGGTGTTGGAAACTAGTCAAGTGAGGTTTACATATTTGTGGAACATTCAGGGTGGGAGAAAGAACTCTTGTCTACCTCAGGCAAGTATGAATGTTGCAATTGGCCAGTTTGATTAGCATTAAATAGCCTGGCAGCTTCAAAGCCTGGCTGTTTCATGCCTGGGGGAATCCTTTGTTGGGAGGTGTTAACCGGCCCTGATTGTTTCTTGTCTGGAATTCCCTTGTCTTCTGAGTGTTGTTCTTTAGTTACTGTGCTGCTTTAAAAAAAAATTTTGTAGCCAGATTTTGATCATTTTCACGGTTTCATCCTTTCTGTTGAAATTGTTCACATGAAGCTGCCAGACTATTCAATGCTAATCAGGCTGGCCAATTGCAACATTCACACTTGCCTTAAATAGTCAAGAGTTCTTTCTCCCACCCTGGACATTCCACAGATATATAAACCTCACTTGCCTAGTTTCCAATAGACCTCACAACCTCTGAGGATGCCTGCCATAGATGTGGGCGAAATGTCAGGAGATAATGCTTCGGGAACATGACCATACAGCCCGGAAAACTCACAGCAGCCCAGTGATTCCAGCCATTAAAGCCTTCGACAACACAGTGTCGAGAGTGCCTCAGAACACATGCAGAGTGCTTGACCCTAAGTGAGCCACTCGCTGGTTTAAAAAAGGAATTGTCTGCTTGTGTTTTCGAGGAATTTTCTAGCCTTAGGCACAAACCTTGTGTTGTCACTTTTGACAGCTGAGAAGCAATTTTTTCTCACATTTTCTCCCACTATGAAAGGGGTTCCCTGATGGGAATTTTAGTGGGTTTCTCATATTAGAAATCTCTTTGAATGAACATGGTTGGTTTGTATCTGTTGGACTAGACTAGGCATGGGCAAACTTTGGCCGTCCAGGTGTTTTGGATTTCAACTCCCACTGGTGGGAATTGAAGTCCAAAACACCTGGAGGGCCAAAGTTTGCCCATGCCTGGACTAGACAGTTGTTGTTTGCCGTCATGTGCCTCCGAGTTATTTCTGAATCACCAGATTTTCTTGACAAGATTTGTTCAGAGGAGATTACCCTATGCACTTCCTTTTGAAGGTGAGAGTGTGATTTGAGCAAGGTCACCCAGTGGGTTTCCAGAGAACCCCAGTCTCCAGAGCCATAGTCCAATGCTCAAACCACTTCCCCAAGCTGGTTGGATCAACATTAAACTATAAAGCCCATTTGTTGCTTTTCAGAACTTCCTTGGAGGGCCTGAATATATTGCACAAGATTTCTCTAGCCTAAAATGATAAATTTTAATATATTGGGTTTATGGTTCCTGTCCCCTTGATCAGGTCATGTAAGTGTTATTTATTTCTATAATTATATTTTTACTTTGCTTAATAATGTGTTATTATGTTGCTTATGTAATGTTTGTGTTGTTTTTATGATTGGAAACCGCCCTGAGTCCCATCCGGGAGATAGGGCGGTATATAAATAAAGTTTTATTATATTTATTATTCCTTGGAGGCCTTGGGTTCAATCTGCTTTATGATTTGCTGGCTTTTGTTCATTATAAAGCATAGGTCATCCTTTCCAAGGTGAATTGCATTCACTGTAATAGAAAGCAGGCAGATCTCTAGGAAAAGTTTCTTACCGCATCTTTGCAACATAACTCTTACCTGTTTACTTTGATTTCCAAATTTAAAATCAGGGGAGTTGTAAAAATATTTTTTGCACTGCATCATGCAAATATTTATTCCTAGGAGCAAAAGTAGTAGGATTCTGCCTATTTACTGCTGTGTGTGTAAACCTGTTTAAAAATTGGGCTTTTTTTGTTTAATGTAAGTGTTGCGTGCTGCTTGGCTGGAAAAATGGGTCATGGCACTGTGGGCTTTCTGAATGCCTCACCTTGTTTATGAATAAAAATGCTGGGGTGGGAGAGCATTTCATAAATTTTCTCCAGCAGGAGGAGAAATATTCCAACTGTGTTGTTGAAGGCTTTCATGGCCGGAATCACTGGGTTGCTGTGAGTTTTCTGAGCAGTATAGCCATGTTCCAGAAACATTCTGTCCTGACGTTTCACCCACATCTCCTCAGAGGTTGTGAGGTCTATTGGAAACTAGGAAAGGGAGGTTTATATATCTGTGGAAGGTCCAGGGTGGGGGAAAGAACTCTTGTCTCTTGGAGACACCTGTGAATGTTGCAATTAATCACCTTAATTAGCATTGAAAAGCCTTGCAGATTCAAAGCCTGGTTGATTCCTGCCTGGGAATCAACGGAAAGGAGGAAACCATGAAAATGAACAAAATCTGGCTACCAGTATTTAAAAACTCTAAAATAGGACAGTAAATACTCTGAAAACAGGGGAATTTAATTAAGGGCCAGCTAACACCTCCCAACAAAGGAGTCCCCCAGACAGCTAGGCTTTGAAGCTTTTCATTTCTAATCAAGGTGATTAATTGAAACATTCACACTTGCTTCCAACAAACAAACCTTTCACAGATATATAAACCTCACTTGCCTAGTTTCCAATAGACCTCACAACCTCTGAGGATGCCTGCCATAGATGTGGGTGAAACGTCAGGAGAGAATGTTTCTGGAACATGGCCATCCATACACCTCAGAAAACTCCAGCAACCCAACCTTTCAACTGTTTCTCCAGCATGGGATCCACCATCATCAATGACAGGAACACAGCTTAATCCTCTACATTTTTCTTTTGGAAGGCCCTAAATATCCTAAAGGCAACAAATCCCATCTAACCTTTGAAGATAAGCAGGATCAGCGCTGGATAATACCTGGATGAAAGACCATCAATGAATAGCTGGTGCTGAAGGCTGTATTTTAGAGGAAATAGCTTGTAAAACCACCTCTGAATATTCTTTGCTTAACCCTATGAAACACAAGGAGTCACATTTTGCTTTGTCTCAAAATGGTAGCAGCAGCTATATAGTCAGCATGACTTCTGTTTTGCATCTTCCAGAGTCCAAAATCTTGCATTTTAATGTGTTTTCTTGGTGGGAGGGGAAAATATAAATATTTATTTATTTACAGTATTTATATTCCGCCCTTCTTACCCCGAAAGGGACTCAGGGCGGATCACATTACACATATAAAGCAAACATTCAATGCCATAACATAAGACAGAGACAGATACAGACGCAAGCACCGAAGTACAATACTGTACTCTGTTGATGTAGGGCAGAGGGGAAACTAGTCTTGTTTAAATGTCCCAACTTTTCCTGTTAAGGGATAGAATGATATGTAGAAAAGTGCAGCATTTTTTTCAAATGTCTGCAGGGCATAGCATATTGATTGTGATCTGATCTGTACTTACATGATAGAGAATTCTTTGGCAGTATGTGGGGTTTATTTCTAACAATATATGAGAGGGGGGGGATTGGTGTAGTGGTTTGAGTGTTGGACTATAACTCTGGAAATCAGGGTTGAGTCCCACTCAGCAATGGAAACTCACTGGGTGACCTCAGGTGTGTCTCACATACTATCAGGTTCACTTTAGGGTTGCCATAGCTTGTAAGTGATTTGAAGGCACCCAACAATAACAACAAGAAGATATGGACACAATTGCATTGCCAATCATAGAATCATAGAGTTGGAAGAAACCTCATGGGCCGTCCAGTCCAACCCCATTCTGCCAAGAAGCAGGAAAATTGCATTGAAAGCACCCTCGACTGATGGCCATCCAGCCTCTGCTTAAAAGCCTCCAAAGAAGGAGCTACCACCACACTCTGGGACAGAAAGTTCCACTGTCGAACAGCTCTCACAATTAGGAAGTTCTTCCTAATGTTCAGGTGGGATCTCCGTTCCCAGTTTGAAGCCGTTGTTCCATGCCCTAGTCTCCAGGGGAACAGAAAAAAGCTTGCTCCCTCCTCCCTATGACTTCCCCTCACATATTTATACATGACTACCATGTCTCCTCTCAGCCTTCTCTTCTGCAGATTAAACATGCCCAGCTCTTTAAGATGCTCCTCATAGGACTTGTTCTCCAGACCCTTGATCATTTTAGTCGCTCTCCTCTGGACACATTCCAGCTTGTCAACATCTCCCTTCAATTGCAGTGCCCAGAATTGGACACAGTATTCCAGGTGTGGTCTGACCAAGGCAGAATAGAGGGGTAGCATGACTTCCCTGGATCTAGACACTATACTCCTATATATGCAGGCCAAAATCCCATTGGCTTTTTTTTTTTGCCACCGCATCACATTGTTGGTTCATGTTTAACTTGTTGTCCACGAGGACTCCAAGATCCTTTTCACACTTACTGCTCTCGAACCAGGCATCCCCCATTCATTCATTGCAATTCATTTATCTGCCTAAGTGGAGTGTCTTGCATTTGTCCCTGTTGAACTTCCTTTTGTTAGTTTCGGCCCATCTCTCTAATCTGTTAAGATCGTTTTGGATTCTGCTTCTGTCTTCTGGAGTATTGGCTATCCCTCCTAATTTAGTGTCATCTGCAAACTTGATGATCATGCCTTCTAGCCCTTCATCTAAGTCATTAATAATAAAAACATTGAACAGAACCGGGCCCAGAATGGAACCCTGCAGCACTTCTTTCCAGGATGAAGAGGAAAGTCAGTTTCATTTTGAGAAACAAAAAAAATCCCAGCTTTCAGAAAATTCAAATTTTGTTTTAGAATGAATGGGGGAGACCTAGAGAAGAATCAACCCAGGAGCTTCTATTCTCATTTTTGGAGGTGGGCTTCCATGGGGTCTTCATGGGTGACACAATTGCATTACCCGAAAATACAGAAGCAGTTCCTAAAATGCATGGGTGAAGAGAAAAATAATGGAAAAGGCTCCCTGGAAAAAGTGTTCCCACATAGGGGATGCTACCATTGAACCCCTCACCACCCACATACATCACTTTATTTGGAAATATCTTTGTCTATTTTCTTTATCCCCTGTAGAGACTGGTGTTATGAGGCAGAAGGAGAAACAGCAAAGGTGTGCTCGTACCAGTTGTGTGTATATGCTGATCTTGGAGGAAACACCTTAAAAGTATCTGTAGTACAATGTCAGGGAGTCTGCGAGGGTGAAAGTGAAGCAATACAGCAGCTGTGGCAGCATCTAATTTCTCTCTCAAGCTGTCAAAATATCTAAGGCTAATCCATAGTTATATGATGTTTATTGCTGAGGCTTGCACATTACATAGAAAATGTAAGAACACTTTGAGGGAGGCAAATGATCCAGGATGGTGTAATGATTTGAGTGCTGGACTAAGATTATGGAAACCATGATTCAAATACCCTCTTGGACATGGAAATTCACTGGGTGATGTGGGACTGGTCACATTGTCTCAGCCTCAGAGGGTTGCAAAGGTACTCCCACTCTGAAAACATCTGCCAAGAAATCCCCATGATGGGTTCCCTTTGAAGGCATACAATATCAACAACCATCACCACTACCACCACAACAACATAATATTAGTTTTCCCTTGCCAGATCTGGGTCACAAAGAATCAATAGCTATATTTGAATTGTGAACAAGGATGGAGGTAGAGGCTGACACCCCAATGGTGATTTAAGTAAGTTGTGATACACATAAAGCAGGGGTCCCCAAACAAAGGCCCATTGGCTGGATGCCCCCCCCCCAAGGTCATTTAAGCCTAAACTTTAGACTTAGGGTCACCCTAAGTCTGTAATGACTTCAAGGCACACATCAACAACAGGCCGGGCTGTGGCGCAGGCTGGAAAGCAAGCCAGCTGCAACAAATCACTCTGACCAAGAGGCCATGAGTTCGAGGCCAGCCCGTGCCTGCGTCTTGTCTCTGTCTCTATTCTATGTTATGGCATTGAATGTTTGCCTTTATGTGTGCAATGTGATCCGCCCTGAGTCCCCTTCGGGGTGAGAAGGGTGGAATATAAATGCTGTAAATAAATAAATAAATAAATAAATAAATAAACAATCCTAATTAACTTGACTATCACATCAGCCAAAAGCAGGCCCACACTTCCCATTGACATACTAGTACGTCTGTATTGGTTAAAGTTGTTCTTCATTTTAAACATTGTATTATTTCATTTTTGCACCACAAATAAGATATATGCGGTGTGTATAGGAATTCATTAATTTTTTCTAAACTATAGTCTCCCCCCCCCCCGCCCACCACACACACACACACACACACAGTCTTAAACTATAGTCTCTCCCCCCCCCGCCCACCACACACACACACACACACACACACAGTCTAAGGGACTGTGAACTGGTCCTCAACTTAAAACGTTTGAGGACCCCTGACATAAAGAGTGATTTTGTTTGGTGGAGGCAGTGGTTGCATTTAGTTAAAAGTGGAATAAATGAAGTTGTGCATATTAGATCATTGTGCACGCCAGGGGTCCCCAAACTTTTTAAACATGAGGCCGGTTCACGATCCTTCAGACCATTGGAGGGCCGGACTATAGTTGGCCACCGAGCAATAATAATTAACAACAACAACAACAATAATAAAGAGGGTTGGAAGAGACCCTTTGGGCCATTGAGTCCAATCCCCTTTTGCCTTTGTGCGCCAAAAGCACAAGCAAAGCACCCCTGACAGATGGCCACCCAGCCTCAATGTTAATAATAATAATAATAATAATAATAATAATAATAATAATAATAATGAGGGTTGGAAGAGAAGAAGAGACCCTTTGGGTCATTTAGCCCAACCACCTTCTGCCCTTGTGCCGTGGGGGCCGGATAAATAGCTTCGATGGGCCGCATCTGGCCCCCGGGCCTTAGTTTGGGGACCCCTGGTGCACGCCGTAATGCATAAACACATCCAGGCATATTGCCTTTGTTTCTTTCACATTACACGTGCACCACAGGTTGTCAACTATGGACATTAGCCATTTAATCGTATGTATGCTCTACGTTAGGAGCCCCGGTGGCGAAGTGTGTTAAAGCGCTGAGCTGCTGAACTTGCAGACCGAAAGGTCCCAGGTTCAAACCCCGGGAGCAGCTGGCTCTTTGGCTTAGAAATGAAGATGAGCACCAACCCCTAGAGTCAGACATGACTGGACTTAACGTCAGGGGAAAACTTTACCTTTACCTTTTATGCTCTACGGTGGTATCCACTCTTGGTATCCAGTCTAGAGAGCCCCTGGAGGTGCAATGGGTTAAACTCTTGTGCTGGCAGGACTGCTGTCTTGAAGATTGAGTTGCTGACCTAAAGGTTGCTGGTTCAAATCAGGTGAGAGCAAAGATGAGCTCCCTCTGTCAGCTCCAACTTCCCATGCGGGGACATGAGAGAAGCCTCCCACAAGGATGGTAAAAAAAAACATCCGAGCGTCCCCTGGGCAACCTCCATGCAATTCTCTCACACTAGAAGTGACTTGAAGTCTAGAAGTTGTCGAATGTACAGTAGAGTCTCATTTATTCAACATTCACTTATCCAACGTTCTGGATTATCCAACGCAGTCTGCCTACCACCTGGATCCACAGCTCTTTCTCCAGGCAGCAAGGACTGAACTTTTAACAGATTTAATTTTTGACAATGTTGTTACTGTAAGTTCATTTTATACAATTCTGTCTTTATTTGTAGTCAAAATTTTAGTAGTCAATGTTTTTGTAGTCAATGTTTTCAATACATCGCAATGTTTTGGTGCTAAATTTGTAAATACAATAATTACTACATAATGTTACCATGTATTGAACTGCTTTTTCAGGTGTGTGCACTAATATGCAGCCCAAGCACATAATGTTCAATAAGCCAGGATCTGTGGTTTAAAGTGACCAATATAGCAGAGCATGGCTGGTTCTGGAAAGAACTGATCTGTGTCTCTTACTCCTGCCTTTAATGACATATAGAAATGTGAGAGCTATGATATATAACATCATTGCATTGTAGTTTCTTTGGGAAACCAGGCAAAGTAATGAGGCATAAGAATTCAAGTGTTCCATTACTTAATGGGATGTGCAATACAAGATGTTGCAGAAGAAGCCAAAGGGCATGTAATGTGGCATCTCCCATCAGTCTTTGCCAGCATAACTAGTAGTGATGATGCCATGGGAGCTTCAAACCAGACTTGGTTGTCTTTAGCGTAGCACCTGCTAAAATAATTGAGACTTCATTTAGTCACAATTATATTGATGGACTAATCAAAACACAACTGTGCTTCGATCTAGTGCTTCAGCAGCAAATTATTTTTAGCTCATTTATGAATAAATAGAGCTCTTTTACTCTTCACTGTGGCTATACTATTGGAGCATTTAAAACCAGAATAGTTGTATGATATGTTTCTGCTTTTCCTTCCTTGTTTATGGGAGAAATATTTTGCTCAGGTTTACAGAGAGGCCTGTTTGTACAAGTGAGTGTGTGGGTGTGAGCAAACTCTGGGGAGTTCAACTGAAGCATACAGAGTGTGAACTGGGTCACTATCATCTGAAGAGTTCATTGTGAGGAATGTCTTGATTTTCTCTAAAAATTATACCTCCCACACTCTCGGGTCCCAGAGCGCCAGTTTGGCCAAAATATTTAGGTGTGGTTATCTTCTGAATGACAAGATCTTTATTGGCAGCTTATTTGAAAGCATTATGTTTGATTTGATTCAGAGGAAAGGGAGAATTCTTTAGAACTGTATGACAGAGCAACTCTTTAAAATACTCATAGAAACAAGGGGTACCTGAAAAGGCAGAGAATAAATTTTCTCTTTGCAAAATATTTGTAATTCCTTAGGATATACTTCAGGTACATTCATATATACAACTAATATGGAGTAGTGGTTTGGATGTTTAGGCATTGAAACTCAGTGAGGGACCCTCCCTTAGCCTCAGATGAAGGCAGTGGCGAAACTCCTCTAAATAATAATAATAATAATAATAATAATAATAATAATAATAATAATAATAGCTTTATTTTTATATCCCGCCACCATCTCCCAAATGGGACTAAGGACGGCTTACACATGGGTCAAATGCCCATAAATACAATACAAATGATACATCAAAGTAAAAACATAGGTAAAGTAAAAACAATAAAAGTAACAAAACAGTTAAAAACACAATTAAAATATAACACAAGAATGTCAAACTGCCGTCTAAGCAATAACTAGCAAGACCAATTGCTATAGTAAAATGGATGTGATCAAGATATACAAGGGCCGGTCAAAGGCATGCGATAGTGCAAGCAGCATAGATAGGGCCAAGTATTGGCTAAAGTGAAGATAGCAGCATAATCTTCTGGGCATAGGGACTGGGCATTTGTAACTAGGGACTAGGCATTGTCAAAAGCAAGCTGAAACAGCCAGGTTTTCAGATCCTTGCGAAAAGTGGCCAATGTTGGGGCTTGTCGAATTTCCCGTGGGGGGGGGGGAGTTCCAAAGCTGGGGGTCTGCCACTGAGAAGGCCCTCTCTCTCGTCCCCACCAACCACTCTTGTGATGGTGGCGGGAGTGAGAGGAGTGCCTCCTGAGCAGAATTCAGAGCTTGTGCCAGTTCATAGGGGGAGATGCGGTCTCGAAGATAAGCAGGACCCAAACCATTTAAGGCTTTATAGGTCATTACTTACACTCTAAGAAAATCTTGCCAAGTATACTCTAGGGTTGGGTGGCTGCCATAAATTGGAGTCAACCTGAAGGTAAATACAAACAACATACAGTATTTCTTCAGTTTTCAGATGCCATTGATCATAAGGCACATACTATTTCAGTACCACCATCAGAAAAAAATATGTCTCTCTATGTGTATACATCTAAAAGCCCCTGGGAATCTAAATGCACCCCATTTTAGAGATTTTATATGGGGGAAAGGGCTATACAGAAATATATTACCATGTTTCTTCGATCTTAGAATCAAAGAACTACAGTGATATATTTATGACTAAATACCTGTGGACACCAGATCCCATGGGATCAGAGGCGGTCCAACCATAAGGCGAACTAGGCACTTGCCTGTGGCGCCATCGTCCCGGGGGCGCCACCATCCTGGGAGGAGGGCACCACTCTCCGCCTCCTTCTCCTTCGGGCCTTCCGGCGGCCACGCTGGGCCTCCCGGTGCCCGCGTTGGGCCTTCCAGCAGGCGCGATCCCACCTTCGCACCATGCGAGCCCACTTTTGCGGCCTTCAGAGATTGTGAGGTCTGTGGGAACTTGGAAGCTAGGTATGTGGGGTTTATATATCTGAAGAAGGTCCAGGGTGGGAGAAAGAACTCTTCTCTGAAGCAGGTGTGAATGTTGTAATTAATCACCTTTATTAGCATTTAATGGCCCTGTGGCTTCAAGGCCTGGCTTCTTCTTGCCTGGAAGAATCTTTTTTTGGGAGGTGTTAGCTGTCCCTGATTGTTTACTGTCTGGATTTCTTCTGTTTTCAGAGTGTTGTTCTTTATTGTTATTATTGTCCTGATTTAGAGTTTTTTTTAATACTGAGGGCTCTCTGGGTTATCTAAGTCCACACTGCCCTATATCCCTGTTCAATGTTTAGTGCTAAATTTGCAAATATAGTAATTCCTACATAACATTACCATGTATTGAACTGCTTTTTCTATTGATTTTTGTAAAACATGATGTTTTGGTGCTTAATTTGTAAAATCATAATGTAATTTTATGTTTAATAGGCTTTTCCTTAATCCTTCCTTATTATCCAACATTTTCGCTTATCCAACGCATTTATTTTTCAGTGCTTGGGTTGGGGGGGGGGGGGCGCCAAAATTCTGTTCGCCTACACTTGAAAAATACCTAGGGCCGGCTCTGCATGGGATCTCAGAAGTTAAGCAGGGCCAGGCCTAGTTTTTACTTGGAAGGGAAACAGCCAGAAGATACCAGGTACTATATGCTATATTCAGATGAAAACTATGGCAAACCACCTCTAGATGTTCCTTGTCTTAAATAGCACCTATGAAATTCATGGGTCTGCCTTAAGCTGATAGTCAGCCTGGAGACATATGGTACCTACATTACTGGATATTTATATTACAAATATAACAGAGCTTTCATTAGAGGTAACTAGAAATAATTCAGAAAAAAGAATTAATAATATACACAAGTAAGATGTTAAAAAGTTTGTAAGTCATCACCTCTCTCTTGGTGAGTAGTAGCAGAAGCAGTACTTTTCTAGCTCTGGTTTCCTTTGAAAGGAGATAATTCTTGAGATTTAAGATATCAAATACCAAATATTATTTATTAGGTACCCTATATACTGCCCCCTTCTTCAAGTTGAATGGCAAAAGGCAGGAGCTTATTTTGTCCCAGGAGAACCGAAAAAAGGCACCAATCCCTTCTATTCTCTTTGATATGGTGCAGCTTCTGGCTTTTGTGGAATGCCTGGGTTGGGAAATGATGGTACCTGCCAGGGGTGGCTGGCCCTATGAGATAACACTGACGCTTTCCCCTCTGCAGAATGACTACCAACTTATCCTCTGGTCATATCAAAATCAATAATATTGCTCACAAAATTTACCCTTGAATTACACATCAGGCCATTTTATACATGCATATGGTGTCTTTAGGAGTCCCCAGTGGCAGTGGGTAAAGCCGCTGAGCTGCTGAACTTGCTGACCAAAAGGTTGATGATTTAAATCCGGAGAGTGGGTGAGTTCTTGCTGTTAGCCCCATGTGAGTAGATCAATAGGTACCACTCTGGCGGGAAGATAATGGGGTTCCATTCAGTTATGCTGACCACATGACCTTGGAAGTGTCTACAGACAACGCCGGCTCTTTGGCTTAGAAATGGAGATGAGCACCAACCCCCAGAGTTGGACATGACTAGACGTAATGTCAAGGGGAAACCTTTACCTTTGGTGTCTCTATATTCCAGATTTCCTCCAGTGTATTAAAAGCATTGTATGTGACATTTTCCCCCACCATTTTATGTTCATAACAACCCTGGCTGAAGGACATGAGATAAACGTTGATCACCCCAAATTATTTCATGGCTTTGTAGCTCAGTTAGAATCCAGAACCTGGATTTTCCAAGTCAAGAGTACAACACTCTAATCACTGCAGCACATTGGCTCTCACAGCTGATAAAAAACCCACTGTCCTCTATCAGATCCCAAGGGAGGCACTCCAAGCCCCTTCCAAAGATTAGACCTAGTACTTTTTTCTTGGTTGGCCTTTAGCCCCACACAATACTTCTGTCATTAGTTCACTTAGTCCTCTTTTCTTCATGTGGGATGAGGGAAGAAGATGGATAATATTATTTGAGTCTAAAGGCTCATGTGTCTAAATACATATGAAATCATAAAACTGTAGAGCTGGAAGTGACTTCATTCATCATCCAGTCTGCCAATGTAGGAATCCACACCTAAAGCAACCAAGATAGTATGTCTACTGCTGAACAGCTCTCCTACATTAGGAACTTCTTAATTTTTTTGTGAGAATCTCTTCCTTTGTAATTTTACTAAATTTACCCACCTCCTTCAATTTTTTTCCAGAGAGTTTCATTTCCAGACTTTTTATCATCTTGACTGCGCTTCTGAGGACACATTCCAGCATGTCAGTATGCCACGCATGATGGCATTGCTCTGTATCCAGCAACAGGAAGACAGGTGTTTGCTTTCCCCCTAGCTACCACTAGCCAGGAAATGGCTGTGCTGGGAGCAGGAGCTGCAACTGAGGTCCCTTTTACACTGTCCTTATATCCTAGGATTTGATCCCAGATTATCTGCTTATCCCAGATTATATAGCAGTGGAGACTCAAATAATCCAGTTCAATACAGATAATCTGGGATAAGATCCTGGGATACAGGACAGTGTAGATCCAGCATGAGAAATATGGAAGTGGGTTGTTCACTGAATAGTCAGCATAGAATTCTGTCCTAAATAACAGCCAGACAAGTGAGTTATCATGGCATTAAATCCAAATAACATTCTCATATCTCACTAATAGCACACCAGCTATCAACTAGAACAGCATTGGCATCATTGGCATCATCATTACTCGTCTGATTATGTCGATCAGGTAGAAAGTCAGCATTAGAGGATTTTAGTTAAGATATTATGGACAAGTGTCCACAGTTTTTATTGATATATTCAATGTCAAACTTTTGACACAAAATTCTCTAACAAAATGTGATGTGAAAAGCTGGGCAAACCTGTGTCAAACAAACCAATCATATCTCATGGACTGCAGAATATACCATAAGTTGTAGGCGTGTCTGTTAATGAGTTAGGGGCAGGATGCAATAGAGGAGTCAGAAATAAGTTGTGAGGACTAGTTAAGAGAAGGGGAATTGGGTGTCAAGGAACTAAAAATGTGGAGAAAGTTCAGAAAGAAGAATTACTTGGTTGTTGTATGTCTTTCGGGCTGTGTGGCCATCTTCCAGAAGTATTCTCTCCTGACGGTTCGCCCACATCTATGGCAGGCATCCTCAGAGGTTGTGAGGTATGGATCTTGGTTTGAGACAAAAGGACAACTGCATATGTGGATTTGGCAAAAGGCTAAATGTTATTTAAATACTGTAACTGTTTAGGAGAACCAGTCACACTTTATCACATTGAATCCACTGAGCAACACAGCTTCTTATTAAAAATAGAGGTAATTTTAAGACCGTGATCGATCCATACAGGGATCATGAAGGCAAAAGGGCAAAGAAAGTGATAGGAGCCCAAGGTTTGGCACTACAGAGCAAACCTGGATAGGGGAACCATTACAATCTTCTAGAATTGCTCTAATACTAGATTTAATCTGTCAGACTGGTTTGTTTCTGTGTGAAGTGTGTCATATAAATTGTTCAGTTGTAGAAGAACCTGTTTTTCTTAGTACACTCCATTAAAAAATTGTCTCCCCCCCCCCCCCCGGGGCGACATATTTTTATATTAGGACCTTATTTATTTATTTATTTATTTACAGTATTTATATTCCGCCCTTCTCACCCCAAAGGGGACTCAGGGCGAGTCACATTATATACATATAGGGCAAACATTCAATGCCCATATACACATAGAACCAAGACAGAGACAGACGCAGAGGCAATTTAACCTTCTCTTGAGGGGATGCTCGATTCTGGCCACTGGGGGAGCAGCTGCTTCATCATTCACTGTGATGGCACTTCCTCATTCCAACATCGTAAATTAGTTAAATTTGCCTCCCCACTTTTTAGGTGGTACCTTATTTCCTACTTGATAGATGCAACTATCTTTCGGGTTGCTAGGTCAGCCAAATCAAGAAGTTGAAAATATCTTGCCCAGTGAAAGTAAACAAAAGTGAGAGAAGAGTTGATGAGTGTATGTTTATCTTTCAAAAATCTCTGTAATTTTCTCCCAAAATAATTGTGCCACAGATGTTTGGGACCAGGTAGTACTGTATGAATGAAGGTTGGCATGGAAAGGCACTAAACTGTCACAAACCTGTCTGAATGTATAAACAAATGTTTTCTAATAAACCAAAATAAATCAATTTGTATTTTTAATACGCCAAGTATCTGTGTCAGAATGTGCAGTCAGTTCTGTTCCTTTCCTAGATAAAAGGACTATAACGATCTTATAACATGGGGGAGCCCCTCCTTCCATGCCATTTTGCCAGCAGGTGTGAAGGGTGACACAATTGCCCCAGCAAGCTGCTCAGATGTGGTGATACATTCCCCATCAGACAGGGAAAGTGTTGCTCAAACAGGGCAGAAACCCAGCGACGCTTTGACTCCAGTTGGGGACAGAGCCACAACCAGAAGTCACACAACATTGTGTGATGGCTGCCATGGATCAAGAGTCTGGAAAACAAGCCCTGTGAGGAGCAGTTTAAAGAACTGGGCATGTTTAGGCTGCAGAAGAGAAGGCTTAGAGGAAACGTGATATCCATGTATAAATATGTGAGGGAAAGTCATAGGGAGGAGGGAGCAAACTTGTTTTTTACTTCCCTGGACACTAGGACTAGGATGTGGAACAATGGCTTCAAACTATAGGAAAGGAGATTCCACCTGAACATTAGGAAGAACTTTCTAACTGTGAGGGCTGTTCAGCAGTGGAACTCTTTGCCCTGGAGTGTGGTGGAGGCTCCCTCTTTGGAGGCTTTTAAGCAGAAGCTGGATGGCCGTCTGTCGGGGGTGCTTTGAATGCGATTTTCCTGCTTCTTGGCAGGGGGTTGGACTGGATGGCTCATGAGATCTCCTCCAACTCTATGATTCTATGTGGGTCTCCATCCCTGAAGAAAACTCTAAGCATTCTAGGACACTTATTTTTGGCAATGTGGTGAAGTCCAACTCTATTGTTTTAAAAGCCTTACCTATGGGTGGGGTATAAATGCATGTAATAATAAATAAATAAATAAATAAATAAATAAATAAATAAATAAATAAAATTGTCTGACACTCATGTATTGCAGTGGAAGTTTAAAACCTTCTGTTTAAAAAATCGGATGATATGGAACTGAGTTTGTTCATTACTTTTATCAATCCATGGGCACAAGCATTTATTGTCAATTGTCTTTTTTATCTAGCCAGTATATCAAGTTATAGTCACAGTTTCTCTTATCAAATATATTTTCTGTTGCAGTTTGTTCATACCATTGCTAAATGGCTTTAATTGTTCATACAGTTGTGAGAGTTTATAATCAATCTCCTAGTGTTTTCTGTCTCCATTTATTCATTCATTCATTCTTCAGTCACATTATAAAAGTGTCAGTAATGAGAACAATTAAATCCAAAGTGCACTTTTGCATCCAGTTCTCTAAAGCAAGACTCATTTTTCATTGCCAGCTATTAGTTTCCTTTCCAATTAAGGCAAGATATCACAGTTGCTTTGATGCTTCATTTTTTTTCAACAGTAAAATAAATGCTCTTTTAAGTAGCCATTCTGCTGTAAACCATATATCTTTTTTGTATCCATAAGAGTCGATGTGTTATTGCTTTTGTTCTGCTTAAGGGTCTTTTTAATCTTCATCGCTTGCTGGTATTTGTTCATCGGCATTTTGGTCACAGGACAGGAAAAGATCTATTGGTAATTTGAATGTAGGAAGAGAATAAGCAAAGCATAGTCCTCTAAGTGGCAATTTGCACTTTTCATAGCTGCCTATAGCTTTCCATCCCAACCAACTAGGCAATTAATCATCATGAAACATGTGGGCAAGCTAAAGGCCAGGTACTTAATTTGGGTTCGAATTCAGTATAATGCCACTAGCTTAGGCTGCTTAAATAGAGTAATGCTAGTGTTAAAATGCTGATAGATTAAAAGTAGATGATTTCCCAAAAACATATGGTAATCAAACATTGATGCTTGTGTTAAAACTAATCTATTTGGGGGGGGGGGGAATCATGGTTTTAGCCATAGTTGTCTATGGCTACATTTTCAGGCAAGGTCAAAATTGATTGGCCTAAAACACTGAGAAAGATGAGAGGAGATAGGCTTACCTTTCTTTCCCATCACAACACAAACTATGCTGCCATGTTATAGATGCCTATTTCTCTCCTCTTCCTGCCTCAAGCTGTATTCGTTCAGACATACATAATGTTAATAGACGTAGTAAGAAGAAAAGCCACATCGTCATGCAAAAAGCCAAAGCCGAATTTTTAAAAAGGAATTCTGAAACTTGAAATTGATGAGACTAGAAACCCATCTCTTACAAATCTATCATATGGTTATTGCACATTGATCACGATTATCCTACACCTTTCCTAGAGTTCCAAGCAGGAGTATTCAAAAATGTAGCCATGTTAGTCTGGGTCAGTATTCTGTTAGCTCCTTTGAGACTAAGGGATGTAGGGATGCATCTACACTGTAGAATTAATGCAGTTTGGCACCACTTCAACTGCCATGGCTCAATATATGTTTTATATAACTGTCTCTGCCAAAGAGTGCTGGTGTCTCACCAAACTGCAACTCCCAGGATTCCATAGTGTTGAACCATAACAGTTGTAGTAGTATCAAACTACATTAATTCTACTATATAGATGCATTCCTACTTTATGAAAGCTTATGCTACAATATTCCTTCAGTTAGGCTCAAAGGATCTCCTTACATAATTGATTCTCAACTAATTGTAGAATTATCGCCAACTGAGCTTTATAATTGCTTGAAGGCTGTTCATAATCTGCTGTCCATAAGGCATATTTCTTCTGAATAGCGACAATGCACACTTGGGTATGGGCACATAGTAATATTTTTGCATTTCTTATCATGTAAGCCCTTGTGACCGAATCTTAGAGAAAGGCATTAGATATTAGAAAGGCATTACATAATAAAATGTGGAAATTGTTTTTATAATTCATAAATAAACATGCAAATAAGAGCTTACACTATTAAACACCTTTTTTAGAAGGAACAGATATGGACACGGCTAGGGAGCCCTCGATGGCACAGTGAGTTAAAACACTGAGCTGCTGAACTTGCTAATCGAATCCGGGAAGTGCAGTGAGCTCCCACTGTTAACCCCAGCTTCTGCCAACCTAGCAAATGTGAGTTGATCAATAGGTACCACTCCAGTGGGAAGGTAACGATTCTCCATGCCGTCATGCTGGCCACATGACCTTGGAGGTGTCTACGGACAATGCTGGCTCTTCATCTTAGAAATGGAGATGAGCACCAATCCCTAGAGTTAGACACGACTAGACTTAATGTCAGGGGAAAATCGTGACCTTTACCTTAGCAAGCAGAGGGACCTCAAAGGCATGAATATTTATTAATGGTTGAGCAGTGTGCTTCAATAGAGAAGATGACCTACATTAAAAAAGAAGGCATAAGGAAGTAGACAAGAAGATACATTCTAGGAAATGACTCCCCTTTATTCAGTTTATTAATAAAAAGTAAGAATTAAATAGAACCCCAATTACATAGTTGGCCTTTTGGCAGAATGCCTATGTTGAGAAAAATCCACTCATTGTTTGTTTGCTTGATCAAAAATGTGCATCCTACATTTCTAGTACTTGCACACCACTTGGGACAGCACATGGTAGTAAAAACTGATCATAAATACAAAAAATGTAAATAAAACTATAAAATTTAGAATAGGTTTAAAATGCAAATGGAACTATTGATAATATATATGAAGCAAGCGCCCTCTTGAACAAAAACATCTTGGCCATACAGTGAAAGGCTGTCAAAGACGGTGGCAAGGAATGCCAAATTGTGTCAACCAAGAAAGCCCTTTTAGGAATGGGCAGGCTTGCATGGGAAGAAGGTATCATAAGGTATCCTGAATATAAACAGTTGAAGGCTTTAGAGGTCATTGTCACTACTTTGTGTTGCGCCTGGAAAAGAATTCACAACCCGTGCAAACAGTGTATAATAGGTGCAGTGGAGTAATGTGAACAGTGACGGATGGTGGCGCCTGTGTCAATGAGGCAGGGCTTGTGCTCTGGGGTTAAATCTAAACTTCAAAAGGGGTTATTCTAGTGGGTTAAATCTCTTTTGGGGGGTGGAATAGGGCTCAGCACCATGGATGGCTCTCTTAAAGATCAGGCTAAACCCTGAGTGGATTCGCAATCCCACTGACATGGACCATCTAATGACAAAACAGCATTTGCTACTGCCTGTAAGCAGGCATCTACCAGTATTCTCACTGCTTCGTTTTGGACAAGTGGCAGTTTGTGAAACCTTACTACAAAGATATATACTAATTCAATCTAGATGTGACAAAGGCATGACTGAGTTTACCAGGAATGTCCTTAGTTGTTGCACCGGCAGAAGCAGGACAAAGACACATGAAACACAGCCAGCATCCAAGTATCTAGATGCAAAGCTGAGTCCAGCAGCACATCCGGGAGTTTCATATTTATCACAGTTATCATTTCCTGCTTTTGTATAATGCAGAGGTTCTCCTGAACTATCAGTGAGGTGTGTATTTTGTCTCATTTAGGAAAAGTATTTTGCATGTGAAGATTTTGACCATTTTAGTGCACATATTACTGAAACTACAAATCCATTTAGGGAAAACAGGCTTCCTTTTGACCGATGTCCAAATTCTTATGCAGAGAAGTCAATGGGACCTTTGTCATCGGCTTCTCTGGGTTAATGATTTACTCCTTAGAAAATGCTTTTCTTTTGCCATCTGACTGCATGGTTATGTTTAAAATGATGCAATCAAATGGAAGAGAGAAACGAGTATTCAGACTGTATGATCATGGGAAGTATGTTTGGGGGGGAAAGGCCATCTGTAAATGCAAATGGAAATAAAGCTTTCATAAAGCATTCCCTCCTACCAACCTCAGATGGGAAGTATATGCCTAATAAATAATCTGTTCAGGAGACTTTCTGATGAAACATTATCTATGAATACAAATTCACATTTTTAGTTAAAACGGATGGCTATATCTATTTATCTATTTTTGTCACCTTGTTAAAGGGCTATTTAACTGCTTAGGGAGTCAGGCTTATTGGAATGCTTGCCAATCATCTGGAAAGTAATTGAGTGTGTGTTCAGTAATTATTAATTATACAACAGCCAGATTGGTTTGTGTGAATTAGTTTCACACATTTTCAGATCTATTAAGAGCTCTAAGTAAAACAAAGCAAACCCACACCCACAACGGCTGGAGTTTATGAATTACCCTGTGTTTAAATATAACTGATATGCTCAACCATTCAACCCTTACTGTATTACAATTGCACGGGGTGAAGAGGGGTTCAGAAGAAGAAAGGCCACAAGAGATCATTGCAGCCACAGCTTAATTCCTCCCAGATAACTTGTTGTCCCACTCCTATAGACTTCTCACTGGGTTGCTGTGAGTTTTCCAGGCTGTATGGCCATGTTCCAGAAGCATTCTCTCATGACGTTTCGCCTGCATCTATGGCAGGCATCCTCAGAAGTTGTGAGGTCTGTTGGAAACTAGGCAAGTAGGGTTTATATATCTGTGGAATGTCTAGGGTGAGAGAAAGAACTTTTGTCTGTTTGAGGCAAGTGTGAATATTGCAATTAGCCACCTTGATTAGCATTGAATAGCCTTGCAGCTTCAAGGTCTGGCTGCTTACTGCCTGAGGGAATCCTTTGCTGGGAGGTGTTAGCTAGCCCTGATTGTTTCCTGTCTGGAATTCCCCTGGTTTTTTAAAGTATTGTTCTTTATTTACTGTCCTGATTTTAAAGGTTTAGAGTTTTTTCAGACTTCTCACTGTTCAGGGCAGAGCTGGGAATCATGTGACCCTCCAGGTATTTCTGGACTGTAATCCCCAGCATTCTTCATCATAGGTCATGCTGGCCAAGACTGCTGATATTCACAACCACTCTGATTTAGGATGTTCATAAAGGACAAAAAAAAGATACAGATTGTACAAAGAGATATGCAAGCAGAGCAGGATGAGAGGTTTGAAATTTGGGGACACAGAAGAGGTCCTTCTCTGTAGCTCTTCCTACACTCTGAATTTGTTTCCTAGGGAGGACAAGTGGGTTCCCTGATCACCAACTGAAAGACTTACTTTTTGACAGGTGTTTTTAAAAAATCTTTTTTTTATACAGTATATATTTTCTTTTTCTGATTCTGTGCTGTACTGTTCTAATCTATGCTTTTAAGTCAGTGTCTTGTATGGCTTTAATTCTATAGATGACTTATTTTTTAAATCATAATGTTTTCTAAATTCTTAGCTACAGTAAGACCTCTGTACTTATGGAACCTATTTCTATGGTTTTACTTAACTTGTGCTGGGTGGAGATAGTCTTCTGAGGATTGTGCTTCTCCTGGAAATTACCAAAGAATTGGAGAACTTTCAAATTTCTAGGTCACTTCTCTAGAATCTTTCGGTTCTCCAGGGCAACTATGGTATGTTGGGACTAGAATTCAGGCTATATCTGCAGCTTTAGCTAATTGTGGTCTAGCCAGGAGCATTTCCCCCACAGATACAGGGGTGTTGCTGTATATGTGGTTTTACTTGTATCTCCACCTATTCTGTAAGTCATCTTAAGTCCTAGTTTTGGGAAGAATGCTGGTTATATAGCCCTGAGATAGACGGTGTTTTCACATAAAGTTCTATTCCTCATAAGGTAGGGCATTGTCACGATCAGACTAAGCAAACCACTTCCCTGTCTTCTTTGTTTACTATAAACTTAGAGTTCTTCCATGCCTTGTTTTGTAAACAGGACAGTGCTCAAAATAAGACATCTTACATGAATTGCATATAGATTATTTGAAAATTTATACCTAAAATGTGATTCCTTTAATGTTTTAATGTTTTATTTTGCTGAACCACAACAGGAAAGTGTACTCAAGAATCAAGTGTAGCTTGGAATGAGTCAAAGGAATATCCAAACAGCTTCAGTCAGTGGGCTTACCATTTAAATTATCTAGAATTTGTTATGGAAAATTACTCACAGAATCACTGGTGGTTTTGTCTAATGTCTTTTTTGAAATTGTGCAAAAAAGGGGCATCTTTGGCCAAGGAAGACAGTTTCATGATTTGACAGAGTACAATGCTTTAATGTTTTTATTCAATCTGATTTTTCTTTTGCTTTGTTTTATCTCTTTAATTGCTTTTTTAAAAACACCTGATGCCGTGCCAGGTTGAGCATGGAGATCATGTGTGTTGTTGCATTCAGGAGCCCTAATGCATTTCAAAGAATTTCTTCAGCATATAGTTTAGCTGAGAAAAACTAGTGGGTTTAACCTTATAGGGCAAAAGAAAGGAGTAATGGCGGATGTATTTATTTATTTATTTAAGTCTGACAGCTTTTTGGCTACACCAAATGATATGCTTTGCAATGATTGCACAACTTCAAACATTAATCACAAGTCCAGAAAGAAACGATAAGAAAAGAGGAGAAGTTCAAGAATAATAATAATGTGGAATGAACGATAAAATCTATGGAATGATCCGGGAAACTAAATTAGAGGAGGAAATGCCTATGGACCTTTGGATCAAATGCTGTACTGTTAAATGCATATAGAAAAGAATGGATCTTTGTAGAGCTTCCTTCCAAGTAACTGGAGAAAGTTTCATTGACTTCAGTAGGACTTCCAAGTTGTTCTGTGAATGCACAGTCCTATCATTTTCATGTTCCATTGGGTCCAGTGATAACTAGCTATAAGTAGGAATGCAACTTTAAACTATTATCTAGTAAATCTTATTATTCGTTTAAAAATCTAGCTCTCACTTTGGCCTCTCATAGCATTGGCCAATACATCTTTTGGTGCCTCAAATAGAAGCCCTATTTCTGGGTATATTTGACCTGCAGATTCCCCATATCAGCTCTAGTTTTTGAGATGCAAAATATATATTATCTACCAGTCACCATCTGCTCACCTATAGAAAATCAAGATAACTATACCTAAGAAACTAGAACTGGTGTTGTATAGCTAATGCAATTTTCTGAATCAGTGCCTCCAAATAATCCAAGAAACAGGGCTATAAACCAAGACACCAATTTTTTTTTGTTGGGCTGTATAATTACTAATAACTACAGCATGTTGACAGGAGCTGATGGGATGCGTAGTCCAACTGAGTTCCCTAGCCCCAGCTACTAGTCCTGAATAATGAGCATCCTCTACACTTAGACAGGTTATTGAACTATCACTCCCAGAATCCCTATGCTGGGAGTTGTACACCAAAAAGGAACTTTTTTAAGTGTCAACATTTTTCATTCCCCCAATTTCTGTTGCTCAATGTAAGGCATAATAATTCATGATGATGAGGCACCAACCACTTCATTTTCCTTAGTAAGTACTTCTCTTTTACCAAAGGCCACAAGACTTTTCATCATATTCCTGAATATCTGATAACAGGGATTGTATTTAAAAATGACTCTGGTAATATTGATGATCTTTCTAGTACTGCCATGGTGCTGAAGCACAGTTAATGTGATTTAAAAGGCAAGGTATGCATTCTCCCTGCCAGTGGCATCGCTAAAAGGTTGCAGAGGCTGCGAACTTCACCGAGTGACACCATAATGACTGATTGAAAAGCCATCTGCACTCAGTAGCCTACAACAGCAAAGGAGGAAGCCCCCTTGAGAATGTGGGTCAGATTCTTTCCTCCTGGGTGCCTTTCAGTTTCTTCTTGGAGGTGACCAAATCCATAGCCAATACTGCTACCCCTGCCAGCTTCTAGGAGATCTTTAGTAGACATGCAGTGTCAACAGAGGACGCTAAGGAAAGCTGGTGAACAGAAATGTGGCAGAAAGAAAGTGGCAAGGGGCAAGGTGACTGCAAGAACAAATGGCATTGGCTACAGCAGAGGCAGCTGAGCAAATGAAGGAGTCTGAATTAGGAAAGGAAATGACTAGACCGGTTGACACTAACCCTAGTGATGTTACTGTTCCCTGTAGTTGTATGAGCTGGTCATGACTGGAGTTGGATGTTTCTACAGTGTACTCTGGGGAGCGTAGCAGAAGCCTTCCAGTACAAGGTCCTATCTTCAGTCTTGTCCCAGCAGTGGCTCTGTCCTTTGTGCCAGTTTGAAGCATTTGACAAGCAAGAACTGTGTAGGTCAAGCCCCTCATTGCCTATTCCCAGCACCATACTTCACCAGCAAAGTACTGTTGCATACAAACAGGGATTGAAATATAGAATTTAAGGATAATAGTGGTGTAGATTCATCTGTTAGGGGTGAATCAGACCCATAAAGAAGCTGGGCATTGTTGTCCAAAGCAGAATGTTTGCTTTTAGGTTGTGGAAGCAGAATTGTTCAACCAGCACCTTTGCATAGGCAATTGTGTATTGTGTATGCACACTGCTGGAAGTTCTGCATTGCATGTACATAGATTCATATACATGTGATTTTCGCTGCACGTTGGCTTGCACATTTTGCGTCTTGGTTCGGTTGTACAACATTGCCATTCAACACAAGGGTTACATAGCAATAACTCTACATGTGGAGATTTATGCTACTCTGTCCTAATGCCTAACTCTATGTGGAGATTTACACTAATTGGCCCTGATGTTAGATCTCAGCCAATATTGTTTTTGTTCATTATAATGAACCTTCTTGTTCTATGGGCTTCTCTAGAGTAGTGAACTCAGCAAGATATACCTTATAGCTGTCTTAGTTGAATTACTCCTGAACGGAACTGTCATTTGAGCTTTATTTTTCATCTTGGTGGGATCAAAAGATCACACTAACTATACCATCAGTATGTATTATGTGTTGACCATATATTGCCTGCCCATTTCATTGTTCTACAATAATGGTTTGAATTAATTCTGCAAAATACGGCATCATAAATGAAGGGGATTCATAGATCAGTTGCTTTATGCAACCAACAATTGCAAAATATTCCAGAATTTAAGGCTCTACATTTAAATATAGTTACAGAAATCAATGTATGTGGTTTTTGCCAGCATTTTAAAATTCTGATCAGGCTGTCTTCTGTAACTCCGAATCAATCTAAGAGGACTTTGCTTCTTCTGAGATGCAAGCTTGTCCAATACATAATTTCCATCCTGTATCATTTGAGTTCACTCCTGCATCACTAATTCATCCCCTTGTACTTCATCTGACAGATTGAAAGCTCGTTATATGTGTTTCTGGATATTTGAAAGTATGTACAACAAATATTCCCCAAGAGAATAAATTTAAATCCAACACATTGCTTTTGCTGACAAGCCTGCTATGGTGCTCTGTGATTATTTGGACCACCAACCTGGAACAGCTCTTTGGAGACTCTTTAAAGAAGAAATTGTAAATCACACAGAAATAGGAGAAGGAGGATGCCATACATATTATTTTAAGACAGAGGCTTGAGTTAGCAGCATAGAAAAGATCAAGAGGTCCTTGTATGGCCACCTTGCCAGTTAATATGCACAGAAGAGGTTTTTATTGGTTTCTTTGTATAGTTCTTTCTGGATCTGATCTTGAAGGGAATTGTTTGTGATCAGCATCAGAATCCTAGATGAGATAGGTGTGCCCAACTCATCCTAAGGCTTGTGGCACCGAAAGTCCCATATTATATCTCTTCCCTTTTTGTTTATACTATAGATATGAAAGTATAATTTAATATAGAATGACCACATGGATCTCATCTTTGTTTTGATGAGCATCTGCACCAGGGAAGGTTTTTAAATTTTCACCCACTGCCATTTTCATGATCCAAATGTATTGATAAATAAGAAGTGAACTGAAGAGGCCCTGATGTCTAAATGCAGACTTTGTGTCTTGCATTTCACCTCAAATGCCCCTTGACAGTATCTAACATATTCTGTCAGTCTCACCATTCCAGCCTTATCTATACCATGGGAATTTATATTAGATAATAAAAAAACCAATTTTCCTTTAATGAGATTTCTCTGCCAACAGAAAACCTCAAAACTGGCAGTTGACTTGAATGTCTTTTTCAGCTTGGAAACAATAGTTGTGCTATGACGATGCTTGTTTATTCAGTTTCTCCACATGAAAGCCCATTGCCAGTATTGCAGCCTTTTGTCCTCCTTGTATCAGATCAGACATATGTATGAGTTTCTTCCCTTTACTAACCCAGTCTGCTGTGGGATTTAGCGCAGAACGAGCAGTAGCATAATACTCCATTATTCCTGCCACTGCTTGGAGTGCGGTCAGGTTGGAAAGAATTATTACTCAGGAAGAATACACAAGTTAGGAAAGACTAGACTACAGCAGATTGCTTTTGTCTGGGACAGAAACAAAGGAGCATGTAGAGCTGGAGAAAGTGCAGAAGAGGACAATCAATATAACCAGGAGAGTGGAAGGATTTTGCTATATGAAAAACTTAAAGCATTTCAGACAATTCAGCTTAGAAGAAAAAGGAAGTAAAGTGCACTTGATACTAGAGTAGTGTGTCAAATTATGCATGGTTTGAAGAAAATGGGCAGTGCAAAGTTTTTCTCATCTGACTCTCATTGTACTGGATCTTGTGATCTTCCAATGGAAGGAAGTTGTGGGAGATGGAAGGTAGATAAAAGCAAATATTTATTCAGTAGTTAAACTGTGAAATTCACTGCCACAGGATACAGTTGTAACTGCCAACTTGGATGACTTTAAAAGGAGATTGGATAAATCCATGGAGGATGGGGCCATCAATAATTAACAGTCAGAATGGCTATACTATCTTCCCTCAATATTTGCAAGTTTGACTTTTGCAAATTTGTTTATTAATGAACATGATTAAAATGTGGGTTTTTTTTCTAGGAATCTCTAGGTCCTAATATGTAACTGGCAGGTCAGCTTTGCTGAAACTAGGGTACAGAGCCATGCTGATGGATCTAGAAATTCTTAGATAGGTGTTGTCTCTGATTTTTAAAAAGTGTTTTATTTGCGGTTTTTCCACTGCACCTCTAACCCTAGCAGAGGTGGAGGATTAATTCTCAATCTTATTGAAACCAAAGTAAATTAAATATGAGGAAATACAGTACCTTTAGAATGTGAGGAAATGCATTTTGAATCACACCATCTCTATTTTCTACTGCTGCATAGTTAATTATTGACAATTATTGACAGTACTTTAAAGTACTTTAATCCTATTTTTGATAAAACCCATATTACTATAGTGGGTTCAAACACTTCTCATGGTGTTTTTATAAAGAGCCCACCCCCTTTCTTTGAAAGTTCAGAAATAACATATAGTAAAGAGTAACTAACTCTCTAGCACAGAAGTATCCTTAGGAATGTCATGTTTTTAGCATGCCTGAACACGAACTCTACTTACATCCTCTCTACTATCTCAGTTAAAGTTGTGTTTGCTTTTCAAGCAAGGTCACTAGTCAGCTGACCAGGTTTTTAGCAGCTGGAGAATCCATGCTTTGTTGCTTATTTTTGCTGTCTTTTTTGAGGGAGCTTCTCAGAAATAAAGGGCTTGTCTTGGTTTCTTCTCTTCTTTTGGCAGCTTGGCAACAGGAAGGATCTCAAGGTAACCTGGTAAAAGGCATCTCTTAAGTGTAGGTTTTGACTCCAGTAATAAAATGCTAGATTAAATTGCTGCAGTGCAGTTAGAAGTGATAGGCAGTAGCAGAAAGCCATTGCAATCACCCTTAATGAGATTGCATTAACATGTCATCCTGCTGGAGAAAAATGATCTTGGCTCCATTTTTAAATGCTTCTAATCCAAAGCTCATTCCTCACAATTACTGACAGTTGTTCCATGTTACTCAGAGGTAACAATGCAATTTCAGCAATAAATTCTATTGCATTTAACATGTCTTACTCCCAAGTAAATGGGCGTAGGATTGTAGCCTTATTGGTTACTGAAGTGAATTTACTTTAGAGTTAGTGTCATTCTTAATTCTGAGTCAGTGTACACATAAATTGCTATAGGTTAGCATGGTGTTAAAATCAATGACCCTAATATAACTGCTAAATTCAATTTACCTAATAGGTTTATAGTCAATACAAATATATATCACATAGAGTTTTGTTTTAAGTAGCAAGCAAGGATGGGAAATAAAATATCCTTTAGCTTGGCTAAGTCCCCCTAATGGAAATGTGTACTCCACACTTGTATTACTGTATTCTTGTTTGTATATGTTCTTATTTTATGGAAAGCTTTTATCCATTAAATGCAAAGATGCTCTTTGTGCTCTGGTGATGTTTATCCAGAGATAACATTTGAGCTTTCTTGATAATCTTCCACTGATACGCTAACTATTTGGCAACTGTGCACATCAGGCTCTTTTTGCTGTTAGATATTTATGAATTCTAATAGCCCTGCTGAAAAGATGGCTGCTATGCGAGAGAAAACACCACAGAAGCCTTTGTAAATCTTCTCAGTAATCATTGACTTTGATGGAGGCTTATTCATGTGTTATGGAAAAGGCAAAGCAAATACAGGTTGAATAGCCCTTATCTGAAATGTTTGGGAGCAGAAGTATTTGGGATTTTGGATTTCCCCCATTTATATAAAGATATACCTTTAAAATGAGCACCAGTTTAAATACAAAATTAATTTATATTTCACATACACCTTAGACACATTCAACTTATGAAGTATTTTTAGTAAGTTTGTGCATGAAAACAAAGTTTGTGTACATTGAACCACATGAAAGCCACTATGTTCAGAACATATTTGAATAATCTTGGAGCATTTTGAATACCTGGATAAGGGATATTCAATTGTATAAGGCTAACTCAAGATTGCAATTGGGATGTCAGTAGTGAGCTTATCTCTTTGCCATGTCAATAGTTCCAGCTTCCCAAAAATGCAATTCAGATGAGTGGATGACCCTGCTGACTAAGATATGCTGTGGTGCTGGGAGAAGAACAGGAAAAATCCCCTTTTTGGACTGTAGCTCCCACTGGTTGTGCTGGTAGCCTGTGAATCAATTATCATGTGGGCAGTGAGTCTACTCTCCGTCTTAGGTCCACCAGTTCTGTAAGGTACTGGAAGAGCTGTTCCCATGGGAAAGGATCTACAGTGGACCCTCCACATTCAATGGGGCTAGAGGCACAGGACCCCTACAAAAGTGAAGAAGACATAAATAAAAAACACTTACTTTTTATTGAAAGAACACTTCTCTAGGAACCTCAAGCTTCTCCATCACAAATCTATGATCAGCTACTACCACTGGAGAACTTACAAATGACAAAAGTGTTCTTTCTAAGAATCTCTAGACCTTCCAGTATAACTCTATGTTTAACTTCCATTGAAGGACCTAGAGATTCCTAGAGATAAAACATTAATTAAATCCATGAATAATCAAACCCAAAACATGGTGGGCCAGCTGTGCATGCTTCTCCAGAGAGAGGAAATCCAGTGTAACATCTGTCCCTGATCCTACCAGTTACAATCTGAAGGAAGCTAGAAGTAATCTGTTTTGGCCACATCTTGGTCTTTATTTACCCAGGTACCAGGTTGAACTTGCTTCTCAAAAAAAATCTGCCAAGAGCACTTTATGATAGGGTCGTCATAAGCCAGAAATGACTAGAAGGCACATAACAACAAATCACAGCAACCTTCTGAGTTTATAAGTGACTAATTGTGGTTACTTTTAATTAATTCCTTTCTTTCCAATAGTGAAGGTATAATTAAATTGAATTATGAGTGTAATTTGATGCACTGGTGATGCATTATTCATACACGGGAACAGTGGGACAGTGAATCAGCTCTGGGTTTTTGTCTAAGTGTGAAAGAACTGTCCAAGGTGCTGAAACTTTTCCCTAAATAGCACCTTGTAAAGCTCTTTTAAAGTTCAGTTTAAACCATGTAGTGGATTAATTAACCCACAGACGAGGGACCCCCAACCACTATCTCATATATCTGCAAGCTTGTATACATCTGCACACTGTTTAACCATAGTCCTGTTATCAACTTAGTGTTTCATTCTACTTGTGACTGATGGTATTACTTAATACCGCATGTTCAGGCTTGTTTTAATAAACATTTTTATTGCACATTTGCTATGTGGTTAAGACTGTAACTTCACAAAGGATAACTTCAGATCATTTTGTCATATAATAGTACCCTAAAATGTACTTTTATGGTTGTGGCAGGAAAAGAAGCCGCATTAATAGCGGAGGAAGAAAAATTGATGGTTCAAGTGCTGGCTTGCACCATGCTTTATTCTGTATTATATTTAGGCAACAGTTATGTGGATGGGAGAAGAATGTACTGTAAATTGCACTTCAGCAGCATGCAATATTCTGGTGTTTTTTAAGTTACTAAAAAGAAGCTGCTCTAGTTCCTTTGAAGAATTGGGAAAGCAAAGAACAATTACGTCTACAATAGCAACTATCAGGGTTGCAGTGCCCTAGAATAAAAACGGTAAAGATTTACTTTGAGGGGAGTGTATTACATAAAACAGATCATCTCAAGCAATCTGATGCAAGGGAAAAGCAATCTCCCTCTCCCCAATGTGCCAGAAACAACGCCATATTTGTGTCCATTGGCACTTTTGTTTCTTTCCTTCTTGGAAACTCACCAGGGACTAACAGCCAATAGCCCAGGGATGAGTAGTGTTCCATGGAATACCGCTTGGGGCTACTCTTACCACAATGGAAGGATCCTAATGAGCTGTTTTATCCATAGTTTGTTCCATATTTACACTATACAAGCCGCAGAGTATTTTAGAATCATTGTTTGTGATACATAGAATAATATCTTCTATTCAACATGCTGATGCTGGGTATTTCTTTCTTTCTCAACCTCCATAACATTTCATTATAAGGCCAAGATTCTGTTGGATGCTGTTGGATGCATGGCAAATCTGGGAGGGTGAAGTTTGCTCCCCTTTATTTGACTGCACAGCAGATTGATGGAATCTAGACCCAAATCTGCAGCCAACCAACCGCTGTTTGGGTTCAAGGCAGTGGGACTGAGCTCAGGGACTCTATGGATCCCCCTACACAGCTGAAAAAAAGGCTTTCCAAGGGAGATGATGGATACCTCCTTACACCACAATCCCACTACCATTACTTCAAATGAAATAACCCAGATTTATATAAGCATAAATTAGCAAAAGGATTGTGGCATTAATTTCTTGCAGTACTGCAAATTCTTACTTAGCCATGAAATATGATCTCACAAAGATAAATATATCTTCAGAACAGGAACTGTTACAGTTAGAAGGGAAAACATTGATTTAAATTTTGCCAAGAAATGCTTACTGGATAAAAGTTAGAAGGATAATAATTTCATTCCAAGCAGAGAGAAATTGCCTAATAGCAGTGGTGCTAAAAAGAGATTTTTTTGTAAAGTGTATAACTTATACAGAAAAGAAAAAAGCATTGAAATGTTACACTAGGGTCTTGAAATAGCCATCATTTTCTATTGTTTAACTTTTTTCTTTTACTTATTTTTTACAAGGTGGACTACATTTCTTCAGGTGATATTTCATTGATGGCTTCATATCTGTAGACTGAACAAAATTATACACAATGGAAACTACAGACGGTAAGGCTATGACTTTTAATCTTGATCAAGAGACATTTTTCATTTTTTTAAAAAGAAATAATATATTGGAAACAGTATAAATGATCTACACTTTTGTTGGTCTTTCTCAAGCCCCATGTTTCATTTCTATTTACATTAATGTATGTGAAAGTGGAAACTGATGGCTGCTGGACAGAGATTCTGAACATCATGGCTTTAAAGAGAATTTGTAATTCCTGGAAAATATTAAAAGCCACAAAAAAACCAGTGGACTTTTACTGTTCATAGATTCAGGCAGTCTTAATATTTTACAGCCTTTTCAATTTGTTCATAGCTCAGTGGTAGAGCAGAAGTTTTGCATAGATTTTAAATGTAACTTTCAAATTAAGAGTGATTTATAATGCATTTCTCTTCTCAACAACAAGAGTAGAACTGTGTTATATTATACCCCTAACTTCAGAGGAGATGACTTTGTCTTACTTTGTATTTATTTATTTATTTATTTATTTATTTACAGTATTTATATTCCGCCCTTCTCACCCCGAAGGGTGAGTTTTATAACTCACCATTTGTAGTGGTTTTATAACTTTATGTTACATTACTATTTACATGTACGTCCTCAAGAAATGATGGAGAGAGAATATTGCATGGTTCAAGCATGGCTCAAACTACACCTTGCCCTACCATCTCGTTCATGCTGAGGATACTGAGGTCACAGTGAGGTGGACAGGAAGAAAGTGTGTTTTTTTTTACCACATTCTAGCTGATGTAGCATGCAGATTTCTTTTATAGTAACTATATTACATATGTCCAAGAATTGGAAAAACAACAAATAACTTATTTAAAATTGTGGGTATAATGGTAACTAACTAAATATGTTGATAAGGAAATCATAATGTAACTAATTTTAGATGTACCTTTCCATATTTCTTGTATCCATGGTTTATGGGCAATCTTTTAGCAGTTTAAAACCTCTGCCATTAGTCCTGGGAGACTGCACATATTTTGATAGTATAACATATGTTTGGCAGGAATATTTCACCGAAGGTGGAAAATCCCTCTGCTGAAGAGAGCAAATGACAATCACATTAAGCAGAACTAGACAACATGGATTTGTAGTCTCAGTCCCAACTAAAGATGATGATATTCATAATCTTGTGTGCCCAAAAGAGCTTTACTCCCATTATGAATACAGTATGACCCCTGTATACATGGGGGATACACACATACCCCCAGTGGATACTGGAAGCCATAGATCATTACAAACCTTTTATTTTGACTATATCTGGCCCAGAAACATACCATATAATCACACCTGAGAACCTAGAGAGACCTCCAAACACTTCCAAGGGTGATATATATTTGGGGTCAATTTTTCAAACTTAAATCTTAGATACACCTACTCAAGGTCAAAAAAATAAACTAGATCATAACTTCCGTTTACCAAGAATTATCTCTTGAGGTCTGTAATCTTCTTTGCACCTTCCAGTTGACCTCATAAAGTTTCCACTGATGAATATTTTGGCTTTTGATGTTGCTAAATAGTCAACACAGCTACATTTCTCTCCCCCCCCCCCCCCCGCACCCATAATAATCCTCCTAGGTTCATAATTTAGTGCTTTTGTACTATACTTGAAGCACTCTGATGTGGCTAAAAAGCTAATGTTGAAAAATTGAGTATCGTTGTCAAATAATTTAGTTGTGTATTCAAATCTTACAGCATTAAAGCAAAAAAAAATGTCATGGAGGTAATTATTAACTAGAATGATGATTTAGCAAATTCTTCACAACTTACACTGGTACAATTATAGAATTCAGTCCCAGAAAATAAGATTATACATTTTCGCATGCCTCTTTAGGACTAATATCTCTCTAAGCTGACTCTACAGAGATGTCGCAAGTGACAAATTGCCAGCCATTCTTTTCCCCCTCCTTTCTGCCTTGCCTATGGAGACTAACTGAACAGTGATTTAGTGAAACAGCCTTGCAGATATGCCTGGAGCTACAGCCAGCATTTCAATAAAAATATATGCATACTGAAGTAGGCTGACTTTCAGTAGCAGCTCTCTGCTATCTCAACTTGGGACAGACCAGGAAGGGAAACCTATGGTATCACCTCAATGCAATGTATTAAACTCCTGTAGTTTATTACAGTAGAGTCTCACTTATCCAAGCCTCGCTTATCCAAGCCTCTGGATAATCCAAGCCATTTTTGTAGTCAATGTTTTCAATATATCGTGATATTTTGGTGCTAAATTCGTAAATACAGTAATTACAACATAACATTACTGCGTATTGAACTACTTTTTCTGTCAAATTTGTTGTAAAACGTGAAGTTTTGGTGCTTAATTTGTAAAATCATAACCTAATTTGATGTTTAATAGGCTTTTCCTTAATCCATCCTTATTATCCAAGATATTCGCTTATCCAAGCTTCTGCCGGCCCGTTTAGCTTGGATAAGTGAGACTCTACTGTATATTATAGTCTCCCTTTCCACCAAGGAGTAAAGAGTTTTAGAATGGGATTCTGTTGTGACAACATAGAACTATGCTGTGCAGAGTCTGTGTCCCACATAGTAGCATGTAGCAAGAAATCTACAAACAGCTATGAAATCTCGTTGCCTCTCCCTTCTCAAATCAGCTTCAGGTAGTCCAATAGGCAGCAGCCAGGTTTCTAACTCGAGTGGGGTACAGGGAGCATACAACTCTCCTGTTACGGCAGCTCCACTGGCTGCCAGTCTGCTACCGAGCACAATTAAAAGTGCTAGCTTTAGCTTATAAAGCCCTAAACGGTTCCGGCCCACCTTACCTGTCCGAATGTATCTTCTCCTATGAACCATCTCAGAGATTAAGATTGTCCAGGGAGGCCCTGCTCTTAATCCCATCCCCTTCACAGGCGCAACTGGTAGGGACGAGAGACAGGGCTTTCTTGGTGGTGGCCCTTCAGCTATGGAACTGCCTAGGGAAATTACTTCAGCCCCCATGCTCCTGACCTTCAGGAAAAAAGTTAAATCCTGGTTGTGGGACCAAACACAGTATTTTCTAGTGCAACAATTGATATCTCAGTGCAACAATGAACAATTACAGATGACAATTGGAATGGCTCCTGACATATGTTTTCAGATTGTATGATTTTAAGCAATTGTTTTAAGTGATATGTTTTAATGATGTGATTTTAAGGTATATGTTGTTTTATGTTGATATGTGTTTAAGACATCGAATTGTGCCTTTGTTGTAAGCTACCCTGAGGCCCCTTTGGGGTGAGACGGGTTGGATATAAATAAAATAAATAAATAAATAAATAAATTTACTATGTGCCTACAGGAATATGCTTTAATGGGGATAGGTGGGTGTGCAAGTGACAGCCACTGGACCTCCAAGAAGGACAGTGATGAGCGAACAAATATTTGGAACGTATTAGCCTTTCATTCAGCCTGGGTAATTGTCAGCAGAGGGCTGAATCTCCCACTAGGAAGGATGAATTAAGCACCTTAGGTAGCAAATGACAGTGACCAACAACAGGAATAGGTTGACTGTTCTTTCTGAGTTTCCTGGCCATTCCACTCACTTGGAGAACAGAGCTGTGTGTGTCAAATGCCCTGCTGTCTTCAGGCGTTAGAGTGGATGCTGCCCTATTGACAGCATTTAAGCAGAAATCTGTTCAGTCTCTTTATATGGAACAGGGTTGGTGGGTTGTCTTGTTTTATGCTTCAGGCAGCAAAATATTTTTGGTTTCTCTTGGGCCATTCCTTACAGAAGCAAGAAATGGAAGAAGAAAGAATGAGGGCTCTATAAAGATTCCATTAATTCACCCCCAATACTTAAGCAATCCCTCATAGCCTGAGAATGATGCCCCCCCCCCCCCAAAGTGTAGTGTCTTGGTGGTGGATGCGAGGTGACTGTAGAGCCCTATTCTTGATCCGCATTTTCTTCCGCAGTGAGGACATCAGTTTCCAGGTAGAAGGTGGTCTCTGTCAGGGTTGGCTTGATGTGCCTTCCTCTTGGCACATTTCTCCCTTGAGCCCTCCATTCGTGCCTCTTTGAATTCTGCAGAACGGCTGGTCACAGTTGACCTCTAGTTGGAGCGCTCAAGGGCCAGGGCTTCCCAGTTCTCGGTGTCTATGCCACAGTTGGCTTTAAGCTCATCTTTAAATCTCTTTTCCTGACCACCAACATTACATTTCATGTTCTTGAATTGGGAGTATAGTAACTGCTTTGGGAGATGGTGATTGGGCATTCGGACAACGTGGCCAGTCCAGCGGACTTGATGGCATAGAAGCATCGCTTCAATGCTGGTGGTCTTTGCTTCTTCCAGTATGCTGATATTCACTCCCAATAGCTGCCTCATCTCATGAATGCATCGTTCCCTAAGAGCTTTTCCTACTGAAGCTTTAAAAAAATATTTTAAAATTGGGTCTATACATTTAGCTTGGACCTCAACCATTGCATGCATGTTGCTTTTTTCCACCTAAGAGCCTAGTGGTCCAAGCTTGCTTTCCTGGACATCTAGACTAGAACAACAAAAGATTTATCAAGTTTTTTATTGTAAATTTTTAAAGATTGTCATTCTGTCTGTGTTCACCCCTTTCCTCCATGCTTTTATTTTCAGGAGATGACTGGACATCGAAGGCTGAGGATAAAGATCCACCCCCAAGCCCATATTCTGTTGAAACACCTTATGGCTTCCATTTAGATCTTGATTTCCTCAAATATGTAGATGACATTGAAAAAGGAAATACCATAAAGAGAATTCAAATTCACAGGAAGACAAAGTACCCAAAATTTAGCACATTGCCTCGGAATTTCAGTCTTCCAGAAAATGGATCCAGGGCCCGAAATAAGAACTTCATCGCACAGAGAAAGGCTTCTTTAGGTGCAGATGAAAGCACCCACCTGATTACACCTACTGACTCAACACCTTTTTCAGGTATTTCAAATGAGCCAAACTACAGAAGGAAGGCCCTCTTAATAGAGACAACGAGACAAGACCCAATGAAGCTTGCAGAGGAGAATGGCAGCTGTAGAGGGAGGCCTCAACTTTTGAGAGCATCTAGTATGCCTGCCACACTTCCACCCAACCAAAATTCAGAAGAAGAAGAAACTCCATTAACATTTCTTCAGTCTTGTGATGCAAAAAGCTTAGAAAACAGTTTTAGCCCTGCAAATGAATCACCGGAATCCGAGAGCTCTAAAGGAGTTTCATTAACAGCTCCTGATGGCTTGAGGACTGTGAAACAGAAAATCAATAAGCTGGTCCCAGAGACTGAGAGGGAGAACACCCAACTTGGGCTCAACCAGAAGCACATAGTGAAAGAGAGGATGCGTCCCAGTGCTTCATGGGAAGGCCAGCCATTCATATCCCAAGAATTGCTTGTGGTTGCAGAAAGTGGAGAAGAAGAATGTGATACAGTAGAGATGAATATCCGTCCACCTCCAGTCCAGAGTGGATCAAGCTGTTCCATGACCTTAGAGTACAAGTTTGAAAACCAGATCCCTGAAGATATAGAACTCAGCATATGTGAAACTGAAGTGCTGGAGGAGGGTAAAGTGGTCAGTTCTGGCATTAGACAAATGGAAGAAAGCTCAAACCTTGAGTGCTTGCCTTCTGAAGAACCTAGCAACATAATAGCCTTAAAGCAGCATATTGCCATTCTGGAGGAACAGCTGAATAACAAAACAGAAGAACTTGCACAGATCAGAGTAGTTTTGAAGGAGCAAGATAAGGAGATCAAAGCAAAAGAGAAGAGCATTGAAATGCTGGTGAGCTCCAAAGCTCAGTTAGAAGAGAAACTCTGTGGGGAGAGTACTAAAGAAATAAGACCATATACCACAGCCAAAAATGTCCTCCAGTACCATGATGCTGCTGTGAATACTGAACTTGTACATGAAAAGATAGCTAAGGAGGCCTATGACAAAGGGGTTAATGTAAGACTCACGGTGCCTATGGAATCGGTAGAGTGTGATGTTTGTGAAGCTGACAATAAGAATTTGCAGGTCAAAGAAATGCATAGAAAGCTGTTCCATGTACCTGATGAGATGTCAAACATTCCTGTTTGTATTCAAGAAAAAGACAGTCCATCTTTTCAGAGACAGAAAGAAATGAAACAGGATAATGATAGTTCTACTCTTGAACTAAGCTACAACGAGCTGAAGATTGATGAACACACTGCTAATGACAAAAGTGAGAAGAAAGCATACAATAATGTCAGTAGAGGAGAAAGCTCACTGAGTGTTGGAACCACTGACTCAACCACAGGAAAAAATGAACATAATTTCCAAGGAGATATTAGGCAAGATTCAACTGAGGAAGGAAATAACTCAGAACCAAAGAAAGTCACTACAGACCCCTCTGTGAGTCAATATGTTAAAAAAATCCAGGACCTTTTACAAGAGCAGTGGATGTGTCTAGAACATGGGTATCCAGAACTAGCCAGTGCAATTAAACAACCTGCCTCAAAGCTCAGCTCCATCCAGAATCAACTTGTAAACTCTTTGAATTTACTACTTTCAGCCTACTCAACGCAAACACCAACAGACAAGGAGAATTCCAACACACAGTACCAACAGTTGGGTAAATAGTATTGGCAAAGCCAGCTTCCTTTCCCTTAACACTGATATTAGTCTTGGAATCAAAACCCTTGAAAAAATTGAATGAAGTAAACATGTTTGCCATTTCCAAATAAAAATATCATTTTAAAGGGAAGCAAATATTAGTATGACATTTCCATGCTATTGAAAAGTGAGACTAAGTTTAATACTTCAGTAAACACAAACATTTACATAGTGAAATACTTTGTTAAGTATGATGCATGACACAGCATCTAACACAGTGGTTCTCAACCTGTGGGTCCCCAGGTGTTTTGGCCTACAACTTCCAGAAATCCCAGCCAGTTTACCAGCTGTTAGGATTTCTGGGAGTTGAAGGCCAAAATATCTGGGGACCCACAGGTTGAGAACCACTGATGTAATACCACTTGAATGTATGACATTGTGCTAGAGCCTTTCACTTGGTTCTATAGCAACATGGGATACAAAATGAAAAGTGTGACACTCTGCCTCATTGGGCTGATACTAATGGCCTCAGTGATGTCTCCCAAGCCCCCTCACTTGTAGGGCAGAGCGTGGGGCCTATATTGAATCTTTCACAACTATACCTTCCACTATAACTGCCATGGCAGCATTACATGGGATCCGGGGATTTGTAGTTTTCAGAAGCGGATTTAGAACTTTTAGCCAGAAAGCTCTAGTGCCCCACGAAGTTACAGTCCCTCCCAATAGGATACAACCTTGATAGTTAAAGTGGAATCATAATAATGCAGTTGTTTTGTGTGACATGACCTCTAGACTGCTTTGCTTGGAAATGGTGGAGAACTGTATCCCATGTGAGTATTTAACTTTGATTCCTGTTGGAATGGATGGAGGCGCTATCTCATCCTTTTTCTTCAAAAGCAAAACATTTTCGGCCATTTTCAAGTGCCATTGCCATGACCTATTTCCAGCTTTAATCTGTCACCATACATTTTGTCCTTCAGTCCATCTTCATAGCAGGAAGATTCTCTTCTCCATGGTATATAGTTTTAGGTAACATCACAAGTGCCAAACTGTTTTGATCCCAGAGACCAACTGGACATTTTACAGTTCAACCTGCCGTCACAGGAGTAAACACTGAAATACTGTCATTGAGTACAAAATTTTGTACCTATCTCTAAAACCATGAATCCCAGTTTAACTAGGACTGTGTTTCAATCTGGACCAGTTCAGTTGTTCATATTAAAAGTCCATTTGGAGAGTGATTCTGGGAGTTGTTCACTCGTATGTCATTTCCCCTCAGGCATCTAAAATCAGGAATACACATTGCACAAAATATGAGCTTGGGAAAGTAAATTTTGGGCTACATATACCAAAATCCCCTAATCCAGAAATTGTTGTGTGTGTGCGTATTTTTAAAAATCCAAATGCTTATCAAAAATAGGTATTGTCTAGTTATAATAAACTATCTGAAATAGTAGAGTGCCTTAATAATGCCATTCTAACAAGGTTACAGTATAGAATATGCCTGATTATGCCACATCTTGTATTCTGTTAGGGTCAATTAATATTTTTTTCATTGTAATTCCTGCTTTTAAGACATGTGATTGAATATGAACAATATTAACCTCAACTTTGTTGACATAACAGAAGAGGTATTGTCTGTTTCCCATTTTAGGTTGAGGAATACCCTATAGTCAAGGTTTCTGACACTGCCTGCATCTAAATTATTCATTCATTTTCCATTTTCTATGTTTTATGTATTTTGAAAACTTCCCAACACTCTATAATAGTTCATAATGCACTGTACTTATCGTGCTGAGCTGAACATTATTGGTGAATAAGATGGATGTAGGCAGTGCCAAAAAACTTTGAGTAGAAGGTATTTCTCAGTCTAAATTTTCAGAGAATTATGAGGAAGAGCCAAAAATAATTGAATAAAAATCTTAAGACATTTCTGCTAACTCCTGCACCATCATTTGCACAATGTCAGGTAAATTCATCTTGCATTTCTAGCTCATTAGGGACTCCACCCTTATCCACACCATACTTGTCTGTTCTACCCTTCAAATCCAAAACATTATTTTGCAGGATTGACAACTCTTGAAATTATCTGACCAGCATTGCCAATTCACTATGGTGGGCCCATGCAGGGTTGGTTCTGGGACTCTGTGGATACAAAAATGTTGGATGATCACACCACACATTATTAAATGGTGGTCTTGTGAATGTGCATGCTTCAACGTGTCCATGTCCATGGTGCTACCATTGAATATATGGAATGTGACATCTTCATTTGGTGAAAATTTCAGCTACAGAGGTCCCACTGTATTTTCTTCTCATTGCTCAGGTTGTGACTTAGGTAATTGGCAGCCCAGGGAGAAAATTCACAGACGCACAAAGAGCACATGGGAAGCGGAAACCCTAAAGCAATCCAAGAGAGGACCAAGTGTCCTTCAAGGCCATAGAATTCTAACTGACTGCTATAGAATATGAAAACATGGGGGAAGGAGGAGAAAATGCCATCATTGACACTAGATAGCTACAGAAATGTGATACCACTTTAACTGTCATGGCTCCATAAAAAGGAATTTGTGGTTTATTGAGCAGTTAGTTTTCTCTTTTAGAGAGCTCCAGCAGCATTATTCTGGGAACCTAAGTGTCAAACTAAATGAGAAATACCATGTACAATGGAAACATAATGGGTATAAGTGGCATCAGAAGGCAAATGGTTCACAAACAACTGATTGATATTTAGGAATTTGAATCAAAGTTCAAATTTGAGTGACGGATTTCAAGACAAGATCAGGATTATTTTGGTCATTCATTTTACAGTCAAATTTAGTACTCTTTGGCCAACAGGACTAATAACTGAAAAAATGTAAGGAAATCAAAATTAAATTTATCAAGGTGAGTTTGCTCAGTGTTTATGTATGAATTTCACTAACACATTCATGGTATCTTGGTTATTAGGTCTGTTCCTCGGGTTATTTGCGGTACTGATTCAGAAAATTGCAGTTGGCTAGACCATATCAGCTCTAGTTTCTTAGATATGGTTATCAAAATTTTTTGTGGGAGAACAGGTGGTGATGAGTAGATGGCATATATTCTGTATGTCAAAAACTAAAGTTGGTAGGGAGAAACTGGTGCCATTTTTGGAATCAGCTGGTTAAATATACCCAGAAACAGGGCTCATTTCGGAGGCACCAAAATGTGCATTGGCCAATGTTATATATCTGCAAGGAGTCAATTGGAAAAACATATTGTAATTGCAGTAATCACTCGGACAAAGTGAAGCAAGATGTCTTCCTGATACATATGTAGTATAACAGATGGTAATATGACTTGTGTCTTAATAGTAGACAGGAGCTCTGGTGGGTCTTGAATGCCAGATTTCACCCTGGTGTCATTCTCCTGCTGAGCCAGGCCAGCTTAAGACATTTCCTTACCAGAGGTGAAAGAAAGATGGCATTTCCCACCATTTCACAGTCTGTGGCTTCAGCTGGCTGTCTCTTGGCCTATTTATTCATCTGGGGATTTTCGTAATCCACAGGGAAAAGATATCAAGAGCCTGTTCACGCTGCAAAATGATAGCACTATATTCCACTTGATCTGATATGGAAACATTCTATATAATCCTAGTATCTGCAATTTAGGGAGAGGCATTCAGAAGTCTTACTGCTTCACCAAACTATAGACTTCAGGATTCCATAGGCTGCAGCCACAGTAGCTAAAGTGGAATTATGGTGCTATAATTGTCCAGTATGAGAGTGGCCTGGGTGGCAAGTAAGGCAACTGCCCAGCAGGCATTACTATTGTTAGTTCAAGAGAAATGAAATGGTAAAGAGAAAACTACTGCTGCTCTTCCAACATTTGCCATCCAAGGAATCTTAAGGTTCTGTTCATACATTATTATAATAGTCTGGCTGCTGAAGAAAAAGGATTAAATATAATGAGCAAAACATACCTGCTATAATATATGGCAAAATTACATCATCATTTCCACTTGACAACTGTGTAAGTCTGGGGAAGTACTTGAGTGAATTGCAACCATGCTATCAATGCTAGAGTAAAACCTTGTTTTTGATTTGCAGTATTTAAAGAGTATATGATGACATTGCAGTAGGAGAAACTATCGTAACATTCTTGCTGATGCTGTGTTTCTAATATTTCCATTAGAAATCTCTCCAAGCACAAGTCTTAAATCTATTATGAAAAAGAAAGAGACTGGTTACCATGCAGGAGGTAACGGCACCAAAAAGAACCTCCAGTTTGTTGGGGTAAATGGTGGGTAAGCATCAATTAAAGAGACAAAACTGTTTTTCATTCATAAAGCTACCATTATATTTACGCCAAAAAGGATAAGAAAACACTGTCATATTAAACATAGCCTCATTTAGTCCCTTGCCATTCTAATATTGGTGAAACTGTTCTCAGTGCCTGCTAGGCAGCAATAGGGTACAAGCAATTAATAGAAATATTGAAGAATGCTAAACAACTATCAAGGGACTTGAATGCTTGGTATATAGACCACAAAATCCATACAAATTTCACAAAGGAGTTTAGTCATCCTCCCCATTGGATGAATAATAGATTCTGGAACAAGCATGAGCAGCTAAACACATACGCACACACACATACACACCATGCAGTCATTGTATCTGATTTGCAATTTGACATTCTCTTCCTGTGTATTTCTTCAGATACCCAAATACATATCTCTTTCAAAGATAATTATTTTAAAGACATTGGTTCCGAAACCCTTTTGTTACAGAATCTCAATGTGAAAATTTATGTAGGACACAGCATTGAACAAACATAGTTTTGGTTGGATTTATTATGTAGGAAATGTTTGTGCTTTTTAGATTTAGCCTCCCTAGTTTCTAGGGCAGTGATTCTCAACCTGTGGGTCCCCAGATGTTTTGGCCTTGAACTCCCAGAAATCCTAACAGCTGGTAAACTGGCTGGGATTTCTGGGAGTTGTAGACCAAAACACCTGGGGACCCACAGGCTGAGAACCACTGTTCTAGGGTAATCTTGGAATCTATGGCAGAAAACAAGTTGGATTTCCTATGTTCATCCATCCATTTCCCTTTTCATGTGTTTCATCATTCCCTACTCAAGGGATTAGGAACCTATGTCCCTCCGTTTGTTTTGGGTTACATTTACTCCAGTCACTTACGACTGGCTATCAAGAAGTATAAGGCGATCTGTTTCTCTGCTGATGGGTTCAGTTCTTTTAAACAAAACAATACTTGTGGATATTTCCCCTTGAAAGTTATTTCCATCTAATCTCACTATTATTTTCGCAAAGTAGGATGGTTAGGAGGAGACTGGAAGCATTTGCTTCCATTTTCAGCTAACAGGTGTGTCCTGTTTAATTAGCCTTAACTACAATTTCCTCAAATACTCAAAATTCACACCCTCAATCTTGGCTTGTAATGTTAAGCCACAGTTAACACAAAGAGCAGATATAAATATAATGACAAATTTGTGGTGTGTTGAACATGGAAGAAATCTCCACTATAGCTATGCCAGCTAAGAGGAGGGTAAACACATGAATCTTAAGAGGCATGTGTGTAACACTAAACAATAATTTATTTTTAACCATGGTTAATGTTACTTGTGAACTGGGCCAAAAAATAGCCACACTTTACTGAAGTCAGGATGGCTAATATCTGTAGAATGTTAGGTAAACAATTGTTGGGAATGGAAGTAGTATATAAATGAAGGATTTGGGATCACAACATAGTCAGCAAACAACTTCATTCTGATCTTACCTACTGCAAGTATCTAACCAAATCATTTGTAAGGGTTTTATCCCTATTCACTAGGTTTCAGTGCATAATGTGGGAAATTTAGTTTAACCTGGTAGAGGTAGAGTATCACCTATTCAAAATGCTTGGAACCGGAAGTGTTTTGGATTTTAGATTTTTTCAGATGTTGAAACATCTGTATTTGCATATATATACCCTCCCCCCCACACACACAATGAGATATCTTGGAGATGAGATCCACATCTTAACACATCATTCATGTTTCATATGCATTGAAAGTAATTTCATACAATATTTTCAATCATTTTGTGCATTAAATAGTTTCAGAGTTTGGAGTATTTTGGATTTCTGGATAAGGGACGCTCAACCTCTCTCTGAACTCTCCCATTATCACAAGAATAACATCCTGAGTTTGTGGATGTAGTTCAAATTATTTATGGTGAATTAGACCTATTTCCAGGGAAGGCATAAAACAGTATCTTTATTGGTTGTTGAATTATTGCCTGGTTTTAAACTCAGATGAGTTTGATTCCTCATCCAAATTTGTTCTGAAATCAGATTTTGGATTGTTGAAAATAGCTATGATTTGTTTAAAGTGTACAGTTACCTGCATTAAACCCACTATTGTAATAATACCATGACTGCTTCGGTACAGAAGGTTTGGTCCTTTCATGTCTAAAATTGGGTTGAATATTGGGAGTCTCTTTTTCACTAACTTTGCATTTGAATCTCTCTCTCTTTTTCAACTGTTTGAATCATTAGAGCAATGTTAAGAAAAAGAGGAGAGGTGGAAAAACATAAGTAAACATTTATGTCTTGTTCAGATAAATTTAGAATCACCTTATGCAAATGAAAAATAAAACACATGTACACAATCATTTTGTTTATTTACAAAGTTAATTCACAAAATTAGAAATATTGCTTAATTAATCTCTGTGTTCTTTTGTGAAAAACAAATCTGAAAATAAAGTACTAGGAAACTATCCAGAAAATGCTTCCAGGACAACTCCCACCTTACGGATACCAAAATCTGTGGATGCTCAAGTCCTGTTATATACAAAGGTGTATGTAGTAAAATGACAACACTAATATAAAATGGCAAAATTTATTTATTAATTAATTTATTTACACCATTTTTACACTGCCTTTCTCACCCGAGGGGACTCAAGGCGGCATCATTGTTTCCTTCTTGGAGTTTCTTTGGAATATTTTTGAGCCATTGTTGATTGAAACTGTGGGTGCAGAATCCATGGATATGGCGGGTTGACTGCACAAATACTCCAAATAACATGTTTCAGATGTTAATCCTTAAGAATAGTTTATCATGCAAGCATCACTGACATCAAAGTGCTCTGATGACTGATTGGTTAATCTGCCATTTTATTTTAAAATACTGTACCAATTTATTGCTAAACAAATTTCAGTTCCAAATGGCAGAAAGTTTCAGAAGTTGTATTTGAAGAAACACTTTGGTTTACAATAGCTGTGGAATCACCTCTTACGTTGTTTCTAAAAGCTCAAAATGGGACCAAGACAGAGTCCAAGACAATCTGGATTTTATATGGCAGTGTAGAGAAGCTATCTGGTTGCTCTGGCTGGCTGCTGAATATTGTAGCTTGACCAGTGAACCATGCAGAATCTAGATTTCAAACATGCCTGGGGTTAAAGTGGCAAAGACACTGGGGAGCAATCAGCACAGGAAGTTAGTGGATTGATCCCTGAATCATTGATCATGTTTTCCAAAGCAAAAGAAGGTTGCATTCAATTATAAACTGCTTAACTGGTTTCTAATTAAAATAAAGGCACTAAATGTATACCATGGATATAAATATTAGAATCTGTACAGGCATGTAGTCATATTGATGCATTAGTGTTGGTGTTTTGCAGCAAGACAGATGTTAGTGATGTGGCAATAGTTATCCATCTAAACTTGTTTATAAGCATCTTCCCTTGGTGGCAGTTGTCACTAGAAGGCTTGTGTTCCCTGTTGTGGAACATAGAAAGGCGTCTTACATTAGTGGTCCACCTAGTTCAGTACTGTCTACACTTTCTGGCTACAGCTCTCGAGAGTAGACTTCTTTTCCAACACTATTAAAATAACAGGGTTTGAATTTGGAATTTTCTATATATAACCTGTGTGCTCTGTCATTGTACTACAACCTCTCTTTGCAAAATCAGTAAGAGAAATAGTACTGAAAAACATTTTGAATGAGTTTGGCATGAGTTCCAAACAATCTTTGGTAGTCATAGTGAGCAAACTAGAGGTAGCGGGTGGTTGTGTTGTTTCAGAGTGATGATTCCATTGTGTCTTATGGGAGCTACACTGAATTTTATGGCAGCTGTCCAAACTGCTGAACCTTGTTTTTAAAATAGTCTCAGCACTTTGGATAGCTCCCATAAGAGCTCCTTTGGATAGCTTCTATAAGATTTGCCACCCCAAAGTAATGAAGCACAATTACTCCCCGGAACATCCTTTCTCTCTCCCTCCCTCTATATAAAGGGCCATTAAGAGAATCACTCTTATAAGAGTTCAGTGTCTCTCTGAATTCTAAGGAATTAAGAAATGAAACACCCATGATTTGAGCAAGTCTGGAATTTACATGTGAAGTATATGCTGAAGCTACCAGTTTTCTTTTTAACTTTGTAATTGTTGGACAAAAGGAAACAGTGAATAATACCTGGTGTCCTCACTCAGTTACGAAACAACATCCAGTGAAGATTCAAGTTGTGAAGAGACCTCCTCTGAAGGGAATTCAGATAGTGAGACAGAGAGAAAGTGTGACAATGAAGAGCATAGATGGAGAGAAGATGGTGATGAAGGTGATGAAAATGCATCTGGAACTTCTCAGTGTGTAAAGCATGAAGATACTGATGGAAAAGAACTGGAGGAAACCCTCAGAGGAAGCATGCAGCCACACAAGGCAGAAAGGTAAGTAAGGCTCTGAATGAACATATAAAATTTGTACCGAAAAGGGATGTTTTCTGTTTTGCTTTCAGGTTTAGTAATATATGTTGAGAAAAATAATACAGTAGAGTCTCACTTATCCAAGCTAAACGGGCCGGTAGAAGCTTGGATAAGCGAATAACTTGGATAATAAGGAGGGATTAAGGAAAAGCCTATTAAACATCAAATTAGGTTATGATTTTACAAATTAAGCACCAAAACTTCATGTTATACAACAAATTTGACAGAAAAAGTAGTTTAATATGCAAAAATGGTATGTTGTAATTACTGTATTTATGAATTTAGCACCAAAATATCACGATATATTGAAAACATTGACTACAAAAATGGCTTGGATTATCCAGAGGCTTGGATAAGCGAGGCTTGGATGAGTGAGACTCTACTGTAATATTATAATGTAGTGTTTATTCCATCAGACTTCTGATGGCTGCTTATAAAGAAGTGAACTTGTCAGAATGTATTGTATCTCTTTTAATATGTATCATGCTTTTAGCTGCTTTCATTTTACTACCAGATTAGGGAAAAGTAGGGATATAAATATAATAATGACAATGAAGATGATAAATTTTAAGTTATAAAATATCTGCATGTAAAAGTTGTAGCTTTGTGCTATCTATGCATCTTGGGCAATAACATATGTACATTCTTGGATTTCTGCTGTATTACTTAGACAGCAAATGATACAGCCTTGTATTCCATTTTTATTGACTGGATTCTGGAATTGTGATGTAGAGAAAATAATCATGGATGTTGTATGATTTTTGGATCAAGATTGGCCATAAACTAAGAGAAGAGAAGACAATGAATGGTATATCAATCTCTATAAAGGCTAGTGCCCTTGTAGACAGTTTATCATTAGACCACTTATTCTCTGGCAAACGGGGTTTCTCTGGAAGAAAAACTTTCATGTGCTGGATATGACCGGTAAGCCATGCCCCATTCAGAACTAAGACTTGTCCACCATGTGCACCAGAACCATGGCTACAATCCAATATGAAGTTTCGTAATCTTAAAAGCTTGCAAATATTTTTTTTCATTTTCAGATTTAAACCCTCTGCAGATTTTCTGAAAGGTTGCCAGATCTTAAGCAAACACATTCCAGAAATAAGAAACACAAAGGACAAATTATTGGTATGGATATTTTTCAAACTGCGTCTTAACCATTTCTTTCTTTAAACTTTATGTTTTTTTAAAAAATCATATAAACATGATTATTTGTGAAAAAAAGGAATTCCATTGCACCTCTGAGAATATCCAAGACAAATAATTTTCTAGCATAAGTTTTGTGGACAACATTTCGCTTCATCATTGAGCTTTATGCTTCTAAAATTCTTTTTGTCAGTTTCAAAGGAGATGCAATTTTCTTATATCTCCTTATGCTGAAGCAGGCTAGCACAACTTTGTCTTTGAATACTGCTGTCATTTGTGAAGTCACACTGATGGATTACAGGCATGTTATGGTTAACTTCAAAGCTGCTACTTGCAAAATCAATACCAATTAAAGTTTGACCTAGATTGATGAGTAAAGTTATAGCTACAATAACCATAGCTACAATGACAAAGGTCTGTCATCCTAGCTACTTTGACTCCTTAAACCAGGTGGCATCCCAAACAAACTGCTTCATAGATGCTGCAGATGGGGGAGCAGCACTCTCCTGCTTGCAGGGTGCATTCAGACTGGCAGTCGGGACGTCTTTTGGGTTTTACTGCAATTGCTTCTCTCAGTGACCAGGAGAGCATTACAGCTATTGGGTTGCTGTGAGTTTTCCGGGCTGTATGGCTATGTTCCAGAAGCATTCTCTCCTGACATTTCTCCCACATCTATGGCAGGCATAGATGTGGGCAAAACGTTAGGAGAGAATGCTTCTGGAACATGGCCATACAGCCCGGAAAACTCATAGCAACCCAGTGATTCTGGCCATGAAAGCCTTCGACAACACATTGCAGTTATTATTTCTCATTGCGTTGATCTGCAGTGCAGCACAAATTTTTTAGTTGGGGCTCTGCCTGACCTAGGTTTTTGTAGTCACATTTGGTCATTCATATAAATCCAGCTACAATCTCATAAATACTGAACACAACACTGGTTATAGCATGTCGGATGAACCAAGAAGGAAGAAATTCATTCTACTTAGGAAGATCATGACCGCTTGTCAATTTTTTAAACCAGACCTGCAAAAATATAGTTTGCTGGTCTGCTGCAAGTAATAGTTAATAGTTTTTGCTGTTGGGTGCCTTCAAATTGTGGGTAATTGTGAATATAGAATCTGTGGATAAGGGGATCATCCTGCATTTTGTTTTAATTTGCTGTAAATTTCCTTGAATCCCATACTGCTAGAAAAGTCTCATGTTTGCCTGTTTGTCATTTTCAGAGGCATGTTTTGAGCACCATCAGCCAGGAGTGGTTCCGCATCTCAAGCAGAAAATCATCCAGCCCTGAAATAGTTGCTGCTTACCTCCGAGAAGTTGAAGTCATTCATCCCCAGCTTCAAAATATAGTTGTAAATTTAGCGGACGGAAATGGCAATACAGCACTTCACTATAGTGTTTCTCATTCCAATTTTCAGATTGTGAAACTTCTTTTAGAGACCGGTAAGAATCCTATAACCACATTTGAAGGGACTAAAAATACGTTTCCATTCATTGTGTTTTGATAATATTTCCTGAAACTGTATCTGTATACCTTTTCTTATAGTCAATTTTGTACTCATTTTCTTTTGCCTCAGTTGCTCTTGTTTTCTATCTGGGCATTGTGTCTTTTTTCCTTTTCCACACTATGCAATACCCTACCAATGATTTTTCCATTTCTTTCTGTTACATATCATTTGACTTCTTATTTATTACAAACATTCTGCCTTTCCTTTTAGGCTTTCTGTTAACTTGTTCTATCCCTAATTTTGGGATTTTGCTGAAGAAATCCCTGTTGAAGGACAGAGCCAGAAAGTAACTTGTCACAAACACCAAATTGCTTGTAATCAATTCCCTTTCTGCAACTACGTATGACTGAGGAGGCATTTACACTGTTGAATACAGTTTGACACCACTTTAACTGTTCAATGCTAAAGAATCTTTGGGATTTATAGTTTGGTAGGACATTAGCATATTTCAACAAAGATCTTGTAAAACTATAATTACAACTCCCAGGGTCACATAGCATGGAGTCATGGCATTTAAAGTGGTGTCAAATTGCTTTAATTTGAGAGTGGAGATACATATCGAGTTTTATTATGCTCGTAATAGGGTTTACTCCAGTCTTAATGCAGTTTTTTTTCATGTCAGGAGTGACTTGAGAAACTGCAAGTTGCTTCTTAGAATCATAGAATCATAGAATCATAGAATAGTAGAGTTGGAAGAGACCACATGGGCCATCCAGTCCAACCCCCTGCTAAGAAGCAGGAAATCACATTCAAAGCACCCCCGACAGATGGCCATCCAGCCTCTGCTTAAAAGCCTCCAAAGAAGGAGCCTCCACCACGGCCCCGGGGAGAGAGTTCCACTGTCGAACAGCTCTCACAGTGAGGAAGTTCTTCCTGATGTTCAAGTGGAATCTCCTTTCCTGTAGTTTGAAGCCATTGTTCCGTGTCCTAGTCTGCAGGGCAGCAGAAAACAAGCTTGCTCCCTCCTCCCTTTGACTTCCCTTCACGTATTTGTACATGGCTATCATGTCTCCTCTCAGCCTTCTCTTCTGCAGGCTAAACATGCCCAGCTCTTTAAGCCGCTCCTCATAGGGCTTGTTCTCCAGACCCTTAATCATTTTAGTCGCCCTCCTCTGGATGCTTTCCAGCTTGTCAACATCTCCCTTCAACTGTGGTGCCCAAAATTGGACACAGTATTCCAGGTGTGGTCTGACCAAGGCAGAATAGAGGGGGAGCATAACTTCCCTGGATCTAGACGCTATTCCCCTATTGATGCAGGCCAGAATCCCATTGGCTTTTTTAGCAGCCGCATCACATTGTTGGCTCATGTTTAACTTGTTGTCCACAAGGACTCCAAGGTCTTTTTCGCACACACTGCTGTCAAGCCAGGCGCCCCCCATTCTGTATCTTTGATTTCCATTTTTTCTGCCGAAGTGAAGTATCTTGCATTTGTCCCTGTTGAACTTCATTTTGTTAGTTTCGGCCCATCTCTCTAGTCTGTCAAGATTGTTTTGAATTCTGCTCCTGTCTTCTGGAGTGTTAGCTATCCCTCCCAGTTTTGTGTCGTCTGCAAACTTGATGATCATGCCTTCTAACCCTTCGTCTAAGTCGTTAATAAAGATGTTGAACAGAACCGGGCCCAGGACGGAGCCCTGCGGCACTCCACTTGTCACTTCTTTCCATGATGAAGACGACGCATTGGTGAGCACCCTTTGGGTTCGTTCGCTTAGCCAATTACAGATCCACCTAACCGTAGTTTTGTCTAGCCCACATTTTACTAGTTTGTTTGCCAGAAGGTCGTGGGGGACTTTGTCGAAGGCCTTACTGAAATCCAGGTACGCTACATCCACGGCATTCCCTGTATCGACCCAACTCGTAACTCTATCGAAAAAAGAGATCAGATTAGTCTGGCATGACTTGTTTTTGGTAAATCCGTGTTGACTATTAGCAATGACCGCATTTGTTTCTAAGTGTTCGCAGACCACTTCCTTAATGATCTTTTCCAGAATTTTGCCTGGTATTGATGTGAGGCTGACCGGACGGTAATTATTTGGGTCGTTCTTTTTTCCCTTCTTGAAGATAGGGACCACATTCGCCCTCCTCCAATCTGCTGGGACTTCTCCTGTTCTCCAAGAACTCTCAAAGATAATTGCCAGTGGTTCTGAAATAACTTCCGCTAGTTCCTTCAGTACTCTTGGATGTAGCTGGTCTGGCCCTGGGGACTTGAATTCGTTTAGAGTGGCCAGGTGTTCCTGGACAACTTGTTTCCCTATTTGGGGTTGGATTTCCCCCAATCCTTCGTCCATTCCATGTTGCTGAGGTTGAAGATGGCTTTCTTTTTGTGAGAAGACCGAGGCAAAGAAGGCATTAAGTAGTTCTGCCTTTTCCCTGTCCCCTGTCGCCATCACCCCATCTTCTCCTTGCAATGGCCCTATCGCCTCCTTTTTCTTCCTTTTTCTACCAACGTAAGCAAAAAAGCCTTTTTTGTTGTTTTTTATGTCCCTGGCAAGCCTGAGCTCATTTTGCGCTTTAGCCTTGTGAACCTTTTCCCTACAGGTGTTGGCTATACGTTTGAATTCTTCTTTGGTGATTTCTCCCCTTTTCCACTTCTTGTGCATGTCACTTTTGAGCTTTAGCTCAGTTAGAAGTTCTTTGGACATCCATTCTGGCTTCTTTGCACTTGTCTTATTTTTCTTCTTTGTTGGCACTGTTTGCATTTGCACCTTGAGTATTTCACTTTTGAAAAACTCCCATCCATCCTTAACTCCCTTGTTTTTTAATATCGGCGTCCATGGAATGCCGCTCAGTAATTCCTTCATTTTTTGGAAGTCAGCTCTCTTAAAGTCCAGAAAGCATGTTTGACTTGTCTTAGTTTCAGCATTCCTTTGTATAGCAAACTGCAGGAGCACATGGTCACTTGCCCCTAAGGATCCAACCACTTCAACTGTATTGATCAGGTCTTCCACATTTGTTAAGATTAGATCAAGAGTTGCTGATCCCCTTGTTGCCTCTTCTACCTTCTGGACCATAAAATTATCTGCAAGGCAAGTGAGGAATTTGTTGGACTTTGTACTCTTGGCTGAGTTTGTTTTCCAGCAGATATCGGGATAATTGAAATCGCCCATGACTACTATATCTCTTCTTTGTGCCTGTTTGGTCAGCTGTGTGTGAAAGCTGTTCTGGTGTGAAAGACTTGGGCATCTGCAAGGACATTGCCCAGGGGATGCCCGGATGTTTGATGTTTTACCATCCTTGTGGGAGACTTCTCTCATGTCCCCAAATGTGAAGCTGGAGCTGACAGAGGGAGCTCACTTGCTCTCCCTGGATTTGAACTGATGACCGGTCAGTCAGCAGTCCTGTCAGCACAAGGGTTTAACCCACTGCACTGCCGGGGGCTCCCTTCATGCAGCGTGTAACTGTGATTTCGACTTATTTTTATAGTAGAAGAATGTGGCTTTACTCAACGGTAAGAAACATCACATGAGTCTAGTGCTGGCTCATATTATGCTCATGCAAAAGGTATTACGTTTTTTAAAAACATGGCAGTTTTTTGATGTAAATGTATCGATAGCTAACTGTCATGGTGGGAGTAGTGGATTCAGTCCTATAATGGTAGCTATGAGTAACGTTTCCAACTTAATATTAAGGATGCTTCATATGACAAAACATTTGTAGTATCTTTACATCCTGATTCAAATGGAGTTTATAATTTTAAATAGATACGTTTTAAAATGTAAGTATAACAGTAGCGAACTACTTGGGGATCTCAGTCCTATAATGGTAGCTAATTGCTGGTTGAAAGTGTCTTTTGAAACTTTATACTAGTGATGCTTCATATTGTGAAGCAGTTGTCGTGTCTTTACATCTAGTCACCTGGAAGATTGATTCACTGTGCACTGGGTTACTGGATTGTGCCTTCCCAATTGATTCTCTGGATGTTTTAGACTTCAACTCCCAGAATTCCTTTCCATCGGCCTGGCTGGTTTGTGTTTCTGGGAGTTTCTGGGAGTCCAAAAACACTGGAGAATCAAAGGTTTCATACACTGCCATTGATAATCAGTCAGCCAAATCTGTGAAAAGTCTGGAGTTTTGTTACAGAGACATTCTAGTCGTGCATAGAAACATGGTGAGACATGGCAACAGGCACTTGCCAATAGTTTTAGATTTCATATAAATCCCTACATCTACAGTAACCTTGATGCACCAGTATCCAATTATATACTTTCTGACTGGTGTTCCGCATTTCCAAACGTTCCACTCTAGTGCAAAAAGGTTTTAGTCTTGTTTAGACCTGAACAAATGCACCAGTGATGTCTGAAACATCCAGCTGATATCCTTGTTTATTGTCTGTCGAAAGTACAGCTAATCCTGAAAGTCAGTTTTATGCTATATTGTTCCAGAGGTATGTGTTGATTAACACCAGCTTTGCAAACTATCTTTCTGCTGAGGCAACAGTGAGAGGTATGGCATGAAATAGCCTTGTAGATAGCTTCCTTGTGGGTTGTATTTCAGAGGAAGGAACAGACAAAGCCACCTTTGAATATTCCTTGCCTAAGAAACACCTATGAAACTCATGAGGTCCCCATAAGTTGACAGGTGTCTTGAAGGCACATAAGCACACACAAAGGATGATGAAGTCTTAACTAAAAAGAACATAATGGGCAGAAAAAATATGGAAGCCCTGTTTTAACAAAAGGAAGGTAAAATGGCTGGAAAGATTTCTTTTTTCTTCACCTTTTAAACAGAACCCTTTTGAATATTCAGGTAAAGATAAAGGTTCCATCTTGATATTAAGTCTAGTCAAGTCCAATTCTGGGGGTTGGTGCTCATCTCCATTTCTAAACCAAAGAGCCGGCGTTGTCCGTAGATGCCTCCTAGGTCATGTGGCCGTCATGATTGCATGGAGCTCCATTACCTTCTTGCTGAAACTGTACCTATTGATCTACTCACATTTGCATGTTTTCAAACTGCTAGGTTGGCAGAAGTTTGGGCTAACAACAGGAGATTACCCTGTCCTACAGATTCGAACGCTGACCTTCTGGTCAGCAAGTTCTTTAGCTTTGCGGTTTAACCCACTGCGCCATCATAGTTTTAATTTCATTTCTCACTGCTGCTTCTCCACCCCTGATTCTGAGATGCTGTCTTGATTTATATTATATTTTAAGACACTCCAACAATGTAAACTTATAAGCAAGTTAGCTTTCAAGTATACCCAGACCCTATCTACACTGAACATTTAATGCAGTTTTTATTGGTACTGAAGAAAATAGTTTCATTTAGCAGATGATTATATAGAAAACCAGTTTGAAGCCTGGTGACTGCACAATCCACAGAACACTGATGGACATGAAGGGCTTTTTAATGTGCCTTTGTGGGAGCTCGTTATTTGGCTGCTGCAGTTTGAAGCTAGCCCCAACTACATTAAATGGTCAGTGTAGATGGGGCCATAGTAGGGTTTAAAATATCCAAATAGCTAGCTATGTGTACAATTACACTATTTGCAATGCAAAGTGGGGGTGTTTTTGTCCTCAGGGATTTAATTAACCTTTTTCCATGCGAAGGAGGGGGGGGGGGGTTGAGAGACAAAAAAGGAGTTTGGCAGAACTGCATGAACATTAGGTACTGTGGAACTGATCCAAATAACAACAACAACAACAACACAGATAAGCTTAGTGTGTAGTGGCAACAGAGAGATGCAGATGGGGAGAACCACACCAGGTGATGTCAACAGAGGGGATATTACCAAAATGAATATATTTCTTGTTCAGGGTTTTTCGTATTTTAAAAATCCTTGTAGTTAGATAGAACCACAAAAATATTTAAATATATCTTCAACTCTAAAACTCTATTTACCTTTTGAACATTTGAATACATTCAAAGCTCTCATTATTACCCAATTACAATGATAGTGCAAATCACATGGATCCGTCTGGACATGCTACAAGTATGTGCTGTTGTTTTCATTGCTGCTGGTTTTTAATAGTTGCTGATTTTGTCAAATTTTCTGGTTTTTTAGTTACAATACTGTGTTATGGTCTGGAACAGGAGGAGGACTTTGAGGGTGACATCATGAGTTACCTCACCAACCCTGCTGACACCATTGTCACCATTATGTAGGGTCCAGTCGAACCTGTTTCGCAGCCCTATTAATATCACCCCCAGTACATATGTTTTAAGATTTTATGTATTTAGTATACATATCCATATCTATGCAGCAAACTTACTTTCAAGAGCAGCATGCATACTTTCAAATACACATCTGGCTGATTATAAACTTGTTCCGTTCTCACTGTACTTGACTGTCCATTATAATCAAGGACAGATTTGCAAGGCTTTAAAAGCCTAAAAAGAACTGCTTTCTAAATGATTGGCCTGTTAGGTCAGATGTGAAAGAGTAAAATGCCCTGTGAGATTTTTATCCAGCAAACATGCATGTATTTTCCAGCAAGAACAAAGGCATTCTTTGATTTCCTGGCTGGCACGCAAACCTGTAAAATGTTAGGAAAATGGCATATTATCATATATGTCTATAAATCAATTGTTGCACTAAAACTTCCAAGTTAGTCCAGAATACTGAGACAAAGTTGTTTTGTTCTCTTAATGGATGCCTCAGGCAATCATATTCAAAGCTATGCATTGAGTTTAAATGCTCATTCATTTCAAGTCTATGAAAGACGGAAAACAGTAACTTGCTCTGGAGTGCTAGCAGTGATGCTTGTCTCTAGCTGGCTGCAATTCTCCAAGAAGAGGTCATTCTCAACCCTGTTACTTGAGATCTTTTGTTTGGAGAAGTCAGAGGTTAAATCAAGGGCTGTAATATGTGAGAAGTATGTGTTCTGCCACTTATCTCATCCTTCTACCTCTTTCCTACATTTTCTGTACCATTGTAGCCAAAGCATAACAACATAAGAGGACAATGAAACTCCCCACATCACACTGAGGTCCTGAATCTGGGCGACAGTGGGAGGATTTACTAGGCAGCATGGCAAATTTGTGGGGCAGTGGGGGAAATCATTGTCCTGCGCCCCACATTGCCCACTGTGCCACTTTGCCCATCACACAGGGAAAAGTGTTGTCACCCCTTCTATCTAATGAGATCTTTAGAAGCCTCCTGTGTTCTCTGGGCAGCTTCCTAGGATGTTGCCAGGACACTTTCTGTATGGAGCCCTGTTGGAAGTAGCTTTGCTTCATATGATGGGCTCCGTTGGGCTCCGTTGAGGAAGCATCCTGGAAGTGTCCGAGGATACTTCTCAAAGATAATGTGTTGAGGACCTTAGCCATAGTTGGAGTGAGGTACTGCAAATATTTCAGTGGGTTCACAGTGGGTATAACTAACTCAAGATCTCATACTATATGCATACTCCTACTTTCTCCTAAGTAGTATTGTAATTGTGTTTACCTGTATTACATGCTATATTAGTGGTTTTCAACCTGTGGATCCCCAGGTGTTTTGGCCTACAACTCCTAGAAATCCCAGCTAGTTTACCAGCTGTTAGGATTTCTGGGAGTTGAAGGCTAAAACATTTGGGAATCCACAGGTCAAGAACCTCTGTGCTGTATCGTATCTGTAAAATACAAAGCTGCATAGTTTCTTAAACTCTTGTACTGTTCTCAAAAACTGTAGCTTATGTTGTGCTGGGAACAAAACATTCTCACTATTTGTAGGAATTTTTGATGTGCCATTCTTTATCCTATCTCAGTTTCTCAAAGGCCATGGACTCCAAATTCAGCCTTAGTTGGGAAAATGGTATTACAATAGGTACTGAATGAAACCTGTCTTCCTCACAGGTGTACCTGCTAATATAGTGGGTTAGATTCCAAATATTACTTCAGATTGAACTGCTTGCCATCCCTAATTTTGCCTAAAACATATTGACACTTTCATTTATTAAGCATGCAACAGTGTTAGGCCTAAAATATGCAAATGTTTAAAATGATTGAATAAAAAATTCCAGAATACAACACTGAGAAATGGTGTCACTGTAGCAGAGCACTCTGAAGTGAAATGCTTTAAAGAAGTGGTTCCCAAACTTTTTTTGACCAGGGCCCACTTGACCAGAGCCCACTTTGACCAGGACCCACTTGAATAGGGATCACTTTGACCAGGGGGCAGTCTCCAACATTAGTATCAAAAGGATTACAAATCTGTTTTTTTGGTTAACTTTAGATTTGGATTGGTTATTTGGAGTGCAGATTCAGAAAATGGCATTGGATAGACCCCATCAGCTCTAGTTTCTGATACAGAACATATGCCATCCAATAGTTGCCATCTGCTTGCCCACAGAAACCCATATTTAATAATCTAGAGCGGAAGTAGTCTATCCAATGCAATGGTCAGGTCTGTGGAAAGGAATGGAAATAAAATTAATAAAAGAAAATAAATAAAGAGGAAGGAGGTTCGCAGACCGGATTTTCGTTCTTGCATCCCACTGCTGGGTCGTGACCCACAGTTTGAAAACCACTTCTTTAAAGCACGTTACACCTGCATATGTAAAGTATAGGCATCTCCTGCTTATTCAATAGGTTTATGACATGCACAGTGTTGAAAACCAAAAGTAATTGAAATACAGAACTCAACCTTTTTTATATTTCGCCAATTCATTTTGACTTCTAAGAAAATAAATGACACACTTCTGAATGTGTGTAAAATAACACAGTCAATTGAGAGAAAAAGTTGTGCTTGGTTATACAGTACAAAAAGTTATGGAAACATGATAAAATACATTGAAATAATGGACTATAGTTTCAAGACCTGGGTTCTGGTTATACCAGTAATTGAAAAGGTTCAAACAAGTGGCTGGTCCAAACATGGCCTGTCAAAATGTGGGGGAATACCTTTGTATCAAACACATCTTGTAAATCATCTTAAGTCATTCATGGGTTGCTATATTTCGCTAGATAGTTTTGTAATCTACTGACTTCAGCTGAGACATGATAAAAATGTGACTATTTGCAGAGTCCTTAGGGCCAATTTGCACTTCACAGAAATGTAATGTAAGAGATTTTCCCCATGCAATAATGGAAGAGTTTTCCAAGTTTTTGTAGCCATCTCCCATTAATGGTATAGTCAGTAAATGTAACTTTAGGGATGAAAGTACAGTGAATCAGAAACTTCTAGTTTTGCCACCCATCCTGTTTAGCTTTTGATCCTTCTCCATTCAATTGTATAAATAAATAAAACATGGAAAGGAGTTCAATTAATATTTATCCAAAATAATAGATGGTGAAAACAAAGTGAATAATTCCTGTTAGACACTTATGAGAGTTGTGTTTCTTCTGTAGGTGTCTGTGATGTGGACCATCAGAATAAAGCTGGTTATACAGCAGTAATGATTACACCTCTAGCATCAGCTGAGACCGATGAAGAAATGGAAGTGGTTACAAAGCTTTTGAGAGAAGGCAATGTTAACATAAGAGCAAGCCAGGTACGTTAAAGTTTATCACCATGTTTTACATTTTAGACAGTGATTCCATAATTCCATAATTTCACAGCCATTGCCCAGAAATCTTGAACTGTACTTATCATAAAGCAGAAAACCCCAGTTAACTACATACACCACAAAACTACATGACCACTTGTTGCACAACATTGAGGATTTTGCCCTACATCCTTGTGTGCAACATGGCCATTTTCTACAAAAGAGCAGCAACAGTACACAAAAAAGTTAGATAACAAAATGTTGCACAAAATAAGCAATGTTGCACAACAAAAGCATGTGGCTATTTGTTGTGGAACATTTCTGTTTTCAATGTAAAAACAACAATGTTACACAACAAAAACCAACAATGTTTCACAACAAAACCACCTGTAGCTGCACTTCATTTGGCCTAAATTTCTTTTTTTCCTGCTTCACAATTTGGCTAGTACAACTTTCAGATTAGGACTATAACCATGACACTGAATGCTTCATCACATTGTCTGTACAGTGGAACCTTGACTTAATAGCATGCCAACTCAAGAGTGTTTTGAGCTAAGAATTGTTGCTCGGCTGAGGTTTCATTTTGACATAAAAGCAGCATTTTGAGTTATGAGCTAGCACTAGAGGAAGTGCTGACACCAGAGTACAGGGCTTTAGGGCTTCAGTGGCTTGTGCTTCAGTGTCTGGTGCTCTTTGGGAGGTTGCTATCCACTTTAATCTTGTCCACTTTGAGGAACTTTGGGTTAGTTGATTTTGTGTGGTGTTTATTCCTAGCATGTTCGGCCTCATGAAAAGAGAGAGGGAAAGGGAGCAAGAGAGGGAGGGAGGCTGGAATGAGTCTCAGTATGAAGAAAACGATGCTTCTGTCTCTTCACTTTGTGCTTCCTCGCTACAATTTTGTGCTTCTACCATTATAAAGTTGATCTTTCTTTTTTTATTGTTCCATGTGAATGTTCATTTATACATTATTTGTTATTTATAAAGTTCATTTTCTTATTTAAAAGCACATAACAAAAATGGGGGGGGGGGGTCAGGGGGCCGGAACGGATTAATAGGATTTCAATGTATTTCAATGGGAAAATTCACTTTGAGATAAGAGTAGAGTCATGGAATGTATTAAACTCTTAACTCAATGTATCACTGTATATCTAAATGAATTTCTTTACTTTCCTTAAGGATATAGTGAAAAACAATGTATGTGAATGAAGCATATCCTCCCAGGAAGCTGTTTTTTGTGCATAGTAAAAAAGGCTGCAAAACGGCATAGTTTCTCAAATTCTTGTGCAATTCTCAAAAACTGCAGCTTATATTGTGTTAGGGAAAAAAAGCCCTCACAATTTGCTGGAACTTTTGACATGCCATCTTTTTCTTCCCACGTCATCTTCTCAGGGGATCAGGAAATTAAATTCAGCCACAGTTGGGCAACTAATATATTTCTGTTCCATCCCTAGGGTCTAGTCAGTGCTTTTACTATGCAATTACAAGGCTCCTACTGCTTGTATAAAACTTGAGTGGTCATACACACACCATTTATTTCACTTGCACAACAATTTCATTTCTTTCACTTGCAAAAACTTCAACATGTAGAACCACTTCTGAATTAATTGCAATAGCAAAGATGGTTGCTTTTGAAGTTGTTAACCTTCTAAAAACAAGATGTGAAAGGGAGGATTAAGATACAATTTTGTGCTTCCAAACCAAGGATGCTGTAACAAGGCCACAGAGCACTGACAGCATTCTACAGTTAAATTGATAGGATTTATACTAGGAACTGTACTGAGCAGGAATATGAACTCTACAATAATATTCAAAATCACTTAATAGTTCAAAATCTAATTATGCTGTAGCAAAATTGTCTTTTATGGAATTAAGCTAAGAGAGTTCACTCTTTAAAGCACTGTTAAATCCTTGCATCTTATTTTAATTTTCTTTCTCAGGGAAGCTATAGGTTCTCAACCTGTGGGTCCCCAGGTGTTTTGGCCTGCAACTCCCAGAAATCCCAGCCAGTTTACCAGCTGTTAGGATTTCTGGGAATTGAAGGCCAAAACATCTGGGGACCCATAGGTTGAGAACCACTGCTATAGGTGATTGTCCTACAGAAGAAATGTTTTCTCCCTTGTCATTCAATATAATAGCTACTACCTTGAGTACCTTTTGGAGCCGCTTCTCAGTTTTGTGAGTTAATTTTGTTCAAACAGTGTGGGAACATATATTCATTACAGAACTAAAGGTCATAAGTCTTCTGTTTTCCTTGCATGCTTCACCACATGGTGAAGATGCCTCTGTATTCTGAGATATACTGAAAGGAATAATACACAAAAACTGATGAGAACTCTTTTTTTCTGGACTTCCTAGGGAGGACAGACTGCCTTAATTCTGGGAGTGAGCCATGATAGGGAAGATATGGTTAAAGCCTTGCTGTCATCTGGTGCTGATATAAATCTCCAGGACGACACCGGCTTGTCACCACTGATGGTTGCTTCTCAGTATGGCAATATGGATATAGTAAAGCTTCTCTTGGACCATCCAGGCTGTGATACTACACTAAACGACAAGGTGAGGATGCCTGCCAATATTCTTTGAAATGGTGTCTGATTCCCAGTTTTTACTTCTAACCGTATCCCTGAAATTCTTTTAATTGGTGTAAACCTTTGGACCATTCTGGCTTTCATATTCTTCTCTATTATATGGAGTGGGTGTTTTTCTTTCTTTCTTCCAAAACCTAGAATTTCAATTTATAAAACTGTTTCTGGGATCTCACCATACATTGAGGAAGTCATAGAACAATAAGGTCTCCATACAATCAAGTGAGCCTGAATTGGTTGGATTTGGAGTAACTGGTGGCTTACATGTCAGTAAAACAATGACTATTAGTGAAACTAGGCTATTCTGGTGTAAATCTGGCCTAGAGCAGCACCCAGATTTAGTTCATATATGCTGAATCCCAGGCAGGTGTCCAGATGAGCCAAAACCACATCAATCATGCTGGGCTGTCACCTTGTCCTCCATATCACGGCCACTATTCCTTGGCAGCCACAGAACTCTGGCTGAGCATCTGGCCATGACCTGTTGTGTATACTTATGTCAGAATAGGGGACCCACACCATTAGCAAGAAAGAAGTGAGGACAACCCCCTCCTTACTGGTCTTCAGGCATGCCATTCTGACATCAGCAGATGCAACCACAATGGCCAGGTGCTTGCAGGGAACTCAGTGACTAATGAGAAGCAGAAGCAGCAATGACATGGGAGGAAGCCATCCCCTTCCCCCTGTACTGATCAACACAGGGAAAGGATGATTGTAGTAACATCTGTCAGGACAGGATACTTGGGAGTTTCCACCAAACTCCAGAGTATTCGCCAACTTTGCCTAAAGAGGGGCAAAGTCAATTTAAGGCATGAAAACCTAGGATAGTCCCCGGAAGTTGTGTATAATGGAGACAGACTGCAGTGAATTCAGCTAGACAAGCCCAATGAAATTGCACTGGATTGAATGTATTTTCGAAGGATTGCCAGAATCACTGGGTTGCTGTGAGTTTTTTGGACTGTATGGCCATGGTCCAGAAGCATTATTTTGTGACTTCTCTGGGTTGTGTTCTAAATTTTCCAAATAGGTTCAGCAGCTTGAATGACGCCTTTAAAGCTTGAGCTAAAATCTGGAATATAGGTTTTACATTCTCTGATGCATTGTGCCGAGAGCTACTAACTAAAACTGGGTAAAATTTAGTCCTATGACTACTAGTCCAGGTAGATGAAATATGCATCTGCTTTTGTAGTTTGCTTTACGTTAGAAAACGTTTGTTTATCCCAATCAAAGCTAGAGTGAATGCTATAATAAATGAGCTCCAGATGAGCCTTATCAAGCTTGTAGTGAAACTGTCTGGCTTTTAAGCAGACTTTTCAACCAAACAGCTCTGAGTAAAGGCCACGACTTGGAAAGTGCCTTTAATTGCATGCACATGGATGCAGCTGGGAACCATCAACATCTCCTCCAAGAAAGACTTTGTGTTTATTCTACATGAAATGTGGGGCTTGCTTTGTGAATGAAGAAACAATTCAAAGACTCAGGTTCTGAATTTTTTTAGTTCATTTGATGATCTTTGGATTGGTCTGTAAAAATGGGGTCAATAAATTTAAAAAGTACTATTCTGCACTACTTCCAAGGTACCTAATGTACAATACTATCCCTGAAAGTTGCTGATTCGTAATTGTAATGACACGTCACCAAACAGACTGAGCCTTTGCTTCTTAGCAAGCCCTTTATTGTTATCCTTGTTGTTAGGCCATATTTTCCTTTAGCAACGTGTTCTCTGGGAAATGTAGATGGCCAAGCATAATAATAATCTTTTGTTTTCCCTCTGTAGGCTGGAAATTCTGCTTTGTCCATGGCTTTGAAATCTGCCCACGTAGAAATTGCAGAGATCCTCCAATCCCACAAACAGCACAGTTGGCCTCTGAATACATAAAAGGAAATGAGAAAGCATATCTGCAGAAATGAGAAACTGATATTAAAAGACTCATTCTTTTAGCCAACGTGTAACCAATTTGTATGCCAATGATCATAGCTGATAACTGCTGATGTATCTACTTAAGGAAAGGAGGGATAATGTCAGATATTTGGACACATTTTGAATAGTTGAGTGATTCCCTTAAGTCTGCTTTTATGGTCTTAATCTATAGCTATTAGCACAAATGATGCTTAGATTACTGCATTGCCTTTACTTATATTCACTGTACTTCCAGAAGTTTTGTGTCTTCTTAAGCATTAGTAGCTTTGAGCTTATTTTTGATTTCTCAAAGCATAACTTTTGGATAAGCACAGAGAAGTGATTTACTAGACTGTGAGGATAGTTCTTTGTTTTCCAATCACCCAATCGCTACATAAGGGCAAAGTGCTTTCAGATATCAAGCCGTGCCAGATTCAGTGATGATGTAGTTACATGGGGTGGTTGTGAGATGTGTAGAGTATGAGGTCATCTGATATCAAGATAAAGCTAGACATAGATGCCTTTTTGATGAGTAAATTCTGTTTTGATTCCTTAATTTCTTACTGAGCCAGGTACACTACAATTCTGATCACTCCTAAAAGCCCACTATTTTTTTCTATGAAAGGGAACTCAGAAAGTACCCATCCTTCTCCATACCATGGAAGAGCAGAAGGTCACATTAGGAACAAGGGACAACCACTAGTACAGTACCACCAGTTCTTGTAGGTGCTTCCAGACTGAAGTCATAGAACATGTTCTCAGTATTATTCCAAGGGCCTTGAGTAGTACCAGTTGCACCGAAACTCATACCTAGGAGCCTAGACATTACTTCAGAGTGGATTGTATCACAGAAGGGACTAGGATCTGGAAAAGGTGTCCTCTACTGCCTTCTTCATTGCTTTATCGTTCCAGAGGTTCTCTCAACTTTCTGGAACATACTATAGTAGTGTGTATGATGGTTGAAATCTAAAAAATTCCATTCTACAAGCTGCGTTTTGTTTTATAATGATGCTTCCAATTCATGCCACAGCATGAAATAGTTTTTAAAAACCACTAATGTGTAGAATTATTTGTTACTTTATAGTTGACTGAGATCCTGCATCATCACGTTCTGCATGATGGAATTATACCCTGCCCTCACACTTCCTGTCCCAGACATTTAATGGTTGTGGGGAGCGTGTAAGACACATTCTTGCTATGTTCCTATAGGTTCCTGTGTTCCTACATATTAATGCATGACACATAGAGATTCTCTGGGGGTCTTACAGCATAATATTGACATGTGTCCAGTCACAAAAACACTGCAGGATGGTGTGTGGCTGCACCCAGCCACTCTCCAGCCACTAAATAGCCAAGTAAACCATAGGTGACAGGTGAGTTCTCCTTACAGCAGTGGTTCCCAACCTTTGGGCCTCTAGTTGTTTTGGACTTCAGCTCCCACAGTTCCTTACAGCTGGTAAGCTGGCTGGGATTTCTGGAAGTTGAAGTCCAAAACACCTGGAGGTCCAAAGGTTGGGAACCACTGCTGCAATCCAGGTGAGTTGGATTGTTAGGGGATCATTGCACAAGGGAACTAATGAATATCACCCCCTGAAATAACCTTAAAAAGACATACATAGACGTAATTGCAGTTGAAACCAGTGTATGTCACCAACAGGATGGCAGCCAATTTTATGGTACTTGTTAGTTCATGAGTAAATCTATAGTGATACATTACTTTAAAAAAAGACTCAAAAATACAACAGTGAACAGAAATGGCCAAAATTCTCTACTCCCTACCCCAACTTTCTAGGAGGGATAAATGAATGTTATTCATTACACTCGTTTTATTCAAAGTAACAGCACAGGTCAGTGTGCAGCTTTGCACAAATAACATTGTTGTCCCCTCTTACTCTCTTCAAAAGTAACACATTCTCTAAATAATATTTGTGTATGTAACATGGTACTAGTAAGCACAGCTTTTCTCTGGTCTCCAGATCAGCCATTTCTATGAGATGTGCCTTTGAGTTAATTGTGGTGTATGTTTGCTTGCCCTTACTAACAGCCAGTGATCTAAGGGAAGGGCTGTAAAATGCACAGCTTGATGATAGCACATCATACATTGTCCAAGAAGGGGATGATACATTCAAATATAGAAACTGAAAGTCCCGCATATATCTCTTATAGCATATGGTTTTTTTCCCAGTTTGGCTACAAGCACAGTAGTAAAGCAATATTTTTAAAAATGTTTTTAAACTTTAAATAACAAGTGTCTCAACGCATGCCTTAATTAAATTGTAAATTGTATTGTGCTATTTATTGACTACTGTAAGTCAGCAATTATTCAATATACATCAACAAATATAGATTGGATAGATTATGTTAAAACATTCTCAAGTGAATTTGGTTTATATACTAGCATAATTGAAAGCTAATTATTTAGATCAAGTTGGGCAGAAATAAACTGGAATCAACTGGTAAGTCACCATTGGCCCTTAGATCCTACACAAGTATAGTGCTATAATTCCCTTTTAACTGCCATGCCAATGTCCTATGGAACACCAGTGCTTGTATTTTAAGGAGAAGCATTTAGTATAAGTATTTCAACCAGAGGACTTCTCAAATGTTACACTATAGATCTCAGAAATCCAAAGGATGCAATGGATTATAACATTTAATTGTGTAGAGTAAGAGGATCCCATGTGATTTTCCAGAGATCTGCATGGAGTTTAGCACCAGTGATAGCAATGACAACAATAACATTGCTGGTTGCTTTAAGTTTGGAGAAGATGAGAAATAGATTAGTGTGCAAAATATGTATTTGAACTGCAGTTTTGGTACTAACTATCACTTTCTGGGCTGAGCATGCCCAATTTGTTCTACAATTCTGTGTCCATTTTCTAGAGACCCTTCTTTGTTCATAACTCTGGGTCTTGATGTTTCAGAGAAAAATGAAATCAAGCCCATAAATCTGAAGTCTGCCTACTCTTGATTGGGAAAAGCAGTTGAATGTATCAGACCCAAAGGCATACACATATACAGAAACACATAAACATAACAGCCTATATCTTCATAAAGCCCAAATATGATATTTTTGTATCCCTTTGGAATTACCATACATATTGTTCTCTCATGTTTCTCAATTGAATATGAATTAACCAGCCAAGTGGAAACTTTGGAAGTGAATCTTTTCACTTGAAGTTTATTCTCAGCGAAACCATTGTGATATAATATGCTGCCTTTTTGTGTTGAGTGAAGCACAAAGAACAACATGACTATCCTAAACTTCGTTGTGAGAATCGTCATTATCTGAGACATTTTCATAATTGAGTTCTATAGTGCTATTTCGCATTATGGCTTCATATGGACGGTTCCTTTTGGGCAAACGTCTGTTCCCTGATTTCATCAGGCTTAACTACTGGAAATCCCAAACTTGGTAGATGGAAATCTGTTATAGAAACTGAGCTGCCATATTGTTCTATTTACTGAATAACCTTCCAACCACAAAAGAACCAAACTTCTTCCGTAGGTCTGGCAGCCTTCCAAAACTTACTCAAAATGTACACAGAAGTCAGACCATCCTTGATTTTCCATTGTTCAGGAACATTCTGTAGGCCAAGAATTGCACAACCATTCTCATTAGAGCCTCCTCCTTTTTGTTTGTAAACAATGTTATTAAACTGATCATTTAATTTGAACTTTATGATTATATTATCTGGTTTGTAAATGCCATACTTGAAGCCAGATAATTTGGTGGATGGGATGCATGTCAAGATCTCTCTTGCTTAACATTTTGAATGGTGTTTGCTGCAGGCATTGTTTCACAGCCACCTATTGTTTTATGCAAATAAATTAAATGGTAAAAGTAGCTACAGTGCTATATGCGAACAACTTTTGGAAGTCAGTTTGTCTTTGTTAAGCAGGAGTGGTATTATCTAAGTTGGGTGAGCAAATTATCCATTAACTGCATGCAATTCCCAGGGTCAGATTTGTGCCTCTCCAGGCATCATTCAAATGTATATATAGAGGGGGGAGAAGCACAAAAAATGAAATTTTTTGCCCATGATTGTCTCCGAGGCTGTAGAGGGGATTCCACTATGGCTTGCTGAGAGTTCTCTGGGCTGTATGGCTATGTTCCAGAAGGCTGAGTGAAGGAAGACACTTTTGAACTGTGGTGTTGGAGGAAAATTCTGAGAGTGCCTTGGACTGCGAGAAGATCAAACCAGTCCATATTCCAGGAGATAAATCCGACTGCTCACTGGAGGAAAGGCTATTCGAGGCAAAGATGAAGTACTTTGGCCACATAATGAGAAAACAGGAAAGCTTGGAGAAGAGAATGATGCTGGGGACAATGGAAGGAAAAAGGAAGAGGGGCCGACCAAGGGCAAGATGGATGGATGGTATCCTTGAAGTGACTGGCTTGGTCTTGAAGGAGCTGCGGGTGGCAATAGCCGACAGGGAGCTCTGGAGTGGGCTGGTCCATGAGGTCACGAAAAGTCGGAAATGACTGAATGAATAAACAACAACACAACCATGTTCCAGAAGCATTTTGTCCTGATATTTCACCCACATCTATGGCAAGCATCTTCAGAGGTTGTGAGGTCTGTTGGAAACTAGGCAAGTGGGGTATGTATGTCTGTGGAATGCCCAGGGTGGGAAAAAGAACTTTTGTCTGTTTGAGGCAAGTGTGAATGTTGCAATTGATCACCTTGATTAACATTTAATGGTCTTGCTGCTTCAAAAGCTGGCTGCTTCCTGCCTGAGGGAATCCTTTGTTGGGAGGTGTTAGCTGACCCCAATTGTTTCTTGTCTGGAATTCCCATTTTCTGAATGTTGTTCTTTATTTACTGCCCTAATTTTAGAGTTTTTTTAAAAAAAAAATACAGTAGAGTCTCACTTATCCAAGACTCGCTTATCCAAGGTTCTGGATTATCCAAGGCATTTTTGTAGTCAATGTTTTCAATGTATCGTGATATTTTGGTGCTAAATTTGTAAATACAGTAATTACAACATAACATTACTGTGTATTGAACTACTTCTTCTGTAAAATTTGTTGTATAACATGATGTTTTGGTGCTTAATTTGTAAAATCATAACCTAATTTGATGTTTAATAGGTTTTTCCTTAATCTCTCCTTATTTTCCAAGATATTCGCTTATCCAAGTTTCTGCCGGCCCGTTTAGCTTGGATAAGTGAGACTCTACTGTACTGGTAGCCAGAGTTTGTTCATTTTTGGGAACACATCAAATTCCACTATATATGGAACCTCCTTCCAAAATTTGCAAAGGATTTGGGGGCATACCTGAGCTGAAAGAGTATGCATCCCATCTGACATCCTGTGGCTGCCTTCTTCAGCATTCTGGGGCTTGTAGTTTAGTGAGACCCAGGCCTCTCTAAAGACCTCTCACCTAAACTACAGGCCTCAGAATTTTGCTGGAGGCAGCCACAAGATTTCAAATGGGATGATATCGGCCTTCCATATTTGCCTACTCTGACATAAACAAAGAAGTTACTCATCCTTTGGCATAGATAAAGTTTAATTAGCTACATATCTAAATCTGTAAATGAAGTTTCAGGACCCTTCAGAACGAGAAGGAGAATACATTCCTCACCATTGCTTCCTTTATATACCAGCAAACTCAAGCAAGTTTTATGAATTAGAGCATGATTCTTTATCAAGATTGCAGTTGGTCCTACATATCTGCAGATTCTGCATCCATGGATTCAACTATATGTGGATTTAAAATTCTATACCAATAAAATTTCAAAAATGCAAATCTTGATTTTATATAAGAGACTTTTACTATGACATTGTATATAATGAGCATACACAGATTTTGGTATCTACGGATGGATCAAATGCCATTGGATACTAAGAGCTCAGGGACCACTGGTGGCACAGTGTGTTAAAGCGCTGAGCTGGTGAACTTGCGGACCAAAAGGTCCCAGGTTCAAATCCCGGGAGCGGAATGAGTGCCTGCTGTTAGCCCCAGCTCCTGCCAACCTAGCAGTTCGAAAACATGCAAATGTGAATAGATCAATAGGTACCGCTCCAGCGGGAAGGTAACGGTGCTCCATGCAGTCATGCCGGCCACATTACCTTGGAGGTGTCTATAGACAACACCGGCTCTTCGGCTTAGAAATGGAGATGAGCACCAACCCCCAGAGTCGGTCACGACTGGACTTAACGTCTGGGGAAAACCTTTACCTTAACCTACTAAGGGCTCACTGTAATTTGGCTGTGCAATCATATCATTAATAGTAACTGTGTTGAGATATAATAGAAACCTACACACTATCTCCAGTGGCAAGCTGCATCAAATCTCAGGCTTGTGTGCACTTCTCTTACCTGTTCTTGTTTATATGATAGAGAATGAGAACCTTCTGATTTCAAGATAGCAATGGCTTCCTGGGACATTCAAAGTGAGGAAACTACTTTTTGTGGTGGTTAAAATTATGATTAGTAAAAGCAAGTCTACTCAAACTATAATTTCAGTTATAAAATCAAGCTATAATTTAATCAAACCATAGGTTCTTGTGGTTGAAAACCCTAAAGTACCATAAAATCAGAGGTGGCTCTTGCCCTGGCATGCAAGAGGAAGAAAAAAGGTGGGAACTGTGGGATTCATCATGGCACATTCAAATTACAAGAACCTTAGCTGGCATTCTATTCAGCAGTCATGATACAAAACGGACTTACAATATCCCAACTATAGGAGATTGGTGAATGACAGAATGTGACCCCCACAAAAGCCTACCTTCATAGCCTGGCAATGGCGCAACTGAAGCATTTCTGAGATGCTGGAGATGGGAGCATTAGGAAAGGACATCCACAACATGCTCCCCATCATGGACTGCTTTGAAGCAAGCAGTTGTAGGAGGATTTTGAAGTGTCTTCTCAGCTGCCTGTTCTCAATTCATCCTGTGACCAGGAACAGATTATGGATGTCATTTCCCATTGTCCTGAGGTCAGAAACATTTCTGGATGTGAAGCTAGGTTTAAGAAAGGAGAGTGATTTTCAGTTGTATCTACGATGATGGAGTATGATGATGCAGGATCTTGGGGTCTTGATATGTATCTAGTAATCATATTCCAAAACAGTGACTCCCAAACTATGATCCCAGGTGTTTTGGGCTCCATCTTCCAGAAACTTTGACCAGTGAACATTGTGGCTGAAGCTCTTGGGAAATGAAGTCCAAAACACCCAGAGAACTGGAGTTTGGGAAACTGTCCTAAAGTGCTTTGAATGCATCTCCTGCAATGGGGTTTCTCCATCTTTCCCCCACTTCTTATCATGGGAATTGTAGTTTTACAAGGCCTCCCAGAGTGCTGATCCTTCACCACACTACAGTTCCCGGTTAAAGTGATATAAAACTGCATTACTTCTACAATGTAGTGCACACATGGACTTTTATTTTGTTTGAACAGAGTAAGAAAGCTATGCTTGCTTAGCCTCTGAATGCTTAGCCTCTGAATGCCTCCATCTGTTAAAGGCAGGGACTTTCTGTCAGGAAAAAGGCAGTAATTTACTCACAGTAGAAGCCTCCATCCTAAAAAGAAAACTTTTTGAGCCATTTGAAATATAAAAACAACATGCTTTTGTGATGTCTATGGTATAATCAACTGACATTATAATTAATAGTAGCCGACGTCAAGGGGGAAAAATAGAATGAGTCCTGTGTCAACTTAGATTGTACATTGTTATTAAGATGGTGATTTAAACAAGTTGATGGAGCCTCTATTTAAATCTTTATAAGTCTGCCATAATTGCACCAATGAAGAAGCTTTATAAAATGTTTCAACAATGTCAGGACTGATAAAAGTAGGCATAAGGCTTTAGGAGGTAACCATTGAACAGTCCAACTTTGTACAGTTCAAGAAAACAGAAATTTGAAAAACGATCTGAGTTCTCAAAACAAGGCTACATGCTATGTACTTCAGGGTGAAGTAATGGTGATAAAAAGAGAACAAAGGAATACTTTAAAGATGTATGGCTCTTATTGAGCTGTCCTTCGTTAGAAATAAAACAATGAGAAGTTATGCAGTTGCGATAAAATTCAACCATTCTTGACATTTGAATGGCCTTTTTGGGTCTCTGCTTCTTTCCGCTATTTTGTCTTTTCCCCTCTCTCATTTCTTCCACCACTTTCGGTGTTGATCTTATGCACTGTACTTGTTTCAACACTTACTGTGAAGGAAACACTGCACAATTATGTTGACTCTCTTTGACATCGGTTACTCAACTGTTATACGGAGGAACAGGTTCGGACCTTGCTCCGTTTTCGAGAGCTTGAAGTAATCATTCCATTCATTATTGTCCCCCCCCCCAGGAAAGAAAACACCCAATTTACCCTGAGGACAGCTGACCTAAAACCTTCCTAAAACAAACCTGTTTAGTTAGCTTTAATCATTAAACAGAAGGTGTCCATTTTTTCTCAATTAATGTCAACTCCCGAGTTTCTTATAAAAGGTGCACACAATTTGTGAGACACTAAACCAGGCATATAGTGGCCCAGACAGCAAAAAGTAACATGATGCACTAATGTTTACCAAAAATAAATGGAAGTGAGGAAAAATAAGTGTAACATAAATCGATATGAGCATGGTAATGCTACTGTTGAAAACCAAAACAAAAACAAAAAACAAAATCTCAACAGAAATAATACTGTACTATGTAAACATGAATTTTCCCCATGTCATAATTAAAACTCAAAAGAAAATAAATAAAATAGCCAATGCAATTTTTTGTGCACGTCAGGAGCAACTTGAGAAACAGCAGGTCTCTTCTGGTGTGAGAGAATTGGCCATCTGCAAAGATATTGCCCAGGGAATGCTGGAATATTTTTACCATCCTTGTGGGAGGCTTCTCTCATGTCCCACATGGAGCTAATAGAGGGAGCTCGATTTGAACCAGCAACCTTCAGGTCAGCAACCCAGCTTTCAAGTCATCAGTCCTGCTGGCACAAGGGTTTAACCCACTGCATCACTGGGGGCTCCTGCAGCCAATGCAATGAGACACAATGAAAAAGAGAGAACAAGTTTAATGATGCACTGGCAGTCTTTGCTGGAGAAGGCTAAAGACCTTGTAAAACTACAGCTCCCAGGATTCCACAGCAATGAGCAATGACAAACTGCATTCATTCTACCATGTAGAATTAATTATTCATAATTATTCTATGACTTTCTTTAAGATACATTTACAGTGCTACAGAGGCCTTTGACAATCGGTTTCCAAACTCCATTAAATGGAAACTTTAATCTCATTTTGTTAATGAAAAGAAAATGACAGAGACAATATTGTATTATTATGCATAAGAATCAGCCCCCCCCCCCCAATTGTAATTAAACCCAGAAAGAAAGCCAGATGAGTGGTCCATTCAGGAAGCAAAACAGAAAAACAGACTGAAGACAGGCAATGGTTTCAGCTGAAAGATACAGCAGAGTGAGCATACACTATGTTGGCTCATGTAACGGCAGCTACCTGGTTTTGTTTGTTTGCTTGTTTGTTTGATTTGCAATTTCCCCTTCTTCCTGAAGCCATACCACATGTCAGCTTGTTCTGGGTGGCCAGGAAGCCCAGGACATTCCAGACGTTGAAAAGGAAGCAGGAAAATACGGTTCTATTGAAGACCAAATCATAGAATCATAAAGTTGGGAAACAACGCACAACAAGAATAACAAAGGGGAAAACCTCAGTGTCTACATTTAACTATATAATTATAGTTATAATTAAGCAAAACGTTCAATTGAAGCTGCAAACACAATGCAAGGAAATACGGCAGCTTTTCTGTTGCTACAAGCCTCCTTGCCATATTGTTTCGTCTGATGTTCTGGAGAACTTAAAATCAGCTTCACAATTTTATGGCATTTTCTTTTGCAAAACCCTATTCATGGATGTTCATCTACTTCTTGTAAACCAAAATAGATTCTTCAGCTGCTTATGTTTCTGTAAAATAAATTGCTGTTTTATTGGTCAATAGCTAGAGTTTAGATCTGGTTAGTGCAAGCTTTCATAGGAAGCTGCTTTATGCCAAGCTAGCTCATTGGTAAGTTTAGGTAGGAGAGTCCTATCTAATTGTGGAAAATTTCTTGAAATATTGAAATCGGGAAGGCACAAGGTTTCCCTCCATCTAACATGTGTTTGTCCCCTGAAGAAAAACAGAACTGTTTCCCTGGGAGAAAAAGATAAATGTTTAGAAAATGTGAAACACAGACAATATTTGTTTTCTTATCAAGCCAAAGTATTTCACTGCTAAGATGCATTCTTTGTTCAGGGAATCTATTTGTATTTCTTGCTCATTGACTGTGGTGCTCAGAACTGGACAATTTTCCAGCTGAGATCTGACTAAAGTAGTTAAACAGCCCACATCACTGCCATTAAAAAACATATCAGGTCCAATAAATGCATATTTGCACACACTTTTCAAAGCAATGTTTTTCTCTGAGGTTCATCCCTCTCTGTTCCAGGGATCAGAGAAAAAGGTCCAGGCTCTGAGATTCAGGACAGGCTCTAAGATCTGAAAGCTTGAAACCTGATGCAATATGTATTTTTGGTTGCCGATATCTGCATCTGAAATCCAATATGTCTCTGAGAAGTACCTCTGTAAGTAACAGTACACGTTTCAGTTCTATCTCTGCCTATCTCACTTGTTAGTGTACCTGGAATCACCAGACAGCCTTTCTCAAAAACAGACGAGATGCTTGGCGGACAGACTGAAAATGGAAGAGCTCTCCTCCAGCAAGCTGTCATGATATCAGTTCAAAGATATGCGAAGAATGCAAACGTCCAATCCTTGGCTTACTGTGCGGTCTCCCTGAGTCAAGGGAAAGACAAGGATGGTGAGGCCTCTGGCTTAAAAATAAACAACAGGATCAAGTCCCACTCTTTGCAGTGTATTTTAAGGTATAAAACAACATTCTTTTCTCTCTGGAAAGAACAGTAAGCTGACAGGGGAAGAGAAACCACTTTCTTACAGGGTGCATATGCAGCAGCAAAGCTGTTCAGGCTCCAAGAACTCTTGGGTCTTATAGAAATTAATGTAGTAGTGTTCATAATTTATTTTATAGGATTGTATTTTATAAATGAGACTACAGAGTTTGATGTGAGAACGGTGTCAGCAATCAGTTTATAAAATGACTAGCTGTGCCCGGCCACGCGTTGCTGTGGCGAAGTCTGGTGGTATGGGAAATAAAGTATTGAGGAATTGGTGGTAGTTAAGGTCAAGGGTAAAGGTTTTCCCCAGACATTAGGTCCAGTCGTGTCTTACTCTGGAGGTTGGTGCTCATCTCCATTTCTAAGCCGAAGAGCCGGCGTTGTCCGTAGACTCCTCCAAGGTCATATGGGATGACTACATGGAGCGGCGTTACCTTCCCGCCGGAGCAGTACCTATTGATGCACTCACATTTGCATGTTTTCGAACTTCTGGGTTGGCAGAAGCTGGGGCTAACAGTGGGGGCTCTCTCCGCTCCCCCAATTCAAACCTGTGGCCTTTCAGTCCAGAAGTTCAGCAGCTCAGCGCTTTAACACGCTGCGCCATCAGGGGATATTATTTCCTAAAGGTTGTGAATATACAATATTTCTGATTGGTTTTTTTTGTTTGTTGGAGGCAAGTATGAATGCTGCAATTAGGAAAAATGATTAGGATGTAATGGCCTTGCAGTTTTAAAGCCTGGCTGTTTCCTCCCTGAGTGAAATTTTTGTTGGGAGGTGTTAGCTGGCCCTGACTGTTTCCTGTCTGGAATTCCCTTGTTTTCAGAGTGATGTTGTTTGCGATATTTTATGTGCTTCTGCTGTCTGTGGCCCTGAGAAAACAGAGGATTTTCCAGACTTTGATGATGGGAATACTTTGTTGGGAGGTGTTAGCTGGCCCTGATTGTTTCCTGTCTGGAATAACCTTGTTTTCAGAGTGATGTTGTTTGCGATATTTTATGTGCTTCTACTGTCTGTGGCCCTGAGAAAACAGGATTTGCCAGACTTTGATGATGGGAATACTTTGTTGGGAGGTGTTAACTGGCCCTGATTGTTTCCTGTGTGGAATTCCCCTGTTTATTTACTGTCCTGGTTTTAGAGATTATATTGTTCTGCATTATTCTATCCCAGTAATTATTTCATATTAAAGAAGAATCTCACTTATCCAACATTCGCTTATACAATGTTCTGGATTATCCAACGCAGTCTGCCTTTTCATAATCAATGTTTTTGTAGTCAGTGTTTTAAATTCATTGTGATATTTTAGTGGTAAATTTGTAAATACAGTACAGTAGAGTCTCACTTATCTAACATAAATGGGCCGGCAGAACGTTGGATAAGCGAATATGTTGGATAATGAGGAATTAAGGATAACCCTATTAAACATCAAATTAAATTATGATTTTACAAATTAAGCACCAAAACATCATGTTAGACAACAAATTTGTCAGAAAAAGTAGTTCAGTACACAGTAATGCTATATAGTAATTACTGTATTTATGAATTTAGCACCAAAATATCACGATATATTGAAAGCATTGACTACAAAAATGCGTTGGATAATCCAGAACGTTGGATAAGCGAGTGTTGGATAAATGAGACTCTACTGTAAATACTACATAGCATTACTGCGCATGGAACTACTTTTTCTGTCAAATTTGTGTATAATATGATGTTTTGGTGCTTAATTTGTATAACGATTACCTAATTTGATGTTTAATATGCTTTTCCTGAATCCCTTCTTATTATCCAACATATTCACTTATCCTGCCGGCCTGTTTACGTTGGATAAGTGAGACTCTACTGTATATTTCTAATCTTATATTATCTGCTTAGAACTGGATTATATGAGGCCCCTTCTTCACAGCTGTATAAAATGCACACTGAAGTGGATTATATGGTAGTGTGGAGTCAAGATAATCCAGTGCAAAGCAGATAATATAAGATTCTAAATGGGTTATATAGCTGTGTGGAAGGGCCTTGAGTCTACACTGCCATATAATCCAGTGCAAATTAGATAATCTGTGGAAGAAGCCTAAGTGAGGCCTAAATCTGCCTGTCCCCTAACTGAAACCAGGCTGTCCCTTGGTTGCTAGGCAACCAAGTGGGCAGAGATTAGCCCTCTAAACTGGCAGCAATTGGATAAAAAAATTATTGCTCTCCCTCTAATTAGGACTTTATTTTTCTTTTCTTTTTGTTGTATCAACCTTGAGGCGTGGATGATGGGTTGTGTTGTCAAATTTTGAGGTTGGGGGGCCTGTACTTTTGTTGTTTTGTGAATTGCTGTGATGCCATCACTCTTTTATATATATAGATCTAAGGGTTTCTGCATTTACTCTATCTAGCACCTCACTCTATCTAGCACCTCAAGGTTTGTTCAGATTTAGCTGGACACACACTCCTTGAGAAATTCAAACATCTCTGCCTAAGAAAGTTAACCTCACACCTGACTGAGATAGCTAGATCTTGTGAAATTACTTTTCTCATGAAATTACTTTCTCTTATGGAATAGAAATTTTATTACCACCCTTTGTCCCCAGTCCTTATATGACCAAGAACAGAAATGGCCTTTGACTTCTTTGAGATCACTCTAGACTGGTGATTCCCAAACTCTAGTTCACCAGGTGTTTTGGACTTCAACTTCCAGATGCCTTAGCTGCCTTGATGAATGATTAGGGATTCTGGAAGTTGAAATCCAAAACACCTGGAAGACCAAAGTTTGGGAACATTGCTCTAGACCAGTGGTTCTCAACCTGTGGGTCCCCAGATGTTTTGGCCTTCAACTTCCAAAAATCCTAACAGCTGATAAACTGGCTGGGATTTCTGAGAGTTGCAGGCCAAAACACCTGGGGAACAGGCTGAGAACCACCTTTAGACTCTCTTAACTGTCAATAGAAGTAACATCTGAGACAAAGTGGGTTGTATTTCACCACCATTTAGTGACCATGGGGTGAACAATTGATAAACTGCAGGCATGGAAAACACTGTCGGGAGATAGACCAGCACACAGAGATCTTTCATGCCACTTCCTGTCAATTCAACAGAGCTCACTTAAGATTTTGAGTTTTCTGTCATAACATAATTTGGATTAATTTGTACATATATAGAGAAGTAATAGTATTATTGGAAATGCCATAGGGATATGCATACCCTCAGTCTGTCTCAGTTTGGCAGGAGCAGTCCCAATTAATATTCTGTTGTCCCATTTTTTCAGTTGCTTCTAAATATCCCAGTTTATCTCTTCTTCCCTCACTTTCCCTCATTGATCTCCTCTTAATCTTATTGCTGTAAACTGATTTCATATTGAAAAGTAATCTGTATGCAATCAACTCAGCGGAGGGAAAGGAAGGGAGTGGACAGAAACTTTCCCTTCCCAGAAGGCTCAGGTAAAAGCAAACTGAGCCCTAAACTTGGTGCCAAGGTATTTGAAACTCCACTTTACTCATAGGATCCTGCCAGAGAATTGAAATCTTCAAAGGAGGTCCTGTTGTGTTTCCTAACATGTGAATTTAGGATGGTGGATATAGGGCTAACTTCTTTGGGTAAGGAGTTCCACAGTTAAGACATTGATACAGAAGTTAGCCTGGCTGCATCTCTTTTCAGTGTCCAATGGATAATATTGCATTCAGTGTATGTTGTGACAGATGAAGAGGAAAACTTGGGTTTTCCACCGTTTCAGCCAGAATTGGAACTTTCCCAGCCAGAATTGGAGCCCTTGCACCTGCAGGAGGTTTGTCTTCCAGAAATCTGCTAAACAAGCCCTGAGTCAAAATCTCCCCCATTTTCTCACCGTAATTATTATCAACAACAAAAAGGAGTTCAGCAGGCTAATCGCAGAAGCCTGAGAATCGCAGCCAGGCATTCAGCTGATTAAGCCTGCTTCCATGAGAAACTTTAGGGAGTTATGCATCTGGACACAGAGATTGACTTTCGGTTCTGTTTCCCCAGAGAAGTGTTCTTTGGTGGGAAAACGAGACCCTATTTAGGTTCTTTGCCCTGTAGGAATCTTGCGGAGTCAATTCGTCAGCAACTGGAGTAGGTTGTGTGTGGACAGCGCTACTCCCGCTTCCAAGCCTTCGTTCCCGTTTCCAAGCCTTCGTTCCCGTTTCCAGCCTTGTTTTGCTCCACGGACCTTGCCTTGCTTCCTAGGACTCAGCCTTGCTTTCCAGGACCTTGCCTTGCTTCCTAGGACTCAGCCTTGCTTTCCAGGACCTTGCCAAGTATTTACCACGGATTTTGTCCCTGTTCCTCGTTCCTTGTTGCCTTGTATCAAGTCTTGTGTTTCAAGAATCAAGTTTACTTTCTAGCCTTACATCAAGTTCCTTGGACTAAGAACCTTGTCATCTCCCCTCACTTTGCTTGGCAAAGTGAGTGTTTCGGTTATTGGATTACAACTTTGGACCTTAATATTTTATATTGGACATTGTTTTCCTGGACTATAATTGACCTTTCCTGAAAGGTCTTCTTCTGAACTATATTCTACACTTATTTTTATTGACTTTACATATTTCCTTAATAAAGATATTAGATAGATTCTGGCCTCTGTGTATGGTTATTGGTGCTCTGCAGCCTGGGTCGTGACAGTTTGACTCCGCCACCCTAAGCACCAATTAACCTAGGCCAGAATGTCTACCGAAGCCGGACCGGGGGCCCAGCCACTCAGCTACACCATCGACAAGGATGAAGTGGACCGCATCCGTGATAAGCTCAATGCGCAGGAGGGAGAAATAAGGGGATTGAAGGAACGTGGAATCCGTCTCCCGGCCCTGGCGTTGCCAACCAAGTTTTCTGGAGAAGCTTCTAAGGTTCATGTTTTCCGTCGCCAATGCCAGGTTTATCTAGAGGCCCGAAATGCCGAGTTTCCCCAAGAAGACATCAAGGTGGCGTGGATTTACAGTCTCCTAGACGGGCCAGCGGCCAACTGGGCGACGGCACTGTTCGATCAAGTCTCCCCACATCTGAGATCAGCGCAACATTTCTTGGATCACCTTAAGGCGACTTGGGGGATCGAGGACAATTTGGAGGCGGCCGGCCACAAACTCCGGCGCCTCTCCCAAGGGGACAGACCCTTGTCCCAGTACATAGCCGAGTTCCGAGTGCTGGCCCATAACACCGGCTGGAACGACATAGCCCTCAGAGGACAATTTCGGGAGGGTCTCAACATCGAGATGCTGGAGGAAATCTCCAAGGTGGATCCTCCACACTCTCTTGAAGGACTCATTGATCAATGTTTACGAGCTGAAGTCATGCTTGCCAACAGAAAGCAATGGATCCGAGGCCAGAGCGGTAGGGCTGGAGCGAAACCTCCCGCTCCCACCGGCATCCAGCCGCGTCCAGTGTGGAGACCCCCGCCACCAGCCCCATACCCCAGAGGAAGCAAGGAGGTGCCGATGCAGCTGGGCAATGTGCGTCCCAGGTTAGATACTGCCGAGAAGGCCCGCCGCCAACGCCTAAATCTCTGTTGGTACTGCGGAAACGGGGGCCACTTTGCCAGAGAGTGTCCAGCCAAAGGGAAGCCCGCCGCCCGTCTGGCGGCGGCGTCCTCCACGGAGACGAAGGCGTCTGAGGCGGCTGGCGTGAAGCCGGCGGGGGAAGCCAGCGACCGGGCGTAGAGAGGCTCGCCAACCCGGTCAAAAACCCCGCTCAAGAGCCGCCAACCGGGGTCCTATTTCTCCTAGTGGTCACCTTGTGGTCAGCGAAAAAAGGACCCGTCATGATCCATGCCATGATAGACTCAGGAGCCACAAACAATTTCATTGATAGAGAGTATGCCGACTCTCTGGGATTACAATATCACGACTTCAAGAACGCCCGTGTGGTGCAGGCCATAGACGGCCGCCCCCTCAAGACAGGTCCAGTAAGCCAATGGTCAGAACCCACCAGAATGTGGATAAGGGAACACATGGAAGAGATTTCCTTCTTTGTTACAGAGGTTCCCCACTTCCCTGTGATTTTGGGAATTCCATGGCTGACACTCCACGACCCAAACATCTCCTGGTCCAACAGAGAACTGCAGTTTGCTTCAAAATACTGCCAAAACCATTGTCTTGTAGCCAAGGTCTGTCATGCCACAGACGCTGAACCCATCATCACCTTGCCCAAGAAATACTCAGACTTTTGGGATGTATTCAATGAAAAAGATGCCGAGAAACTACCCCCGCATAGACCTTATGACTGTGCCATTGACTTGGTGGAGGGGGCCCCGATCCCGCGAGGGCACCTCTACTCCCTGACTGAACCGGAGCAAGAAGCTCTCAGGGAGTTCTTAGAGACAAACCTCCGCAAGGGGTTTATCAGACCCTCTCAATCCCCAGCTGCTTCCCCAGTGATGTTTGTGAAAAAGAAGTCAGGGGACCTACGCTTGGTGGTGGACTATAGGGCATTGAACAATATCACTAAGCGAAACCGATATCCACTGCCTTTGATCTCGGACCTCTTAGACCGGCTTCGAGGGGCCAAGGTTTACACCAAACTGGATCTTCGAGGAGCTTATAATCTAGTTCGCATCAGGGAAGGGGACGAGTGGAAGACCGCTTTCCAGACTAAATTCGGTTTATTCGAGTCCCTGGTCATGAATTTCGGTTTAAGTGGAGCTCCCGCAACGTTCCAGCATTTTGTCAATGATATCTTTCAGGATTATCTAGACCGGTTCTTGATTATCTACTTGGACGATTTTTTGGTGTTTTCTAGATCACAATCAGAGCATGAGAACCATGTCAGAATGGTGTTACAACGATTGCGGGATCATGGACTTTATGCCAAGCTGGAAAAATGCGCTTTTGATCTACAAGAGGTAGATTTCCTGGGATACCGTGTCTCGCCACTAGGGCTCACCATGGACCCGGCAAAGGTTTCAGCAGTATTGGAATGGCGGGCGCCAACCAACAAGAAAGAGGTGCAACGTTTCTTGGGGTTCGCGAACTACTACCGCAAGTTCATTCCAGACTTTGCCCGCTGGTCTGATCCAATCACCAGCTGCATCCGTGGGAAACAGCCTTTCCGCTGGACAGAGCAAGCAGAGAAAGGATTCCAGCAACTAAAGAAATTATTCACGTCCCAGCCAATCCTCCAGCACCCAGATCCTGAAACCCCTTTTGTCGTGCAGGCGGATGCCTCCGATGTGGCAATTGGGGCTGTACTCTTACAACCAGTGGGAGATCATCTTCACCCTTGTGCCTTTTACTCCCGTCAACTGACCGCACCAGAGAGAAATTACATTTTTGGGAAAAGGAACTTTTGGCCATAAAGGCAGCCTTTGAAACAACTGCTGCAGCCCGAGAACTTTGCCACGCTCACAGTGGGAAACACCAAATCCACTCTAATTGAATCAACTCCCTATACTCCGAGGCCCCTTTGTGCTCAGGAAAGCAGGGCCAGTCGACAAGCAGATGACTGGGCTCAGGACCAACTTCGCCAAGGACTACATTTTCCCTTCTCGCTTAAGGATGGGTTACTTTGCTATAGAAATCGTGTCTACATCCCTCCAGGACCGGGCAGGGAAAAGACACTTCGTCTGAGTCATGACTGCAAGCCAGCAGGGCATTTCAGACTGTTCAAAACCATGCATTTGATCCTAAGAGATTTCTGGTGGCCCAAGATCCGCAAGGATGTGGAAAAATATGTCAATACCTGCCCGGTATGCCAGCGTTCCAAGACAAGAAGGGAGAGGCCCTCAGGGCTATTGCATCCCCTTCCTACACCATCCCGTCCATGGGAAATAATTTCTGCGGATTTTATCACCGACCTACCACCTTCCTTTGGATTCACCACGATCCTAGTGGTGGTGGACCTTTTTACCAAATTAGCCCATTTCATTCCCTGCAATGGCCTCCCCACGGCCAAAGAGACTGCAGATTTATTCCTTCAGCATGTTTTCAGACTACATGGATTGCCCAAGAGTTTGGTCACAGACCGTGGGTCTCAATTCACCTCTCGTTTCTGGAAAGCACTACAAAAACTACTGGGCATAGACTCTCGTTTATCTTCGGCTCACCATCCCCAAACGGATGGGCAAACTGAGCGCACCAATGCCACCTTGGAACAATACCTTCGCTGTTATGTAAACTATCAGCAGGACAATTGGGCTTCCCTGTTGCCGCTGTCGGAGTTTGCCTACAACAATGGTGTCCAGGCTTCAACTAAAGAAACCCCGTTCTTTGCAAACTACGGCTTCCATCCACGTTTCTTTCCTTCTGTCATTGAAACCTCAGAAGTCCCTGCAGCAGAGGACTGGCTGCAAGAACTCACAGCGGTGCAACAACTTTTGCTCCAGCAACTAGATCAAGCCAAGGAGGACTATAAACGCCACGCTGACAGTCATCGCCAGCCGGGCCCCGAAATCAAGGTAGGAGACCGGGTTTTCCTGTCCACTCGTTTCTTGCCCTCCCACCGTCCCTGCCGGAAGCTAGATGCCCGTTTCATTGGTCCCTATCCAGTGGTGGCACAACTAAACCCCGTGACTTTCAAACCCCAACTTCCGCGCTCTATGCGCATTCATCCAGTGTTTCATCGCTCCCTGCTCCTTCCGGCGGATGGTGTGCGCCCTGATATAGACCGGCCGGCCCCCACTCCTGTTTTGGTGGATGGGGAGGAGGAATTCGAGGTTCAGGACATTTTGGATTCTCGCTTTCACCGCCGCCGCCTTCAATATCTCATTGACTGGGTGGGTTTTGGCCCCGAAGAACGCTCTTGGGAAGACGCTTCCACAGTCCATGCCCCCGATTTAACCCGCCGCTTCCATCAGACCTACCCCACCAAGCCGCGGCCTCGCGCCTCGGGGAGAGAGCCCTATTTTGAGAGGGGGCTTGAGGAGGGGGATAGTGTGATGACTCATGGGCCATGTAGTCCCGTTCCTAGCGCTGTTGTGACAGATGAAGAGGAAAACTTGGGTTTTCCACCGTTTCAGCCAGAATTGGAACTTTCCCAGCCAGAATTGGAGCCCTTGCACCTGCAGGAGGTTTGTCTTCCAGAAATCTGCCAAACAAGCCCTGAGTCAAAATCTCCCCCATTTTCTCGCCGTAATTATTATCAACAACAAAAAGGAGTTCAGCAGGCTAATCGCAGAAGCCTGAGAATCGCAGCCAGGCATTCAGCTGATTAAGCCTGCTTCCATGAGAAACTTTAGGGAGTTATGCATCTGGACACAGAGATTGACTTTCGGTTCTGTTTCCCCAGAGAAGTGTTCTTTGGTGGGAAAACGAGACCCTATTTAGGTTCTTTGCCCTGTAGGAATCTTGCGGAGTCAATTCGTCAGCAACTGGAGTAGGTTGTGTGTGGACAGCGCTACTCCCGCTTCCAAGCCTTCGTTCCCGTTTCCAAGCCTTCGTTCCCGTTTCCAGCCTTGTTTTGCTCCACGGACCTTGCCTTGCTTCCTAGGACTCAGCCTTGCTTTCCAGGACCTTGCCTTGCTTCCTAGGACTCAGCCTTGCTTTCCAGGACCTTGCCAAGTATTTACCACGGATTTTGTCCCTGTTCCTCGTTCCTTGTTGCCTTGTATCAAGTCTTGTGTTTCAAGAATCAAGTTTACTTTCTAGCCTTACATCAAGTTCCTTGGACTAAGAACCTTGTCATCTCCCCTCACTTTGCTTGGCAAAGTGAGTATTTCGGTTATTGGATTACAACTTTGGACCTTAATATTTTATATTGGACATTGTTTTCCTGGACTATAATTGACCTTTCCTGAAAGGTCTTCTTCTGAACTATATTCTACACTTATTTTTATTGACTTTACATATTTCCTTAATAAAGATATTAGATAGATTCTGGCCTCTGTGTATGGTTATTGGTGCTCTGCAGCCTGGGTCGTGACAAAGCTGTAGAAAACTATTTCTTGATTTAAGGCGTTGGTGTGCTGGCTGATATCCGAACAGGGGATGGGCTGGAGATGTCACTGCCTTGGTCCTTTCATTATTGGCTGCTATTTCCCGGCGGATGTCAGATGGTGCAATGCCAGCTAAACAGTATAATTTCTCCAGTATTGTGAGGCGTAGACATCCTGTGATACTGTGGCATGTCTCATTAAGAGCCACATCCACTGTTTTAACATGGTGAGATGTGAGAAGCGACTTTCAAAGGAGATAATGTAGATTATCTGCTTTGATAATCTGGATTATATCACAGTATAGAAGGGGCCTTAGACTGCTTTAAGGAGTTTTAAGAGTATTTTAATATGTTGAGAAATATTTTTATATTTGTTTTTCCTAATTGATTTTGATATGTTACCACCAGGAGAAAGAAAGGGAAAGAAAGAAGAATCTTGATCATATTGACCCAGAACAGTGCTTCTTCCGGCATAGAGCGGCTTATATCTATTTGAGGCAGTTCTCATTGGTCTGCAATCTTTCTTATTTCTGCTACTTGACTTCTAAATAATTTGATGCCGGGGAGTGAACCTGGGTAATAATAATCAGCATATATACTTTGCTCTGTACTGTGGCCTCAGTTACACACCAAATAAATTATGTGCATCAAATACATGTTAAAATCATCTCCACCCTTGAAAAACAGGAAGAGCTTTAGAGGTTATCAGCATTTGAATGTATAACTTAGATCACTTTGTCAGACCATAATTCATGGTAACTTTGTAAAACATGTTTTACAAGCCGTTGAAGAGGTCAGCAAAAATGATATTCAGAGAACTCTGCATGGTGAATACTGCCTGGCAACAGCACACAGCTCTGCAGTCTTAAATAAGATAAAGGCACAGCGAGATGGAGAGGTAATTATTATAAATCACTCGAGGGCCTATAGCACAACCATGAACAAAATGTGATCAGTTAATTTCTCTTGGCTTCCCCCATCTGCAGAAATCAATGCTTATTGGCTTACACGGTCGAAATACATTAAGTCAGCAGGATTTTTTTTTCAAAACAGTCTCTCCCACTCTGTAGCTGACAACATCATCTAAATTGATAAAAGAAGAAATTAATGGTCTAGTGTGAAAGAGAAAATGGGAAGCCTGAAAAGTGAGATTTGAGCTTGCATATTGATAGCCGCTCAGCTAAACCACATCCCAGAAGGTTGCCCATTTGATTTGAAACTCTAATTCAGAGCATAAAAATAGCCATTAGAGAGGTTGCAGGATCATATAGTGGGGAGTTTGTTATTGTCTGCCAGAAGCACATGTCCTACATTTCACAGATAAAAACTGGCCAAGCAACATCAGAATGTGGACAAAACAGCAAAAGTTATTAATAAAAAACATACAAACTAGGAGAAACTTGGAGCAGTTTGGCTTTGCCAGAACCTACTGGGAAACCTAGAATTTCTCCACTTTTGTCCTCTCCTTCCCTTGAGTTAAATAAGTGCAAACTGCTTTAGTACCTTGAACTCAGTTTGTAGAAACTGAAGCAAGGACAGGAAGGAAAGTGAGAGGAGATGCTGAGAAACTGAAACCTTTTAAAAGTACTGTATATACATAAGCCTAGTTTTTCAGCCCTTTTTTAGGACTGAAAAAAACTTCCTCGTCTTATACTCGGGTGAGAGTCCTGGTGGGCTTATATTCAGGTCAGTTTATACTCAAGTATATATAGTACATTTATTATTTTTCACTATTATTATTGGTATTACATTTATTATTTTACTCTATTAATTATTATTATTACATTTATTATTTTACTGTATTATTGTTGTTACTTTTACATTTATTTTACTCTATTTTTATTATTATTATTACATTTATTATTTTACTGCATTATTATTATTATTACATTTATTATTTCACTCTATTATTATTAAAAGGATACATAAGCATATTTACATTGAAGAAGATGAAAATAATGATTTAATCAGAGTTGAACAGTCATATCTTAAAATTGTTTGATGTAAAGATTCAAAAACATTTAAACTACTGATGCCTCAATTAATGTAATTTTATTAGTATCTCGGCTTATACTGGAGTCAATGTTTTCCCAGTTTTTTGTATGGTAAAATTAGGTGCCTTGGCTTATACTCGAGTATATACAGTAGCTAAAAAAGAAGGATGGAACAAAATTAATTGGAAGTGTCATTGCCAAATCAGGAGAGCTACAGGGAATGAAACCAAGTCTACAGTAGACCCCCCATTTTCACAGGGGTTAGGGGTACAGGATCCTTGTGAAACTGGAAAAAGAACAACATTTTTAAAATGCATTATTTTAACCTGAGATATCACATCTCAAGGAATATCTGTGTCATCTGAGGTGGTTCTATGACCACTAGCCAGTCTGGAAAACCCAGAGATTTCGAGAGATACCTTATTAATCAGGTCCTTAAGGAGCCCCCGGTAGTGCAGTGGTCTTGTGCCAGCAGGACTGATGACTTGAAGGTTGGGTTGCTGATCTGAAGGTTGCCGGTTCAAATCCAACCCGGAGAGAGTGCAGATGAGCTCCCTCTATCAGCTCCAGCTCCATGTGGGAAATGAGAAAAGCCTCCCACAAGGATGGTAAAAACATCAAAACATCTAGGCATCCCCTGAGCAACGTCCTTGCAGATGGTCAATTCTCTCACACCAGAAGCGACTTGCAGTTTTTCAAGTTGCTCCTGATTCGAAAAAAAAAAAATCAGGTCCTTGAAGAACCAAATCCACAAAATTTAAGCCTGCAAAAGTAGAGGGCCAACTGTATATATGGTATATATCAGAGAATATATATCACCACATGTGCTTGAAATTGCTTCTCAAATTGTGGGTCCCAACTCCAGATAGTATCCTTATAACTCAATGATGGGGTCCTGAAAAATTTGACAGGAACCATTAGCCAAGAAAAACATCTGTCCCCTCAGTTTGTTCTATTTGCTCCAATGTTTTGAGCAGGCACTTTCTAAAATATGAAATGTATTGCCTCTTCTAAATCATGATTACAGTTGTAAAATGTTGGCAACTGCTCCACCTACTGAAATTTTGTTAGAACTAGTTTGAAGACTAAAAAAGCATTATTGAAAGAAAACATATACAGTGTTCCCTTGCTACTTTGCGGTTCACTTTTTGCGGACTCGCTGTTTTGCAGGTTTTCAATAAATATTAATGTACACCATTTATTGTGGTATTTTTGCTGTTTCGAGGGTTTTTGCAGTTTGCGGGCTTATAAGAAAGGGTTTTGGAAGGGGGGAAAGGGAGAAATAAAGGGAGAGGGGGAGGGGGGAGGGGAGGGAAGGGTTGGAAATAAATAAAGGTTATTTAGCTTCCATTCTTCTTCTCCGCCAGTGTACTGTATATTGTAACTGCTAAAATAAAGTATAAATATTAAAATTAATAAAGTGTCCCTACTTCGAGGATTTTCATTTATTGCGGGTGGTCCTGAAACGTAACCCCCGCAATACGTGAGTTACTGTTCCATTCAGTGCTTTACAGAGAGGCAATTGCTTTTGGTTGATCAAACATTTTCTATGTGGAAAATCCAATGAAGAGGTAAGTAAGAGAGAAGAAAAGCGCAACCAACATTTGACAAAAGGGTGTTCTGAAGGATCATCTTTTTCTAATGGCTGCTTTCATATGAAAGGGCATCCACATTGAATTTTAGTTGTCGTTCTGCTAATTTTTTTTTAGTCCACACATTTGAATAAATGCTATTGAGGAACAATTCTTACTTTCCAAAGGCTGAGAAACCCACTTTTCCTTTCAGTTATTGTGAAGTTATACAGGAATTCCACATATCCTAAAACTGGAAGGGAAGTGGGTTAAATTTTCTCAGACATTAGCAATTTTTAATTGAATTGCTTATAACTTCATCTGCAAGTCTCAACCCAGCTAGGTTACTCCTTTTGTTTCTCAGTTTTAAAATGTTATTTTAAAAATTTGTAATTTCAAAAAGGGTTTTTAAAGTTTGAATAAACTACTAGCCATCGTAGTGTATTTGTACAGTACAAAGAAAACATAAAAAACTTCAACATAAATGATAAAAACACTTTGCATTGAAAATTAAAATCTGTTGCTCTTTACACATAATTTAGATTCTACCAATCCAGCTAATTTATAAGAAAAGAAAATCTATTCTAAAAGTTGAGACTCATTTTCTTAAATACAGAAAATCATTATCAGGGAGATTTCTTGCTGACAAATTTCAGAAAACTGTGGTCATCAAAGGTCCTCACAACTTGAGACTTCATTTTCTTTGCAGGGCATTCTTGGCAGCTCAGATGGAGTCCAGTTGCTGGCATATGTAGGTGTATTACAGTAATATGTGGACTGTTTTTCAACCTAACAGAAAGAGCAAATTGGGTATGCGGGTGATATATAGGTTTCATACAAGTAAAGATAAGGCTAGGTACATATCAATGTGCACCACAGCAACCCCTTTGATTTGGAGGCTATGATGGGGAACCCTCATCCGTTATTGTACAAATCTAGGTGAGGGTGAACGGGAGTGACCTGGAGCAGAGAGAGTCATGGACTGAATTCTCCACTTGTTTCCGAGGGGTCACCCTGGGAACAACATTGGGTTGCATCCGGTGACCCTGGTGTTTCGCCATTGTTGAGGTTGAGCTGGTCTCTGATAGCCACTGCTTCATTCAAGTGTAAATTCAAGTTCAAGTTCAAATTCATGTTTATATGCATGTTTATGCCCTGAGTTTGCTGGTAGATCACACAGAGATTGACAGGTAACATATAATAAAAATTGCCCATATTTAATCCATGCAATTGTGTTGTCTCATGATTTCACTGGTGGGAGAGCAAAGAACTCTGTATCCTTCCTCTTGTAAGTCTGCATTGGGACGGAGAGGAAATTCAGATTGAGAGCACTGCTTTGAAAAACATGTGTGGGTATGTATTTCTATATATTCCCCTTTGTTAGACTGTTTCTAAATAATATGGAGAGGATTCCCTATGCAATTGTTTGTTAATGCCGACTGTTATTGTGCTTAATTATATCATCTTACCCCCCCAACTATTTTGATAGTCTATATCATTTCACTTTTCGGACTCCCCCCCCCCCTATTGTGCCGGCAAGGCTGCTGACCAACGGTCAGGGGTTCGAATCCCAGGAGAGCATGTGAGCTCCTTCTGTCAGCTTCAGCTCCCCATGCGGGGACATTAGAAAAGCCTCCCACGAGGATGATAAAACATCAAACATCTGGGCGTCCCCTGGCCAACATCCTTGCAGATGGCCAATTCTCTCACGCTTGAAGCGACTTGCAGTTTTTCAAGTTGCTCCTGACCTGAAAAAAAAAAGACTTTTCCAGCTGCTTTTAAAATGTTTCAGCCTCTCCCCCCCCCCCCCCCCACACACACACTTTTTCTCCCTTTGTCCTCAGTTTGATTGCTGAAAACTGAGTTCAATGTAAACAAAAAAAAGAGTTGGTACTTAATTAATGGGATAGAAATACACTAACTTGCCATCCATGTTATGATGTTAAAGTGGAAAATAGCTATGTAATCTTGCTTCTTATCTATTATTTAAAAATTAGCATGATAGAAATTTCCTTGTGACATTACAGAAAGTGAAATGTTTCCTGTGAAGTCTTGTTACTTTTAACAAGCTCCAAGCCAGACAATTCCGAAATGTGATTTTCATAATAGATATCAGACACTAGAGGGCACTAAGCAAACAAGTCCCCTATCAATTCAATGAATATGGCTTCAAAAAAGTTCCACCTTCATTTCTTTCTTCTGGCTTGTTGTGGGGCATTCCTTCAGTACAGAAAAGTCACTCCACGCAAGATGTACTGCTCTTGAATGCATAAGATCAAATACTCTAACAGCTTGTCTACTCATACAGAATTGGAAAACTTCACAGAGTTTAATTGTAACATGGGAACATTCCTGGCAGCAAGAGGTTATTATTTTTTTCATTTGCCAGTTAAGGACTCTATCTTCTGGATTCCATTTTGTCCTGCAAAAATAATATATTCAATTTTTACCTGTTTCCCAAATAAACAAAGATGACAGGCCCTAGAGAACATTAATGGCTCAAAGCAGGCGAGTTATGAATGGATTTCCTGCTCCTCTTGCAGAAGTGCCAAAGAGCAGAGCTGTAAAGACAATAAAATTGTCTCAGCTGAGGGTGATCGTGCAATTCGATTTCATGGAATAAAATTGCTTTACAGTAGAAGGCTAGAGATAATAAAGAAGAAGCTCAACTGTGCAATTTCAGGGTGAGGGAGGTCAGTGTGGAAAATATCTTTAAGAGCATATTTTTAAAACATGAGCACAGCCTGGAGAGTTGAAAATGCCCATCAAGGTGAAAGATCTTTCCATGCGTCTGTATCTTTCCATGCGTCTGTATCTGACACTACATATTGGAAATTGCTTTCTAAGCACTTGCCTTTCTTCTAATTTCTTCTTTAAATCCGGCAGTTCCTCTTCTGTATCGGATTGTCCAAACACATTGGGCCAGTAAGGTCCTCCACCTTCATTGGGATTAGGGGCACAGGACCCCCATGAAAGTGGGAAAACTTATTTTAAAACTTGCTATTTTTTTAAAAGAAGAGAACAACTCTAGAGGAATGTCTAGGTCTTTCAGCATGACTCTGGGATCAACTTTTGTTGGAATCTGAACATACTCATTTTGGAGGATCTAAATATTCCTAGAGAGATTTTTTCTAGACGTTTTTAAATTCTCCAGCATGACTGGGGAATTTTGACCATAGAGTCAAACTGACAGACCTAAAGATTTCTAAGCATAATATTATTAGTCAAATCTGCAAAAGTCAAAACCAAAAAATGTGGAGGAACGACTGTAGGAGTATGCTCTGAACACAATGGCTATCACCAGTCCTGAAGGACCTTAGTTCTATCCAGATCCTCCCCCTCCACCATTTAGTGAGGGCACACCTGTAGCTGTAAATAAAAGTTAGTTACATTGCAAAAGAATGATGATATTTCCTTCTTATGTTACAAGTATAGTCTGAGTGATGCATCTAGTAGAGGGTTTATTTTGTTGCAGACCAAGTGATGGCGCTTGATATAAAGTGATCCCTTAGTAAGCTGTTGTGTTATGTGACTTCAAGACATTTCAGACTTATGGCAACCCTAAGGCAACCCCATCATGGTGTCTTCTGGGGCTGAGAGTATGTAGGTTGCCAAAGGTCAGCCATCATTTCCATCGATGAGTGAGAAATCAAACCCTGCTTTCCTGAGGTGTAGTCTAATGCTCAAGCCATTAAATCATATAGCAGTATACAGTCATGGAGGGGAAGAAATACCCAGTGGAAAGTGGAAGAGATAAGCAGTTAATTCTGAATCAAGCAGGGGATCCCTGGAGACATGTCGAGGTTCCTTCAGAGACACACAGATGCCAATGGTGTTCACAATATCAAGGACACACCACTTCCCTGCTTAAAGGATACTGAAATGAATGAAAATAGTAATTAGGAAGCAGAAAGATAGACAAAACTCTATTATGTATTATAATCCATTTTACAATTGTATTGCATAGTTTTATATTTGCTTTACTCCTTCCTTCCCCTGTGTGTTTTTAATATACTCTAAACTGCACAGCTTTGGCAGGGTTTACTAGTTGTTGTGGTTGTTTTACTTTTAAAGTGCCACAGACACTGATGAATATATATAAATAAATATCATGATGGTGGTGGTAATGATGATAGAAGTAATAAAGTACAGAATACAAAGCATGGTGCAGGCTTTATTTTACTAATAGTGTTAGACTTATATAATGACTCTAGTGCTCCATTTTTATACAGTGTCCAAACTATCATGACTAGTGATCATGCTGACTCAGAATGATAAGGGTAGAAGTACATCTTATATGGAGGGCACCACCACCATTAAAACTGATATACCCTGCCATAATTCCTTCCTACTGAATCCTGATATTCCCAATTTAGGAAGGAGTTTGAATACCAGCTGCTGAAGGTTGTATGTCAGAGGAATTAAATGGAAAACCATCTCTGTATTTCGTGCCTAAGAAAACCTTGTGGAATTAAGGGATCATTCATAAGCCAAATTGTGATTTGAAGGTGATCTTGCACACATTTAGAAGTCTCAGCAAAGAGGCCTGGTGTCTCTCCAAACTAGAAAACCCAGGAATCGATGGAAGGGAGCCATGACGATGTAATCATAGTGGTATAACTGTATAGAATGGAAGCGCCTTTAGTCTTTACTAAACTGCAGCTACTTCATGCACTAGTTAAGATGGCCTTTTAAAAATGCCTCAGTAGGGCCTTATCCAAAAAGGAATGTACTCTTGGAAGTACAATTGGTCCTCAATATCCATGGATTCATCATCTATGACTTGAGCATATCCCCCCCCCCCTCAAATTCCTTTTATTTTGCTGTTTTATATATTTTACTACACTACGGTATATAATGTGACCAACACATTCATGGGGGTCCTGGAACCAAACCCCAGTGGATACCAAGGCCCCACTATATTAAAATCATGAAACATCAACACCATCCCCGCTTTGCAAAAATATGACAGTACTTCTAATCAGTTCTTGAGGTTTTCTTGTTTGGCATTTTTGGCAATCCAGTTGGCCCCAGAGGATGTTGAGGTCAAAACTTGGTTCCCGCCACCCTGCCACAATTGCTCATTTCTGCTAGAGAGAGACGGGCTTCTTCATAATCAGATTCATGCTGTACATTTCTCAAATCTTTTGTCTCTCCCATGCTTCTTTTCTTCATCTGGTAGCAGACAGCTTTGAAGATTTATATGATAATTTCTCTTTATAATGAAACTATATGTGAATCTTATGTGAATCCTGCGCATTACATAAGATTTAATGTTATTAGATGCTATAAAGGATAATCAAGTAAATATCTCTAACATCAGACCTTGAGCATTTCCTGCTATCTTCATGTCCAATAATTTCATTGCTAAGCAAAGTATACTTGCATTTTCATCATAAAACTATTCAAATATCACAGAACTGGTCAGGGGTATGAGAAAACCACATATTCCCAATAAGTGAGAAGGGAAACCATGATTATAGCTGTTTTGAAGTGAATGATGCCTAGAAAATGTAACAGCTGGAGAAGGATAAGTGTATTAGTTATGAGTGAACAGCACCATTGTAAAAGAAGTGTCTGCACATGTAAAATGGAAAAAAAACCTGATTCAATTCTCTCTCATGAAGATAAGGAAACTGCACGGTCATAACTGCTTCCAGAATACTGCATTATTGAAATGAATTGCGGTGATTATGTGAATATATTTTAAATAATGCGCATAATTAGAAAAAGTGTGATGTAAAAATACAATATAGCCCCTGTGTCTGCAAGGGATGAATTCCAAGACATCTTCCACTTTTTATTTCATGTCAAAAGCATTGCATAACAAATACATTTTAAAATGATGAAAAAAAAAGGAAATCACAAGCAACTAAATAGTTTTAGACCAAAAATGGGCAACAGCAACCGCATTGTCCGTAGCTTTAAACAACTCCTCCTCCGTGCATGAGGCAGGACATTGTGGGCAAGCATACATATGCGGAGTTGTTTGTTCTGCTCCACAGTCACACAAGGTGGAGGATTCCTCCAGGTAGTGCCACCTTGCCAAGTTGTCTTTAGATCTGCCCACTCCACTTCTGAGTCTGTTCAGGGACTTCCAAGTTGCCCATTCTTGGTTTGCCCCTGGAGGAAGACCCTCTTGGGGGGCCATCCAGTTAGAATTGCCAGGTTTAGCTGCCCAGAGGGATACTCTTGCTGTTGCTGGGGGAACATTAAGAGGAGTGGTGGTTCTCATGAAGCCCTTCCTTGATTTGAGTCTGGTGGGAGGAGGCTGATAGTTATGCAGTGGGTGGCTTTCACAGTGTTCAACCTTATTTCTCTCACCATTAGCAGCAACTTCCCGTCGCACGTCAGGAGGGGCAATGCCAGCTAACTTGTAGAGTTTATCAACAGGTGTAGGTTTAAGGCTTCCTGTGATTATTCTGCATGTTTCGTTTAGTGCTATGTCCACCTGCTTCGCATGGGCAGACTTTTGCCAGACAGGACAGGCGTACTCAGCAGTTGAGAAAGACAAGGCCAGGGCTGATGTTCTTATCACTTGTGGGTCTGCACCCCATGAGCTGCCAGTCAGTTTCCGCAGGATGTTGTTGCGTGCAGCTACTTTGTGCTTGGTGTTCATGCAGTGTTTCCTATATGTTAATGTTCGATCTAAGGTGACACCAAGATATTTAGGATGGAAACAGTGTTCGAGCTCTTGGCCTTCCCAAGTAACTTTCAGTTTCCTGTTGGCTTCACGGTTACGTAGGTGGAAAGCACACACTTGTGTCTTGGCAGGGTTAGGCTTCAGGTGGTTCTCTTTGTAGTAGCTGGAGAGATCTTTCAAGGCATTAGTGAGTTGCTTTTCAACTGTTTCAAAATCTTTCACTTGTGTTGTGAGGCCAAGGTCATCAGCATATATAAAACTCTTTGTGAGTGGTGGTTGTGGCTGGTCGTTCGCGAAGATGTTAAATAAGGTTGGTGCAAGAACGCTGCCTTGGGGTAAACCATTCTTTTGCCTCCTCCATCTGCTTTTCTGGCCCTGAAACTCCACATAGAAGCTGCGGTTTTCCAGGAGGGTCTGGACAGTTTTTGTAAAGTCAAAGTCCCGGGTGATATGGTAGACTTTATGCAGCATTTTTCTATGTTGCACCGGGTCATAGGCTGCCGTAAGGTCCACAAAAACTGTTCCCGTAATGCAGCCTTTCTCATAGCCTTCCTCGATATGCTCAGTCAGATGAAGAATTTGACCTGTACAGTTTTTCCCTGGTCTGAAACCTGCTTGTTGTGGAATAAGCTTGGGTTCGATAACAGGTCCTAGTCGATTTAATAGCACCCTCTCATAGACTTTATATAGATGACATAAGAGGGAGATTGGTCGATAGTTCCTGGCATTGGAGGCATCTTTACCAGGTTTTAAAATGGCAATGATCTTAGTTTTCCTCCATGCTCTGGGAATCTGTTTGTGTGCCAAGCATTGATTGTAGAATTTCAAAAGCCAGTTTTCAGCTTTGGGGCCCAAGTGTTTGATTTGCTCCATCATCAAGTCATCTAGGCCAGGTGCTTTACCAGTCTTACATCGCTTGATGGCTTCTCTGAGTTCTTTCAGGTTTAGAGGAGAAGACAACTGGTGGGTTTCAAGTTCTGGCACCCTGTTGATTTTCATCTTTATTCTACTGTGGTTGGTTTTCCCATTCTGAATTAGCTGGTGAGCTATCTGGTCTGGTGTCACGTTTGCGTGTCCATGGTTGACCACAGGATCACTATCCAGGCGTCTCAGCAGTTGCCAGGCTTTTCGGCTACTCTTGGACGTCAAGGTTCTCAAGCAGCTCTAGCCAACGGTCTTTCTTAGCATTAGCTAAGGCTGTAGATAGTTTTTGACCTGCTGCTATAGTCCCATCACTGTATGGATTCTCTTGAAATAGTCTGAGATATTCCTGTAGCTGATTTAGCGATTCTTCGTTTAGGCCTGGTAGGTAGCTTGTGCGACAGCCTCTAGGGATTGAGAGCCTCGAGGATCTTTTCACAGCTTCTACAAACAGGTCATAATTTTCTATAGAAGGTTCTATATCAGAAATAGCAGCTTCCATGGTCTCTGTAAACTTTGTCCAGTTAGCTTTATTGAATATATATATATATATACACACACACACACACACACACACACACACACATACTGAATATATGCAACTGTGGATAACAGCAAACCTTATATTTTTGCTTTGCCTGGGACTGCAGTGGTGGAGCTACAAACCTTCACATTTGTTGTGCCCCCATACATTTCATTATTACAATTTAAGTATGTTTCTGTATTTCTTATAAGGGGTTGGTTTAACTTCTGGTTTGTTAATAAAGCTGCATTAGTGTGTCGCAAAATGATGCATGTCTAAAAAGTGTGTCACCAACATGAAATGTCTGGAAAGGTCTACTCTAGCTAATTCTAGTTTCATTGCTAATATTGCCCATATTAAAACAGCATGTGTTTCACACACATTAGAAGAATATCCAGTGTGTCCAGGTTCCCAAATGGTTCATTATTAGGAGCTTTTTTCAGGAGCATATTATGACATTAAGGGTCTATACTATACATACATATTGTTGTGGTTCAGCCTGATGATGAAGAAACGGGATTTGGGGGACAGCAGTTTGTTCCTGGGAATGTGGATGTTTCTGAAATACAGTTTGAACAGCAGTCTGTCCCTGGGAATGTTGATGTTTCTGAAGTGCAGGTGGATCCGGAAAGTGTTGATAGCTTAGAAAAACAGAGGTCTGTGAATGCCTCTGAGTCTAGCAGAGATGCTGCCAAAGTTAGTGATAAGGATGACCTTTCACTTGATCTGAGAATTGTCAACAGAATGCAGATGGGAACGAAGAGGATGAGTTTGTGTCAGATAGGGATTCCAGGTTGAAATTAAAATCAGGTCTCAAACGCTCCGTGAGAATTGGAGGCAAGCGTGGAGGGGCTAGGGCTCAAAGGAATATGTTTTTCAGTTGCAGAGAGGTTTTAAAGTAGATCTTTCTGGGAAATTTTAGTCAGAGCAACCTCGCTTTTGGAGAATCAACTCTTGCCTGGTTCAAGCCTTAAATCTGTGTTTGGATTACTTTTGAAGCTCATGTATTCATGTTACCTTGGATTTACTGTGCTATTTTTGGATTTTGGACTAATATCTACGAAATTATTGAACTGTGTTTAAGGATTGCACTTGCAATTGGTTTTTACTTATTTTTCTGCTTTCTAATAAGTTTTGCTATCTTTCTTCAATAAACTGAAAAGGCTCAAGCCTGATGTGGTGGAGTTTGTGTGTTGGAGCAAGGTGAACCAATGCTGAGGTGTGACACATATATGCTTTCAAACTCCCTGTTGCCTTATGGTAACTCCCATGAATTTTTCATACTTTTGTCTTAAGCAAAGAATACTCAGAGGTGGTTTTGTCCAGGATGTATCTGTCCCTTTATAAAATAAAGGCATTATCTCAATACTGTTATATGAACACTGCGCTTGTACCAGTGTGGAGTCAGAAGTTTATTTTGCTTGAGAAAGATGACAAAGTTTTTGCCTAGCTTTGTGTCCTCTAAGACAAGAACAGACTTCTTGTAGTCCAGAACTCATACAATCTACAACCTGATTTCAAGACCTCTGTGCATATTATCAATTCAAGTCTATATAAAAACAACACGTCTCTTACCCAGTGGCCTGTTAAGAGGTGAAAGAGGAGAGATAGAAAGAAAAAGGGAAATGGAATGAGTGATAAGGAGATGGCACAGACAGTAGTATACATACTGTCTGTGTCATTGCCTTATCACTTTTTGTTGCCATCCCTCTTTATTGGACTGAGAATCTTGTATATTTTTGACCATGGCTTGCCCACCAAGGTTTCATCCTTACTTTCAGCTTCAAGCTTGCAACCAGATCAATCCATAAGGGAATATTTTCAACAGAAAAAAGCTCGCCATTCACATTCTAAACTTTCTGTGACAGGTAGGTTTCAATGCACAGTGTAATGCTACCTCTTTTTTACTACCATACTTATGCAAGGAAATTTTATTTAGAATCTTCGGAAGTCATAAAACATTTTAATTTACCAATATACATGAACATACAGTATGCTGTGCTGCCTCCCTCTCTCTTCACAAAGATTAGCAGCATTATTAAAACAAGCCAAAAGCCCATACCCCACCCCACCCCAAAAGCATAATGCAGACTTAAAGACCCAGGGTACAATCTGCTGAGCCATTTTGTGGTGCAAAGCCAAAAATACTTTTACACAGCTCTTATTTATTTCAGTAGGATTCCCCTTGGGATAATATCTCATCAGCTTGTGCCCATGGTCTGTTACATACAGCTTTCATTCCCAACATGCCCACATAGTCACCAGTCTATCTGCAAGTTGCAATGCAGTTTTTGGCAATACTACATGTGACACAAGAGTGCAAATTGCAAGCAGCAATCATGTGATCTCCCCATTTGAGCTTCATGAAGGGCGAATTATCTCATCATATGAGCTCTACATTCATTGTATCAGAAAAATGTGTGCAGAAGAACTGCTTGCATCCTATATGAAAGAATGGTATACAGAAAATCAAATGATGCATTTTTGGGCAAGACTACCTGCTTGTGATATTTTGGCCACAATCAAACTCAAAAATAAGTTGCCTCTTCAAGCATAATATGGAAGTAAATATGGAACATCAGCTTATTTTGACAAACAGAATATCTTCATTCTTAAATGGGGGAGCGTAAAAAAGTTCACCAGTTTTCTCAGTGAGAAATTTTCTTGACATCCTACATAGCTATCACTAACATTAATATACACATTAAAATCTGGGGAGAATTCAATTTCAAAAATCTTCTAAATCTGCTTTCAGGCACTATTTATGGACTACCCACGAGGCATTCCGATAACTTAATGCACTTTGTGATTAGCATAACATAGCACATAAAAGAAAAGACAATATTGTTAACAAGACAATTACCCTTTCTTTGACAAATTATCCTTTCTTTGACTACTTTATCAGCTTTGATCAATTTAGCACATACGCTTTATACTACACAATCAAGACGAATGTTATTGCATTCTAATTGTATTGCAGTAAAAGTACATTATATAGAAGTTGTAGGGTTTTGGATAGAAAGTTATCACTTTCCTTACGGATGAGACATTGTACCACAGAACTGACCAAGAGATACTTGAGCCCCTAGGTTTCCTTTACTCTTCACTGCAATATTATCATTATAAATAACAATAGCCCTATTACAAATTAAGGTGCTTTCTTCTGCCTCCACTGAGTTAAGCTTTACATTGTACAAACTATTCCTATCGCTTAACCAGCTGCCTTCAGACAGACCTTCGATAAGATTCTGGTCAGTCCAACAGAAGACAAGTTCAGGAACTAGACAAGTTCAAACAGTAGCAATGTACAAATTGAGGAGAGGAAGAAAATTGACTCATCATAATTACAACTAACTTACATATATCTACCCAGAGAGATTAGACAGAGATGCTGTCGTTTCATGATTAGAACTTCATATACAATTAATTTCCCATAGGAGGCTTTGCTATTTCATCATTTGGAACAGAGGTAATTGAATTAAGCTTTAATGTATTCTGGCACAGATAAAAAGAGAATTAACATAAGCAAACCATGAATGAGATGAAAAGTAACCCAGCACTTTGTTTTGTTCTTTAGATAGGATTCAGCAGCAAGCCACAGTCTTTCTGTGTGAATGCTAATTTTAGTTTTAGTGATTATACTTCCGACTAACAGACGATAATAATGATGGGTAAAAGCAGGAAAAAGGAAGCACAGGAAAGGAAAGATGGAGAAAAAGGTGGAGTTAATGCTTTCACAATGGATTTCAATTACAATAACGCAAACAAATCTTTTCGTTGGCTATAATTGCACAGGCAACATAATTAATGTATGCTATTTTTAGCTGGAGTTGGGTTTTCATCTCACACAGGGTTGAATGCTCTACACTGATTTACAGCAGCTCTAAGCAAGGTTTAGGAATAATTGTGCCCAGCCCGGATTGCAGTTGCAAAAGCTCATGACAACACTGTTAGCGTTACAGTCCCTCTTTGGCGCTTCAGAATAGCCACAGCTTGCTCATGGGTTACGCCTTCCAGAGTCTCTCCATTAACAGCTAAGATCTGGTCACCACGCTTCAATCGCCCATCATCTGCTGCTGCTCCCTGGTAAAGAAACAATGAAAATAAGAGTATATTATCGATCCTGGGGAAGGAAGAATAGGCAGTGGGATAGACACACACAAGGCATTCTAGTCTTATTTCCTGGAGTAGTCTTAGCAGTTAAATCTCCAAAGGGCCTTCACTGAAGAAGAGCCTAAGTTTTACACTACTTACCTGCTGGAGGAATGGCAAAATAAGCCTTTCTCTGGGAGTGTTTCTGGCATTTGAATAATTTCTAACTTTTCAATGCATTTAAAAAATCGCTTGCATCCTATTTAGTCACTGGCAATGAGCTGATGCTACACAAGATACTGTATTTGCACACATGGGTCTGATAATGATGCACAGTTTAGAGAAAATAGGGATGCTATTCTTCACTAATTTTCTTCAACAAGTAATTTTAGAAATTTTCTCCCTGCTGCAAGAAATTGGAATTAATTCTGCACAAAATTTGCATATGCTTGTTAAAATAGCATTCACTGTGCTGAAAATAATAATACGGTTTTCTTTGCAGAGAGGACTGTTTTCTGGAATCTGTGGATAGCAAACTCTATCGAAATGAGATGCTTCTGGCCCATAGAGTTGCACTGGAGGACCTAGAGAGTACATATTTTGTTGGTTCTGCAGATATGGAGTGATCACACTCTATAGTGTTTCCTGATCTTCTTCCACTGAGCATTATGAGAGTCCCCAGTCAATACACTACTCACATTCCACTAAATACGTTGAACTGAGCATGAGAAGAACTTTTATTCAGAGCTCCATACTCAGTATAATGATGTTGGGATGGGTAATTCAGGTATGGTGATCTTGGCATCACAGAGCTGTATTATAGTCCTCGGGCATTCTCCAGAATGTGTGCATAAATCTTCAGGCACAAATTCCTTCCCATTTTCACATCCAATTAAGTGGACTTGATCAAATGTGGGTGAATTTAGTCATTGCAAATGTATTTTGGAACAGTTACACAATACATGCTTAGACTCTTTTAGTTTGTCAATTACCTTTGCAAAAATGGTCTTGACATAAATAGGGAGGTCTCCATGAGGACTGCCGTAGCCTCCTACAATACTAAATCCCAATCCATCTGAGCCTTTCTCCAGCACAAGAACCTTAGGCAGAGGTGCCCTGAAAAACAGTGAATGTCACTTAGAACAGTGTTCCTTTAATAATTGGGAAAGTAAACTGTCTTTCTCTCTCATTTCTGGCTAACATGAATGGCAGCAGCTCTCTAATGCCTAATTCCAGTTTCTAGTCCCTCCAAAAGTAGGCCCATTGAATAAACAACACATGGTAAAACAACCTTGTATAAACCCTATTGATTTAATAGTCTACTTTAATTGGAGCTAGCATACAGAGAAAAATATGTTTTTCAGTTATGTTTGAACAGTATGAACAAATGGCACCCTTTTAATTTGACCTACCTAGTCCTGAAACACAAAGCATATATTTTACCACTGAGCTTCTGGGCCTGCCTATGGATTAGCTCTGTGAGCTTGCAACTCAGCTGCCAGTTTTCTTTTTCTAGTATGATTCCTGTGCTTTTGTGAGCTAAAGAAATCACCATGTGGAACTTTTCCCATCAGTGTCCTTTTTGAAATCACCACATACATTAATTAATTTGGTTGGGTCATTTGTTTTTAAGAACAATCATTTCCAATAGTACCCTCAAGTAATAATAATATAATAAGAACTTTATTTTTATATCCCACCTCCATCTTCCCAGAGGGACTCGAGGTGGCTTACATGGGGACAAGCCCGATCCAACATAGATTAAAACCCAACATAGATTAAAACGTATCTCAATAACATTCGACAATATTAGAACAAGATAATAACATAAAATCAACATCATCAACAACCAATAGTCTGGACAGTAATAAATACTGGAATTCGGAGAGTGGAATTCAGAACAGGGCAGGTGGAAAAATGCAAGGGCCAATAATAATGACTAAAAAAGCAATGTCAATTTAAAACGCTGAACCTATAGGACGAGGGACAAGGATAAAGTGCTGGAGATGATAGTAAGTTATAGTTGGGGCTGAGTATCTTGTGAACTGCTTAACTGAAAGCCAATGGAACATCCATGTTTTTAGGTCTTTACAAAACGTGGACAAGGTGGGTGCCGGAGTTGTTTCGGGTTGTTGGGGAGCTCCTCCATCCTCCCCAGGGGGAGGAGACCCCTGACAACCCAGCAACCCAGTGCAGCGATTTCGCGCACTTTTTTGCAGATAAAGTTGCTTGGATACGCTCTGAGTTAGACACTGGGGTTAGTGCAATGCCAGGTGAGATGCCTGAGGCATCTGTCTGTCCGATCTTGATGGATTCGTTTCGGCTTGTTCGCCCTGATGACGTGGACAAGTTCCTTGGAGCTACGAGAGCGACCACTTGTTCCCTAGATCCTTGCCCCTCCTGGTTAATCAAACTGACCAGGGGAGATTTGTTAATTTGGCTTGAGAAAAATATCAACTCATCTCTGGAACAAGGGATTTTTCCGTCTAGCCTAAAACAGGCAGTAATTAGGCCTTTTCTAAAAAAGGCATCGCTGGATCCGTCTACTCTTAACAACTATAGACCAATTTCCAATCTCCCTTTCTTGGGCAAGGTACTGGAGAGGGTGGTTGCTTCTCAGTTCCAGGGATTCTTAGACGACACTGATTTTCTGGACCATTCACAGTCCGGCTTCAGGCCTGGTCACAGTACTGAGACGGCTTTGGTCACCTTGGTGGATGACCTCCGCAGAGAGCTAGACAGGGGGAGTGTGTCCCTGTTGGTTCTCCTGGACATCTCAGTGGCTTTCGATACCATTCGACCATGGTATCTTTCTGGGACAGCTCTCTGGGATGGGCCTTGGGGGTACTGCGCTCCAGTGGCTCCAGTCCTTCCTGGAGGGCCGTTCCCAGTTGGTGAAGCTGGGTGATACCTGCTCGGACCCCTGGCCTTTGATCTGTGGGGTCCCGCAAGGTTCCATTTTATCCCCCATGCTCTTTAACATCTACATGAAACCGCTGGGCAAGGTCATCCGGAGTTTTGGAGTTGGGTGCCATCTCTACGCAGATGACACTCAACTCTACTACTCATTTCCACCTAATTCCAAGGAAGTTCCTCAGATACTGAACCAGTGCCTGGTCGCTGTAATGGCCTGGATGAGGGCGAACAAGCTGAAGCTTAATCCTGACAAGACAGAGGTCCTCGAGGTCAGTCGCAAGTCTGATCGGGGTATTGGGTGGCAACCTGTGCTCGACGGGGTCGCACTCCCCCTGAAGGCGCAGGTCCGCAGCTTGGGGGTCCTCCTAGACTCATCACTGACACTTGAGGTTCAGGTGTCGGCGGTGGCCAGGAGGGCCTTTGCACAATTAAAGCTTGTGCGCCAGCTGCGACCATACCTCGTGAAGTCTGACTTGGCCACGGTGGTCCACGTCTTAGTCACCTCTAGACTGGATTATTGCAATGCACTCTACGTGGGGTTGCCCCTGAAGACGGCCCGGAAACTTCAGTTAGTCCAACGTGCGGCTGCCAGGTTGTTAACTGGAGCAAACTACAGGGAGAGATCTACTCCCCTGTTTAAGGAGCTCCACTGGCTACCGATTATTTTCCCGTCCCAATTCAAGGTGCAGGTTCTTACCTATAAAACCCTAAACGGTTTGGGACCCGCCTACCTTTTTGACCGCATCTCCCGCTATGAACCCACTCGTCCTCTTTGTTCATCCGGTAGGGCACTTCTTTCGCTCCCGCAACCATCCCAGGCTCGGTTGGCGGGGACGAGGGAGCGGGCCTTTTCTCTTGTTGCTCCCCTTCCGGAGGAGATCCGGCAAGCACCCACCCTGGCTTCCTTCAAAAGGCTGCTTAAAACCTGGCTCTTCCGCTGCGCCTTTGGATAACCGAGCCCATAGCTATAGTAGTTGCACAGGCCCTCTCTTTGACTTGAAACATTGCACTATATTCCTCTGCCCGAAATAATCTTAGAATATAACATTGTATTTTAGTTCTAGTGGTCCCTCCAGGCCATCCTCTCCTCCATCCCAGTGGTCTTTTTTTCCTCTTTCTTTGCAGATTCATGTTATTTGAGTGATTATATTGCTTCTGCTTATGTGATTGTTTTAGTCAATTGCTATGTTTTGTTTTTGTTTTTAATTCTTATAGCGTTTTATAGTGTTTTTAGTGTTTTATTGTACAATGTTTTATGCTGATTTTATATTGGAAACCGCCCTGAGTCCCTTTCGGGAGAGAGGGCGGTATACAAATAAACTTTTACTTACTTTTTACTTACTAATCTCCCCAGGGAGAGAGTTCCAGAGCCAGGGGGCCAGCACCAAGAAGGCACTCTCTCTTGTCCCCACCAACTGCGCTTGAGACAGAGATGGAAGCGAGAGAAGGGCCTCCCCAGCATATCTTAGAGCCCGTGTGGGTTCATAGGGTAAGATGCAGTTGCAAAGATAGGCAGGTTCCTAATCATTTAGGGCTTTGTAGGTAATAACCTGCACCTTGAATTGCGACTGGAAAGTATGATGGCTCTTCCTTGCTTATACTCAGTGCAGGTCAGATAAGAACGAGTACATACGTAGTTGAGTGGTGACAAGCTAAAACAGAGGAATATGACCCATGGCCCTACAGATATTGCTTGATTCCCAGTCTCTATTAGCTGCAGGCAATATGGCCAATAGTGAGTGATGGTCAAAGCTGATGGTAAACTATATCTGCAGAACTACAGGTTCCCTATCACTGACTAGGCCAAAAAACAAAAATCAGATTTTCATGGCTTTTGCACAAAGTAAGTGTACAATTCAGATATCTCAGTGTTCATTTCACCAGGATGATTGACCCCAACAGCAGTCTGGACAGAAGTTAAGAAGTTGCTGATTTCAAAGTTTTGATCGCATTTATCTTGCAGAAAACCAACAGATGAAATGCTTTTTCCTTTTTTGGGGAAATGTAACATAAACACAACACTTCTGAACAGAAATCCTCAGTATGATACAAGAGGATTACATAATACCCCAGCATCATAAAGAGACATGTAACTATTATTTAAAGGCAAGATGTAGGGAGTAATCAATTTAATTTTATTAATTTTAGGCAGCCAGTTCTATTAATATCATGTGTTCGATTCATTAATCAAAAAGATGAGAAGTTCACAAAAAAATAAAAAAATGAAAACTAACTTCATGACGGGTACTTCCTGAAACCTCCGCAGAAACACTGCAGAAAGCCAGTCCTTATTTAATTAACTCCAAGGTGAATCACTTGAAATTGCAGTTGTCATAACTCATTTCAAGCAAAAAGTAAAGCCAGCCAAGAGCACGGCAGCAGGATAACATTTCAGTGGGAAAACGCAAGAGAGCTGGTTGTCACAAACCAATTGAAAGAGCAAAAACTATTTCTTCCAGCAGCTTGGAAGATTCACATTTGCATATTTGGTGTGGTGAGCAATTCTACTCAAGATTAACAGTTGACATATCACTTGCTTGAGAAAACTCAGAAGTGACAGAACTGGGGTCCTACTGCATGGTTCCCTAGGCCAGCCCACATCTCCAAGCTGAGCAAGCCTCTAACACCTCAACCTCGAGGTGTTTTAAGGGGACCCCAATTAATTATGGGCATGGGTACTTAAATCCATTCCACTCAATTTTGTCCAGCCCTATGCCTGACCCACCAGAGCTGTGACAAAATAACACCAATGGTATTCCCCTTGTAGATCAAAATGACTCAACTCATAATAGGTAAGGAAGGAGGGAGGGGAAACTGCTCTGATACTGAATGACAGAGCCAGTCTTGGAATAACAGTCTATGCTGAGCAGGTGGATCACATCAAGAAAGAAAAAAACAGATTGGCCTGTTCAGTATCAGCCTTGGACAGCAGGCCACTCTGATTCCTGATTGACTGACTGAGGGCTTGAGAAGATGCAAAGGTTTCTGGAAAGATGCCACCATGCAGCACTATTACAGATCCCTGCCACTCTCATTAGGCTCGCTGCTCAGGTGGAAATACAAACCCCAGGTAATTTTAGGTACCTGAAATTATTAATATACAACTGAATTTCCATTTTTGGTATTTAGGCGTTGGACAGTGCACCAACAACTGGAATAAAATTTAAGAACCAATTGAATTCTCAACAGCTTTTCAGCTCTTTTAAAATGCCCAAATTGAAAAAAGTGAACATGCATACTTACTCTGGATCTTCAGGATGGTGCTCAGCTGGTGGGGTAAAATTAGTACCCGCAGTCATGCTCTCTAGCTGGCTGGCAATGGCACTGATATTGGTGTCAGCTACAACCTAAAGGTCAGGCAACACATTGGGAAAAACATATTATCTAGATACTAGATTAAAATACAGAAATTCTGCTTGGTAATACCTTTGAGTCCTCAATATTAGTAAGACTGATTCTGTTTTATTAGCAAAGCATTTTTTTTTCTAATTAGAATGGGAGCCCCCAGTAGTGCAGTGGGTTAAAGCCTTGTGACTTGAAGATTGGGTTGCTGACCTGAAGGCTGCCATGTTCGAATCCAACCCGGGGAGAGCGTAGATGAGCTCCCTCTATCAGCTCCAGCTCCATGTAGGGACATGGGAGAAGAGAAGCCTCCCACAAGGATGGTAAAAACATCAAAACATCTGGGGGTCCCCTGGGCAACGTCCTTGCAGACGGCCAATTCTCTCTCCCCATAAGTGACTTGCAGTTTCTCAAGTCGCTCGTGATACGGAAAAAAAAAATTAGAATGGGAATTTTAATGGAGAAAAAGATAGATCAAATCATTTTATGGTGGAAATGTGTGCTGTACTCTCATTAACAATAAGTAATTTTAAATTCTTAGTCAGAAAATTACCAGAGGTCCCATATATTAGCTCAGCTTTTCAAAGGAAGGTGCCTATGAATGCTCAAGAGCCCCCATATATATATAGAAGTAAATCTCCAGGTGTCTATAGGACTGAATCTTAGAAAAATGCATGCATGAACAATGGCCTAGACTCTTGTATTATTCATGTTACATATCTCTTGGGAAATCACTGCAAGAGAGTATTGAGCTTTTGTGCATGCTATTGTTAGTTATAAAGATAAGCAGATCCAAAAAGTATCCACTTGTAAATCTTCCCATCAAGCAGAAAACGTGATAACCTCTGATAAAACATGAACTCCACTTTCTAAAAATATGCAACTATGTTTTTCATATTCCATATTTACATTAATTAGTTTAATAATCCTGTGAAGCAATTCACCCTATGTCTTGTCTAACCTTCATCAGTCAGTTCCTAAGCCAAATTTGGTTAGTGTTAGAAGACAGTAAATTCAACAGTAAGGGCTAGAATTGGTCATATGTAATTATATCGCATATAATTATACAGTTTCATTTTAAAACTATATTGTTGTACATTTTATTTAGTTCAACGCTTCCTAAAATTATATCAGTGATATCGTATTTACACACAGCCTTCTAATGCTAAATCTTTCTTTTCTGATATGTCATCTCATCATTCCTGATATGAAATGTAACAATCTTTAGTGCTACTTGTTTTTTCCCTGTTGAAGCTATTCACTAGAATTACAAACCATTCTGTTACAAGTCTTCATTTTTGTTCTAAGATTTAATATAATCTAGGACCTATATTCAGAACTCTTTCTATTTCCATCCAAAATTTACAGAAAAAAGGAGAAATCTTAACAAGTTATGAAAGATTTTGAGAAAAAAATAATATAGGAGATTTAGTCAATCAAACCAAAAGAATCTTTCTTTGAGAATGCATTTTAGTTGGTTTTTCTTTCAATATGGATTTTCCTAATCTCCTGACAGCTATCTAAACTACTGTATTATTGAAATACAAAAACACCAAAAAAACCCCATAGCCATTAGGGTTGTGCATGAATCTATTTTTCAAAACGGGCTTTGGCTGTTTCAGCCAGCTGTAATGACACAGCCTCCGCCGCCATTTTTTTCCAGCCACACGTGGAACATGGAAAGGAAGCTGTGCACGCACAGGGTTTTCCTTTGAGCCCTGCCTGTTGAGCCAGTCAGAACAAAAGAAAGGCATGATGTGTCTTTTAGCCAAGCAGAGCTTCCATTTTTCTGTTGCAAGCAGGCTTCTGAGAGAGACAGATCAGTGATCTAAATTAATTCTCAGTGTCTCTTGCAGCTCTGCATGGCTTGGCATGCTTTTGGACTCAAATAGCAAGAAATAAGTAGTTTACTTTCTACACACTTAAGAAACTGCCACCAATTGTGCCCTTCACATGAGGCAAGCTTCAAATGTGGGGTAGAGGACGTATCTTAGCATTTCTAAAGCTGCCATAAGGCGGTAATTTATATCTTTTTAAAATAATGGCTAATGCTACTTCAGGTGGTGTGGCTCCCATTGAAAGAAGTTTTTAAAAAGGGTGCCTTAAACCAGTTTCACTGAAAGGGAGTTGAAGGCAAAAAATCCCAGAAAGTGTGATTTATTAAGCCTGATGCCTTTAACCCAGGTCTTATTGAAGGATATAAAGTGAATGGAGCCACCACCGCCGAGGGCATGGGTGTGAGCCGCTCTTTCTGAGGTAAAAGGAGGAGCCTCAGCCACTCGGACCATGAGGGGAGCCAGCAGAGTCATCGGAAGAGATGTCACACCTGTTTGCAGAGCTACAGCTAGTGAGCTCACTGTGGGCAGGAGGTGATGATAAGAAGCAAGGAGCTATGACTTCAGAAGTTAATGCTTGGATCTACTCTTAACAGTGATTGGTCTCAAGCTGGGTGGTACTCTAGTCAAGAAACATTAAAGGAAATCTTCTTTACTTAGTTATAAGGAGAAAGGATCTCAGAAAGGGTGGTTTCTTAAGTCTGATGTCTAAATAGCCATCTGTCAGGGGTACTTTGATTGGGCTTTTCCTGCATGGCAGAAGGCCGGATGATATGGCCCATGTGGTCTCTTCCAACTCTTATTATTCTATGATTCATAGACCTGTTAACAAATTTCACTTCCAAAGGCTAGAAATAAACTAGAGGGTCTATCCCTCTATGAAGAAGTGAGCAATTAGTCAGAGAGAAAAGAAAGGAGACCTTTATCCCTGAATCTAAATTTTCTTGGAGGCAATTCTTCAAAGCAATGTATTAATTTCTCTTCTGGAAAACTGTACCCAGGAAAATGATTACATATTTCTCAATAATCTGGGTTAATAAAGCCTCATCTTTGAGTTTATCCGACATGAAACTTCCCTATCGCTAATGAAAACAATAAGCCTTCTTATTCAGTGAGCAAATGTCAATTTCGCTATCTGAAGAGTGAGTTTCAGAACCTGGTTCAGACAGGGAAAAATATAAAACTTAAAAATGTATTTCAGTTTTAATCTTATGAATTTCATGAACCTCAATGTGATCATTAACAAAATCATAATGCATGGTTTGGTCTAGATGGCAGATCACAAACCTTCCACTAAACTCCATGTAGTATATGCCATGCTTGTTCCAACATGAATTTTTGATATTATTCATTAAAAAGAATGCAAAGAATAATATGATTGTCTAGTAGGATGAAGAACTACAAATCTGCTCATAAATTCTTCACCCCGACCTGAGAATAACAAGCTATGCATACCTACATTTGGGGATCTGCAGTGGGCAGTAAAAACACATCAAAGTTCAACAACTTGCAAAAAGCTTTTCCTTATCTCATTACTACACCTGCAGACAGCTGATTAAATTAAACAGCAAAATCCAAACAGCCAGGAGGGATGAAATGTTCTCCTGGGATCCTAATCTCCCATTTGCAAGCAGCATTAACAAACTCCTTTGCTGTCCTGCCCAGGACATATCGACAATAAGCGTTTCCACACCAGTAGATACAATTATCTGACCTTTCATAGCCAGTTACCATGAGGTGGTTTAACTGATAATAGGATTACTTAATGATGTGTCACTCATGATTATCAGATGGATAGAAGTTCACTTCTATTGTGTGAATTCATCACTGAGTCGATGGAAAGAACAGTGGTTTAAAATAAGTTATTTCCTTTACATTGCTTCTACGTTTCTACTGATATATTTGGATACTGATAAAAGGGTGTAAGTAGAACATACTATAAAAGGACCCTAGCACTGTATTTTTTAGCCAGCTGACAACATATAAAACACAATATTTAAATTTGGGTAAGCAAAATTATGATGAGAAATTAAAATGTGTAAATGCATTTTATTGTTTGCAAGCCATTTTGGGTGGGGGGGGGGGGGGAAAGAGTAATGTGGTATAGTGGTTTGAGAGGAAAATGTCCTCTGAAGAAAACTATGATAGGGACCTCATAAGTAAACAATTGGAAGTATATATATAGTGATTATATACACTTTTTGTTAAATAAGAACCACATTATGGGGAAACAGCCTTTTCAAAATATGAACAATGAGCAATCTTCTTATCTAGAAGTATTTATGCAGTGAAGTATTTTACAAAGCAGAGTTGAGGTTTTCTCAACTGAATATATTGCTCCCTGTGTTCTATTTAAGGAAGAACACAGGGATGACCCTTTCATATATATTAAAGGCTTGCTTAAATAAAAATGTCTGCTAGTGAAATGAATGCAGGGAGAGGGCAGTCTAGGTTTCCAAACTCTCTTTGATTCTGAATCAACTAACTGGATGTCCATTTTAACCTTAAATACATAGGTGTATGTTAAGTACTTTTAAAGACCAATAATTCTGCATGGAGAAGAGTACCACATATACTCGAGTATAAGCCGACCAGAATATAAGATGAGTCACCTAATTTTATCACAAAAACTGGGAAAACTTATTGACTTGAGTGTAAAACAAGGGTGGGAAATGCAGCAGCTACTGGTAAATTTCAAAATTACAAATAAAAATAGATACCAATAAAAGTACATTAAGTGAGGCATCTGTAGGTTAAATGTTTTTGAATATTTACATAAAACTGTAATTTAAGAAAATAATAAGACTTTAATAAGATAAGACTGTCCAACTCTGATTACCTATATTATTATTAGGATGATCTTCGTTGCTGCCACTGATTATCATTGTGGGCGCTGTGTGGAGAAGGAGGGCTTTTGGAGTCTAGCCGCCAGTGACCTGGCTGTGGTTTGTTTGTTTCATCTGGGCCAAAGACCTAACTATTGCTGTGTCAGCGTGGGCAGTTTGCTGCCCCCAGTTGGGGAGTTCCATCCTCCATCATCCATAAGACCGAAAGCACAATTCCACTCCTTGGGGCCCTACCACTGCATTGTGTTAGCCCGATAAGTAACTATATTGACTGGGTCTGAGCGCTGCCTGCCCTACCAGCCTTATCTAACCTTTTTTTGGCTGCTTTGGTATCCGGGTTTACCTGAGGATATATTGATTTCATCTACTAGACCAACATCTGGACCAGCACTTTATCTTACTGCTATAATTGCTACAATTTATTGCTCTATTGTTTATTGCTGCTAACATCTGCTATGAAATTCCACCTGACTTTTATGAATTGTGTTTAGTCCTATAATATGACGCTGCTAGTGGAGGGCTAGGGAGGGTTGCCCGTGGAGTTTTGGGGAGAGGGGGCCTGTTACCGACCCAGTATATAGCCATAACCCGTCCTGATTTTTTATATCATAGCACTGAGTCACTTTATTTCTTAAAATTGTATAACGCTGCGTTAGCTACTGGCATTTAATTGAGAACCCATTATTGTTTTTAGCTCTCCATGAGCCCCTCTCCCTGTGAGTTTTATGGGAACCTATGAACTAGACCCCCCTGTCTTTGCACTGTGCACTTTAATATCAAGCTAAGGAGGGGGGGGGGAGTTACAAAGCTTTTTAGTGCACTTTATTCTAGTAACTCCTAAAGGGGGGGGGGAGAAAGGAGTGGCTTGTCTACATCTATAGCCAGTGTTCTTGTCTCCAGCTATAGCCAGTGTTAGCCAGATGTTAGAGAATAGGGGCCATGTAGAGGGAGGGGGGATGTCCGCTAGCCGAGGAGCCCCCATTGAAGTTATTCAGGGGAGGAGGAGATGCGGGAAAAGGAGACCAAAATTAATTCGGCCTAGGGAGAGATTTCTTGTAGATTTAAAACGGTCTCCTGATATGGTAAATTTGGATATCCGGGCTGGCGGTCCCTTCGGACTAAAGGTGGTGCTGTTGAACGCCAGGTCTGCAAATGGAAAAACAGCAATTATCCAGGATCTTATCCTGGATGAACGGGCAGACCTGGCGTGCATAACGGAGACCTGGCTGGATGAGGCGGGTGGGGTCAATCTCACCCAACTCTGTCCTCCTGGGTACTCCGTGCAGCACCAACCAAGATCCGGAGGGAGGGGAGGCGGAGTCGCAGTGGTCTACAAGGATTCCATCCCCCTGACCAGGTGCCCCATCCCGCAGTCAACCTTGTTTGAATGTGTCCACCTGAGGGTGGGTGACCGGGACAGATTAGGGATTCTGCTAGTGTACCGACCACCCTGCTGCACTACAGTCTCCCTGCCTGAGCTAGCGGGGATGGTCTCGGGCCTGGCGTTGGAGTCCCAGCGGCTTATTGTGCTGGGGGACTTCAATGTCCATGCGGAGACCACCCTGACTGGCGCAGCTCAGGACTTCATGGCCACCATGGCAACCATGGGGCTGTCCCAATTGGTATCTGGTCCCACCCACAGAGCAGGGCACACACTTGACTTGGTTTTCTGCCAGGGATGGGAGGAAGGTGGTGGTGTGGAGGAGCTCACCATCACTCCTTTGCCATGGACCGACCATCACCTGATCAGGTTTAGACTCGCTGTGCCCCCCAACCTCCGCAGGGGTGGAGGACCTAATAAAATGGTCCGCCCCCGGAGGCTTATGGATCCGGATGGATTCCTGACGGCTCTTGGGGAGTTTCCCGCTGCCTCGGTTGGTGATCCTGTCGATGCTCTGGTTGCCCTCTGGAACAAGGAGGCGACTAGGGCAATAGACACGATTGCTCCGGAACGTCCCCTCTCGAGTACCCGAGCTAAACCATCTCCTTGGTTCACCGAGGAGTTGGCAGCGATGAAGCGAAAGAAGAGGGGTCTAGAGCACGTGTGGCGTTTGAAGCAGAACGAACCAGACCGAGCACGGCTGTGCCTTTATTTAAAGGCATACGCCGCGGCAATAGATGCTGCTAAGAATGTTTTCTTTGCAGCTAATATTGCGTCCGCAAAGAACCGTCCGGCAGAGCTGTTCCGAGTTGTTAGAGGTTTGTTGAATCCCATCTCTCAAGATGGGATCCCTGACAACTCGGCAGCCCGCTGTGAAGCATTTGCTCAGTTCTTTGCGGACAAAGTCGCTCTGATCCGCTCTAGCTTTGACACCATATTAATGGCAGCTTCCGAGGATGTAACACGAGCTCCTGCTTGTCCTATTTTGATGGATTCATTTCAATTGGTTGAGCTCGAGGATGTGGACAAGGTGCTTGGAGAGGCAAAGGCTACCACATGCATCCTAGACCCCTGCCCATCCTGGCTGGTGAGAGAAGCCAGAGGGGGATTGGCCGAGTGGGTGAAGGTGGTGGTGAATGCCTCCCTTCGGGAAGGCATTGTTCCAGCGAGCCTTAAATTGGCTGTGATCAAACCGCTGTTGAAGAAGCCATCACTAGATCCCACTCAATTGGACAGCTATCGGCCTATTTCCAATCTCCCCTTTTTGGGCAAGGTCCTGGAACGTGTGGTGGCTGCGCAACTCCAGGCATTCTTGGTTGACACTGATTTTCTGGATCCGGCGCAGTCTGGCTTCAGGCCGGGGCATGGCACCGAGACAGCCTTGGTCGCCTTAGTCGATGATCTACGCCGGGAACTGGACAGGGGGAGTGTGTCCCTGCTGGTTCTGCTGGACCTCTCAGCGGCCTTCGATACCATCGATCACGGTATCCTTCTGGGACGCCTCGCGGGAATGGGACTTGGAGGTACTGTTCTGCAGTGGCTCCACTCATTCCTGGAGGGTCGGTCCCAGATGGTGTCATTGGGGGACGCCTGCTCGGCCCCACAACCGTTGACTTGTGGGGTCCCGCAGGGGTCAGTACTGTCCCCCATGTTGTTTAACATCTACATGAAGCCGTTGGGAGAGATCATTCGGAGTTTCGGGGTCGGCTGTCATCTGTACGCAGATGATGTCCAGCTCTGTCACTCCTTCCCACCTGTCACTAAGGAGGCTGTCCAGGTCCTGAACCGGTGTCTGGCCGCTGTGTCGGACTGGATGAGGGCTAACAAATTGAAACTGAATCCAGACAAGACAGAGGTCCTTCTGGTCAGTCGCAGGGCTGAACGGGGAATAGGGTTACAGCCTGTGTTGGACGGGGTCGCACTCCCCCTGAAGACACAGGTTCGCAGTCTGGGGGTTCTCTTGGACTCATCGCTGAGCCTGGAGCCTCAGGTTTTAGCGGTGGCCAGGAGAGCCTTCGCACAACTCCGCCTTGTACGCCAGCTGCGCCCGTTCCTTGGGAGGTCTGACTTGGCCACGGTGGTCCACGCTCTGGTTACAGCTCGTTTGGATTACTGCAACGCGCTCTACGTGGGGCTGCCTTTGAAGACGGCCCGGAAGCTCCAGCTAGTACAACGGGCGGCAGCCAGATTAATAACTGGGGCGGCTTACAGGGAGCGTACTACCCCCCTGCTAAGCCAGCTCCACTGGCTGCCAATATGCTACCGAGCCCAATTCAAAGTGCTGGTTTTGACCTACAAAGCCCTAAACGGTTCTGGTCCAATTTACCTGTCCGAACGCATCTCCTCCTATGAGCCCACGAGAACCTTAAGATCATCCGGGGAGGCCCTGCTCTCGATCCCACCGGCCTCACAAGCACGGCTGGTGGGGACGAGAGACAGGGCCTTCTCGGTGGCGGCCCCTCGGCTGTGGAACTCCCTCCCCAGTGACATCCGGCAGGCTCCATCCCTTTTGGGGTTCAGGAAGAAGCTGAAGACCTGGCTATGCGCGCAAGCGTTTAATGAATGAACTCAGTTAGCATTGACATGGATCGGATTAAGGCTTTTGCACAAGGTCTGATGGATGATTGGTATATATATTTGGGGTTGCATTGTTTTAAATTTTTATATATTGTATTTTATTATGTTATTTAATTATTTTAACTGTTTTATTCTTATTTTATTGTATTATGATGTACTGGTAGTGATCCTACCAGTTGTGTAAGCCGCCCTGAGTCCCCTCGGGGAGAAGGGCGGGGTAGAAATATTGGAAATAAATAAATAAATATTATGGTTGAGCCTTCGGGCTCCGGTAATAGAAGAAGGGGTCATAAGACTCCTCGAGAGTCAGACTCCTTTGAGGAGCGTGAAAGAAAGCGGCTCCGGGATTTGTTTGCAGAACCGACAGATGAGGACTCATTTGAGGGTTTTTCTGAGGGTTTGGTGGAAGAGATGGCCAGCTCGGAGGAGGACGACATGGAATGGACTCGTGTGAGGGAGGATTTGGGTGTTGGGGAAACAGGCAATGAAAGCATGGGAGGTGATTGGCGGGTTGCAGGATCAGACCCATGGACTGGCTGGAGGGATGGAGCGGGATCCACAGCTGGGGATGCTGTGGGGCGTAGTCAAAGGTGCTTAAGCTCTGATGAGGATGATGATGTTGGGGCGCCTGGAATTGGGATGGCAGCTGACAGCGATGATGAGCTTGAACTGGGATAAAATGGGGTTTGGGATCAATGTCTAATTGCGTTGGGCAAGGTAATCTGGACGGACGCTTGGGCTTTTGTTGGGGAACTTCCTGAAGACGGGTGTGATTCGTTACTGGATACGTAAGTTTACCAGGGACACTGGGCATCGACGGCGGGAGGAACTGTGCGGGGTTTTTCTCTGTGCAACTTGTGTTTAATCTCGATAGCTTGGACCTCCGTCGTCTTTTTGACGGGCAATACCTACTCACACTGGATTGACGCTGGACTGACTGACTTCGATTCCGGATTATCCCTTCTGCTGGCTATCGGTGAGACCTTTGGATTCCTTGACGACTACGCTTGGCTAAAGACCTCTGGACCGGATTGGGACCCTGCTGACTGCCGTTACCCTGACTGCTGTGCCTGGACCTGGATATCGTTGGCCGCTGAATCTTAAGCTGAATCCTGACTACGACCACGCTTTTTGTTCGCTGCAGGAAGGAATAAACAAGCCTGGTTTATTTCCCTGCTGTTTCTGAATAGCAGAGAGGAATCTGCCACCAGTCTGTTGTTTACATTCTCACTCCTGTTAATCCTCTTTTGTTTGCATTGTTTGCCAGGCTGAAGTAAGCACTTTTGATTTAATCCGGATTATACTTCTGTTTAACCCGGTTTATCCATTTGAACCATTTAAGCTCAAACTGAGCTGGTTTTTGTTACTTATCACACTGAAGTCAAGTGTTTGCCCTGTTCTTTGTTTCCTACGGGCGTTTTTTAGTTCTGTAACCTCAATAAACTGAGTTTTGTTTTACTTGCTGGCGTTCTGTCTCTGACATATATACTCAAGTAAAAGTCGGCCCGAATATAAGCCAGCCAGGACCCTCACTCAAGTAAGCTGAGGGGGGCTTGTTCAGCCGTATAAAGGGCTGAAAAACTCGAGTTATACTTGAGTATATATGATAAGCATGTCATTTAAATATCTTCTACTGAAATAGTAATTAAATTAAATTAATGGAACACAGAAGGGCTGCATTTTGTTTTATTCATTTTGTTTTTGAACTGCCCTTTCTCCCAAAAGTATAGGGCAGTTTAGAGATTCATTACAACTTTGTGATGAAAGATGCACTGTAATGAAAATTATGTTTTATGATCATTCAAATGGAAAAGCAGCCCATTTTACCCTGGAACACACTCTTTGCATCCTCCAAAATTAAGGGGACAGATCAAGTGTGCAATCCAAGCCCTGCAACTTTGTTGATAAAAAGCCATCTACAACTCTAGAGGAATGCTATGATCCCTTTCTCTCTCTTTAAAGTATAAGAAGGTTAACTTGATGGACAGCTAAATCAAAGCTATGTAACAGAAGAAAGAGAATAGTTTTTGTTTCCAGAGTGACAGAAATTAAAAGCATTGATGATTTTTCACGTGTAAGAAGGTTATTTCTCCTCCTTGTTATGATTTTATTCAATCAAGCTTATAGGGTGTATGAGTAAGAATAAAGCATCTTGAATGAGATAATTTCTTGCTTTCATCTTGCATAATTCACAGCCAGAAGCATCCTGCTGCTCTGTGAAGTCTTGTGCCAGTGATACTCTATCTTCTCTTTAAAAACACCATTTATCTATCCTTGTGCAGCAGCATGTTTGATTTATCATCCTACCTGCAGGATAATGCTCCCAAAAGCATTCTTCAGTAGATTAACTGCATCGGCGTGAGATAGCCCATCCAATGGATGTCCATTAATACTGACAATCCGATCACCAACCTAAAAGAGTGAGGGTGAGGAAAGCAGAATTGTAATAGAAAAATTACTGGCTTTAAGGAAAATAGGAAGAATGCTCAACATTTCTTGCAATTCTGGTGCTGCTAGACATGTTGCTCAGTGACAGAAAGACAATTTGTATCTCCACTGATCCCTGAGTGTTCTTCATACTGAGAACAAAATACTTTCCCATGAAGTAGCAGCCTACCTACCACAAAATTCTAGGTTCAGCTAGTGTACTAACTGGGCTTATTCATGATAAGGTCATATTGGGTCTTGAGTTCACATGCATTTGTTTCATAGTTCATATATGTGACTTCTGTTGAAAGCTATTCAGAAACATCAACTGGTGGAAAATGCTGCCAGCTAAAGTTTGATGGGGCAAAGTGATCTATTTATGATATCACTTGCATTGGCTGAAACTGTTGGAATTACACATAAAATGTTGGTTATAGCTAGCAGCAAGTTGTAAACCTTTAATGATTTAAAGAGTTTGGAAATAAGCAATCTGAAAGTTTATCCCCATGTTCATGTCAATCTGTCCACTATTTAATGCCAGATGGAATGATTTTCTACTCTGCAGTGGTCTACAAGAGTGTAGCAGTGGCTCATATATGGAAATTCTTGATGTACTAATTACTTATAGGGAAATAGGAAACTGTCTTACAGTAACTTGGACCATTGGTTCAATTTTGTCAACCCTGACTAACAATAACTTAGGGGTCATCTTTCTTAAGACGAGAAGTATACAAAATTCCAGTTTCATGGTAGTGGATGATGAAAGGACATTCATCAACATATGGCTTTGATTTTAGACATAATAGGACATGAATACACAGCTTCCGTTGACTGCCATTAATACAGTCAATCACAACATTAATATATTGTTATTAATCACAAATGGAAAAAGAAATCCCTTTCAGAGCTGGAAATGTATACAGAAGCATCTATCAAAACATCTACAATACTATACAATCTTTCAAACAACAGTAGTCTCTTGTCTCTCGAGGTGAGCAGAAACAGTAGGAGGAAAAAGAAACCTTCTGTGAAAGCAAGGTGTGCAGGACTTCTGCAAAAGTGCAAAAAATGCAAATATTTTTTTTCCTGAAATAACACTTTTCTTGTAATCTCTAGGTCTTCCAGAATGATTCAAGAATTGTGCTGGAAGATCTACAAATGCCTAGAGAAGTGAACTCTCTAGGGATCTCTAGGTTCTCTAGAATGACTCAAATCCACAAAAGTTAAACCTGTAAATGTGGAGTGCTGACTGTATATATGAAGAAAACATTCCCTCTTTCCCCTTTCACTTACTTTGAGTTTGTGTGTACGTGCTGCTACTCCACTGGCTTGAATCATGGCAATGAAGATTGGAATGTCTCCCAAAGGACTTCCCTTGCCACCAGCTATGCTGATACCAAGAGCATCATTTGGACCCTTAATAGAGAGATCATTGTCAAAACCACTTATTTTGCCACTGTTCAAAACATATAGTATGAAAGGTAAACTTTATAATGAGTCAGGGGTGTGGAATATTTTGTCTACTGCAACTCCCACTGAAGTGTGGCAACTGAGGTGGAGAGCCAAATGTTTCCTAGCCATGAACAAGTCATTTGAGAATGATCATTAACTAAAACAGAAGTCTTCTAGAGGTAAAAATTATACAGGCCCTGAGATTTTTTTTTTTTTTGCTGTCTTTGGACCCAATAAAGAAAAATTTGCAGACAGTAAGTGTTCACATACTTTTACACCTTGAAATAAATGTAACACCTTTTCCTTGTAATAAGAGATCAATAGTTTGATAACATGAGAAGAAGTCACTGACCCTTGTTATCACCACCGTCCTTGGGTTCATGTCTACTCCAACTAAAAAACAAACAAACAATTAGTTTATATAATTAATCTATAACAACATGAACAAACTATGGTCTCTACTAGCTCATAAAGTAATATAAAACCCTAACAATTTATCCTATGAAATCTATATTCTTTTCTTGGCTTCTTTATTATCTTCTCTAGCAGGAGTGGATAAAGTTGTTAGACTCCATCTACCATTAGCCCTAGTCAGGATATTTATTTTATTTATTTATTTACAATATTTATATCCCGCCCTTCTCACCCGAAGGGACTCAGGGCGGCGTACACAATTGGCAACAATTCGATGCCTACACACATTTAAAACATAGCAATGAATAAAATCCAATTACAACACTTAAAAGAATATAAAAATATAAAACATATAGTTAAAGTCCATTCATCCAGTATCCTCGTACTGTGGCCATAAGTCAGTCCAGGTCGTCTTTATCATTTAATCATCGAAAGCCTGGGCACATAGTCATGTTTTCAGGGCTTTTCTAAAATTCAGAAGGGTTGGGGCTTGCCATATATCTCTGGGGAAGGTGTTCCACAGCCGGGGAGCCACCACCGAAAAGGCCCTGTCACTTGTTCCCGCCAGTCGTGCTTGTGAGGTAGGCAGGACTGAGAGCAGGGCCTCACCAGATGACCTTAGGGATCTTCCTGGCTCATAGGAGGAGATACGTTTGGACAAGTAAATTGGGCCAGAACCGTTTAGGGCTTTATAGGTCAAAACCAGCACTTTGAATTGGGCTTGCTAGCATATCGGCAGCCAGTGGAGCTGGCTTAGTAGGGGGGTGGTACGCTCCCTATAAGCTGCCCCAGTTATTAATCTGGCTGCCACTCGTTGTACTAGTTGAAGCTTCCGGGCCGTCTTCAAAGGCAACCCCACGTAAAGAGCATTGCAGTAGTCCAAACGGGATGTAACCAGAGCGTGGACCACCGTGGCCAAGTCAGACTCTTCAAGGAACGGGCGCAGCTGGCACACATGTCTGAGTTGTGTGAAGGCTCCCCTGGCCACCGCTGAAACCTGGGGTTCCAGGCTCAGCGATGAGTCCAGGAGAACCCCCAAACTGCAAACGTGTGTCTTCAGGGGGAGTGCGACCCCGTCCAACACAGGCTGTAACCCTATTCCCTGCTCGGCCCTACGACAAGACCTCCATCTTGTCTGGATTCAGTTTCAATTTGTTCACCCTCATCCAGTCTGACACAGCAGCCAGACACCAGTTCAAGACCTGAACAGCCTTGTTAGTGACATGTGGAAAGGAGTGACAGAGTTGGACATCATCTGCGTACAGATGACAGCCGACCCCGAAACTCCGAATGATCTCTCCCAACGGCTTCATGTATATATTGAAAACATGCGGGACAGTACTGAACCCTGCGGGACCCCACAAATCAATAGTTGTGGGGGCGAGCAGGTGTCCCCCAATGACACCATCTGGGAACGACCCTCCAGGAATGAGTGGAGCCACTGCAAAACAGTACTGCCGAGCCCCATTCCGGGAAGGCGCCCCAGAAGGGTATCGTGGTCAACGGTATCGAAGGCTGCTGTCAGGACCCAGGCTGCAGAGCACCAATAACCATACGCAGAGGCCAGAATCTATCTAATATCTTTATTAAAGAATTATATAAAGTCAATAAAAACAAGTGTAGAATATAGTCCAGAAGTAGACCTTTCAGGAAAGGTCAAATATAGTCCAGAAAAACAATGTCCAATATATGATATTAAAGTCCAAAGTTATAATCCACTTCACTGAAACACACACTATTTGGCAAGCAATAGTGTGGGGAACTGTCCATAGTCTTTGAGGCTCAAGGTAAATCTGAAGGAAGGGTAACAAGGCTGGAATCCGAGAAGCAGGGTCCGTGGTTTAAAACGCAAGGCAAGGCAAGACTTGAGACTTGGCAAGGTCCAACTTGAAACAAGGCAATCGTGGAACAAGAACTGAGTCCATAGAAATCCGTGGAACAAGGCAGGGCTGGGAACTTGATTCAGGAGCTGGGAACTGGGGTACGAAGTCTACACACGATCTCACTCCACGAGCTGACGAATTGACTCTGCAAGGATTCCTTTGTGGCCAAACACCTATATAGGATCTTGTTTTCCCGCCAAAGCACACTTTCTCTGGGGAACAAGAATCGAAACCTATACTGTGTCCAGATGCAGGACTCCTTAAACTTTCCCAAGGGAAACAGACTTAATCATCTAATTGTCTGGCAGCAATCCTGGCGCTCCGGCGAGTCGCCTCGTGAGCGCCTCTTTGTTGATTATAATAATCTCGGCGAGAAAATGGGGGAGATTTCTGCTCAAGGCTTGTTTGGCTGACTTCTGGAGGGCAAATATCCTGCAGGTGCAAGGGCTCCGTTTCTGGCTGAAACGGTGGGAAATCCAAGTTTTCCTCTTCATCTGCCACAACAGTACTAGGAATGGGACTACATGGCCCATGAGTCATCACAGCTGCTGAGAGGTCCAGCAGAACCAGCAGGGACACACTCCCCCTGTCTAGTTCCCGACGTAGATAGGCAATAGTAAGCCACGCTGATAGTTATATAACCTATCAAAATCTGCACTTTGCTGTTTTGAGGCCTTGGGTCTCAATATAGCAATTGCTTTACTGTGACCATACTTTACTCCTTGAACTATGTATTGCTAAAGTGGAAAGCAATATTCAAATCAGTTTGTTGTTACTGTCATGTGCCTTCAAATCATTTCTGAATTATGACAATCCTAAGGCATATTTATTATGAGCTTTTCTTGACAATACAGAATGTTTCAAACAGGTGGAACCAATTTGAAATGGCTACATCTATGCAACCATGAGCCTCCCATAAATGAAAGTCTTACCACTTAAAAGTGCGAGGCATAGAGTTTCTAATGATTACTGATAGATGCCTTTCTCAGAGCACAGTCTCCAGCCTCAGTCATTTACAAGATGGCAACATAAGACCTAATGGGATATTCTCCATGTGTGGGGGTTATTTTTAGATTTGCTTCTAGCTCAAAAAGTAAAACTTAACTTTACAAATCATTAAACTGTTTTATAATTTTTAAGGAATTATAACATGTTGCCATAATGAAATATACTGCTTTGAAATGGGTTCATCACTTTGAAACACCCTATATTTTTTCAGCGGGAGATTTGATTTGCCTTTCTCTGAGAGAATGAAATTGGCCCAAAGTCACCCAGTGGGTTTTGATTGAGCAAAGATTTGAATCCTGGTACTGAGAGTACTAGCCCAGTGCTCAAACCACTACAACAGGCCAGTTATTTCAGTTAATTTACCAAATTAATAAAACATAGAATTATTATGATACACCTTGATCCAGAACTCCTGATATAATTTCATTTGATACATTTTTGCTTCATTAGATTAAACATAGCATAAATACCATGATACTTCACTACTTCTACAATGAAATAAATTATTATTAGAATCCACTGCTAATAAATGGGGAAAATCTATATTAGTTGAACATTTAAAGCTTTTACTTTTTTTTCATTAGAAGAAAAGGAACAGACCAACACACTAATATATAATTTGTATCCTGAACATTAGTGGGTTATAAACAACCTTGGCAAGTGGATTTGACATGGATATGGACCATTTCAAATAGAGTAAGATTAGTATTTAGGCAACACTAATTACAATACTATCAATACTACTATTACTACTACTACTACTACTAATAATAATAATAATAACAATGATAATAATTTACTTTGAAAGCTAATAGATTGAATATGAAAATCTGTTAACTCACTCCATATTCCATTACCAGCTAAGAAGCATCCTTAACTGAAGCTATAAATTGCTGGTGCCATCAAAGCACATAATCTCAAGCTATAGCAATATAGTTTCGACAACACATATAGCAATATATGTCTTGGGATCATATGCTCTTTTGGGCCTTCAGATATTCCTTCCTTGCTACAGGAAATTTTATGAGGTTAAGAAAAACACACAGAAATAGGTTCTCAAATGTTAACCATGACAAGAACAGAACCATTAAATCATTGGAAGTTACAGAAATGCTGTCTTACAAAATTCCCACTGATTCTGCAGGTTTTCTACAGGTCTCCCCCACTCCTTCCAACTATCAAGTATTATCTCCTTTTGTCAATTGTGAGATCTAAGTGCCAATACATTTTGAAATGAAACTTGCACTAAAATTCTCAGTTACTGGCTGCACATTCTGTCCCATACCTGAGCTTTTGTGAAAAGCATCAGTGGATGATCTCTTAGTGCTGACAAAATTCTGTAGAGTGGAGATAACTGGAGCAAGTGTAGGATGAAAGTGACTGTGAACGTTGTGTTGGTTTATCTGAAAATCAAAAGCACTATCAGTAAGACTCCAGGGGATAAATAATGACCTGTATTTTGCACCAAAGTTCTTGAAAGAAGCCACATATACAGTACATTACAGTATCACAAAGGAAATGCTTTAAAGATTTCTTATAGATTATACATCTATGGTATCTATAAATCAAAATCAAGACATGAAAGACTTCTTTGTGACATCATTAGATATACTTCCAGAAGCAGTAGCAAAATTGTACAATTATGAACTCTCCCAGATAGCTATAGCTATAAACATTTAAATAGAAAACAAAATAATTATATGGAGGCATCTGTCTCTCTTTGACAATATCTGCATTTAAAATAGCTTCAAAACATGCATGGACACAAAGTACAAATCTGTTTTGCCTAAATATATGAGAATTAATTTAACCAAATTCCTCCTCGCTCTTCTAAACTACAGGTAAAGCTTTGGTAGACTAGAAATTTTGTGTATGACAGACAATACCTGTATTCCCTTTAAAGCAGTGGTTCTCAACCTAGGGTCCCCAGATGAGTTGGCCTTCAACTCCCAGAAATCCTAACAGCTGGTAAATTGGCTGGGATTTCTGGGAGTTGTAAGCCAAAACACCTGGGGACCCATAGGTTGAGAATCACTGCTTTAAAGTGTTCCAACAAATCTTGATCCTAGCTATCAAGCCTTGGTTGACGAAAGACCGTGTCTAGCAAATAAAACCTGCTCTAGGTAAAACTGATTTTTCAGACCACAGAGTGCCAATGAAATGACTCCTGAATGTGGATTAGTGTGTCATAGGGTATATGGAGAATTCATTAACAATAGCTCTGAATTCCCCAGAACTCAAGGGGCCAGCAGGGGGAAGGCAAAGAAATAACAGACATGTTGACCAAACAACTGAGCAGTGCAAAAGTTCAGGGAAATCGATATATTGCACATGCTTGGAAATTGGAGGCCTACAACAAAAGGGCATGAAGATGACAATGACACCAGAAGGAAGCAAGAACTATTGAGAATTCAGTTTCTGATATATCATTGTACTTTATTCACCAACTTTTATGGGAACATCAAAGCATAATGTCCTATATTTGGGAGCATAGCTTGGAAAAGTCCCCACTGTAATGAAGTATGAGTTTTGTATTCATGTTTGTTGGGTTTAACTATGTGCTTGTGGTTTGGTTGGGTAGGTGTGAGATGGCAGCAACCATTTAGTGACTCTCCTCTGAGGCAGTTGCCATGGAGATGTGGGCGGAGCCATCTGCCGAGGGGAGGAGAAGTGAAGAGGTTTTTAAAAGTGAAGCCTCAGTCTGTGCTCTGATGAGGCACAGGGAAGATTGATTCCAGGTTGATGGGATCAAGGAGACTCAATTGTTCATTTTGAGTCGGTTTTAAATAAGTTTGGTGACTTATTTAATGTAGTCTGTGTCCTGGAAAGGTACAGAGAATCTCTGATAGTATATCACAGGGGTGACTGTGGTTTGAAGTCACTGGATAGTCCAAGTTTCAGACTTTGGGAACCAATCCCAGCTGGACTTACAGAGATCCATTGAAGTAACAGTTTAAAAGGAGCAGAGGAAGAGGTTTTAACTACTTTAAGTAAAAGAAGTGATACTTTAGAGAGTTTGATGCATCACATTCTAGTATTGTAACTGTTAATAAGAATACCTCTAAGTGAAACATCTTTTGTAACCACCAAGCTTGTGCCTGAATAAACTTGATATTGTTCTTTTTACATCAAAGCCTCTGTCGTCTATAGACTCCATCAGCAGAATTGCGCTACCATTTTAACACCGAATAAAGTAAAAGGCTTCCTCTGAGCTATTGGGTGGTTGAGCACTTTTATAATCTAAAGGTGTGTCTCCACACAGTGGTGGCTGCATTTCCACTAATCGGTGGAAGTTATCTTTTATTATTTGGGACATCTATTTGTTATTAATTGGGTCTTCTAAGCTACCCTCCTTTATACTCACCCCTACTACTATTACTACTTCTACTACTTCCGGAATCTTCTAACCAGGTTAGGCAACTCTAGAGTAACGATCCCATCTTCCCACCAAAAAAAATAAATCCAAGAAGTGCTTTTAACCTATGCTCGTTGTTTTATTGTTGTGTTCAATTTTACAGTGTAAAATCCATTAAGGAGAGAAAGATGGAATATATGTGCCTTCTGTTACCATAACATACTGTTTAATCTATTAACACCCTAAATCTCCTGTGATATTCTAGCTCAGACTAAATTAATCCCTTATCTTATTGTTGCTGCATGATTATACGTAACATTGACACACAGTGACTTGTTTTAGGTCTTTCTCATGTACATTAGTAGCCACCACAATGGTTACAAAGCTGAAAGGCAAGATAAACACATTATGGACCTTATCACAACACTTATAATCCATCTCTGATTCTTTGTCTACTGGTTCCTATGGGTTTAATTACATGAAGAAAGGCCCATTTCATTGGTAACTTGTAGGCACCTGAAGGCAAAGAATCTGCTGCGAGCACTTTTTGAAAAAAAGGAAACATTTGACTTCAATTGTCTCTAATTTCTTTGTGCATATTAGGTTTTTTGTCTGTGATGGGCAGACCTGTCTGTGCCAGTTACATGTCTTCTGGAGTGTGTTTTGGGAACTTTTTTTTATCCCGCTTTTCCAAAATGACTACCATTATAATACCGGTGGCAGTCAGAAAAAGACTATGAGTAAAACGAAAAATGTTTTCCACTTTGTCTTGTTTCCTTTTAAAATCTTTTTAAAATTGTAACTACTCTGCTTCTTAAGAATAAAAAAAAGGTTGTTGGGACAAAAGAATGGCACTATCACAAGGACATAGGAGAACATTCATGGATTGGAAAGAGTTATTTCTCAACTGTGTGATAAATCTGATGCGCATTATTTTATTAGAAACAAAACAAAAGTATGAGATGTGCTGAATGCATCCTGCACTCGTCCAGCATTCTTAAATGATGGGTTGTCTGTTTTAAAATGTGTTTCTGAGGTGTGTGTGATTAGGTCTTATTATTTCACGATGTGAAATCATGAACTTTGTTACAAATATAAGGATATGGGAAGTTGCACATAAATTCTAAAAGTATATATTTCTATGTAGGATTTCAAATAAAATTCTATCCCTCAATATAGAAATAATTAACAATAGTCCTTTTGGTCACCAATAATATTGGATCAATATTCAGGCCCAGATTATCAATAATTTAATTGGTACAAATGCTCCAGGCCTATAATAGATGAGGAGCAGGGGAAGTGTCATTTGCCTCTTATTCACCATTTATCACTTTTTAAATTTCCCAGTGTTGCTTTTGTCACCATCATATTGAAACATGAATATGCAGGGATAAAAAAAGATAACAAATTTGTGTTGATGTCTACTGCATGATTTAATTTCTATGACACCACTCCTAGAGTAGCTCGCACATATGACAAAAGGGGGTCCATATTTGGGAATATTCCAGGGGCCCTGCCACATTAATCAGGATTTGTCAACAACAGTGACTGTTTGAATCATGGCTATAGCTGGATTCTAAACCCCAGTGAATGCCATAGTCACCAAAAACATTTTTTTTCTGATACAAGTGCCACTAACCTGGCTATTTTGAGATGTTTTTCGTGATGATGGCCAAGATCCAACTCTCAGTCGTCCAATTTCCAGCTGCACAAGTCCTTGAGCACACTTCACATATAAAAAAAATACAAAGTATGTTGTATATTTAACTTGATAGAAAAGTTTTCATTTTTTCAGACACACATTGGACATTAAAAAACCACAGTTACAACACTGAATAGAGTACAACCATTTTATAGTGCATTCATTATTTTAAAATAAATCTATTGGGCAAGATTAAGTTAACACTTATTCCATGTTTTTTTCTCTCCCAAGCAATCACTGACAATACTGCAATTAACCTGACACAGAGAATTTAAAGCAGGAAAACCAAACTCTTTCCTAGAAGAACGAAAGGGCACTTTCAGTTTCAGGAAAAGCAACTGCCACAGTCATCAACAGATTGTACCATTCCAAAACTCAGGTGGGAGAAGTGCATGATGGAATTTTCCTTCATGTCAAACAGTCCCTGCCTGTAGAAGAACTAGAGCATCATGAAAATCTATTTTAGTACTTCAGAAAAAAAAATCCTAGATTGTATTTCTAAGAGCACATTTTTTTATGCTAAGCCACTAAAAATTAGAATCATAGAATCATAGAATCATAGAATAGTAGAGTTGGAAGAGACCTCATGGGCTATCAGTCCAACCCCCTACTAAGAAGCAGGAAATCGCATTCAACGCACCCCCGACAGATGGCCATCCAGCCTCTGCTTAAAAGCCAAGGAAGGAGCCTCCACCACAGCCTGGGGGAGAGAGTTCCACTGTCGAACAGCTCTCACAGTGAGGAAGTTCTTCCTGATGTTCAGGTGGAATCTCCTTTCCTGTAGTTTGAAGCCATTGTTCCGTGTCCTAGTCTGCAGGGCAGCAGAAAACAAGCTTGCTCCCTCCTCCCTATGACTTCACGTATTTGTACATGGCTATCATGTCTCCTCTCAGCCTTCTCTTCTGCAGGCTAAACATGCCCAGCTCTTTAAGCCGCTCCTCATAGGGCTTGTTCTCCAGACCCTTAATCATTTTAGTCGCCCTCCTCTGGACGCTTTCCAGCTTGTCAACATCTCCCTTCAACTGTGGTGCCCAAAATTGGACACAGTATTCCAGGTGTGGTCTGACCAAGGCTGAATAGAGGGGGAGCATAACTTCCCTGGATCTAGACGCTATTCCCCTATTGATGCAGGCCAGAATCCCATTGGCTTTTTTAGCAGCCACATCACATTGTTGGCTCATGTTTAACTTGTCCACAAGGACTCCAAGGTCTTTTTCGCACACACTGCTGTCAAGCCAGGCGTCCCCCATTCTGTATCTTTGATTTCCATTTTTTTCTGCCGAAGTGAAGTATCTTGCATTTGTCCCTGTTGAACTTCATTTTGTTAGTTTTGGCCCATCTCTCTAGTCTGTCAAGATCGTTTTGAATTCTGCTCCTGTCTTCTGGAGTGTTAGCTATCCCTCCCAGTTTTGTGTCGTCTGCAAACTTGATGATTGTGCCTTCTAACCCTTCGTCTAAGTCGTTAATAAAGATGTTGAACAGAACCGGGCCCAGGACGGAGCCCTGCGGCACTCCACTTGTCACTTCTTTCCATGATGAAGACGACGCATTGGTGAGCACCCTTTGGGTTCGTTCGGTTAGCCAATTACAGATCCACCTAACCGTAGTTTTGTCTAGCCCACATTTTACTAGTTTCCTTGCCAGATGGTCGTGGGGGACTTTGTCGAAGGCCTTACTGAAATCCAGGTAGGCTACATCCACAGCATTCCCTGTATCGACCCAACTCGTAACTCTATCGAAAAAAGAGATCAGATTAGTCTGGCATGACTTGTTTTTGGTAAATCCGTGTTGACTATTAGCCATGACCGCATTTGTTTCTAAGTGTTCGCAGACCACTTCCTTAATGATCTTTTCCAGAATTTTGCCTGGTATTGATGTGAGGCTGACCGGACGGTAATTGTTTGGGTCGTTCTTTTTTCCCTTCTTGAAGATAGGGACCACATTCGCCCTCCTCCAATCTGCTGGGACTTCTCCCGTTCTCCAAGAACTCTCGAAGATAATTGCCAGTGGTTCTGAAATAACTTCCGCTAGTTCCTTCAGTACTCTTGGATGTAGCTGATCTGGCCCTGGGGACTTGAATTCGTTTAGAGCGGCCAGGTGTTCCTGGACAACTTGTTTCCCTATTTGGGGTTGGATTTCCCCCAATCCTTCGTCCATTCCATGTTGCTGAGGTTGAAGATGGCTTTCTTTTTGTGAGAAGACCGAGGCAAAGAAGGCATTAAGCAGTTCTGCCTTTTCCCTATCCCCTGTCACCATCACCCCATCTTCTCCTTGCAGTGGCCCTATCGCCTCCTTTTTCTTCCTTTTTCTACCAACGTAAGCAAAAAAGCCTTTTTTGTTGTTTTTTATGTCCCTGGCAAGCCTGAGCTCATTTTGCGCTTTAGCCTTGCGAACCTTTTCCCTACAGGTGTTGGCTATACGTTTGAATTCTTCTTTGGTGATTTCTCCCCTTTTCCACTTCTTGTGCATGTCACTTTTGAGCTTTAGCTCAGTTAGAAGTTCTTTGGACATCCATTCTGGCTTCTTTGCACTTGTCTTATTTTTCTTCTTTGTTGGCACTGTTTGCATTTGCGCCTTGAGTATTTCACTTTTGAAAAACTCCCATCCATCCTTAACTCCCTTGTTTTTTAATATCGGCGTCCATGGAATGCCGCTCAGTAATTCCTTCATTTTTTGGAAGTCAGCTCTCTTAAAAGTCCAGAATGCGTGTTTGACTTGTCTTAGTTTCAGCATTCCTTTGAATTGCAAACTGCAGGAGCACATGGTCACTTGCCCCTAAGGATCCAACCACTTCAACTGTATTGATCAGGTCTTCCACATTTGTTAAAATTAGATCAAGAGTTGCTGATCCCCTTGTTGCCTCTTCTACCTTCTGGACCATAAAATTATCTGCAAGGCAAGTGAGGAATTTGTTGGACTTTGTACTCTTGGCTGAGTTTGTTTTCCAGCAGATATCGGGATAATTGAAATCGCCCATGACTACTATATCTCTTCTTTGTGCCTGTTTGGTCAGCTGTTGACAGAAGGCTTCATCAAGTCCTTCATCCTGACTCGGAGGTCTGTAGTAGACACCCACGACAAGATCTTTTTGAGTCCCGGTTCCCTTGATTCTTATCCAGATGCTTTCAAGCTGGTTTCCCGGATTACAGTCTTGCATTTCTTCTGCAACGTAACTGTTTTTGACATATAAAGCTACTCCCCCTCCTCTCCCCTTTGTTCTATTTCTGTGAAAGAGGTTATAGCCCTCAATGGTTAAATTCCAGTGATGGGAGTCATCCCACCAGGTTTCAGTGATGCCTATGACATCGTATGTGTGGTGCTGTGCTAGGAGTTGGAGTTCGTCTTGCTTATTTCCCATGCTCTGAGCATTAGTGTAAAGACATGTAAGCCCCTGTGGCCTCCCCTCGAACTGTTTATTTGGGATTATTGTGCTCTCTGTACTTGGTCCTTGCTGTGTTTGTGCAGCCCTCCGTTTAGCCTTTTGGTGGTTCCCTGTGGTCGTGGGTAATATAGTGTTCGCCAGGCTGTTGTTCCCCTCCCCCAGTGGATCTAGTTTAAAGTGCGCCTGATGAGGTTTGTGAGTCTGTGTGCAAAAAGATGTTTTCCTACTTCTGTGAGATGCACCCCATCGCTTGCCAGTAGTCCATCCTCTTGGAAGAGTAGACCATGGTCAAGGAAGCCAAAATGCTCCTCTTGACACCATTTTCTGAGCCAGTTATTGACCTGTACTATTTTTCCGGCCCTTGTAGAGCCGTGTCCTACAACGGGGAGGAGGGATGAAAATTAAATGATACAAGTACAGTATAGTATTTAATAATACTGAGTCATCAAATCGCTTTGAATTGTAATATGTTCATTAATGTTGGAGGCAATCAGATGAAAAAATGGCTTCAGACTTTGATACTTGGACAGCTTTCAGGGCAGAAATCTGATTATGTCAAATGTATAAATAACCGCACATCTGTGACTCTTCCATATCTTTTGTTACTTTATTAAGTACTAGCTTGGGTGCCCAGGTTATTTGAAAAAGGCATTGTTTGTTTGGGGCATTAGGTAAAATCATTTAGTTTATTAATAAAAAAGCCATTCTGTGATTTTGTTTGTTATGAGTGTTCCCATTAGAAAATGCATAATGATGTGGATGAACTACAATTCGCAGAATCATGGGTCTATCCTCCCCAAACCCTGCCGGTATGCACAGCTGGCCATGTTGGGTCTGTGCGCCAAGTTTGGTCCAGATCCGTTGTCAGCTGGGTTCAGTGGTCTCTGGATAAGGGTGAACTACAACTCCCATATGCCAAGGAAAATCACCCCCAAACCAGCCTGTATGCACAGTTGGCCATGTTGGATCTGTGTGCCGAGTTTGGTCCAGATCCCTCAGCTGGGTTCAGGTCTCTCTGGATAAAGGCGAACTACAACTCCCCAAATCCTGCCTGTATGCACAGTTGGCCATGTTGGGTCTGCTTCTCTCTCTAGCCCAGGCTGTGGCGCAGGCTGGAAAGCAAGCCAGCTGCAACAAATCAACAAATCACTCTGACCAAGAGGTCATGAGTTCGAGGCCAGCCTGGTGCCTGCGTCTTGTCTCTGTCTCTGTTCTATGTCATGGCATTGAATGTTTGCCTTTATGTGTGCAATGTGATCCGCCCCGAGTCTCCTTCGGGGTGAGAAGGGCGGAATATAAATGCTGTAAATAAATAAATAAATAAATAGTATGTTCAGTTGCTGTGTGCCAGGGGTCCCCAAACTTTTTTAACAGGGGGCCAGTTCACGGTCCCTCAGACCATTGGAGGGCCGGATTATAGTTTTTTTTTTAAAAAAAGCTATGAACAAATTCCTATGCGTACTGCACATATCTTATTTTGAAGTAAAAACAAAAACAAAAAAGGAACAAATACAGTCTCAATGTTAATAATAATAATAATAATAATAATCATCATCATCATCAAAATAATAAAGAGGGTTGGAAGAGACCCCTTGGGACATCTACTCCCTCCCCCTTTTGCTTTTGTGCATCACATCATAATCAAAGCACCCCTGACAGATAGCCACCCAATAACAACAACAACAACAACAACACCATAATAAACATGGTTGGAAGAGACCCCTTGGGCCATAGAGTCCAACCCCTTTCTCCCTTTGTGAACCAAAACATAAAGCACCCCTGACCAACAACAACAACAATAATAATACACTAAAAATCAGGGTTGGAAGAAATTGCTAGCCTTCAAGAAAAATGAATCCACGACAGGGCTGCAAAGGAGGAAGTCTGTGTGGCAAGATAAAACGGGAGCCCTCTACCTTTTACCACAGGCATGCCTCTATTGTTGTTTCGCCTCCTCCATTGCAGGAAGGCGCATACCAGGTGAGGGAGGAGGAGGAAAAGGAGTGTGCGAGGTGAGCGAGGAGGCAGGAAAGGCACGCATCTTTCCCTCCTCTCTCGTTCTGTGCAGGCCTTCCTCAGCGGTAGCGAGGAGGAAAGGAGGAAAGGCCCACGCCTTTTCCTCGCCCCGTGAGGCCCTTCCTCGACAGCGGGAAAGTTGCGTGCCTGACGAGGAAATGGCGTGCGCCTTTCTCACTTCTCTCACCTCACGCGCACCTTTCCCACTGCCTTCCTCGACGGCGGCAGCGGGAAAGCTGCCCGCGAGGTGAGGGAGGAAAGTCACATGCCTTTTCCTCGCCTCGTGCAGCTCTTCCTCGGCGGCAGCAGCGGGAAAGGTGAGTGCAGGGCGAGGAAAAGCCATGCACTTTTCCTCCCTCACCCTGCGCTCACCTTTCCCGCTGCCTCCCTCAGCCGCGGCAGCGGGAAAGCGCCCCACGCAGCGGGGGAGGAATGCCTTTTCCTCCCCCCGTGCAGCCCTTCCTCGATGGTGGGAAAGCTGCCCCTGGGGTGAGGGAGGAAAGCCGCACACCTTTTCCTCGCCCCGTGCGGCCCTTCCTCAGCAGCGGCAGTGGGAAAAGTGCCTGTGGGGCGATGGAGATAAGAAAGGCATGTGCCTTTTCCTCCTCCACACTACATGCACCTTTCTTGGCGGAGGAGGAAGGAGCCACCACCGCGGGGGCCGGATAAATGGCTCCGATGGGCCGGATGTGGCCCGCGGGCCGTACTTTGGGGACCCCTGCTGTGTGCCATAGAAAAGAATAGGAAAGCATTAAGGGAGAGGCAGTGAGCAGGATCATGCAAATTCTACACCAATGGGGAGAGAAAGGAACACTGGGATGTGGCTCGCTGTAACCTGCAATGTCCTTGGAGAGAGGGATTTGGTGGCTCTTCAGGACTATGAGGTAAAGAAATTTGTGGAGGTGGGAGGCTGTGTAAATAGACACTTCTGCCACATACACACATACAGATTTTCACTTTTATTAAGTGTAGATTTCAAGATGGATATACATTTGCCCTCCACGTTTTCAGATTTACTTTTACATTTTTAATCTGCATATTTGATTAATATGGTCTCTCCATGACTCTCTAGGCCCCCCAGTCATCTGGCAGAAGTTGATTGGAAGGGCCTAGAAATTCCTAGAGAAAATACCATAAAGTTGTCCCATGTAAGTTGGCCATAGGGTCACACTAGAGGACCCAGCAATTGTTATTCATGTTTTTCCCCCTTTTGTGGGGTTTCTCTGCCCTAACGTTATATCCAAAATAAAGGCCTAAATTTTATGTTTCCTGATGCAATTGTCTTGCGAATAGTCTACTTAGTCATTCATATACATTTATTTCTATCTTCTATTTCTTTCAAAGTATGCATTAACTCATTTTCAATATTCCAAAAAAAAAATCACTATCAGAAAGGCTCTGTTTCTCATATGCAGCACCTTATTGATCTTGTAAGTAGTTACCACAGTAAGACCTCTGAAAATAATCATGGAATTATGGACTTGGAGGTGGCCTCATGGACCATCAAGTCCAATCCCCTGCTTAGTGCATGATCCTGGTATTAAGGAAATATCATGTAAATAAAATCCAAATGCGACAATGGCCTATGCTTAGTGTGCTTAGACTTCATTATGCTTATAAACATTTAATACCCAAGAATATAAAATGCACTCACTTTAAGAATGGTGGCAACCATCTCTTGAGAAGCATGTCTTACATTCTCTCCGTTAACAGATAAGATCTGGTCCCCTTGAATTAGTCTCCCATCAAGGTCAGCAGCTCCTCCTTTGACAATATCAGAGATAAATACTCCATTTCCATTCCTACGAAAGAAAGATGCACATGTATTATTGCACAAACATGACCACACGCTGGTCTTAAAGTGATTGTGCTGATTTATTTCAGCTAGATGGCCAAGTTATTCATCATCATCACCACCACCATCATGTTGCCATCGCTGCCATCCTTCCGGCACCAACAGGCTGTTCCCTAAAGTCTTTGTGGCCTAATTGATTTTACACAAACCTTCACAGGTTTTAAATAATATTGAACTATTTTGCCAGTTTGAAATTTTAATTTAAATGAGTTTTAACCTTTTACGATTGTTTAATATATCTTTAAATGTTTAGCATTCCTTTTAAACTGTTTAAATTAGTCAGGTTGCTATCATTATATGCAACCCTGAAACTATGAAACAGAAGGCAGGACATAAATATTAGAATAAATAAATATCAGTACAGTAAGATCCCCATATCTGTGGGGATACATTCCTGGCTGGACTGCATTTATTTGAAAGAGAAGATATGATGGAACATCATGAAATTATCTGATGTCTGGTTCTAAGATAGAATCATGCTGGAGGACCTAGAGAGAAATATCCTTTCTAGTAATATGCTAGGTCCTCCAGAGTGAATATGGCAATATCTGAGAAGCATACCATAGAATCATTTAAAGACCCAAACAGACAATTTCCCCCAGATGCTGGTAAGTGCAGACAAAGGATCTTACTGTACACAAAATATATTTATAACACCGTACTACAGCACTTTTCAGCTGCTTGGTTTGTTCTTTTAAAAATGAAATAGAAAATAAATTTGGTATCTAATGCTACAGTTTCTATCTAGAAATAAGCATCTCCCTTTGTAAATTTTATTTTCATTACACTGAATATTTCCACTACACTGAATAGGTATATGTTATGTGGTTTGAATAAAAACCAGAGGGAAGGGTAAGCAGATATCAAGTAATCAGAGAGAGTCTCCTCTTCTGATTTATACAAAGGCAATGGAACCAGTAATAAAGGAGAGAAAGGCTAGCATGATCTTCCTCCTTGTGCATTTCTTAAACAACTCAATAAAGCGAATCCCTTAGTAATACAGGTTAAATGTGCCTTATCCAAAATGCTTGTGACCAAACTACATTTTTCCCAAATTTGCCCCATTTGGTGAATATTTTGTCTTTGACTTTAGCCTATAAAGCCCTAAATAGTTCTGGCCCAGTGTACCTGTCCGAACATATCTCCCTCTATGACTCACTTCAGAGTTTAAGATCATCTGGGGAGGCCCTGATCTCGGTCCTGCCTGTTTCGCAAGCACAGCTGGAGGGGATGAGAGACAGGGCCTTCTCAGTGGTGGCCCCTCGACTATGGAACTCCCAATCTAGCAACATTAGATCAGCCCCCTCTCTTTTAGCCTTCAGAAGGAAAGTAAAAACTTGGCTCTGAGATCAGGCTTTCAGTGATTAGTACAGTGCAATAACACACTTGGAATTATGCATAACTGATGACGGAATGGCCTTGGATTATGATTTTTGGATTATGTGATTTTAATATTGAATGTAATGTTTTAAACGTTTAATATATATTAATTGTAATTTATCTGATTTTAAGCCTCTTGTTTGTATGTATTTTAAGGCATCTAATAGTTGCCATATGTAAGCCGCCTTGAGTCCCCTCTGGAGTTGAGAAAGACGGGGTAGAAATAAGGTGAATAAATAAATTCGAACACTATAGTTCAATCTGTAGAGCTTGCTTTTTATTTTAAAATTGATCTCAGCAGAGCAATGACTAACTGGGTTCCTTACCTTTTCCCAACAATGCTGAGTCCCAAGCCTCTGCCCATTTTCCTTTGCAGCTCGACATAAAAAATCTCCAAATTTTCTTCATCTTTATAATGAGCTTCATCTCTATAGACAACCAGTTGAACTTTTTGAGGAGTCTGTCTCAAGGCTGTGATTGCTTCTTCATGACTAGCATTCCTCAAGTCTATACCATTAACCTGGAATAAAACAGCATAATATAACTGCAGTGATGCTTGCTTACTTATTGGTAGTACTAGTTAGGCTAGTCAAATAACGTATCAAAATAAATCAATATTCTTATTCTTAAAAAGTGAGAGAAAGAAGAGAGCTTTCAGCTAAATAAATAATTACATAACATTTTAGTAGAGAATCCGAGTGCAGAAGCTCCGAACTTCTATTACATAAGATAGTTCAGCTAGGGGGTAAATTAAAGCATTTTTAATTAGTGGGTATAACTACTCATGATATCTATTTATAATTTCTGATGATTACCTTGAAATTGTACCATAGGTTTCCCAGCATTCAGCGATGTTTTGGTGTGAATTCAAAATGTATTAACAGTTTGAATAAGACTGTAATCCTACTCAAACATAAGTATCACTTGACACCATAAAAACTCACTCCACAGTAAATATATATAACAAAGACAGGAATCAAGCAGTCCTTCAGATGTAGTTGAACTGCAAGGCCCAGTTGCTATAGCCAAAACAGCCAATGGCAAAGAATGCTAGGAGCTACTGTACAACAACATCTAGCAGGCTGCATGATTCTCACGTCTACTAAAACAAATCCATAAGCTATCAAACATTTCTGGTTCCTTTCACCTTAATTTTAGATCAGCGTTCTTTGCATTTATACAATTCTGTAATTTGTATAGCAAAATAATATTTTTCCAGATTCCAATAGATGGCACACAAGCTTTAAATTTCTGTTAAAATTCATATTATAGTTAAAATAATAAAGGGTTTCAGATGGAGAACTAAGGCATTGATTGTTCAATGCCCATGGTCAAACAAAAACCCGTTTGGTTGAAATAACAAAACTGGAAGCATATGGTTAACTTCAATTCCTGATGAACGCAGACCAGAAATTCATAGTAACCCCCCAATTCAAATGCAAGAAAGCACCTTTTAATTAAAAGTGGATGATATCCCTCTAGGTTTTTAAAGTTTCCATTTTATAATCTAATTTAGCCATCTGAAGAACTTTGTCCTAGAGACAGATAATGTTAATACTTTTGTAAATAGTTACAGAACCAGGTATACTTAGCAGATGTAGTTCACTTGCTGCTCAGGTGGTTGACAACTCTGCATTGTAAGCTGAATGGATCCAGAGATCTCATAAAATGTACCAGGTTATGGTTTAAGATAAAGAAGATAACAGATCCCATTTTTAGGTGAACATACTAATAAAGCAATTAATTTAACTCTGTGTTTATCTTAACTTCAATGACACTAGTTCTATATTGAAGATAGAAAAATTCCAAGTTTGTTAAACTTGCAATTTACCTCAAGAATTTGATCACCAGCCCAAAGTCGACCATCTCGAGCAGCTGCACCTTCTTCATAAACTTCATGAATCACAATAGCATCCTAATGGGAGCACATCAGTAAGTCATTAATTGTTATAATTTAAAAACACTTCCAGTCCTGTAGTCCACTACAACTTCTTCTATAGATATCAACAATATTCTAGTCATTATCAGAAAAATATAAGTAGGTTAAAGGAGCACTAAATCCAGTGTCACTACCTAGAACCAAACCTGATTTTAACCAGGGAAAGAACAGCTTCAAACCAACATAAACTGTGATTAAATACAATTCTTATTACTATCAGTCTGGATATCATAGGGCTTGTCTACACCGGCCAAAAAAGTAGATTAATTGCAAAATTTAGATGTTGGCTACAAATATTTTACCACCATCTGAGAGTAGAAATTCCTGCAGCAGATAGAAAATGGATACATCTGAAGTCAACCTGCATCTTAATTTTGATTACAACTATATCCTATATACTCATTTTTGGTCCAGAAATCTGAATCAAAATTTGACCCCAAAAAACTGGGACAACTTGTCCACATGTCAAAGTAAGTAGTGTGCATTAACTCTTATCAAAAAAGGAACCATCTTCTTCTCTGAGTAGAGTTCTGAAAGACAAAGGCTTAGTCCATCCCAGGAGAAACTAAAGGAAGCACCGGCCCCTTTCACTCTCTTTGCCATAGTGCTGCTGCATTTGGACATTTTAAGTGACTGGGTGGGGAAATGATGGCAGTAGCCAAAGGTGGCTGCTCCCCTGAAATGGCATTGGTGCTTTCCACTGTCCACAGAATGACCCTTGAGTTATCCATGTATCCCATCAAAATCCATAACGCTGGCCCCAAAAATCTGCTCAAGTTAAACATGAGTATATACAGTAACTTCAATAATGCTGCTATGGCAAGTGCCTACAGTATTTTAAAACTTACATGAGGATGTGCAACCAGTGGTGGATTGGGACGAAAAGTAATGGCTGCTAGGAGACAAAGGGGACCCACCCACAACTATAAGGATACTATTTAATTTTATAATTGAAGTGCTTACTATCAGCTTTGACTGATACGCCAGGTGTGCTCCTTCCTAGATTTGAAGGATCTTAAGACCGTACTGCTCACACTGGTAACCTCAAGGTTGGATTTCTGCAATGCATTTTACATTGGACTACCTTTGTACCCAGTTCGAAAACTACAGTTGGTTCAAAATACAGCAGCCAGATTGGTTACGGGAACATCCAGGAGTAAACATATAACATCAATCCTAAAGTCACTCCACTGGCTGCCAATTAGTTTCTGGGAAAAGTATAAAGTGTTGTTTTTGATCTTTAAAGCCCTACATGGTTTGGGTCCAGCTTACCGACAGAATCACCTTCTTTTGTACAATCTCCCCTGAACATTGAGGTTCTCTGGGGGTTGGTTACTCCAGTCTGCCAAAACCTGACTGGTAACCACTACCCAGAGGACCTTTCCGTCGGCCGCCCCAAGATTTTGGAACAACTTATTGGAAGAGCCCCAACAGTTAAATAAGCTGTCGGAATTTAAAACTCATTTGAAGACCTTTCTCTTCTAGCAGGCATACCCAGACAGTTTTAATGATGAATTTTAAACTTGCATTGTATGTTTAATCTCTGTTCTGTGTATTTTATTATGTATCTTCTGGAAATACATTTTACTATGTTTATTTTAAAGATTTTTTTTAGGTGAATGTGTGTTTTACAATGTTGTGACCCACCTCGAGACATGAGGAGAGGGGGCCAAGAAATATTATTATTATTATTATTATTATTATTATTATTATTATTATTATTATTAAAAATAAATACATTTTTAAAACAATACATATGTTGAAAAAGATACAATTAAAATTATTATTAAAATAATTATACAATGCAAATTTTAGTTGCTTACAGCAATATTGCAACTTCTATTATATTTTCAAGCTACTAAATGTGATAAATATTTTTAACATATTGTCTAATGTTTAAGGGGCCCCATTTGCCATAGAGCAAGCTGACACCCTGGTCAACCCACCACTATGTGTAACATTAATTAGGAAACCAGTGCTTTGTGTTGAGTAGCCAAATTTGAATCCACCAGTAGAAATGACATCTAGAAGCCCATTTTATTATTTATTTGTCTGATTTATATCTTGCTTTTCTGCCAAGAAATTTAACTTGGGGCCTTATTGGCCTTACTACTTAGTTTTGAAAATAGAGGTTATTGCTCAAGGGAGAATTTCCTTTCTTATTTTGAGGGGCAGACATCCCTGCCAGCAACAATACATCAAGTGACATATCTTTTTGTTCTTTGTACGGAAACAGCTACTGGTATTGAAAGAAAACGGAAAATGCTTTCCTGGAATGCTAACCTGGTAAAACTCGAGATTTTTATTATGTTTTAAATGTTTGGGGCTTGTAAAATCACTTGTGTTTTTATCTTAATGTTTTTATTCTTTTTTGTCATGTGAACAGCTGCAAGAATGTTTTCTTATAAGGTGGCACACAAAAACCTGTCCTTGATCTATCAAAAAAAAACCTGATTTATAGTTATGTGTGTGTGTGTGTGTGTGTGTGTGTGTGTGTGTGTGTGTGTGTGTGTGTATGGATGGATGGTACATAGGAGTAATTTGGAGAATTATTCATGGACTACAATGAGTAAGTGATGAAAAATCAGTGACATGATGCTATGGGCACAGTCAGGTCAACAACATTTTAGTTTGCATCAACAGCAGCACTTCTTCCAAGACGGAGCACTAATGGGACTCAAGTGAATTTAAAATCACAGTTGAGATATTATGTCTTGTCCCCAGCAGTGACAGTACTGAAGGAATCAGGAGGAAGAGAACCTTGACAGGTTGGAAGTCTTTGATGAAATCCAGGAAAATGGAGTGAAATATAAAGATGCACAGCTGGGTGACAGAAATCCACACTGTAGGTATTTTTTTTTTTACACTTTTGGCTGTGACAGAAATTTCTCACCACAGAAAGGGGCTATTCTGAGAAACATGACACAGTATGATTGTGATCCATTGCTAACAATACTATTTAGTATTTTATATTATTCTTTCATTCATTAGTAAGCCTACAAACTATACCAATATTTTTACAGATGGAGGCCGAGAGACCACGGCATGCCTAAGGCCAAATAATGAGGTCAAGAAGGAGACAGGAGACTTAGCTGGATCTCAGCTCATGCTTTTGATTATCACTCCTTTCTTCAACAAGTAGAAGTTGAAAGAGGGAGATAAAGCAGAATACATTCCAAAGATCATAAACTATGAACGCTGTGGAACAACCTGCACAGAGGAGAGCTAAAATCTTTTGCTATAGGTTATTGGTTGGCAAAACATGGTGTTCCGTCCCCCAGGACGATGGTTTGCCTTACCTATTGGTCGTTTGTTTGTTTTCCCTCCTTTACATTTTGTTTGAGCCTCTGGCTGCAAAAGCCTAGGAAAAGTGGCTTGGAATCTGCAAGAGCTGGCTGCAGTTTTCTTTGCAGTGATTGGTCAAAGAGTGCAACATCTTAGGACCGCCCTTTTTACCAGGGTCTAGTCTCCATTTTAGAGTTTCATTCTGGCTATAGTCTTCCAACGTGCTGGAGCTGTGCAAGGCTAACTGGGACAAATCATCCTCAAAACCAGGCCAATCTAAGCCTATCCAAATTAGATAAGTATTGAATTATATTGATATGGAATAGGAAATCTAGTTAGAGGAGCAGGGTTATTCTGTCGCTTCTAGAACTAATCTTTGCTGTAAAGATAGGGAAGGAAAGAGTTTCTCCTTCTAATATAGGCAGCGTGATTAGGGTATAGTGGTTTTATAATCACCTTTGCCTTCTGGAACCAGGGATAATTCTGTGACTAAAACCTATAGAAATTTGTTTCATTTTCTGCAACTTTAAGATCTGTGCCAGGTTTACAACCTTGTATGAATAAACATCCTTTTTTGAAGTTATCCAGACTCAGTCGTTCAATATCTATAGGACAGCTTATAGGGATTTGCAGTTCGCCCGGATAAAGGACAGCACGTTTCAGTTTTATAGCTTTTTATTGTCCGGCGGACGGCACACATGGCTCATTTAGTGTAGTTGGACTATAACTTCCATCAGACCTAACCAGCATTGTTTCTAGTTATGTTGAGAATCGCAGTCCAATATTTAGAGGGCTGCACCTTGTGCATTATGTTTTGGCTGAGCCTTCTTCCCATTACTGACTCAATTGAGTGGAAGCGTCTTTTCACTCTCAACTCAGTTTGCAGCAATTGCTCTCACAACACAATACAACAGTGTGGGTTAACTATGGGCAACTTTTATTATATGTTACCAATCAATCACTGTGTGATCTGCCAACTAATTTAAGGGCATGTCATGAACTTGCCCTTGAACATGAACTTGAATTTGAACCTACACTTGAATTTGTTGTGTAATAAAATGAGGCAGTGGCCGTCAGAGACCCACTCATCCTCAAATAATGGAGAGACACCACAGTCCCTGGATTTAACCCCAATGTTGTTCCCAAGGGGACCCATCAGGTAAATGGGTAGAGAATTCAGCATCAGTCTCCCCTCTCCTGAGGTGCACACCAATATGTACCTATCCTGTATTTTCTCATGTAAAGCCTATTTAGAACCCACTCACTTAATTGTCATGGATTAAACTGTATAGGGTAGGTGAACCCCCCCCCCCCCCCCCGTAGAATGTAGGGGAGGGGGGAAATTCCTACCTGCCCCTATCAGTGACCCTTGTAAAGTACACTGTTAAAGGGTTGGGCAGATGGGTCAGTGCCATTGAAGGAATGAGAAGGGTGGGGAGCGCACTTTGCTGTCCCTGCCCACAACAAGTCCCGGCTGGGACTATTTTTTCTCTCTCTTCACTGTAAGGGAGCAAAGCGCTTCCCTGCTGTCATGCTAAGGGTGGGAAAAGGAATTAGTAATCTGAGAGCAAAGGACGAAAGTGGGGAAGAGAGGGAGAAACTACAACACTTTAAAAACAGCCATGAAGTAGGACAACAGAAAAACAATTGGGACTCTCCCAGCTAAACTGTGACATGTAGAGACAATTCTATACTTGCTTTCAATGTCAACCAGAGGTGGTCCAGATGTCAGCTGTGAAGGATATTTTCTATATAAATGTATAGAATGGGTTTAATAACCAATTATTAATAACCAATTCATTTATCATGTCCCTACTCCAAGGAGAACATGTTATTGCCACAAAGCACTTGTTTGCATCCAATAGATTTCCAAGTCAATCACCTCAAAAGCGTCTTATTCTGTCCAATGAAATATCTTGGTAAATGACAGTTGCTTCAAAGCATAGGTTTTTTAGATTACCAGATTTGGTCCATATTATACTAGATTGCTAAATTTTGCTCTATATTTAACACCATTCGAACACCGTTCACTTCCCATGCTCCGCCCCCGGATGACAACTTACCAACTTGAATGCAACAAGACCTCACCAGTTCTACTAAATAATGGAAGGAACCTATAAAAACCATTTCCTCACATGTGAATAAACATGGACATGCAAGAAATAACAACATCATAGTTGGTTGTTAGGTCTGAACTTAATCCACAGTTGACCTTCCAGGTCCCCCTTCCTGATACTAGAATCTATTGAAGATCAAGTCTTATTATTGTTGTAGTAAAACGATACCCATTATATAAATTGAGAAAGTCAATATTTGCTTTTCAGAATACACACACACACACACACATTCTGAAATGCTATATATATATTCCATATCATTGTCAAGCATGATGAAATCTGTAGATGCAGAGTCAATGGATATGGAGACCTGACTCTATATCACGGTGAGAGAGAAACACATACATATATCTTGCTGTACTGCCATATTTCATATATATTCCTTCTGAAACAGGGAATACATTAAAACTAAATACTAAAATTTTAGCACAGATAGAGAACTTTGTACAGATTTGACTAACAGCCATAGTAAGATACCTAAACAAAGCTATACAATGCATTTTGTGGTCAATTCTAATGTAAATAAATACATTTTGGTTATTCAGTCTTTTAGCAGTAACATTTCAGACACTCGCTTTCTGAATAAAATCATTAATAATAGAAAGCACGATCAGTGGGAAGTCACAGAACTTCATTCAGGTTTTTAAAAATGTTTTAATGAAGCAGCACTACATCACCCAGAGCAAGGTGACATGCGATCAGAAAGCTATGAAGAAGAGGTAAATAAAAAATAACATTTTTTCCCTAAAGCAAGTTGTGTGATCAAAAGATCAAGTTAAAAACAGCTTTTGCTGTTCTAAGGTTTTGAACATTTACAAAAAGTCAGGCTTCCATGCCATGGCTCTAGTTTGTCTATGTGTGTAGGGTATGTATGAATATGTGGTGTTTGGTAATAGATACCTATTGATTTACAGAAAAGTGGAATGGCTAATATAACAAAATGCTACAGATTTAAATTAAAGATAAATTTTGTTCTGTTTATAGGCATCTGTGTTACCAATTTTTTGACACAATTAGTGAAACAGAAAGACAGTTTAAATAATGTTCCTGCAATGTTTGATTGCTTCCAGGCAATATAGTAAGCAAACATCTTACAAGAATAGCCAATTTTCTAGAACAGTATCAAAATACGTCAGGGTCAAAAGACCAAGTCCCATGGCCTAATGGTAGATATGCAGACTTTCTGCTGTAGATACCATTATAAAGTAGCAATAAGCATGCAGATGAGACTTTGATTTCCAACCTTCCGAGCTTATGCTAAGTGACAATGCCTTTAAAAAAATCTGATAACCAATCGTCCTGAGACTTAATTACCAAAGCCTTTCCTCCAAATGTCTATGCCAAAGTAAATTCAATTTCTTTATTATTTGTAATGGTTTCTCACTTGTAATTCAGAGCACTGTGAGCTCAAAGGAGCATTCTGTTACTTGAGCACTGAGCATAAAGACAAGGCAAAGTTTTACTTTTGGATTTATGAGTTTGCGATCTGCCCAAACATAGTAACAAAGCATAACAGTTTTGAGGCATTCACAATTTTCTTCATGTGCTGTCTCATTCACTTCAGCTTTCGATGGGTAAATATACACACATTCATGCACACACAAATTCACAGGTTTATGTGTACAGATCAGTCCCTTAGTTGAGAAAATTCCCTGATAGAGCTGGAAGACTCAATTTCTGCACTTGAAAGCATTCATGGGTTTAATCGAGATGCAAGGGACATAATATTCCTGATGGGCCAAGTACCTTGCGGTTATTGACATGGAAGCAGTTTTATTAAACACCTCAAAAAGTAGCCAAGTGCTGATGCAATAAACAGTCAATGTAATATTAAAATGTATCCTTGTGCTCATGTGTTTTAAGTATTACAACCCTGAAAACGGGAAAATGGACACCAGGGAGTCTGGTTGTATATCATGCTGAAACATCACATGGTATTCCTTTGCCAAGTAAAAGAAATTTGATCAATTTCCATGCCCCCCCTCTATATATATCTATTCCTACATACCAAAATGTCAACTTGGGTTGCTGCGAGGTTTCGGGGCTGTATGGCCATGTGCCAGAAGCATTCTCTCCTGACATTTTGATCACATCTATGGCAGGCATCCTCAGAGGTTGTGAAGTCTGTTGGAAACTAGGCAAATGGGGTTTATATATCTGTGGAATGTCCAGGGTGGGAGAAAGAACTCTTGTCTGTTAGAGGCAAGTGTGAATGTTGCAATTGGCCAGCATGATTAGCATTGAATGGCCTTGCTGGCTGCTTCCTGCCTGGGGGAATCCTTTGTTGGGAGGTGTTAGCTGGCCCTGAGGGTTTCTTGTCTGGAATTCCCCTGTTTTCTGAGTGTTGTTTTTTATTTACTGTCGTGATTTTAAATATTTTAAATACTGGTAGGCAGATTTTGTTCATTTTCATGGTTTCTTCCTTTCTGTTGAAATTGTCCACATGCTTGTGGATTTCAATGGCTTCTCTGTGTAGTCTGACATGGTGGTTGTTAGCATTTCTGTGTTCTCAAATAATATGCTGTGATCAGGTTGGTTCATCAAGTGGCTGATTTCTCTGGTTGAATTAGTCTGCAGTGCCTTCCATGTTTCTTGATTCGTGTTTGGGCACTCAGGTTGTCCTCCTGGCATAAGGATGGGGCTGCTTGCTCTATCTTTATGCCAGGAGGAAAACAAGACATGCAGTGACTGCCCCGATCCTCCTCTCTGATCCTCCCCCCCCCCCCCAGATCTTCTAGTTGTCCTCTCAACATCATGGCAGGAGGAGGAAGAGACAGGTGAAGGCCGAGAAAGCTCTGGAAGGCTTTTGGCCGCTACGTGCCTTCCTCGGGCTGTCCTCTCGACATAAGGATGGAGCTGCTCATGCTGTCCTTATGCCAGGAGGAGGGCAAAACATGCGGTCGCTGAGAGTGCTCCAGAGGGCTCTCAGCTGCTGCGTGCCTTCCTCCCCTGTCCTTTTTGCATAAGGATGTGAAGGGCCACCATGTCGTTATGCTGAGAGAACAGGAAAAATGAGGAGGGCCTTTTGCTTATAGTTGCATTCTTTTAACCTGAAATTTACTTGTGATTCTTCTTTGTCAATTTTTATATTAGTGTATACACCCATGTACAAGCTGAGTATTAATTTAGGGGCCAAAATTATGAATTTTGACATGATCCATGGAGTCAAACATCATACTGCAAAGCGAGAAAGCACCAATGTTGCCTCAGGGGGCAGTCATCCTAAACACCATCACCGATCTCCCACCTAGGAATTTAAAAAGGCCAATGTGGCCACAACAGAGAGAGCAAGGAAAGTTAATTGTTTCTTTAAGCCAAGAGTCCCTCAAACTCTTGGGAGGCTGGACTATAGTTTGAAAAAAAATATGAACTAATTCTTATGCACACTGCACATATCTGTAATGCAAAAAACATGAAAGAACAACACAATATTTAAGATGAAGAATTATTTTAACCAACATAAATTACTAATATTTCAATGGGAAGTGTTGGCCTACTTTCGGCTGATGTCAAGGTAATTAAGATTGTTATTGTTATGTGTCTTCAAGGAATTTCAGACTTAGGGCGACCCCAACTCTAAAGTTTAGGGTGGGGGCTGAGTAAATGATCTTGGAGGGCCATATCTGGCCCATGGTCCTTAGTTTGAGGACCCCTGTTTAAGGTTCTCCTGAGACAGACTAAGCTCTTGCCTTTCACGACTCTACTCCAGAGAAGGGGATGGTGCCCTTTTCCTAAGAGTTAAGGCACAGTTACTCACATTGACCTGTGGATAATTTTTGACTAACATTTCTCAACTTATACATGAGTATATTGAGTAGCTAATAAGAACTAAGGGGATGCGTGCCTTCTATAAGACTGTGACTGCCCCAGTTTTTTTTCCAGATATCAACTCCTTTGTGATTACTAACAATATAAAATAGGGAACTGGAAACTAGAGTTCAAAAATATCTGGAGCCTAAAGTATTGCCGCCCCTATTCTCAGATCACTGGATCAGGGAAACAAATCCCTGGATTCCTCTTTTGGAGAACAGTGATGGAATATCTTATTTAGGGGATAAATGCCTTTCTCAAAGAATGGCTTCGATGAACAAAAATCTTTGATGATGTGAACTTGAAAACCCAGAAGGATAGAGGAAAGAAAGTTAATGGAAAATCACAGAGACAAAGAAAATGATTTTTTTTATAAAGAAAGGAACAGCGAATAAGATACAAAAAAGGATCTGCTATCTTAAAGATCAAACAGTTGCAATATGCTGCTGTAGCTGTAGTAAACAAAGAAATTGAGGGAAAGGGCAGGAGCTCCCCATGATACACGTGGGGCAGAGCAGAAGCAGCACCCAGTAAAAATGTGGAGCTCAGACTTTATCTTTTTTATTTATCCTGCCAGAATACCAAAAGAAGTATGAGAACTTCTGAATGCCACAGAACTCTTCCAGCATATTATTTACAAATCGTGGGAAAAGATCATGCAGGATCCACAGCTAAGCATTACAGATAATATTCATGACTGGAATTTGACAGCAAAGTGTTACATATAGATGAGTCAGAGATGGAACACTTTCTATGCAGGTTCAGAATTTGATGAAATTAACAGTACTGCAGGAAGAACTGCCTCTACAGCAACAGATTTTGACAGGTACTCTTTGTTTTCATTAGCATTGGTTATCTGTCCAATTACTAACTTCACTAAGTAGGGCACACCTATCTGCAGTCCTGCATGCAGTGAAAATACGAGGTCTGCTTCTTTTTAGAGACATTTCTATATTGTTCTTCTGGAATAACAAACACTCCCAAGAGGTTTTTCCAGAAAACAAAAAAAAACCCTGGAATTTCAGCCCAGGGGAAAGGTGGCGCATACATCTAATCAACAAATAAATAACAAATAAGCAAATAAATACATGATAAACGAGAGCATTAAAATTCATTCTCAGATTAAAAACCATTAACAAATAACTGGAATGAAAGCAGAGTTGTCATATCACCTTGAGTCCCCTTTGGGGTTGAGAAAGCTGGGGTAGAAGTGTCGTAAATAAATAAATAGATAACCAGATTTCCCCTCAATTCATAACATGTGACTTTTGACACCATCATTTGTAAAGAAGTACATTTTTAGCATTTGTAAAAGCTGAGATATGGGACAAAATGTGAAGGCACCCTTCTATGAAATTCTTCTGTATGAAACAAGTCCACTCAAGAATTTTAGACATGAAAAGCGAGAGCAAGTGATACAAGCAGTGGAGTGCAAATAGCCACATTGTGAAGACATGAAGTGCTGAGGAACGGGATGGAGAGCAAACAGTGCAAGTGGGAAATATACAGATTAAATGTCCTAATTTGAGAAAGTGGAATACAGAAACCCTAAATTAAAGTATGTCTTAAAATTATTGCTGAGAACAAATGCCATAATCAAGACCACAGAAAAGATGGTGTCCTGCATGTGAAAGATCATTACTGATCATCATCATGCATAATATTAATGTAACTGCAATATTTTCAAGTCTCTTTCTTGCTTGAGACAATTCCAAACCTTTAACCTGACAGTTTGAAATTGTTTCCAGGCTATCAGAGATGAAAACTTAAGAGTCCCATTCAGAAAAAAGTAGTACATGGGCTGGGCGGAGCTACGACCATATACTTTTTTTGGGGGGGGGGGGGGAGGACTGTCTGAGTAGGTGAAAGCTTTGTGATAAATATAAACAATTAATCTGTCCGACTAGGGCCTGGATTCAGAAAATCCCAAAGTTATAATCAAAACAATAATGCTATGTTAGTAGCAGCTGGATTTATCTGCCTGCTGCACAAATGGGGGAGTTAAAAAAAGGAGGGCTATACATAGCCATAACGAAGTTACTTCCCTCCTGAAATTATATTCAGATTTTGGGATTCTGAACTATATACAATGGCAGCTGATAGCTTCCATGTCAGTGGCATGGTAAAGCCATTCTATGACTTAGTAGGGTAGATGTGTTTTGATAATACCTTTAAAGCTCAGACTAATACCTAGAATTAATTCATCGCCCTTCTGACAAAGAAAACAACAGCCACCATTAACTAAAAGTTCTTATATTTGAACCAGTACCAGTTTGATTTTATTCTGATTGCAGTTGACCTTGCTATCCACCAGATTATATACCCCGCCTTTCAATCCTTCCGTTCCAACCTGAAAACATGGATGTTCAGACAGGCCTTTAACCTTGAGTAGGCTGAATGGACCCATATGAAGCTGACACTTGGCACTTTGTGAATTAACAGCAGTTAGTTTTATCTACTGTTGTTTAAAAATTGTATTGTTTTGATTTTATGCTATTATGTGTTGATGGTGGTTGTTATAATTTTATGTGACTTGTTTTATACTTTCGTACCATTTTTACCTGTTATATGTTATATGTGTACCCTGGAGTCCCTTGTAAGCTGCCCCGAGTCCCTTTAGAGAGATGGCAGTGGAATATAAATATGATGATGATTATGATTATGATGATGATTATTATTTGCAACACATTAGTGTATCAGCTGTAGTGTGTAGGTGTGTCACACGAACATAATGAGAAATGACAAAAATATTGAAAACATTTCTTTTGTAATATTGGTTTAACCTCTAGTTTGCTAGTAAAACAATTACTGTGTTGTGAAATGACACGTCTAAAATATTCCCCACAGAAATGTGTGTGCACCCCTAGGTCATCCAGTGTTATTCTATATTATGTGTGGGGTCCTAAATATAAGGTAGACTATTATCCGTGGTTTCAGTTGATCATGGGGGTCGTGGATATGGGGGGTCATACTGTACTTCTCTTGTAATCTGCCATAGAGGTTGGGATACTGATGAAATCACAACACATAAAAGAGAAAACAAAGTTTTCTTTTCTATATTGCAATTTGATTAATAAACATGTCTATGTATATATGAACCTCCATGAGGTCTACGCCAAGAGAAAGACGGGATATAAATAAAACAAAATAAAAATAACATTGCTGACATATAAAGAGACATGACTGCCTGACTCATGCTTATTTACACAATTCCCATTATGACACAAAGTCCTGAAAGGACTATTACACTCAATAGCTGATTTTTTTTTATTTCAGAAGTATAAAACTAGGTGTGTTTTTTTCTACAGCAGTTTCACAAATAACTTTACAGATTCATCTCTCCTTCCTTTTCAAAGTTTAGATTTTCAAGATATCAAATAATAGTTCAGATTCATACACTGAAAGAAAAAAGTTGTTAAAAGGTCAATTTTGTCATTATAATTTAAACAGGAAGGACAGAATGCAAATTTCATGCCCCCAAGACTTCATTCATACCTGGAACCATTTAAGTGGACATTTAACAGATTTCAACTTAACTAATGAAGCATTGACAGCAGCATGATCTCATTAAATATTTTTTAAAAATGATAGCAGCTGTATTTATATAACTATTTTGCCTGATCGACATCTTTTTTCTTTTGCTTTAAATGTTGCTTTCATTCATTTCATCAAAACTCGGAAAATTTTAGATTCATGAGAGTTTTCATAGGATCAGAAATAACATCAGAACAACTTACAAGTGGGGTGTCTTTCCCTCCTACAATACTGAGACCAAGCCCAGATCGTTCTTTGGATATTTCTATAACCATTTCTTGCCCAGGAATGATTGAGCATGTTGCTGGATCTGCCAAAGGAGGTGGAAGGCTACCTAGAAAGACAAGATTCAAAGTGATTAGGCAATGAAGTCATAAACCCTGTATAGAGAAACAAAACAGAAATAAACTTACTGAACAGAGTCTTAACAAGTAAAACTAACGTGCAATAAGACACCCACATATGATGCCACACAATGGAACCATGCCATTTCAAATGAGACCATGGTCCTATAATCATGGAGCATGAATGGTCTTCAGGTCACTTCCTGTTTCAAAAAGGTATTTTCTTGCCCTAAAAGAAACCTCTCAAACAATATTCCAGTCTTCTATGGACAGGGGATTCTTTGTTGGTCAGGGAGCTCTCACCATCTTTCAACTCTATATTGCAAGGCGATTAATGACCTTTATGAACATTTGATGTCCTGTAACTCTATTGAGGCACAGTGTTGGTAGCATATTATTCCAACAGTACCTTTTGTACCAATAATTCTTTGGATGCAAGTCAGAACACAAATTAATGAAAAAAAATTAACAGAAGTAACATCCTGTTCCTCTGTTGGTAGTTCTAACTCATGAGATTAATTAGCTTCTTGAAAAATGATGGAAGACAGTATTGCAGAGACCTTCCCTCCATGAATAATACAAAATATAATATGTGCATATAATCTAAATCAGTGGTTCTTAACCTATGGGTCCCTAGATGTTTTGGCCTACAACTCCCAGAAATCTGTCAGCTTACCAGCTGTTAAGATTTCTGGGAGTTGAATACCATAACATCTGGGAACCCACAGGTTGAGAACCACTGGTCTAGATTATGATATTTTGTATTATATATTTTATGTGTTTACATGTATATACATGCACATACATAATTGTGTATCATAGTAGGTAAAGGTAAAGGTTTCCCCTGACGTTAAGTCTAGTCGTGTCTGACTCTGGGCTTGGTGCTCATCTCCATTTCTAAGCCGAAGAGCCAGCGTTGTCTGTAGACACCTCCAAGGTCATGTGGCTAGCATGACTGCATGGAACGCTGTTACCTTCCTGCCGGAGTGGCACTTATTGATCTACTCACATTTGCATGTTTTCAAACTGCTAGGTTGGCAGAAGCTGGAGCTAACAGTGGGTGCTCACTCCACTCCCCGGGTTTGAACCTGGGACCTTTCGGTCTGCAAGTTCAGCAGCTCAGTGCTTTAACACACTGAGCCACCGGAGGCTCCATGTATCATATACATAGATTTTAAACACACATATTAACCTTTTCCCTGTCATTCTAACCATTTTTGTAAAAATGCAAGATATTGTTAGGATGAAAATAATAAGTTCATACTTCTGTTGATGAATTCTGTCTCTGGAGACAATGATGCAGGTGCCAAAGATATATCGTGTAAACTGATGGGAATTACTGTTGAAGGCTTTGATTGCTTTAATTGGTTACAAAACTGGAAGGGAAGAAGAAACACGAAGGAGAAATCAAAGTAGGCGAACGGTTAAAGCTTCCTTCAAAAACCAAAAAGAAGCAGCTTAAACCATAGTAGAGAGATCTTCATATGGATCAGAAGAGGGGTGTATATTAAAACATTTAACATTTAAAAGTAATGATCTTCCCACTTTTTTGATGCTGAGGTTTTAGAAATTTTGTTCAGAACAATACATCATAATTGGAAAGAATAAGACTGCTACCTGAGACAGAGAAACCAACTGAGCACATAAACACACACGTCCCACTGGACACTTGGACACTTGATTATTTTAGCACCTGAGGCAAAAAATAGCACAAGTGCCTATTCTGCTTCCTAGCAGGCAAAAATACAACACTGATATACTAAATAAATTTCATTTTGACACTTTTTCCAGATGCCTGAGGCAGCTGCCTCACTCTGCTGGTCTAGATCTAGACCTGAGCATAAATACAAAACCCATAGAAAAATCCTTACAAAGTTATTACTTAAAATTCCACATTCATATTGTTTTATTACTATTATTTCTATCTGTTTTATAGTATTATAATATGTTGCAATTCAAAAATAAATGAAACATTTTAAGGGTTTAAAACAGAACAATTAATACCTTTTTTGTTTGTTTGAAACCGAAGAATCAATACATACATTTTCTGATGGCTTCTCTATCAGAATTTGCTGGTTCTCAATCACTGGTTTTTCAACCTTGCTACTGACATCCTAAAAACGAAATAGAAAATAATGATATAAAGTATCAAGCAGAGTTTAAAAAAATTAAAACTTAGGGTCAAAGCCAGATTGTACGCTTTGATGTTATTGAAATCAATTGGGCAAATTAGTCATAGTCTGTTTAAATTATGTTGCTGTCAATGGGATCAAAGCATGAGTAAAGGATAGCAGAGGCATTAGGTCTTTTATTTAGCTTAGTGGATCTTAGTATCTTAATTTATAAATCTATAAATGTCAACTTTTTGAAGCAAAATAAGAGATTGCATAATTAGGTCATTTGGACTTTTTGTTATTAAATACATAGCTACAGATATTCAAAATGTATTTATAATGAGAAGCATATACGAAGGTGAGATAAAGTTTAAAAGCTTCGTGATTTTTATGAGTTGTTGAATTGAAATTTTGCAAAAGTTCAGTGAGAAAAATGCCCTTTAAACATTAGTTTCTCAAACAAGGCTGACAATGTCCTCTGATACTATGCTGCATGTTTTTATATTAAGAGACAGATTGTGTTGATTAAAAATGTAAAAGCCCTGGACATCGTATCCTGAGTAGTATTCTATTTGTCCCAGAAATATTGAGCGATATGACTCTGAATTCCTGCTTTGAAGTTAGGAAACCAACAAATTCAACTGAGGCATGAAGGTAAGACTGAATCAAGGACATATGCCTTACAGCTATAATAATGTTCAGGCTGAAGAAGCCTCCTGCTGAACACAAAATTTGATTATTCTTTGTGTATGATGAAGCAAAGCATACACTCACATCTAAAAAATACACTGAGCCACCACTTAAGTCATTTCCCCATGAAGGTAACAGCCAAAGATTTTAAATTAGTTGTTTTTGAGAAAGCAGGAAACATCTACCTGCATTTAGTTGACTGCATCAAAAGCCTTATCCTTCAAAAAACAATAACACACTTTGCAGGTAACCATTAATACACAGACAGCATATTTCTGAATACCGCATGCACTGTGAAGAAAAACAACTTCACTCATACAGGTAAAGCATCTTTTGAAGGGGATTGGATGAAGTGCAAAACTTTCAAGAAGAAATAGAGGACAGAAAGCACAAGTCTATCACAACGATAGCCACTTGACTGACCATTACTGCAGAGTAATGATGGCATCTTCAAGATCTTATGAAAAGAGAGATCTTGGGATCTGCCTATTTAATTCACTATGGCCGTCATACCACAATCTTCAGGCTTCATTTCCATGTGCTTGGGAAACACACAAAAGTTCCTTGGAGGCCATCAGACAACATAAATAATAATAATAATAATAATAATAATAATAATAATAATAATAATAATAATAATAATAATATTTTCATACCCCGCCCCATCTCCCCGAAGGGACTCGGGGCGGCTTACATGGGGCCAAGCCCAGTCAACAACAATAAAACAAAGCAATAAAACAGATCAAATAACAATAAAAGCAAGTCATAAAAAATCACATACAAGGACAAAAGATAAAATCTTGGATAAAATCTGGACATAAGGGCACATTCAGTGGGACTCCATGACTTTCCATTTCCCAAGTACAGTAGAGTCTCGCTTATCCAACGTAAACGGGCCAGTAGAACGTTGGATAAACGAATATGTTGGATAATAAGGAGGGATTAAGGAAAAGCCTATTAAACATCAAATTAGGTTATGATTTTACAAATTAAGCACCAAAACATCATGTTATACAACAAATTTGAAAGAAAAAGTAGTTCAATACGCAGTCATGTTATGTTGTAATTACTGTATTTACGAATTTAGCACCAAAACATCACGATGTATTGAAAACATTGACTACAAAAATGTGTTGGATAATCCAGAATGTTGGATGAGCGAGTGTTGGATAAGTGAGACTCTACTGTATATGGAAACTGAGACCGAAGACCTTCATGAGAAGTCGAGTGTCAATCAACTCCTGATAGAGAAAGATGGAGTAAAGCACAGGAAAGAAGGGAGAAGGCATGGTAAGCATGTGGGGTGGCTGGCTATCCTTGAAGGTGAGGAAAGACGGGAGGGAATGGTGTAAGACAGTTGCTTCTGCTCCCCCCACCCCCACCCACGTTCCCCCACCCATCTGATGAGGTCCTAAGCCAGTAACTGGGGGCAGAGAAAGGGGAGGGAAATCCAGCTTTGCATATATCTTTGCTCTCTAAAGCTATAGTCATCGCCCACCCGCATGTACCTACTTTTTTTTACTGCCTTTGTATTTATAATGTTTAAAAGTTTAATACATTTTTACAGCCATCTCCTTATGGTTTCACTCAAATTGAATGTTCACCTTTTTTTTTTGCAAAATTATCTCTCCAAAAGTAAGGTGCACATTAGATTCATGTAATACGGTAATCTTAGTACTGAGCAAAAACAAGGCTTTCTTTGGCAGAGAAGGCTCAAGTCCTTGTAAAACTACAGCCCCCAGGATTCCACAGCATTGAACCAAAAGCAATTAAAGTACATTCATTCTATAGCATAGATGCATCCCAATGTTTTCTTTTCAATTCCTGGACGCTTTGGTGTCCGAACACTTTTGTTTTTAAAGAAGGAACTATAAACAGGCAGCAACTATAATGGTCAGATTACAAAGAATGTATTTTTTGCCACTGCATATTACATTTGGTAGCAAATACTTTTTTGGGTTTCAGGGTTTCGAAATTTGAGGTGTGCATTAGATTCGATGGTGTATTAGACTTATGTAAATATGGGGTATTTTATGTGAGCAAGCATTGGAATCTTTATGGATGCTGGCAGTGTTTCTGTTGTAGCAGCCAACCTACATTCAACCTTCACTGGAATGCAGATAGCTACCAGAGGACAGAGGAAGGTTTGGATCTCCAGATCTTTTACTCTATGACTCTCATCCACCTCTGTACAGGAATTAGAATTGGACTATAGTGCAGAACATCTGATTACAAATGCTCTATGTTCTGGTCTTACCCAGAAATCCAAATGTGCTGACTTATAAGAAGCTTCTGGTGCAGTCAAGGCCACGGCACCACATCATCCAATCAGTTTGAACACAAACATTTATAGCTCATGTGATACATTAAAATGAGGAACATGAATTAAGGTGTAATAATGAAAAAGCTTAAGAAAACAAATAAATTCAAATAAATTACAACAATAAAAATGTGGCACACACTGAACCCAGTGAAGATTCAATTTCATTATATTTGCAAGCACATACTCTTTAAAAACACACACTAGAAAAACATCACAGCTGCCCCTGTAATAAGCAGAGTGCTACCCTCCTGTTTTTGGGAAGGAAAAAGATCTCCATAAGCCAGAGGGTTGTTCTCTCATGAGTTTTAACAATTCTAATGTAAATTGTGGAAATGTTTGTGAAATAGCTGCATCATTGAGGATGACCTATTTAGAAATAATCTCTCCTGGAGCAGAGTGGAATGCAAACTTGAACCATGCCAACTATTTTATGATCAGAGGAAATTTAAATGCAGCTGATTTTCTTATCTGTGCTTTAGGATACAGGCTTTAATCAGACGAATGCCTGGATTGATATTAACCTGCTAATTATGATTAATTGCTTTCATTTAAGGAACACTGAAAAGCTTCTTACCTCAATGGAAGACTGGGAGCTAGAGGGTAATGGGAAAGGAGCCACAGCCATCTGGTTAAATGCATCATCATTGCTGGAAAAAAACAGGGAGGCGGGGTGGGGAGAGAGAAAACTGATAGGTTAACAAACTGCAAATATCTCCTGAATTGTGTTGTCGAAGGCTTTCATGGCCGGAATCACAGGGTTGTTGTATGTTTTCTGGGCTGTATGGCCATGTTCCAGAAGTATTCTTTCCTGATGTTTCACCCACATCTATGGCAGGTATCCTCAGAGGTTGTGAGGTATATGAAAAACTAAGAAAGGAAGGTTTGTGTATCTGTGCAAAGTCCAGGGTGAGAGGAGAACTTTTGTCAGTTGGAGGCCAATGTAAATGTTGTAATTGATCACCTAATTAACATTGAATAGCTTCATCTCCTGGCTTCTTCCTGCCTGGGGGAATCCTTTGTGCAGAGTCGTTAGCTGCCCCTGATTGATTAATGTTTGGAACTTCTCTGTTTTTAAAGTGTTGTTCCTTATTTACTGTTCTGATTTTTGAGTTTTTTGATACTAGTGGCCAGATTTTGTTTATTTTCATGGTTTCCTCCTTTCTATTGAAATTGTCCACATGCTTGTGGATTTTAATGGCTTCTCTGTGTGATCTGCGAACCTCACCTCCTCCACTGTGAACTAAACCACCTAAACTGGGCTCTCCAGTGGGTGAAACGTCAGGAGAGAATAATTCTGGAACAGTCCGGAAAACACACAACAACCCATCTTCTGAATTTCTAAATTTGAATCTATTTTTTGTTATTAATTATTACAGATTGAGTTTCTCTTATCTGAAATGATTGGGGCCAGGAGTTTTGTGGGGTTTTTTGATTGTTTTGGATGTTGGAATAACTGTATTTCACATATATAGTGAAGGAATGATTTGGGAAAAGGCAGCTAGTTATAGGTTCAGCACCCACTAAGTCTTTCCTCAGAGGAGGGAAACAGAAGAGGAAATAGGACTACACTTGCACAAGGCCCTTGTAAAAATTAGATGTTTCAGACACTTCCCTAGGATTTCAGCATACTTTCTACGTATTCAGCATAATGGCTGGGGAAGAAGGGGAAATCCTCCTTTGCATCCACTCCCATGAGTCTTTGTCATTCTCTTTGGGCTGGATAAAGCTGGTAGCCAATAAGACTCATCCCCTGGGCTGTTTGCAAGGTATCTGCCCCACTGTGTGCTGTCACTAGCCAGGCCAAAGATGAGAGCAGAAGCATCTGCATGTCTGTTTTTTTACATAACTTTGTGTAAGTGGAGTCCTCCCACCTGCTGGATGTGTGACTAGTCCACCTTCTCCAAAAGTGGATTTGCAAAAAGTTTCAGTTTTTGAAGTATTTTGAATTTCTATATTAGGAAGACTTAATCTGTACAACACTCATTCCTCTATAGCAGCTTTTCCTCAAACTCTGCTCCTCCAGATGTTTTGGACTTTAACTCCCACAATTCCTTACAGCTGGTAAACTAGTTGGTATTTCTGGGAGCTGAAGTCCAAAATACCTGGAGGAGCAGAGTTTGAGAAACACTCCCCTATAGAATATTTGACTGCACACAGGATTCCTAGGTGTTTACTCATCCACTGTAATAACCAGATAAAGATCTGTTTCACTTCAGCAAAGCTGCAGCAGCATATGTTTCAGTACAATGTAAGACACTGTTGAAATGCTGCTGATACAGTTCATAGTAGTAATATCTGATTATAACCATCATTATAAAGAAGGGTTTTCAAATGCTGCTGTTGCTGCTGTTGCATTTGAAGGATCCAAATAAATTTGATTAGAATGTTCACATTATGAATTCAGCCACTATTTTCAAAGCTTTTGGACCAGCATAGAGAAATTGCAGTCTTTGAACTACAGTGACCACAATTATCAAGCCACACAGACAGAAGTGTACAACAAATACCTAAAAGGCATGAACAATAATAGCAAAGGGTGTGCAGTACTCATTTGTGCTTGATTTTCTAAGCATCTTCCTCTCAAACACTACAGCATGTTAAACAGTAATTTTCTAGCTTCTTTTGTTTTCCTAAGCATACAAACCAAATAGGAGATAGCTCTTGCTGATGAAAATTAATCAGCATATCTAAGCTCCATAACCACTAGTAATTTTTATCTGGTGCCAATTTAGATTTTGCTGGTTGTTGGTTGCTGCTTAAAAAAAAACAAAAAAAAATCTAATCAGCACAAACACTGAAATCAACATAAAATATTCCCAGCGCTTGATGCAGCCTCTAATGAGAAGATCTGATAGCAATAAAATACCTTCAGACAACCTACAATTTAAACAAGTAATTATCTGACTATTTGGGCAATGAAAGGCCTTTGTAGTGAAAACTATGTCTGTATGCCAGATATTCTCCTTGAAATCATCTCCAAATCATCAGATGACATTTGGCAGGAGCCTTCTCGCAACATAATATGGGGAGCTATAGAGAGGTGTGAGGAAGGAATGAGCAGGCAATTCTACATGTGTCTGAGGGAGGAGGAGGATAGAAAGAAAGGCAATGCCTTTTCATGGTAAGGTTAGGAAGTTGTTTTTTTTTTAAGAAGGCATAGGAATGTGAAAAGTATTCTTTTTGGGTCCTCCTGACAATACTTGTTACAAACATTTTTGAAACCATAACCTTTTCTGGAGGATTTGTTTCCAGATAGAACCTCCCAAGCAGTACTACAATGGAACATGTGCCCTCAATGTTTTTTTTTCCAGTTGGACTTTTAAACCTGTTTAAATTTGGACATCTGGGTTCAGAGAAAATGGAGGGCCACACAGGAAAGTTCTCATGGTTTTCATGCAAACCATGAACAAAGTACTTCCCATCCTTGTCTAGAAGGCAGCAGTCAACTCCCTGTAGTCAATGATGTGAAGGAAGGTTAGTCAATGATGTAGTGAAAGAGGAGAGAATTGCAATGCGAAGTTATAACATGCTAAACAAACCCAATATTGTGCTGCCATTTTAACAGCTGTCCTGTGCCAAGTATGATGACTAATTCTGCCCTAAGGTGTTCTTTGGATGCCTGTCATTATTTTGAGCAATGTTAAGTGCACTAGGGCCATCTGACTTTCCCCATACCTTTTAAATTTGCACAGTGTATCATTTGAGAGGTGGTAATTTTTAAAGATATACAGATAACAACAAGAAAGGAAAAGCCTAGGTAGGAAGAGCTTGACGCACATGACCCCCTCCTGCTGTGACTGTGTATATTCAAATGACTTCAGTTCTGCTTCAAAAGAAGTCGTTTCAAAGAGAAAACACCACCAACAAGAAATGTCTTTTTGCATTGCCTGCCCCGCAACTATAACACATTCTATTTTTAACCAGAATAATGACAACCATCCTTTGATGATAAAAACAAGCAAATGAGGGCATCTTAGCAGAAAAGTTGCCATTACAGTGGGTTACAAGAAAACGTTAACACCCATGCAACCAGTTGCCATTATCTTTTCATTCTCGGAGTACTGTATCAAAAATGGATCCACATACACAAGGTCTCCCAAACTGTATCATATTTGTGTCGAATGGCTTCAAGTTTTCTTCCTTTCATGGAAACTCACCAGGGGCTAGATGCTATAGCACAGGAATTGGTATAATCCACAAATCAGCATTTCTGAGTATCACTGCTTTAGGAGTTTCTTCAAGATGCCTTCAGTCTCTCCCTCTGAATGCCACTTAAATTTAGCAGCAGCAGCCAAGGAATTTCCCATTGGCTGCAGTCTGATAGCTTTCTATTGTTTAGAAAAGTGACAGAGAGTCTTCCTAGGGTACAGAGATAGTATCTTTGATTGCTTTCTATTTTGAAAATAGAAAAGCCATCTCTATTTTGGTGGTATAGATGATATGAAGAGGCCAATTATATGGCATGTTGTGGGACGTCAAAAAGAGGTGCAAGGACAGCTAGATAGTGTTGTCAATTTCCAGATCCACAGCATACTGTCCTCTCTGGGACAAATATCAGATTGTTTCTATCACCAGTCTCAAAATTATCTTTAGCCATGGTCCAAGAGTTCCATAATCTCCAATGTAAAAGTCCTAACTTTAAACCTACAATCAAGGGACAAACTGCTTGAAGTAAGCGATAGGGCTCAGCATACTTCATGAACTGATTATACCTCAGACCAAATCTCCAGGTGACAGCCCCTAGTGATTGCATATTGAAATTCAAAAAGCACACAGGACAGCACAGAACCTTGTGATATACTGTTAGGCAAATGACTACACAGTGCAACAGAAATCTCCTAACACCATGCTCCTCCATGCCAAGGATTCATTGCACAATGACACTGAAAGCTATAGAGAGACCTGGGAGAAACAACAGAATGTTATTCCTTGGTGTAAGTCATCCACCAGGACAACTCAGACTGTTTGCCATCCTATAACCAAGATCCCAAGTCAGATGAATTAATACCATTCAGTATAGTTAAGAAACCACAGTGCAATAAATATCTGAAATCACATAATCTAAACTTCACTTCATTACTAAAGTTCTCCCTACTACTTCCTTTAAATTAGTAGCTGAAAACTCTCTCAAGAGAATTTGCTCTGTATATCCAACTCAGCCCAGGTTTTGATAATATTGATGGTGCTGAACCCCAAAATTCCAACAGCATCTCTTAGTTGTTTCACATAAATGTTAATTATCACGAGGAGAAAAAACAAGAATCACTGAAGACCTACAGACTTACTGCAGCAACATTTTCGGAATTCACTGCCCTGGGAAGACCAGTTGTAAAACAATACTTCCAAGTCTTCCCCTTGCCATATGTCTCAGAAGGATGTCATGTTTGATTTTGCAAAAGACTTCTGAGGGGAACAACCAGGAAACAGCCTTCAGACTAGTGCCTGCTGCTAATGAGCAAGATGTCTAAAGCCATCTCCATGCCACAATCATACCTGAAGATAGACTGAAATGGGTCTTAATTATTCATGCCATCGCCTTCCAGAAAAATAATTTCTTTTGAACTGGCTGGGAGAGGGATAAGTATTATTTACCTAAACAAGTTTCATGGATGCAATTTGATATAGCTCATAAGGAATGCAACTTTGTGCAGCACACTATCACAACAAATCCCTCTTCAACCAGTCCCTTATATTTCTTGCTATAATCAGAAAAGCTTTCCATAGGCATATTTTCCAATGCAATTAAGTAATGGAGAATGAGTTGTTATACATGACATTTAATTTTCAGTAGCTAGGAAACATAAGAGGAGGTTGGAATCAAGATCATTAGTCTCTTCTAGATGCATTGCACTGCCAACGATAGCAACTAATTCTTCATTATGCTAGCTCTGCTACCCTTAGTCATATGGGATCTAGTCAGATGAAAATAGCATTGTTGTTGTTGTTGATTAGTTTCAAATAGATTTTGACTTATGGCAACCTTATGAATAAAAGACTCCAAGCCATCCTATCCTCAACAGCCCTGCTCAGATCTTGAAAACTCAGATCTGTTTCTTCCTTGATTGAGTCTGTTCATATGGAATGCAGTCCTCCTTTTTTTCCTACTGCCTTCCAGCTTACCAAACATTATTGTCTTTTCTAGTGACTCCATCTCATGATATGGCTAAAATACAATAGCCTCAGTCCAGTTACCTTGGACTGTAGGCAGAGTTTGGGTCGGATTTATTCCAGGATGCATTTTCTGTCTATTAGCATTCCATGGTATCTGCAGATTTCTTCTCCAGTACCACATCTCAATTTAGTTGGTTTTCAGGCCTACACTCTGAGAATATTTTCACTTACAAATGTAAGTATTTTTGTCATTTGACTTGCTACCTGTTTTCTTTGGAAGCCATGTCACAAGTACCAAAATGAAGTTTCTGTTGTTTTTCTCCTGAAATACTCCAGAAAAGAACTCAAAACTGAAAGTTGTAGGACATTGAAATATACCTCAATTAATGAAGCATCTAACAGACAAGCTGCTTTTACATGTGCCCCACCCCCTCTTTTCACCCTTGTCTTCTGTCTAGCTTGATGGCTATTTTAAAAAGCAGCATTATTATTAGAAGGATGGTGAAGAAATACAAGGTGCATCTATACTGAAGAAGTAATGCACTATCCCATGTCCGACCCTTTTATGGCCTGGTCACACCCATTCTTATAATCATGGTCATTGGTTTTTGTTAAACAAGGCCTGATGAATCCTTAATGCTGCTGTTTTTCTCTTATGTTAATTGTGTTTTATATGGATTGTTTTATTTTAGGATGTTCTTATTTTATTTTACTGGTGGTTTTGTTTTAATGGATTGTTACTATTCTGTATGTCAGACTTTCTGTCCCATATGTAAGCCATCCTGAGTCCCTTCAGGGAGATGGTGGTGGGGTATAAAAATAAAGTTGTTATTATTATTATTATTATTATTATTATTATTATTATTATTATTATTATTATTATTATTATTATTATTTTATTGTATGACACAGCAAACAAGATAGATATGCTGGATTTCGTTTCACAAAATCACAAGTCGAACACTTCCCAAGTGTCTAGGACTGTGTGATGTATTTTCGGATGATGTGTGCAGATCCCAGTAGGATGGCCTTTTGCAGTTGACAGATCGTAATTTTGTGTGTGCCCATCACCACCGGGACTACCTGCACTGGTTTCTGCCAGAGTCTTTAAAGTTCAATCTTGAGGTCCTGATAGCGGCTGAGTTTTTCCTGTTGTTTTTCATCAATGCGACTGTCACCTGGGATGGCAACATCAATGATCCAAACCTTTTTCTTTTCCACAACTGTGATGTCTGGTGTGTTGTGTTCCAGAACTTTGTCAGTCTGGATTCGGAAGTCCCACAGTATCTTTGCGTGCTCATTTTCCAATACTTTTGCAGGTTTGTGATCCCACCAGTTCTTTGCTGCTGGGAGGTGGCACTTAAGGCATAAGTTCCAATGGATCATTTGGGCCACATAGTTGTGCCTCTGTTTGTAGTCTGTCTGTGCAATTTTCTTACAGCAGCTGAGAATATGATCAATGGTTTTGTCCGTTTCCTTGCAGAGTCTGCATTTTGGGTCATCAGCTGATTTTTCGATCTTGGCCTTAATTGCATTTATTCTGATGGCTTGCTCCTGGGCTGCAAGGATCAGGCCTTCTGTCTCCTTCTTCAGGGTCCCATTCGTGAGCCATAGCCAGGTTTTCTCCTTATCAGCTTTTCCTTCAATTTTGTCAAGGAACTTTCAATGCAATGTTTTGTTGTGCCAGTTGTCAGCTCTAGTTTGTAGTGTGGTTTTCTTATACTGGTTTTTTGTCTGCTGTACTTTGAGGAGTTTCTGATTTTTGGCTTCAATCAAAGCAGGTTCTTCACTTTGCTTTACATATTCTGCCAGGGCATGTTCTTCTTTTTTGACTGCTTGCTTTACTTGTAAGAGTCCTCTGCCCCCGATCATCATCATCTTCTTCTTCTTCCTTTTCTTCTTCTTCTTCTTATGGTTGTTGTTATTTAGCTGTCATGGCTCAATGCTATGGAATCCTGGGATTTGGAATTTAGCACTTTTTGGCAGAAAAGGCTAAAGACCTTGTAAAACTATAAATCTATTTGTGGGATTCTATTATGCGTTGTAGAAGGTTCAAAACTAGCCATGCTAGCTGGTATGGATGGGTGTTAAGCTTCAAAAAATTATACTCTAAGAAACCTTCTCCGTATCTGTCAAATAGTAGCTTCATGCTTCTTTCCTTTCCTACCTTTCCCTAGTGGCAGTTGGCCTATTGGTATTCCACAGATATGATACTCCATCTGTGATATGAGTTATTTTGCTATCAGCAAAATAATGCTTTAAAGCAGACAAATTCCCTCATGCCATTGACACAAGTTACAGATCAACTAGTAATTCCTTATTAACCTCTTGGCAAGGTCTTAGTAGCAATGACTCAGTTGCTGAGAACCTCAGGTGGAGTTTTGTAAAAGAACTTTCCTGTCTACTCAGGGCTGTAGGCGGGGGGGGGGGGGGGGGGGGGTTAGGGGTTCAAAACCCACCCACCCCCATTTTTCTGGCTACTTCTCCTGTTCCACTACTTTGTTTTCATGAAAAGATTATCTTGAGCTTCAGGGGTCATGCCAAAATACAATATGATATATCACTGGGGGTTGAAGTTATGGTGGAAGAATACAGGAAACAGCAAAACCCATGTTCATATGTGTGCAAATTCATAAGGCAGAGACTCCTCCTGCTCAAGCTAGGGCACTACTAAATCCGAGCCAATAAGTAGAATAATATTTATTCAACAGAAAAAAAGCTGTGAAGCAATGTAGACTCTAAAAACACCAGTAAAATGGAAGGCCCTTCCCACAGAACTTAGTAGCCAAATACGAATGTAGGTCAGCGAAGATGAACATAGGGACTCCATCCTATGATGGTGGTGGGGAAGCATCATATTACTGTGGACTTATGTCCCATATTGTTACCAAGGATATCCTTCTGCCTCTCATTAGTCTTTACACGTTGTCTTTTCTTGCCAGTTTTATCAAAATTATCAGTTTTCAGATTTATTACACGAGCCAGTGTAGTCCCTGCCCACTCCATTAAAAACATCATTGGGGGGAAAAGCTTATGGGATACTTGACTTTCCTCTCTGATCCTGCTATGCTAGAATAGACCAAGCAGTTGATCTTACACCAGACCCCACTTGAGGGGAAACTTGACTTTCTTCTTGATCCCGCTACTCTACATAAACCCAAACAGCTGATCTTACACCAGACCCCCTTGGAGGGAAACCTTACTTTCTCTTCATATCCTGCTACTCTAGAGTAGACTGAAGCAGCTGATCCTACACCAAACACCACTTGAGGGGAAACCTAACTTTAAAAATTACCATGCCAGGCTCATGAAGCAGGTTTTTGGGAGAGAAATGTCAGTGCTTGGTAGCAGACTGCCCATAGGAATGCCCCTTACTAAACATCACTAAACCCATTTGATCCAGGAAAATTTGACAGCTCCTATCCCATGTGGTTTTGGGTGTTTTTTCCAGTTATATCCTAGTTCTGGAGTCCAGAAGATTATCTCTGACCATCTTCTCCCCCCTCCCTTTATTGGGACTATTCTCTAATGAAGCATGATAGACGCTGGCATAAATAGTCATAAATCGTATCCTCAATGGATTTTACATGTTTAGAAATGCAGGGGAGAAGTGTGAGATAAAGTCTATAGGTTAGGGAAATGACTGTGGCTGTACAAACAAAATCCTATTCATTGTGTGCTGGTAACTGATCCAAAGTCAGTCCCCAAAGAAAAACTGCCAGAGTTATTTATTGCTAGTTCAAGTTGCCTCTCCTTCTATTACAAAGATACACAAAGGGGGAAAAAACAAAACAACCTGAAAAGCTTAAAACCACACATGCTTCAGTCCAGCAAGGAGAATAAGATAAGGGATCCTCATCCAGCCTAATTGCTTTCTGTTTGCAATGCTATCTTTCCTACCTTCCACAACCTATAATAAAATGTAAACATTTATGGTAGTCTTTTTTGCAAGACCTTCAATGTGCTCTTTTACAACTTGAATCCTATCCTATCCTATCTGATTTGTCATCGGTTCACTCCTTTGGGCTTCGCACAAATCTACCATTTGTCAAAATATACGATCCTGTGCTTTTGTTTTCCATTTCTGGCTGAATAGCTTAACCATTGGTTTGTCCCATCAAATATGAGGTCTGCCCAAGGTGTGGTCTCTTGGTATATCCAGTTGTAAATATTACTGGATACTGGATTTACAACTAGAATCACCTATCAAAAAGCATGGTTAGTGAGACTCCATTATAGTGTCAAGGGCATTAAACTATCAACATTACTCGTTAAGACAATCATTCAAATAGGGTGAAATTAGTGTTAACATTGGTTGTACTTGCTAGTCTACATATTTTCAGAAATCCTGTTTCTTTGATTTTTAATATACATTCTCTCCCTGCATTGATCTAACCTGTAGCCACTTTTTCTTCTCCTTCTCTCTCTTCCATTAGACCATGACTCACTTAATATTTTTTACAAAAAAGACTGAGCTAGCTTGTTTTTGTTTTTGCAGATGAACAGGTGTGGGTTTGGTTGCTGTTCAGCTTCTGCCTTGCCAAGTTGATTCATCTCCTTGAGATATCCAGGACTATCTCTCAGATTTTCCCAAAAGGTAGTAAAGAAGCTGGTAGTAGAGAAGCATTATGTAACAGCTGACATCCTTTCTTTGTTCCTCTTCCAAGACAGCTGATTTGTGACACAACTTTATCTATTCAAATGTGAAAGTACAATCACAAGCAAATGACCTATCTGTACAGACATAGATATTCTCTACCTGAGAATCTGAGAGGGAAAGGAAGCTTTTCTCTCCATGTGTAATATATCTATCTGGAACAAGATTAACCCCTTATTGGTTAACTATAATCCAACAGATGCTTTAAATATAAAATTTCAACTCTCTCCAAATATTTTTTAAGGATAAGCCAAATGTAGATGCATTGTAGGTTTAGATTACAGTGTTCTATTTCTCACTGGAGTTAGAATATTCATATGTACTTTTCAAGAATTCTCATCCTTAACATATTCAAACAGGCTTATACTGGAGCCTTGGATTTACTAGTGACCATTATGAAAAACAAGGCATTTTAAAATAAGGAATATATATTGCTGTTACATTAAGAACATTAAAAGGAAATTAGGTTTATTTAGATTGCTGTCCCATTCCACCCAAAGAACCCAAGATATGTTATAATTAATCCAATTTGTCTAATGCAATTCCATTTTGTCTAAGAATAAAGCGGAGTATCCTTCTCATATTTAGTTTGGTTTCACATCCCAAATCAAGTTATGCTCTAAATGGCCTATAATAACCATTAAAAGTAAACTATAACTCAAAAGCAGTTCACAATTACATAGCAGTTGTTGGTTGAATCAAATGACCACAGCATCAGAATGAGAACCTATATCATAAAAAGAATGTGAACTGGAAAAGAGGCAGCAACATGTTTAAATGGCTTACTCTCAGATTCTACTCTGAAACCAGGTTTCCCTTATTTTTGCACTTTCCATTTTGGGCCAGTAATAGAGGGACCAGTGCTAATGATGATGCCATGCTTACCGTATAAATACCAGTTTGACCTTTGATGGTGCAGTCTTAATTATTGCAGAAGCATTCTGATGACTTCTTCCATATAAAATCTGGTTATTTATCTGTTTTGACAAAGAACATGTAACACAATTACGAAAGAGTTAAGTATTGCTCTGTACTTTCATTACATCACCACTAACCATGGAATTATCTCCTCACCATAACACACACTTGTTATCTTAATCTTATGTTCAGTCATAAGCAATAACAAAATAAAAAGGAGTGTTGTTATTTATTCCTTGAATGACAAGATTGTAATGTTGAAATAACAAATTGAGTCCCCTTCGGGGTGAGAAGGGCGGTATATAAATGTCGCAAATAAATAAATAAATAAATAAATAAACTAGGGCTCAGTTATTCTTATTGGGACTAAGATAAATGGCATAAGCACAGTTCTACTACTCCAAACCAAACTACAAAATGAATGAGAAATATAGAAGCTGCAAACACTGCAGCATGGAACAGATATAAATTCCATTTCCTGTGAACCTATTACACTTTCATATCATATCAGCTTTCCTCACATTACTCTTTTTCTTTCAGAAGAAGAGATCAGTATTCTACAGGACTCTTTTTAAAGGCATAACTGCATTTTTTTTAGTATGACAGCGTGCAGAAATGCATGAAGTGCACATATACTCAATCTTAACATTTTTGAGTGCATGTTCCTAGAAATCTACCAATCTGGCAGTGCTCCATGTGAAGCAAAGTTGAGCACTGATGTGTTTTTGATAACAAAATGTGTGCCTGCAAGCAAATTAAACCATAATTTTCTGTAATTATTTTAAGTGAGAATAGGTAACTACAAAGTCTAGAAAAAGCAGCTCTACATCAGAGCTCTGTACATATATCATCTTAGAGGTAAGTCACCTTTTGTTCAGCAAAAGGTGACTTAGGTTTACGGAGGAATCAGATTACAGCCTTAGTCGTTATGATGTCACAAAATCTATTGCATTTGCTGGAACAGACTTAAATATTCATTGTAACATGAACTTACATGAGCCACTTTATCAAATGCATAGGAAATGATAAATCTGAAAAAAATTAATGCTATTTCCCAGTGGTAACAAGGACAGGAAATTACAGTAAGGCCTTGAATTTTGGTAGTTCTAATGAGTATAGACCCACTAAATAAACGTATTTTATGGAAATGTTGATCAAACAAGATCTGATTCAGTGAGTGTACTTTAGTTAGGACTCATTATAAGTAATGCACAGACAAATGAAAAAAAGGAACAGCAAAGCTCAAGGGAGAAGGTAAATAAATGGAACTACCGGCTAGGGGACATAAGGGGTAAATTATGAGCAAAGATTAAAACAAGATTTAACACAAGGGCAGCCTTAGTAAGCAAACTCTCAAAATGGGAAGGCAGATATGGTATATAAGGTAACGAAAGCTAAATTGTAGTTATGTATCATGATGTGGAGGATCATTACCCCAGGGAATTATCTCAAGAGGAAAATGATTTTCACTTCCTTTTGCGAAAACATTTCATATAGGTCAGGCACTCAGGTTTAACTACTGCCTGTATTATTCAAGAACGAACATTACAACTATGTTTTAAGTTGTTTACATTTCATTAATGCTACCATTTCCCTATAACCACAGATTGAGTATATTTTATCCAAAATGCCTTAAGCAGATCTTTCAGGAAGGGCAGTAATATGATTTTTTTTAATATGGCAGGAAATAAGCTAAGAGAATCACAGTTTGCCCAAAAAACCTATAAATCTGCCAACTAAGATGAAAGAATCATAGCTCAGAGGAGGGATGTAGGAGGTCCCAGGTTCAACCTCTGCCATTTACAGTTCAAAGAATGGCACAGCAGGGCCGCAAAGGGACCACTTACCATGGCCCCTTTTGCCTGAGATTCAGGAGAGTCACTGCAAGTCACACTAATAAATACAAGGCTAGATAGATAAGCCTGACCCAGTATGAAAGAGCATCCCAGCTATGAACTGCCCACTTTCATCTCATGCCCCTTTCCACCAATACCTGTATATCACTATCATCCAGAACTCTATCTGAATAGCATACAGAATTTAGTGGGTGTTCTTTCTGAACACTGGCTGCAGGTTTTTTTTTTAAAGTTTTGGGATTATTCCAGAGTTTGGGAACATTACTTTTTTGGATTATGATGGCTAGGGCAATCTTGCAGCTGAAATTTAAAGATCCTATAGTAACTTCCTTCTAGCCTATTTGTATTTTCCTTAACATCCTTAAAAGGTAAAGGTTTTCCTTGATGTTAAGTCTAGTCATGTCTGACTCTGGGGGTTGGTGCTCATCTCCATTTCTAAGCCAAAGAGCCGGCGTTGTCCGTAGACATCTCCAAGGTCATGTGGCCGGCATGACTGCATGGAGCGTCGTTAACATCCTTATGCCTTCAAAATACTGAACCAGGTCTCAATTAAAGATGCACACTGCCTCTGAGTAGGAACATCATCCTATTTTCTCTTACCTATTATGCAGGGGACCAAATGTTTCCCCTCCCCCATGTGTGAGAAATATTGTTGTGTGACATCAAATTAATTTTGATCTATGATGATCCTATGAATGACAGATTTCCACAAACCTCTGTCATCTGCTCTGCTCATGTCTTACAAACAAACCATATTTGTGCCCATTGGCTAAAATTGTTTCTTTCTTTCTTGGAAATTCAGCAGAACCAGCAGTCAGCAGACATTCACTTTGGACAGCTTTTATCTAATCATCCTTTGTAAAAATCTGAAATGCCCATATTCTCTAATATTGTCTCTTAACTGATAATGGCCTAGAACACACATGTCAAATGCATGGCCCACAGGAAGAGTTCTGGCTCACCATGTCATTTTATGTGGCCCTACAGATGCTGAACTCCTATATTCATGAGAGCTGATGGGATACAGTAACATCTGGAAAGCTGTCATTTGTTCTGTTTAGTCAGGATGGTGGGACTTTAATTCGGATACAAAGCTTGTGCATAGGATGTTTGACTTTAAAATGTACTTTAACCTTTCCCTAACCGCAGAGCCACAGGTGCTGTTTAATTGCAATTCTCATTATCCGCAATCCACAAGGAAGATCATCAAAAATGATGGGAGTTATCATTCATAAACATCTGGGGATCCAAACTGAGTAAAACTAAAGAGCACTGACCGCTATATAAAAAATTATAGTTGGCCCTCTGTATTCACAGATTCTCTCACCATGGATTCAAGGGCCCTTTGAAGTCAAGCATAAAGCTGATGTAGCCCTCAATGAAAATGAGTTTGATATGCCCTAGAATATATCATGGAATCTGATCCCCTTCTATGATGGAAGAAAAAGACAGAAAATATTACTTTTTAGGTGAGATCTGTTAGCTATACCTGCCAATCAGTCTCCAATCAGTTTTCTTGAAATTACAGAATTATACAGTTAGATGAGACCACAAGGACCATTCAATCTCCTGACATGAAAGAATATACAATCAAAGCCCTCACGACAGATGGCTTTTTTTTTTTTAGTTCTTGGCTTTTTACATTCTTCAAAAAGAAAACTTACCTCTAAAAGTTCATCTCCTATACGCATTCTTCCATCTTTCCCTGCAGGGCCATCTGGACTGATACCCACAACAAAGATGCTCATGCGAGACCGATCCTTGTTGCCAGCAAGGCTGAGTCCCAGTCCATTCTTATCCTTATCCAGCTCAAGAATGTGCAGCTCTCCAGGCAGATCTGCATATCTTTGCCGAATTTTCTCTAAGGATAACAACAACAACAAAATAACACATAAGGATTTGAAATGAATTGTAAGGGTTTGCCACATTTTGTTTCCTGGATTAGACATTTATTTGGCACAGTCCCCCACCCCCCACATATCTTGCGCCCCCTTTTTCTCACAAAAATAAAAAATATCATGTAATCATAGAACTGATGTGACCATGATTCAGTGCTATACGACATTATCTTCTATTACCCTCCTTGATATCCTACACCTACACTCACAAATACAATTAATTCTATAATTTACAGCCCACTTGTACTTGACGATATAGGGCTAGACAGACAATGGGGGGAGGGGAACAGGGAAAGTGATATCAACATAACCAATCTCTTAATTCTTAAATGATTCTTGAAGGGCCCAAGGAAGGACTTTGACCAAATCTGTGAGCTCTTCAGTCCAATATATTGTGGGCAGTGGAACAGGGGACCCAGCTCTGTAAGATAAACGTGTCTGGCCACTAAGGTGACTTGTAAATTTGATATTTTGCTTTGACTTTCAGAATATCATTCTAATGACAAATATTCCGTCAGCAAATTGCATGCAGAGGAGTTCAACACTGTCTTGAATACAAAGCTGTTACGTTCCAGCCAAGAGGTGGCAATGACTGGATGAGATACAGCATATTCAGGACATCTCATGCCTTTGCTGTGCTTTAGGATATTCAATCATTAGAATCTATCTCGCAGACAGTGTTCATTAAAAAAGATGTTAGATTGTTGCAGTAATAGATCCAAAGAAAAGATCTTGATTTTTCCAAGAATACAATTCCAATGAAAAGTGGTCCAGGGACTTCTCTAGGGACCTTATCAAACAGCACTATTGAGAAGCATTGTTAAGTTAAGAGAGGAATTGGGAGCTGATTGTATCTTCCAGTCCTTTCTCGCTCACTTTCATTCGTTCTCCTCTCATCAGACTTAGTGCTTCCCCATAGGCACCCACTTTCTTCCCACATAGGCAAAAAGTCTTCACTCCCAGCTTCTTTTCTTCATGCAAATCTGCCAGAATCCCTTTCTACGGAATGCAATCTAAACACACTGGAACCTTGAGACAGGGATGCTGTTTTAAACCATTGCTTTCTATAGGATGCAATAGTTCTGCATCTAAACCCATTGGACCCTTGAGACAGGGATACTGTTTTAAACCACTGCTTTCCATGGGATCCAATTGTTCTGCAACTAAACCCATTGGACCCTTGAGACAGGGATGCTGTTTTAAAACATTACTTTCAACTGGATCCAATTGTTCTGCATCAAAACCCATTGAACCTTTGAAACAAGGATGCTTTTGCATAGGAAGGAGTAATCATGCATTTCTATAAACAGGGATGGCAGCTCTCTGCTAAGTACGATATCACAATTGGAACAAACCAGCAAAGGAAAACTGCCTGTTCTCTGTTCTACAATGCCTCTATTACAATGTATCTGTCATCGGGCATGGTCAAACTTCAGCCCTCCAGGTGTTGGACTACAACTCCCATAATTCCTAACAGTCTACGGGCTTTTGGGAATTGTGGGAGTTGAAGTCCAAAACACCTGGAGGGCCAAGGTTTGCCCATGCCTGTCATTAATTTTTTTAAAGAAATTTGCGAAGGGAAAGAGTTATTATGCACTTATATAAAAAGGGAGGACAGCTAGCTGCTAAGGACCACCCATTGGAATGCCTTTTTCACCATGGCACACTTTGAAACAAAACGTAGACTGTCATAGACCCCATCACATATTGTTTCGAATACTAGGGTCCATAGTGCTATTTTGGCTAAATTCACTTTTTCTCCCCATGATTACAATGATGGGGGCAGAAAGTAATCTGATGGCAGCCATAAATCCCAGTAAATTTATGGTGGCTGCCCATAAAATGGGGGGGGGGGGGGAGCTATGTGATGAGGTGATACATCAGTAGCCTATTAGATCTGCAATGCACTTCAGCAAGCATAGCAATATGTAAACTTGTGCAGCCTGAAAACTACTCCACCTTAATATTTACGTAACCCAGGAGTCTCTGATACCGCCAAGGCATCCAGGCCTAGGCATGCCTTTAGGAAATATTTACATTGCAAGTACAGTCAGAAGGTATAATTAGAAAATTTGAATTCTGGCATAAAAGGTACTTTGGGGCAACTTGAATGGTAATGTTAAAGAAAGTGCTAATCTACAAGCTGTTCTGTGGTCTGAATTCCCATATTCACGTGTGTTAAATAGAACCCTAAGGAGTGCATTAGAAATATCTGTCACCTTAACAAAAGCCCCAAACATCTCAGAGAAAAGCATTTTACAGTGTTAAACATATATTTTGATCTCTGATGTTGATGTAACGTGCTTTCAAGTCAACTCCAACTTATAGTGCCAAGGATTTCTTGGCAATATTTAGTCAGAAAAAAATGGCATTACTATCTTCTAAGTCTGAGAGCATGTGACTTGCCTAAAGTCACTCATTGGATTTCCTTAACTGAGTGGGGATTTCAGATTTTCTCTCCTGCAGTTTCCTGCAAAATAAAATTCCTACAGTCAAATCATTATATTATGGCAGTTCTCTTTGCAAATTTAACTCATCTTGTTTAAGATATATAGTTGTCTAATATGCACCATCTAGGTCAAAACCAAGAAGATACAAGCAGCTTTAGTAAAAAGGTAAAGGTTTTTCCTTGACATTAAGTCTAGTCGTGTCCAACTCTGGGGGTTGGTGCTCATCTTCATTTCTAAGCCAAAGAGCCAGCATTGTCCGTAGACACCTCCAAGATCATGTGGCTGGCATGACAGCCTGAAACACTGTTACCTTCCTGCTGGAGCGGTACCTATCGATCTACTCACATTTGCATGTTTTTGAACTGCTAGGTTGGCAGAAGCTGGGACTAACAGAAGGAGCTCATCCGCTCCCCAGATTTGAACTGCCAACCTTTTGGTCAGCAAGTTCAGCAATTCAGTGGTTTAATCCACTGCACCACCAGTGGCTTTAGTAGAACTTCACAATTTGCCAAAGTACGAAATGTCTTTAAAAAGTATACTTTGAGAAGGCATCCAAAAACAGGACATGGACAACTGTGAATGGTTAGTAATAATAGAAGTCAAGGATATCAGGATGGATAGGGCAACAAGCAGAAGTGGAACAAAATCACAAAGCAAAGTATGGCTGGCAAGTGGGCAGCCTAAAATACTGGTTTTTACAGATCCTATTTTTTTTTTCAGGCAATCCAAAGAGATTGCATACCATTGTGTGATAGCAGCATCCATGAATAGCACATGTTAAAAGCAATTAACACAATCAAATGAATGAAAGAAGATTATATATAAAGAAAAGTACAGCATCCCTGTTAGAACCACCATTCCATTGAGAAACTGTGTTGCTTGTACAATGTTATCAACGAATAATGAATGTTTCTATAGCAACACTAGACTGAAGAGCAGCTTTATGGATGAGAGCCTATCAAATTAAAGGAAAGATGAAAAAATAACACTGTCACGCTATAGGAGGCTGGAAATCCAAAGTCTACTTTTACAACCTGGAATTAACGCAGGTTGCTAAATTGCATCTATTCATGCCTAGAAAAAAGCAAAAATATTATTTTAAAAGCAAAAACAAGAACTTGCCATTACTGAATGCATATAATTGAAAAGTCAGCATTTGTATTTTTAAACTGATACAATTTTTATTTTACATGGAGTCAAGTACTAATATGTTTTCTATCAAACCCATTGCTTCTCATATGCATATCTGTTATTCTTTTATTGTAAACAAACAATATCATGCAAGTAGGACAGCAATTACTTAGTAGGTTTACAGAAAGAAACAAGATTTTAAAAGATAATTTTAGGTTTACAGTTATGTTATGTAGCTCTGATGTTTGTATCCATTCAGGAGAGCTGCAAATCATCGTGTTTGTTTTAAATTTCATGCTGTACACATTTCAGTTAGATAATATAGTGTTATGGCTTTGATATGGGGCCCCCGGTGGCACAGTGTGTTAAAGCACTGAGCTGCTGAACTTGCGGACTGAAAGGTGCCAGGTTCAAATCCCAGGAGCGGAATAAGTGCCCACTGTTAGCCCCAGCTCCTGCCAACCTAGCAGTTTGAAAACATGCAAATGTAAGTAGATCAATAGGTACCGCGCCGGTGGGAAGGTAACGGCACTCCATGCAGTCATGCCGGCAACATGACCTGGAGGTGTCTATGGACAATGCCGGCTCTTTGGCTTAGAAATGGAGATGAGCACCAACCCCCAGAGTTGATCACGACTGGACTTAACATCAGGGGAAACCTTTACCTTTACCTTTATGGCTTTGGTGTTCTTCTAAATAAGCTTTCAAAAAGCCTCTTAGAGCCCAATGGCTCCATTTACCAGTTCCATAAACTTAGTATCAAAGTTTTCTTTAAATAGAATATCAGTGCAACAATACAAGTAGAGTCATCACCTGTTACCCCAAACACTACCCCTTAAAACATGTCCTATAAATGGGCGATAGTTGATAAGATTTTAGTGATGTACATCAGTGGGGAGCTAGGGTGGTCCAAGAGGGCAGGAGTAAGGAGTGAAGAGAACTCATATTCTTCTCCACATTAGAAAAGAGGAAAAGAAAATGCAAAATAGGGTATTGTTACCAGTATGTACAAGAGCTGAGTCCAAAAGTAAAGTGGGTTTGACTATATCAATAGCTATTTCACTTTGATGCCACTTAAGTTGTAATAGATTCCATCCTCCAAAATCCTGGAGCTTTGAGTTAGTCTAATTGGGTTTTATTTTTTCATCACCTCAGGAGCCCTTGTGGGCAGGGAGGCTATACAGAAATACATTAAATTTAAAAAAAAAAACCCTCTCTACTACAGTACTGTACCATACGAAAGTATCATGTCAGATTATAAATCCCAGGATGCCTTGTTGATGGTAACATCAATCTATTTATGGCCCTCTATCTATCTATCTATCTATCTATCTATCTATCTATCTATCTATCTATCTATAAATAAATTTAAAAAATCCACCTCTGGTCTAGATAAAGAAGCTTCATTTTAGAAAAGAATAATGGATGCCTAATGTGAAATCTAGCAGTGCCATTAAGAGGCAGGGGGGATATTAGATGCTTGGCACAGAGAAGAAAATGTTTACTACAGGTAATTTGTCCAGTATCAGAAGACAGACAGATGGCCCAGAATTTCATACATTGGAAAATTAACTGATGACAAAGCTTGCCCCATCCTATCACTGGTTTTATTTCAAGCATCTTGCTTTTACAGTCTGAGAGGATCTGGGTATAAATGTCTCTGTTTACAAAATGGTACAGTGGAATGTAGTGGTAGTAGGTATTGGCATTGTAATCTGCAGTAACAAAAGTGAGAATATAGACAAGATGAGCAAGCAGAAACCCAAGAAAGGCTTTACAGTTCGACACTGGCCCCTTTACACTGCCACATAATCCAGATTATTAAAGGAGCTAATCCACATTATCTGCTTTGAAAGGGATTATATGAGTCTTCATCACCAGTTCAAAGCAGATAATTGGATTTTATATGGCAGTGTAAAAGGGGTCTCTGTTTTTCTGGGATAGGACCCAAGCAAATTCCATATCCTCCAACATCTCACAGATGAAAATCAGGATATATGTGGCCTAATAACGTTAGAGTATGGTCAATATGGCAAAACTTATTAGTGAGGAAGAACACACAAACTGAAGCAGTTTGCATTTGCCTGAGCCTACAGGAAATGACAATACTTTACCCCTGTGCTCTCCTCTCCCCCTGATGAGTTTAGTGCAAACTAAACAAAACAAAATCTGGCTACCAGTATTAAAAAACTCAAAAATCAGAACAGTAGATGGGAAGCAACACTCTGAGGGCAGAGGAGCTCCAGGGACGGCTAATGACTCTGAACAAAGGATGCCCTCCAGACAAGAGACAAACCTTTCCAATGCTAATTAAGGTGATTAACTGCAACATTCACGCTGACTTCCAACTGACAAAGAATTCTCACACCCTGAACTCTCCACAGATATATATATATATTCTCCATGCCTTGCAACCTCTGGGGATGCCTGCCATAGATGTGGGCGAAACGTCAGGAGAGAATACTTCTAGAACATGGCCATACAGCCCGGAATACATAGAACAACCCTTAGTGCAAACTATTTTTCACTTCAATTTGGAGTAAGCTGAGGACAAATGGACAATGAGGGGAGAAAAAGTGGGATGATAGAAGATTAATCAGGACTGTTCCTTCCAAATCAAGATAGTTGGAGGGTATGAAATTCATGCTGGCACTTGTTTCCATTGGGACAGGACCCAATCATATACATAAACTGGCCAAAAACTAAAATTAGATTTGCCCATTCAGTTAACAATTATTATGCATCTTGTACTGCTGAGAATGTAATGTTGAAGTGTGAAATTTATATAATAATAAATATATACCCACTTGTTCAGATGAGAAGCAAGTAAGTGCATTTGGAACCTAAGTGAAGGGAAGATAAAAATACCTAAAAGGGCTGGATTCAGGCTTGATAGTGCCTAAAACAGACTGGATGAAATAAATAGTCATGATCAGTGTAAGTGGAATCAGTCATGATCAGTGTAAGTAGAATTCATTTTCAAAGTTCCATCTAAACATCAGTAAATATGTTTTATAGGCTTTCTTAAAAGTATGTATGCTTTAATCCAAATCCGTATAACTCAGCAGTATAATGTCCAAACTGGTTGAGGATTCTACAAGCTGTGCTACTCAGTATCAGTGTGTAGAGAATGGGCAGGGCATACCTTTTCTTTTAGGCCCCATCCACACTGATCATATAATCCAGTTTCTGAATGCAGATGATCTGCTTTAAACTGGATTATATGAGTCTATACAGCCATATAATAATCCAGTTTAAAGCAGATAATCTGCATTCAGAAACTGCATTATATGTTCTGTATAGATGAACCTTTAGTGTCCTGCTTCCAGTTTCAATTTGCAAATTTCTTCTATATCAGACATTCCTCATCCACTGTTAAAGTTTATTTTTGTAATTATTCCCTCTCCGCTTCATCCCACACATTACACCAGCAGTTCTCAACCTGTGGATCCCCAGAAGTTTTGGCCTTCAACTCCCAGAAATCCTAAAAGCTGGTAAACTGTCTGGGATTCCTGGGAGTTGTAGGCCAAAACATCTGGGGACCCACAGGTTGAGAACCACTGAACTACACCTTCATGTATTTGTCAAATATTCGTATCTGGAAACAACTGCTTCCATCAGAAGTTAAATTTCATTGAGTTCCAATTATTTTTGTTGTTTTTATTTGTAGTCTAGTCAGGGTCTTGCAAACTCAGGTCTGTGGCTTTCTTAGTTTAATCACTCCACCTGTATTGCAGTCTCCCTCTTTTCTTGCTGCCTGCTGTTCTTCCCAACATTATCATCTTTTGTCTCTGGATATGGCCAAAGTATATAAACCTCATTTTTGTAATCTTCACTTCTAGTATGAATCCAGGCTTGATTTACTCTAAGACCCATTCATTTGTTCTTTTGGCAGTCTATGTTTTCTGTAGAACTCTTCTCCAGAATTCAGTTTTTTCCCTTAATATATTCCCATTATTTTAGGAAGAGATTTTTTTTCTCATCTGCTTTAGGTTTGTACCTTACATAGCCAGCACAATGTTAGTCATTTCAATAAATGTCAGAAGAGCCTGGTATTTGCTGATAGTCGTCTAAAATATGAAATATAGTACTAACTTTAACACTTAGTGCAACGTCAGAGAGGTTCAGAAAGAGATAAATAGACTGCATGGCATGCACACAAAAATTAATGTAGCATTTCCCCTTTTTAGCCATTAGAGCATTTCTGGTTTTTTTTTTTTTGTATGTTGAATTTAGATGGTAATGGACTGGATGCCATTGGATTGGTTTCTCATAATATTCAAGACAATATCTTTGTTAATATTTATGTGTGATCACATGCAGTGAAGTTGTGACACTAATGCACTAGATTTCATTTCCATAGTGTTTCCATTATAACTACCCTGTGTTATTGCATGTCTTTGAGTTATTTTTAACTTATAGCAACCCTAAGGGAATCTTATCATTGGGCTTTCTTGGGAAGATTTGTTCAGAGGGGGCTTGCCATTGATTTCCTCAGAGGCTGAGAGTGTATGGCTCATCCACTGGTATTCCTGCCTGATTCAAACTCTGGTCTCCAGAGTTCTGGGCTAATGCCCACACCGATACATCATACTGACTCTGAAATGCTTTATGCAGTCTTGTATTTCTGAGATATAACTGTATCTTAAGAAGCACAGAATGATTCAACAAACAATGTACAGCATGACTACACATCTATGGGACTGTTATCTGCAGTTTCATTTAACCACATTAAACAAAACACGTCCTTTCAAGACATTTTGTAGGTCCTCCAGCATGATTCTATGGTATTCTTGGGCCAGAAGTCCTAATTTCAATTCAGTTTGTAATTATCAGAAGTTTCATATATCCATGCAAAGTCTAGGAACATTGATATGGAGGCCATTAATGATTTATAAATAAATGTCTTCTTCTAGAATTGTGGTCTAGAAATATTCCTGGTGTATATTGAGATATTTCATTTGAACTTATCCCAATTCTGATGGCATAATTGTTGGTGTTATATTTCAAATTGCTTGATAGATTTCCTGAGCCTGGATCCTCTTTGTTGCTGTTAAACCAAATGATGCAGCAAAACCAGCCACCAGGACGACATTTACTGAGGAGGATATTCAATGCAGAGCCTAAGCTAAAATATCAGCAAAGGGAGGGAGGCACTCTAACCCTACCACATTTCTGTATATCCTTGTAAACGTGCATTCGGGTTCCAGTAGTTGCCTGAGAGCTGCACAAATTGATACAGCACTGAGGGAAAATGCCAGATGACTGGAAAATCACAGAAGGAGCAATGTAGATTGGCTCAGAATTGCACTCCACTATTACCTGCTGCCAAGAGGCATGTTCATTACATACCGCTGAATTAAATGGCATTCACATGTGCACACGCTGAGCTGCTCCCTCTCGTCCCCCCTCTTTTCAATTAATGTTCATTTTAGCTGGAGCCAAATGCCACTAATTTAGAATAATGGGGAGGGCTTGACTTCAACAGGGCTCACCTCTCGCCAGTGCTTAGATGAGATTTTAATTTTTTTGCAAAGCAGTCTCTTCTCTAAATTAAAGCATCAGAGTGTAAACGAATCCCAGTGCTGTCATGATGTTAGCTGTGCAATCAACATACAAATATCCTTTGAGTTTTCACGCTGATTTTGCCTGACAGTTGGGTAATTTGGCGATTTCGCGTCTTCATATGAACCTCAGATGATCATTTTGTAGAAGTATTTACTACTTAAAACAAACATATTTCAGAGATATTTCCACAGCCACCCTTCTTTATTTTTACTACTTTCTCCCTCCCCTCACCGAATTGTGTAATTTTTTTGGAGTTCTGCTTAAAGCATGGGAAATCAGCTAGCATCTGTTTTCGCAAAGAATTATATTATCTCCTTTCATTATGCGATACATTAGGCATTCTATTGTTATTGCATTATAAAAAGGATATTGAATATTTTGTTTCACTTTCAACTAATAGAGCCATTTAAGACTTAGTCACTAATATAGCTTACAGAAAAAGCATCGATTCATAGGTATTCCAAAAAACCAATCTTGTTGGATACTAAAGTATCACATTTTGGCATGTTTTCTGTACTTTTAGTTTGGAGTATATTCATTTCTCTTACTGGCAAAAAGACTTCTCAGAAACTGCCAAGAGCCTGAAAATCTGTTCCATACCCTCCAAATGACCTGATTTGGCAAGTAAAATCCCAAATAATCCTCTGTCATTCCACTTTCTCTGATGCTTTGAAAATGTTTCCATTTCTTTTCATTCTTCCCACTTTCTCCTTTTGACTTCAGTTGCTACAAATGGAGTGAAATGTGGGGAGAGGAAGGGGATAGAATCTTGCCTTTCCATGTAGGCAGGTACAGAAAAAGAAAACTGCTTCAACATCTCCTAGCTTGTCTCTCCATCTTCAATAATACCTTTCACCATTGTGACCACACTCTGAAATTGCTTGGTCACATGTGTCCTGGTTTTCATTCATGAAATGTTGGAGGGGATGTAAAGGTCAAGCTGCTCAAAAGTATTACTGCTGCTTTAACCTTCCAATGTGCTCAAAAGGTTACCAACTATCAAGAATATTTCTTCCCATTACAGGTGGTCACGACTTCATTCCATACTGTTATCAAGCACCAAGGAAGCACGCTTTGTCTCTAACATACAAGAGCTAAAGCTCTATCAAAAGAATCACTCCACTACATTGTTTTGTTACAATCTGATTTAGCTCACTGTAATTTTGTATTTCAGGGAAAATGCACAAGTTCTCTTAAAAAAGGGGAGGGGGGAATTAAACAAAATCCATGCAACCAGAGTAAAGTCCACAACTGCAAAGTGTACGTGATGCAAGGAATTTGTTCTAGCAGCACCAATCTAGCCTTATTTTATCCTCATCATTCCATATTTATCCACTTCAAAGTATGGCTTGCATACACAATTACAGCACCAATCATGCCTAACAAACCATTCATATCTTTCTTAGTTTCATTTCTTCAAAAAGTGTGCAGTCCTTTGAAAGCTAATCACAGGAATGTGAAGTTAGTGCATCTCATTTACGGATTATAGCTTACAAGACCCTAAATGGAGCAAAGTAAAAAGCTGCAATTTAACAAATTGGGGTTTAGTCATTTCTTGCCATTGAAACAACGAGCAATGATACTATTCATCTTTTCCAATAGCTCCAAAGATATTTATTAGAATAATCCAGAAACTGAATTAAATCATCTTTTTTCGCATCTAGGGATCGGTTTTTTGTTGGTTGGTTTTTGGTTCTTTAAAAAAGGTTAACTTAAGGTTTTCTCTCCCTTCCTACTAAAGAGTTTATCTGCCATGAATTATATACATACATACATACATACATACATACATAGAGAATATAGTGTAGCTATTTAACATCTATAGAATACACTCATTTGTTCCCAATTGCTCCTAATTAGGAAGATATAGACCTAATACTATTTACCTTTCCTACCCTGAAACACCCAGGATCATAGAATCATAGAATCATAGAATAGTAGAGTTGGAAGAGACCTCATGGGCCATCCAGTCCAACCCCCTGCCAAGAAGCAGGAAATCGCATTTAAAGCACCCCCGACAGATGGCCATCCAGCCTCTGTTTAAAAGCCTCCAAAGAAGGAGCCTCCACCACGGCCCGGGGGAGAGAGTTCCACTGCCGAACAGCCCTCACAGTGAGGAAGTTCTTCCTAATGTTTAGGTGGAACCTCCTTTCCTGTAGTTTGAAGCCATTGTTCTGTGTCCTAGTCTGCAGGGCAGTAGAAAACAAGCTTGCTCCCTCCTCCCTATGACTTCCCTTCACGTATTTGTACATGGCTATCATGTCTCCTCTCAGCCTTCTCTTCTGCAGGCTAAACATGCCCAGTTCTTTAAGCCGCTCCTCATAGGGCTTGTTCTCCAGACCTTTGATCATTTTAGTTGCCCTCCTCTGGACGCTTTCCAGCTTGTCAACATCTCCCTTCAACTGTGGTGCTCAAAATTGGACGCAGTATTCCAGGTGTGGCCTGACCAAGGCAGAATAGAGAGGGAGCATGACTCCCCCGGATCTAGATGCTATACCTCTATTGATGCAGGCCTGAATCCCATTGGCTTTCTTAGCAGCCGCATCACATTGCTGGCTCATGTTTAACTTGTTGTCCACAAGGACTCCAAGATCTTTTTCACATGTACTGCTGTCAAGCCAGGTGTCCCCCATTCTGTTTTTTTTAGCATTCCATTTTTTCTGCCGAAGTGAAGTATCTTGCATTTGTCCCTGTTGAACTTCATTTTGTTAGTTTCGGCCCATCTCTCTAGTCTGTCAAGATCATTTTGAATTCTGCTCCTTTCTTCTGGAGTGTTGGCTATCCCTCCCAGTTTGGTGTCGTCTGCAAACTTGATGATAGTTCTGCCTAGCCTATCTGTGTCGTATGAGATTTTATGTTAGATGGAAAAGAAGTCAAGACATTGGCTTCCACTTTTATCCTCTTTGTAAGATACTATCATGCACAAAATGGGAGCATAGTTACATCATACACTATGATCTCCATTACTCAGCGGGATATGTTCCGAAACTAACTGTGGAAACAGGAAACAATTGAAATGGATGACTTCTGCTGCAAGTTACCATAGAGCCATGCTGTGATGACTCATGGGCCTTGTAGTCCTGCTCCTAGTGTCCCTGTGGCAGATGAGGATGAAAACATGGGGTTTTCTCCGGAACAGCCGGAATCCTTCCAGATGCCTGATGTTGATGTTCTTGCCCAAAAACCAATTAAAACAGACCTTGAGCAGCTCTCACCTCCCTTCGCTAGGAGACAGTCCTTTGCTGCAGACAGGGGAGTGAAAGAGCGGGTTCGCAGGAGTTTGAGAATTGCAGCCAAACAAGACACTGATTAGCCATGTTTCCCCTGGGAAAATCCAGGGACTCTCACATCTGGAAAGTTGGGTTTCGTTTCCCGTTCTCTAGGAAAAGAGAGCACTGGACACCTGTTTGGCGGGAAAACGAGACCCAGTTAAAGGTGCCTGGCACGGTTGATTCTGTGCGGAGACAACAGAGCAGCTTCAGGAGTGATTTCGTGTTTCCAGCCTTGTGTGGACTTCGCAAAGTCCGCAAATCCAGTTTCCTTGCCTTGCCTATCCAAGTATTCAAGAATCGCCTTGCCCCGTTCCTAGTCACGGACCTTGTTCCTAGAATCAAGTTTTGTTTCCAGCCTTGTTGCAGAATTACCTCGGACCTTGAAAGACCCTAGACAATTCCCCACACTATTGCTTGGCAATAGTGTGTGTTTCGGTTTATTGGATTTTATCTTTGGACTCTAATATCATTTATTGGACAAACTATTTCTGGACTATATTTGACCTCATTTGAAAGGTCTGCTTGTGGACTATATTTTCTACTTGTTTTTATCATTCTTATATATTTCCTTAATAAAGATATTAGATAGTTTATTGGCCTCCGTGTATGGTTCTTGGTGCTCCGCTGCCTTGAGCGTGTCACATGCTGGGGGATCCAGAAAATGGCTAGGGAGGATTTCCTAGCTACTCATGCTTAACTCTATAGTAACTTCCGGTGGAGGCATACCATAGAATTACCTGGAGGACCTAGAAAATTCCCAGAGATACCTTATTTTAACAAATATGGATAGGTGAAATCATGGATAGCAATCCTTTCGTTACTCCCAAACCTATACACCAGAAGAAGCTGGGTGAGGTGGAAGTGGTGTGGTGATTGCTGGATCATCTCATAATTTCTATCAGGTACTCAGCCCAGAGAGTATTAGATAAGATTTCATCACACAAAGGAATGCACTCAGTTAACTGGCCCTCGGGTTGAGCCAGTTGTTGGAGTCCCCAATTATCGCGGTATCTCCCTTCTAACCTCCACTGGGAAAATCCTCAAAAGAATCATTGCAAACCGCCTTCTTCCTGTCTCAGAAGACACCCTCCCAGAATCCCAGAATGACTTCCGCCCCTCCAGAGGAACAGTGGACATGATCTTCACTGCACGATAGCTCCAAGAAAAATGCAGGGAACAAAATCAACCTGTGTACATGGCATTCATTGCAAAGGCATTTGACACAGTGAATCACAGTGCTCTCTGGACCATCCTCCAAAAAATCGGGTGCCCTGACAAATTTGTGAACATCCTTAGGCTCCTCCTTGATGACATGATGGCAATAGTCTTGGACAGCAACGGCTCACAAAGTGACTCATTTAAGGTGGAATCAGGTGTCAAGCAGGGATGTGTTATTGCCCCTACCTTATTTTCCATCTTCATCACTATGATACTACACCTTGTTGAGTGGAAATCATCTATTGGACAGATGGCAAGCTATTTAACCTCAGCAGACTGAAAGCCAAAACCAAGTTCATCACAAAATCTATTATAGAACTCCAATATGCCGATGACAACATAGTCTGTGCACATTCAGAAGAAGGCCTACAAGCCACTCTAAACACCTTTGCAGAAGCATACGAGAAGCTTGGCCTCTTATTGAACCTCGAGAAAACCAAAGTGCTCTTCCAACAGGCACCAGCGAATCCCTCTGCAATGCCAGGAATACAGTTTAATGGTGTCACATTGGAAAACGTTGACAATTTCCGCTACCTTGGCAGCCACCTCTCCACAAAAGTCAATATTGACACTGAAATACAACACCGCTTGAGCTCTGTGAGTGCAGCATTTTTCCAAATGAAGCAGAGTGTTTATGATGATCAGGACCTCCATAGAGATACCAAGGTGCTTATTTATAAAGCCATTGTCCAGCGAAACGTGGACGGTCTGCAGACATCACACTCAACTCCTGGAGTGTTTCCATCAGCGTTGCCTCAGAAAAATCCTACAAATTTCTTGGGAAGACAGGCAGACAAATGTCAGCGTGCTGGAAGAAGCAAAGACCATCAGCATTGAAGTGATGCTCCTATGCCATCAACTCCACTGGACTGGCCACGTTGTCCGAATGCCCGATCACCGTTTCCCAAAGCAGCGACTCTACTCCCAACTCAAGAATGGAAAATGGAATGTTGGTGGGCAGGAAAAGAAATTTAAAGATGGGCTTAAAGCCAATCGTAAAAACTGTGGCATAGACACTGAGAACTGGGAAGCCCTGTCCCTTGAGCGCTCTAACTGGAGGTCAGTTGTGAACAGCAGTGCTGCAGAGTTCGAAGAGGCACGAACGGTGGGCTTAAGGGAGAAATGTGCCAAGAGGAAGGAGCGTCAAGCCAACCCTGACTAGGACCGCCTTCCACCTGGAAACCAATGTCCTCACTGCGGGAGAACATGCGGGTCAAGAATAGGTCTCTTCAGCCACCTACGGACACACCCCCAAGACACCAGAAATGGAGTACCATCATCCTCGACTGACGAAGAATTGCCCAAGGAGTCGCCTAAGGAAGGATGGTTACCACTGAATGCATAATGTTATTATGAAAAAGTTTCTATATACCAAGGTGAGTCACTGTTTCTTTCCATTCCTTCTTATAAGAGCTCTCTAGAGTCAACTCCACCAGAAGCTTTCCACAGAATTGTGCTGGAGGCCTAGGGAAAACACCTCTCAAAGCATTTTCTAGGTTCTCCAGATTATATGGTATACATTAGCCAGAAGCTTAAATTATTGTCTATTTCAGGTAAGAAGAATAGTGTTTCAGAATATGTAAAAACTGTATTACATGTTGGATCCTGGAATTAATCCCTTACAAAATACATGGTACTACTATATGACTGGCTGAAGGATTGTGGAAAGTGGTCCATACAGTGACTTTTCCATGCTCTGACAACAATTGCCCATTTGATCATATTTGCAAGGATAACATTAATACCTGATTTATTTTTCCTTTCTCTACAAACCTGAAGACCCTTTCTGAACAACTTTAAATAAATATTCGAGGGTTTTAAATCTTCAACTAAAACTGGGTGGCAACAAATTATATTTAAAGAGCATAAAGAAAAGTATAAAAACCAACAAGCAGTTCAGTAGTTTTACAAAATACAAATGATCTCCTGGGCACACACTGTGCTGAATAGTAACAGTCTCCTTAGATTCCCCACAATAATGGAAATACCTTCAAACATATGCAACAAAAGAGAAGAATATAACTGCACATTAATTTTGCAGTCATCTTCACCTTCAATCCCTATTAGAATTCAGTATTTAAGCCTCCTAGATTCTGCTAAATTAGAAAATTGCTAATCCTCTCTTTTTCTTGAAGATTCAGTTACTTGCTAGGTACATAAAAAGGGCTCTTGAATTTCAGTTTCTTCTGAATCAGCTCTAGTAAAAATGCCTTAAATAACCCCAAACTGCTTATATTAACTTCAACAGTCCTTGACCTATGTGGGACTGTGGCACATCTGTAGTTCAAAAGGATTGTTTTTCCCCACAAGGGAGAAATGTTATGCTCAGAGGTTGGCATGGATGGATCAATGCTGTGGATAGCCCTTGTTCACCTGCCACATAGCCAAAACTTTCTCTAAATAATCATAGACACACATTTTTGGTAAAATTCTAGTTCTCATTCAGATGATAAAGCAGCTGCTGCATGCCTTTTGACCAATAATGGGTGAATGGGACAAAAAAGTCAGATTCAACAACTTCATGTAGTACTATACCTTTCAGCTGCCCCAATTTAGCAGGAACTGTCCTAATAAACCCTCTGTCATTCCATATTTTCAGCTATTTATCAGTTCCTTTTTCTGCTTTCCACTTTCCCCCTTTGTCCGCAAGTTACCTTCAATTGCTTCAAATGGAGGTCAAAGTGTAAAAATTGTTGTCATTCAACTATTTGAACTGGAGGAGAGGGCAGTAGGTGCCAGAATCTTGACCTTCTCAATAAACTGAAGCAAGGGTTCTCTCTTTCAAGACAGTGTCTTGATTTCAGCCAAAAACTCTAGATGATTGCTACTCAATTAACCTTTAGAAGGAAATTATAAGTTATAAATATATGTTCCCAAAATGTATTAGGAAACCATATACTTATTTATTTACTTCATTTATACCCACCTTTCTCACCCTGTATGGGACTCAAGGCGGCTTACAACTCCATATACTAATGAAGACCCTCTATCATTTTGATGTTATTTTGTTTTTAAAGCTTCCTAATTTCATGTTATAGTTGGCTCAGATTATAAATTCATGAAGGCATGAAATCTGTTCATGTGATGGTTTTTACAGAGAAGGCTTAACTAGTGTCATTTACTATCAATTAAAACTGATACGTTTCCACAAAAATTGTTATAACTCACCATTGGTTTTTTAGGACTGAATGGTGCACCAAATCAGGCTTGATGTAAAAACAACCAACCTTCTGGCCATGTTGGAGAAGGAAGTGGGGGGAAAGGACTGAGCTTGAATCTGAGGTTTGCTACAACTATTTTTCTAAACTGTCTCTCCTTTACTAAAGTGTGTATTGCCTAACTTACAAGCCTCCAACAATTTACAGTACCTTTTAAGATTGCAGCATCTCACACCCCATATTCCTCATGTGCCCAATTTAATATCAAACAATAGTGTTTTTCAAAACTGTGCTTCTAGCCACTTTTGGTACTTATACACAATTTTCATTTATTTTGGCAGTTCATGTGGCAGATTTTGGCAGAAAATCAGCTCCTAGGATAATTGCAGTTGCCTACCCTGCTACAAAGTAAGATCTGTTTCATTGGAGGAGATTCCACAATTCCCAGCAGCCCTGCTATGCTAGACAGGCTGTTTCTCAGAGACTGGAGGAAGGCAGGGAACATGGAAAGGTGTTTCTTGCATGCTTCTCTTGAACATCCCTGCTGAGCTGATGCACAAATATTTTAGGTAGATTAGAAAGGAAAGAGTAGATGGTTTGTTGATCATCATCCTGATAGAGCTGATTAAACACAAGCAAAGAATGAAGTCATTTCTCTCATTGATAAAATCATATATTAATATTAAAAGCACTTCCAAGGACACAACTGGGCTATAGGAGCAACAGCCAGAGATAGCAGGGGTAAGACTGAAATGATTAAAACACACTCTGAATACTACAAAAGCGAAATAAACAAACAAAATCACCACAGAAGGAAACCATGTATAGGATTGCTTCACTAATCATAGCTTTGTAGGCATAATGTTAATGAAATATTTCATTGACCTAGCTAGTATTTTCATGATAAGTTAACGGCCTGTAAAGAAAACATAAGATCATGTATGGAGAGAATAAAGACCATAGTATTTTCTTTTAACTGAAGTTTTAGACAACCCTGAAGACCCAAGTGAGAACCCATGAAGTGACATTTAGAGGCTTTAATACATAAAAGAAAGGGTTTATTTAACTCAAAATCTTGCATTATCTTTAAGCTCCTAATTGTTACAGCTAAATGGTAAAATGGTACATCTGATTGTTTTGAGAAAAGATAAATTCCAGATTATGCTGTGCTGCGTGATAAATTGCTCATCTTCTAAGTGCAAAAGAGCTGCAGAACCTATTTAAATGGTAGGCCATGCTTTGTGCTTAATACCGTTTTGGATTTCATTCAATGACTGATTGCTCAGGGCAACGTGCAAACACCTGCCAAAGTTTGGAACACCAGATGAGAAATATATCCCTCAACAATGCTAAAGAGATGGCTGATAAAAGCTATACAGTACATTTTAATATTTGTCTTCAAAATATTAAACCAAAAATATGGTTTTTCATATTGCCACTATTTAAGCTTGATTTCTATTGTAATAGTCATATTCAAGATGGATTTTTTTAGACTGTGTCTTCCCACTGCATATTAGATAAAACTTTCAAGCTCAGAATGTATTGTGATTTGTCTTTTTGATTTATTTGTTTTGGTTTAACCTTTTTTGGATTGTAAGTGTGACTGATATTACATAAGTTGTTTCCTCTTGTTGTAAGCCACCCTGCATCCCCTTGGGGAGGGGGTGGGTGGGATATAAATAAATCATCATCATCATCATCATCAGAAGCTGTGATAGAAGAAACTGAGAAATCTGATAGACTAAACTGATGAAGATAAGTACTGGTTGATTTCCTAGTTCTTGATACCTAACTTCTCTTACATTTTAAATCTGCCTTTAATAGCAACATTTGTTAATGGCTACGTTTAGGCACTAGCAAATTTTCGTGACAAATTAATATGAAAGGCAGTCTTATCGTTTCTGCATAACTCCCTAGTCGAAGACATGACCTCACTTCTAGGTGCAAACAAACTTTGTTTACCTTTTTCATGCTTTACAAATAATCATGGCTTCTCTCAAAACAAGTATCATACTCCTGACCATGACCAAATAGCTATCAATCATATCAATAACATATCACAGAAGGCAAGCTGGACACAGGCTTCATGTTCCTTTGGATAAGAAAAGAAAGAAGGAAAAGGGAAAACTAAGCAGAAAGAATTTCCCTAAGAAAACATAAAGTGCAGCATACTGCTCAAAAAAGAGCAATAATAATCTAGTCTTAAAAAAGAATATGTACATTAAATTAGTAGAATTGTATAAGCAATTTACCAAGTTTCATTCAATTCAAAAAATCTACACTAAAGGTAAAAGTTTTCCCTTGACATTAAGTCTAGTCGAGTCCAACTCTGGGAGATGGTGCTCATCTCCATTTCTAAGCCAAAGAGTCAGTGTTGTCCATAGACACCTCCTAGGTCATGTGGCCAGCATGACTGCATGGAGTGCCGTTACCTTCCTGCTGAAGCGGTACCTATTGATCTACTCACATTTGCATGTTTTCGAACTGCAAGGTTGTCAGAAGCTGGGGCTAGCAACAAGAGCTCACCCTGTCCCACAGATTCAAACCTCTGACCTTCTGGTCAGCAAGTTCTGCAGCTTAGCGGTTTAACCCGCTGTGCCACCATGGCCTCTCTACACTACTTGGGACTAATAATTTGGCTAGAAATCTAAGTCGAATGGAAGCCATTGGCATTGCAAGTTTTCCTATTAGTAAAAATAATCATCCCAATGATAAGCCAATTCCACGTCATCCATGAGAAAGGAGCAAAGATTCTCAATTTCTGTCATACCAACATAAAATGGATCCTTAGTTACTATTAAAGACAGATGAGCATACACTCTCCAACAAAAAACAAAGGATAGGAGACATGTCTTATACTATGTACCCAATTTCCCCCTTCCAAGACAGAAACCAATCTTATATATGCCATATAACTTTCACCCAGCATCTTGTAGGATCTTAAGAAAAATGTTGTTCTCATGAAATGAGAGAAATGAAATACTATATAGACCATTAGATTTCAGAACTCCCTGCCCTTCCTTTGTGTTGCTAAAACATGTTCTTTCCTTCAGGGAGCATAAGCTTTGATCTAAACTGATTAAAGCTCATGGGAAAGTTTCTTTATCCATTTGCTCTTTTGGTCATTCATTTCCTTAGGCTTCAGATACAACTTTCAATCTCATAAAATTTGGCAAACTAGGGTAAACATTGAGAGAGAGCAATCTTGTAACGTAAGTCAGAGTGAGCCACAAAGTTGTATTGTGTGAGATCTCATACAGATACAAGGAGCTACTTCTTCACTAAGTATGTAATTAAATTATGAAATTCCCTCAAAATATGGTAAAATCCTCCAACTCAGTCTATTTTAAATCAAGATTAGATAATTTCTGGAAGATAAGGCTGTCAATGACAATTGGTCATATGGCTTCACTCTATCATTGAGATCAGAGGTGTCAAGCCTTTGAATACCGAAGTCATTACACAACAGGAACAATAGTAGGATATTGTTCTAGTAATGCTTACCTCAGAAACCTGGTTGCCCATCATGGGAAAAAATGATGCTAGGTCTTTGATCTGAACCAAATCTTGAAAAAACTTGTTTTGTATTATAACTCTCAGAATTCCCCACTATAATCTTAGGGACTTGCACTCCAATAAAATACCTTTTCAAAGATATGGTCTGATCCAGCACTGCTGTTCTTGTATGAATAGTGAAAAATTGATACAAAAATGTATTTGTTTTACATATTTAAAAGATGTTTTACATTATGATCCATTTTCCCTCCAGAATTAGAAAGAACTAGCTTTGCCTGGCCACACATTGCTGTGGCTTATGGGAATCATTTGTTGGCCAGGTGGAATAGCAGTGAATAGCCTTGCAGTCTCAAAGCCTGGCCGTTTCTGGAATAGCACCCTCAGTCAAAGAGCCACTTTGAAGCCTGGCTACTTCCTTTGTAGGGGAATCACTGTTTGGCCATCTTGAATTGCACTGAATAGTCTTGCAGCTTAAAAGCCTGGCTGCTTTCTACATAGGGCATCTTGCTAGGCCAGGTTGAATGGGACGGAGTAGCCTCGTGGCTTCAAAGACTGGGGGTTTTCTACCTAGGGGAAATCCTTGGTTAGCCAGGTTGAATAGCAATTAATAGTCTTGGTGTGGCAGGTATGAATGCTGCAATTAAGCACCTTGATTAGCATTTAATGGCCTTGCAGCTTTCAAAGCCTGGCTGCTTCCTGCCTGGGGGAATCCTTTGTTGGGAAATGTTAGCTGACCCTGATTGTTTCCTTTCTGGAATTCCCAATTTCCCTGCTTTCAGATTGTTGCTCTTTATTTACTGTCCTGGTTTTAGAGATTATATTGTTCTGTATTATGATACCACAGTAATTATTTCATATTATATTTATAATCTTATATCATCTGCTTAGAACTGGATATGAGGCCCCTTCTACACAGCTGTATAAAATCCACACCGAAGTGGATTATATGGCAATGTGGACTCAAGATAATCCAGTTCAAAGCAGATATAAGATTATAAATGGGTAATATAGCTGTGTGGAAGGGCCTTGAGTCTACACTGTCATATAATCCAGTTCAAATCAGATAATCTGTATTTTATAGGCAGTGTGGATGAGGCCTCAGTACACTCTGTTTGTGCCCTGAGCGCCATTTTGGCTGAGGGAGTTGCTAGGATACGAAGGGGGCGGGGCCTAAAGGCAGCAGGGGGAGGGGCGGCTAAAGGCAGCAGAGCCTACCTTTCTAACTGGCAGTTAAGGGGAGAAAGGCTCTTTCTCATCTTCTGTAATTTGGACTATTTTTCTAGGTTTTTTTTAATAGAAAGACATATTTTGGATGACTATGTCTTTTGTGGCCAAATTTGGTGCAGTTTTGTTCAGTGGTTTTGTTGTTTACTCCATAGTAAAACGAACATTACATTTTTATATATATAGACTAGTTGTTGGATACATTAATACAATGGGTCTTTTTACGCTATGAGTTCCAGCCTCAAATGGGGTTATCTTAGCTCAATGTTGGGGGTCATGAAAAATTTGGGGGTCAAAAAAATGTTTCTGAACACAACACAATTACACAAATCTGTTAGCAACAACATGCAGTGATTACAGTGGGCACTGCGAAAAATTTTAGAATACAGAAAACTATTCTAAAAAAAGGAAAATCATGCTGTTTAACAAAGCTTGCCAATGCTGATTTATTATCAGTAAATGGTTGATTTGGGTGGAAAGGGATTGTGAGTGGAAAAAGTTTAAGAAACCTTGTTTCAAACCAGCTTTCTACAGTAGTTTTGGGGAATGGTGAACAACTAGATCTTAAAGCAAACAGATTTTTTAAAAAGAAAAACCAGACTCAGCTGGCCATCCTTATTCTTCATATCAGTTCTATAAATGTAACTAACTGCTGGCATAGTTGCAATAGATTCTGTCTTGAAAGATACTAAGCCCCAAAGCTCTGTAAACAACCCAGAACAAAAATACTATAGGTCAGATGGGCTCACTTACAAAGCTTTCCTTTTTAGGGTAAATTGAACTTAACTTCGGCTTATATTGGGCAAGAGATACATACATCAAATCGTCTTTGGAAATACCTGTTTCTCTTGGTAGGTAAAGCATTGCATCAAGGGATACATGAAAGAAAGCAAGGTTAAAATAATAGCTACCAATCCAAAATAAAATGGACCCATTAGCTAGCTTTGAATGCAGAAGGGGAACTAACCTCTTAAAAAAAGAGAATTGCTTGCAAACTGCCCTAGGAAATGCAAAAAATAAAAATAAAATTCCAGTATAATTCTAATATGTATTTTTGGATTTTCATGTCTTGCTACTTGCCACTTTCTGAGAGAAAAAAAGAAAAGGAAAAAATTGCATTGTATGGGAATGTAGCCCTAAAAATGAAGCTTCTGGTTCAGTTCAACTACAGATGAGAATCTGAATTTTCCACACAGCCTTTATTGACTTGTCTAATACAGAATCATAATTACCCAAATGTAAAACTGGGCAGACTAAGAATGATAGAGAACATAAACTACCCAAGGGAGAAAATGAAAAAGTTGCAAACATGTTTATATGCTACAAGGAATACTCCCTCCTCTCCTTCATTTTTTTAAATCAATTTGGGATGTAAGAATTCATGGGAAGCTGAGAGCGAGGGCATCCCTACTGCCTTCTCAAGCAATGAGATAATTCATTACATTTCATACATACCTTATACACTAAAGGCAATATACACTATATCTTAAAATAATTTTGTGCCAGAAATAAAGTTTGGGTACAATGAACTATCAGAAAGCAAGAGGGTCATTATCTCAATCTGGATTTTGTATTATTCTAGATTTGGGATTTCTGGATAAGGGATACTCAGTTTGTATGCTGCTCTGAGGTCTTCAGATACAGGGCAGTATAGAACAGAGTCAGTGTGGTACAGTAGTTTAAACGTTGAATTGCAATTCTGGAAAACACAGTTCAAATCCTTGCTCAGATATGGAAACCCACCGTGTGACCTTGGGCAAGTCACACATTTCAGCCTCAGAGGAAGACAAATTCCTCCTGAACAAACCTTGCTCCCCCAAAAAACCATGATAAGTTCATCTTAGAGTCACCATAGTTTAATTTTATTGTATGCTGCTCTGAGATACTTAGATATATAGTATTATTCATTGTTAAGTTTTTGTAGAGACACCAAAGTAATGAGGCTATTGTGTGTGTGGGGGGGGGGGGGGAGGAGAAAAGACTGTTTTGGTAGACTTAGGTGCCTTCTACACTGACACTATAATCGACTTTGGAACAAATTTGGGAGGAACTGGTTTCACTGCACAGATTGCCATGCCTGGTACCAGTTTGGAGCCAGGAAGATGATTTATTTGAACATGGAAGCTGGCCTCAAACCACTTTACAGATTTTTTATTTTCCATTTCTATGATAGATACGCACTAGTACACCAGAGACATCATGATTAACAAAGAGGGGAAATGACAGCAGCAGTGATAAGCAATTACCCCTTCAAGGAGGTTGACTAGCTCTCTGCTGCCCAGCCATGCTCTTGGGGCATTTTTGGCAGCCCGTTTAGCATCCTTTATTGTGCTTCAGCAGGGGCAGGTGTCTACACTGCACTCTGCATTTTGTGGGGCTGATTTGACCCTAGATCTGGGATATACCGGCATCTGCTGCAGGACATTTTTTGGTTGAACGTGGACTTTCCTGAGACCTTTTTAATGCTTTGTATACCCTTAGATGCAGACTGCAGTATGTTTTTTGTGGCTACTGCAACCTTGAGTTGGCTTCAAACTACATTATCTGGTCCAGGCCCAAAGTGCTTCAACACTAATGTGGAAATCAGTCCTGGTGGTAGTAATTTCAATGCAGCATTTGTCTCTCTCCTCTATTCATCCTTGGTCAGCAACAACAAATGAATGCCTGCTGAAGGTAGCTGATGGATGGCATACATGTCCAACTAAATTAAATAGAATTAAGAGAGAGATTTCAAATTGTACTAGAAATGTTGGTATAGGCTGACTGGATCTTAGGTACTTATGTCCCAAGGAGAAAGCCTTTTGGAAAGAAATAATAGAGTGGTAAAGTGCTGTGTCCAATTGGACCATTCATTGAAGAGATACATTAGCACTCTTTCTCCATCTTTGACAATGAGAAGGTTTTTCATAAAGGTTTTAGCTCTGTATTAACGGGAACTACCTGGATAGAAACTATCAATTTTTGAAAAATTCTCTAAGATCTTTCATTATAGATTTGGCTTGTAAAATTCAGACCACTGGTTTATCAAATAAACAAATTACTGTCTGTTTATGAATGACCAGAAAAGAGATAGAGAAAATGCTTAGAAGAAATCTAGCCAACATTTGGATCTGACTTCAATGTATAGACTACTGACACATCAACTAGAGTTTTGGAACCATAGTTTTCAATATCCAAGACCACAACTATAAAGAGACCTCTGAGGATTGTTTCTATCTGATGTAAACATGTTTACATTAATTTATTTGATAAAGTTATGATGGTTGATTGTATTTATTTGATGAACTGTAAGAGTAGAAGTTGTATTATCTAAAATCTGAAATTAAGAATTAAAGAATTTAAATTTAAGGTGATAATATGCAAAACATTAGCAGTTTTGAAGAGCAGAGATAGAACAACCCATTTGACATGTATGCCACACCTTTAAAATGTTAGGGAACAATCGAAATATAGTTGTAAAGCTTAGCTATTCCATAACACCTCTCAATTCTTACATTTTCTAGCGAATTCAAAAAACTATTTACCATCTGGTAACCTTCTATGAAGGATACACAGCCATGTTACTTTCCCCAAAGAACACACACATCAGTAACACCTGCTAGACAGTGGTTTTATTTTAAACACTTTCACTTGCTTTCAAATAAAATATTCTAGAGTGACTTCTGCAATTAAAGGTGCCATCATTAAAGTGCTCTGTACACACTTTAATCTGCAGTTCTTAATATCACAATATTTTCATGACCAGACATCCAAGGACATGAAAGAACAATAAAATTATCTTGACCAGAATGGATGGCTGTGGCAGTACTAAGTTATCACTTGGCAGTGGCAAGTCTACATGTTTGTTTTATATCTGTCTTAACTAAGTTATCAAGTCTCCAGCTAATTTGCCCTCTCAAGATCATTGTGTGTTTGTTCAATTACAATTACAATATATGAGATCTGCATGTATCTGAGGAAGTAGACTAAGTCTACAAAAGATTATGCTACAACTTCTTTCTCTCATTTAGATTCAAAGGAGCAATAAGCATCTGATATTCCAGACTAAAATGGCTATGTCCATGAAATTTTGCAGAGATTTATTTAGTAAGACATCATTAAATGCATATCTTCTCAAATGCCTTCCTAGATATGCGATTTACCTATATGGATTTTCTACACAAGTAGTTTACATGTAGATAGTCAATATGAAATACTGTTAAAAGGGAAATGGCTTTGTGATGGCAACAATTCCCTATGCATATATGCAGAGCACCCCCTTCAATGGTGCAGTCCGAAACTACCACATAATTCTTAGGTGTCCATGAAGTTCTGAAGAGCTCCTATGTCCTTTACAAATGCAACAATATAATGACTTTGTGCCAAAATCAATACAAATTTTCAAATTATCCCATCCTTCTTAAGGAATGCACAAAACTTGGAAGCATAGCCCAAGAAAAAGAGTGTCTGTATTCTATAAAATTCTATATAATATTTGCCCTAACTAACATCACTACAATGTTTAAAATATGATCTTTATTCCTCTGAAAAATCTCTAAAATATACAGCATCATTTCCTTGTATCTTGAAAAAAAATACTTCAGTTGCATCAATTCCCTTTCTTGAAATTCAATATCCTGAAAGCAATACAAATCATACTTCATAGCATCTGTATTTCTCATGTGCCATGGGTGTTTTGTGACATTCTTGTAACAATTTTTGGAATATAATTACAGACATCTTACTTTCAGGAAAATGCAACACTTCTGATCCTCACAGTCACCACACAGATCCAGTTTTGATTATCATAGGAGACACACTGTTTGGTTATATAATTTAGAGATGATGCCTGCAGGGCCTGCTGTGTGGACTCAGAAGACCAAAGAGGATCTCATTTTGCTGTGGATCCTCCAACTATGGTGTGTGATTGAACTCAGCTAGAAAATATATACCTGTCAGACAAATTTGGTGCTGTCCCACTGCAAGAGTGTGCAAATAAACATTGCTTAGAGACATAAGCATGTGTTGTGAACAGCAATCAGATGCAATGAAGATGCCATGATTTGTTATTACATGAAAAGTGCCATGTATACATTCATTTTCATGCATGATATGATGGTCTTGCCTTCCCCTTTCTTTTGTTCACAAAGAGGGGGAACTGGAAACATTTGTTTGTCTCCATATTTCTGTCTTTCAGAGCTTGGAAGTGGATAACCTTTGCAATGAGCTAATATTTTTCAAAGGGAGAGGTGCAATGAGGGCATGGCAAAGTTATTCAGAATAAAGGAAACAAGTTGAGAGAGATTTTATTCCATTCCCATTGACCTTAAGACCCCCTACTGTGTAATAAAAAGTAACAAATAATGGAATCTATTGATGCAAGTATATTTTTCCTAGTATTGTACCTCCAATCCTGCAGGATTTTGAAGTTGCTGCTGCTGCTGTGTACCTTCAAGTGGACTGCACCTATGGTTACCCCATTGTAGGTTTTCTTGGTAAGATTTGTACAAAGGGACTTTGTATTGCTTTCTTCTTAGGCTAAGAGAATGTAACTTGTCCAAGGTTACCCAGTGGGTTCCCACAAGTGAGTAGGGATCCTAGTGTCCTAGCTCAACACTTGACCCAATACACCATGTTGGTTCTCATACAACCCTTTACCTATACCAAAAAGCACTGATGAAGATCAACATAACCTCTGGAATGATGAAAAATTAGACATGAAAGACTGCATGGGATGGGTAAGACTGTAAGGGATCTGCTTCTATAAGCAAAATTGCTTTTCTGCCTGTACAAGATATCTTTGGATTTATGCCAGCATGTTCTATGTGTAGTGTTACCTGCCCAAAGTATAGAGAAAACAGTTCCAGTGTGCAGAAGATGACTGCCTCGATCATTACAATTTATCAAAAATAAAACCCAGAATTATTTCTAATATGTGAACAGAAAGACATTGCTCTATGGACCACTTGGGTGCAGTTTACAAATGTATCCTATTTTCTTCAAAATATATTAAGAGAAATGTCCATTATGCCTCCAATGTTTGGGGAATCATAGCATTAGAATTATACAGCTTTTTAAAAAAGTTCTTGATATAATAGCACTACTAGGGGGAAAGAGGATATGAAGTTCTGTGGGTTGGCTAGCTCTGGTATTCTTTATTCCTTTTGCAATAGCATAGCATTATATCTAACAAATACAGCTGAAAGGTGCTGTTTTGAGCCACATATCGAGCTTATGCATAAAAGCACCCTTTGGCAGGCATTACTGGGACATTATCATATGTCCTCGCTCTGGCAAATGCCCACACACCCCTCTCTCATAACCCGTTATGTCATATCTCTAATTGCAAGTCACTGCAGCAATACTAAGTGATCCTCAGTGCTAAAGTGCCTCCTTCAGTAACACAATCCCCTTTTTGCAGTTCTCCAAAGCACCTCTGTAGAGAGACTCATGAAGTTCTACATTTGCAAAATTTGACAAGATACTGAAATAAGAGAGGGGGGGATGCTGAATATACCAAATTATTATTGACATGATCCAAGACTTTTTAGTGTTGGATGAACATGTGAAGAATGTAATTCACATGTTTGCAAACCTATGCACATGTATATTATGCACATACACAATTGGATTCTATCCAGATAGAGGCAGCCTATTACACCTTCAACAATACTGTAATCTTACTGTCATGCTTTCTGGAAAAATGCTTGTTGTTTACTCACATTCTGTTGCCCATACACAATGAAAATGCTGAGTGTTGGGGTTTTGACAGAAGCTTTTTACCCTATTCTGATCTTCTACCAAGAATTTTTCAAAGCATAGCATTATATGACCACACCTTCTGTTCTATATGTTAAAGACTTAAAGAACACACAAGTTTGATCATTTAAAGCAATCACAACCATTACCAAATGATGTGTATTTCACAGTCTGTCAGTTTCACAAACGGACTGTAATCAGTGCTCTCCAACTTAAAGTCAGCCAATGCATTTTTCAAAGCAACACAATGAATCTAACCATCAACGCTTCCTACATATAAATAATGCCAAAGGTAGAAAAATAGTAATGATGCTGTTCTCATTTAGCTTTTCATATGCAGTCATTTTAAATGCTAAAACTGCTCTGTGAAAATGAGTACAAAACACGTTGGTACTTCAGTACATACCTGGGAAACCCCCTTGTACCATTGCTGTATCAGTATGCACTTGAAGGTATCTGCATTCCTGACAAACATTCAAATGCTGTGAGCTGCTCCGGTCCTCATCACACCATGTACACGCACACACACACACCGAAGGAGACTCAGAGCTTGCCTTTCTTCTGACGACCTTGGGCCTGACGGAGAGATTTCCCTTGCTTTTAAGGGCAAGCTGTCAGCTCTCTTTCTGTGATGAGATGTGATCAATTACACTTAATTTCAAGCTTTGCTTGCAAGCAAACAGTTATAGCTGTCGGCAAAACTGCCAGCGCAACTATGCAGGGGAAAAGCAATTCCTCGCTTCCAACATCTAACCCACTGCTGCTGCTGTTGCTGCTGCTAGGTTATTGCATTGCCAGAGATGTCTAATATTCAAATGGCATTCCCTGTCCCAAAACACAACTCAGTTTAACACAACGCTGTCCCCTTTCCCCCTCTGCTAGCTACAGCTAATAGGATTCTTAATGGCCCACTCTTAATTGTGCAGAAATTGTTCATAAACAACCAGTCACATTGATTTATAGATACATGTTTCTGGTTCCAGTCATCACAGAATGCCTGTCAGCTTTGCAGAGTTGGTTATTATCTTCCACATTGCACATTATCAGAAATGAGGCAGAGGATTGTGTATTCCAAAAACAAATCTGTGTTTGAAGTCAGCCTAAATCCTTATCTTTGCTGTGCAGATTTTAAGACAGTTGATGCCTTTTTAGTAAAATGCAATCATATCAAAATATTGAAGGAATGCAGCATCACTTCATGTTTATAGCAACTAAATAATGTCATGAGCCTACACATATGTAGCAAGAAAATCGTATTTGTGATTTCCTATTGCTACTTGCTAAAATGTTGATTTGCCCCCACATCTCAACAACATAATATTCTGTCTCTTATTTCAGATATACATGGACATATGTATATCTGTATACCTACCATCTGCTCAGTCTGTTAACCAAGAAACAGCTGCAGTGTTGTTATCAGATGCAACTCCCCAAATAGTTGATAGGAAAGCAGAGCTTGGAGAGTTAGTTTGAAGAAGAACAATGAATGTAGTGATATGCTAAAACCATTTATGATCATACTGTGGTAGTATGATGCTCTGGGTTTATGTTATCAATGGCTTGAGAATATCATTATAACCATTCTAATGAAACACAGCTATCTACACTTGGTCCACTGTTTTCAGTGTTCCAATTCTTTTGTAGCAGCAATAGATATAAAAGAATTATGCACTGATACTTTAGGAAACCTAAATCACCTAAGCTACTATATCCCATCTAATCTTATGTTTAGCAGCCCTGGTTAGTACTTGGATGGGTAATCAACACTGAATACTAGATGATGTAGACTATATTGAAGAGGAAGGAACTGGAATTAACTACCTCTGAGTACTCCTTGACAATCTTAAGGCACATAGACACACGAATACACTGTGTATACATTAACCAGAATCAGAAACAGAACGCATACCTGGGACACTACACGAGCATGCAAAGCTGGACAGGGTTACAGTATATTCCACTGTCCTTTGAGAAAAATACGATGAGAAAAATAGAAAGTAGTCATATGAAATAAAGATCAATTATAGTATCAAAATTTAAAGCCAAGTTCTTTGCTTAAAATGCTACTTTTCACATGTCAACTAGTAGGGACTGAAACAATATTTAGTGTATGAAGATAACCCAGTATTTAGTAGAAATGGTGTGTTTGAAATCTGCAACTTCCAGAAAGATTTCTTAAGTTATTTGCCTTGTCCGTATAAGATACAGGAATACTTGCTGCTGGTTGCAGTGACATCTGTTGGAGAGGCAGTGTTCTGACTCTGCTTCAAGACAACCAACAGTCAACAGTCCTGGTTTTATTTTTGATTCTTAATAATCAGACTATTCTTCCCTTCCTTTCAGAGTTCTACATGTGAAAGACCCTGGAGATCTTTTTTTCCCCAATAGTTTCACAGAGTTGTCAGTTAAAGTCAACTGTGCATTAACACATGTGGCCATTTGTCAAATTCATACAAATATTTAGAAGATAATTATAATCTTTCTTTTCAACATATTTTATGGTGGTATTCTAGTTTTCTTCCAAAATGCATGGAAATACTGAAGACAGTATTTTAATCACGCAGCCTTAAGTGATTTCAAAAACATCCAGAACTGATCTTTCTTCCTTCATAACTATGGCAGGCTTTCAATCCATAGGGGGTTGAGAACATAGGCAGCAATTCAATCAGGGCATCACTGAAGAGAAACTACGGTAGCTTGATCAATAGAAAACATTGCCCCGGTGGCACAATGGGTTAAACCCATGTGCCGGCAGGACTGATGACTTGAAGGTTGGGTTGCTGACCTGAAGATTACCAGTTCGAGTCCAACCCGGGGAGAGCATGGATAAGCTCTCTCGATCAGCTCCAGCTCCATGCGGGGACATGAGAGAAGTCTCCCACAAGGATGGTAAAAAGATCAAAACATCCGGACATCCCCTGGGCAACATCCTTGCAGACGGCCAATTCTCTCACACCAGAAACAACTTGCAATTTCTTAAGTCACTCCTGACACACACACACACAAATAGAAAATGCCACACTTTGCCTCAGTTCCCACATTTCTAACGTTACAGTGACTCAAATATGCATAGCATTTCCTGGGCTCTCAAAAAGCATCCAGGATAGGTTTCGGTTAGGGATAGAAAATATGCATAAAAATAACAGTAGATGCCAAAAGGTAATGAATGGTAGATTGTATTGAATATTATGTGTCTGCTGTTAAACAAATGATGTATAACGAATGTATTGAATTATGATAAAAATTTAATTGGCACAACTATGGAAGACAGAACAAATACCTAGTATGGAAAAATTGCTTAATAGAGTACTGGATATTATGAACATGGACTTATTAACACACAAAAATAGCACAGTATAGAATATCAAGTAATAGAACTGACTGGAAACCGCTGATAGATTACCTGCAAAAAGAGAAAATAAGTGTCTATATAAAGCTTAATTAAGGGAAATCCCTAGGGTGGATTTATAAAAGTAAACGTAGTGTAATTTATACAACTACAGAAGACAAAATAAATGGGAAGAGGGAAAACAAATAGGACCGCATCTCAGGCTCTGGAAGTAACAGGAATAAAATAGCAACTGTTTGTCTTTGTCCTTTTTTTGTTTTTGCTTTTTTGCTCCCCCTCTTTTCCTACCCCCGGCATCCCCTTTCCCCCCACACTATTTAAGACAATTGTTTATGTGTTTTTATTTTATCGAGAAAAGACAATTTTTATGGTAATAAGAATTATGTCAAGGTGCTTATAAACTGCACAATAAAAATGATATATATATTTTTAAAGGATAGGTTTTGCTTGCCGATTTGAAGAACAACAGCAATTTGATGCCACATTTGATATGACAGAAGGCTTTCTTGATAGCAGCTTCCAAAGTATGGAACTTTCTGCCAAGGGAGAAAAGGCTGATTCCATCCACCGTTGTCATTTCACTGGCAGGCAGCTAACATTTTTATTCAGGTGAGGATTGTTCTTTTTCTTTGTTTTTTGTTTTATTTGCAAATGACCGGTTTTTTATAGACGAACGCTACATGCTCTTATAAATAAGCTTTTAAATTTCCTTTCGCTTAAGAATATTTTAAGACTATAATTGATTATGTCTTTAATGTTCTAAGAGATGAGAGGCTTTTATTTGTGTCTGCCTTTTAAAATCTTGTAAGCTGCCTCGGGAGAAAAGCCTAATAAAAATCAAATTGAATAAACAAACAGAAGTCCCACACAAGTTATGTGATGTCACTTCTGATTTTATTTTTGGTGACTTTTTGGCTTGTTTGGTGAGTTTGAGAGGGCAAAACCATTGTGTTTTGCAGTAGTTTTAAGCATCCCTAGTAAGATAGTGGAGTAGATTTACCATTTTGGATATGGGTCTTGGGAAGTTTTTGAAGTTGCAAAAATGGGTCTGGGTCCCTGGGAGGAGCTGTGAGATAATGAAACCATGTCTGCCCTTGCAAATGAAATATAGGAGGGATTTTCAAGTGATTTTGTTCTATTGTACTTGAAATCTGGGGACTAAAATGTTTTATTTGGAGGGCAGAATTCCCACTGAGGGGCAATGCCTTCATAGGGACCTCTTGGGCCTAAAGTCTGCACTTTCCCCAGCTCTGCATTACAGGAAGAACAGCAACAACAATAACAGCCACAAGTACAAAAAAAGGTAATCAAGAATGTGAATGACAGTCTATAATGAAACCATAGCATTTTTTTTCCTTTTCCCATGGTAGAGAATTTGCTGTTTTCATGTCAAATCTATTTTCTTCACCTGCCCTCTCATTCTTTCTCTCTCCATCATCTCTGTTAGTTTCTTTAACATGTTGTATTTGGTTTTGAATGAGTAAATAACAACTCCCTGAGACACGTTTTCTTCTCTTTGGGGTTTTCCTGTTGTTCCTCACACACACAATAACTCACCCTCTGTATAAATGTCTTCCTCTTCAATTTCCTCAGAACTTGATTTCTGGGGTTCTTTGTAAGGTGGTGGCAACTTCATGGGAGGTGGGGCACCACTTTTCTTCAAAAAAGAAACAAAAGAAACATCCAAATGTTTTTTTAAAAAACTTATAAACACACAATGCATCTTTGAACCTGTTCAGAAGAGAACAATATATAAAATAGCTTAGTGAAGAAAAATATTGATTGTAAGCATACATATTAAAACAATGATGGTTGCTTTGGACTTGCATGATAGCATGTATTGAAAGAATTTTTTTGATGAGATTTGAATTACTTTAAAAATAAAGACATATTTTGGTACACTTTTACTTGCTTTATACAAATTTAACAGCCACTGTAGACTAGACTATTTTATACAGATTTTAGTGCTGGATATATATTCCAAATTGTTCAGTTAATTTCCCTTACCTCACAGAAGTAAATACACCTTCGATAATGATGCATAAAGGGGTTCATCTTGGGCCAAAAGAAAAAGTTCAGGGTTTCTGCAGGAGACACCTTTATTCATCTGTTTCTCTGGCTCCAAGCAACTTACTGATTCTAGAGCTACAGCTTCCATTATGTGCAACTGAACTGCATACAATCACAGTGCTAATAGCAAGATGCACTTTAGCAAACAAATTGTGTGGACTCATGAGGTAGCAGAAATGGCCGGAAACCCATTTTTATATAAGAGAGAATAATTGTCTGGGGGTCACATGCAATTTTCAGAAAGATAGTTCTCCATTGCCCAAACAGTAAAAGCAGTAACATGATATATACTTTGCAACTTGATATGTACTTTTCTAATCTTTCTGAACATTCTAATTTCCTTTTAAGTATCAATTATTCTAATCAGTGAAATGGGATGGAAACTAAATGCAAAAACTAAAAAAGGCTGTAAAAAGATAGCAGTATCTTTTTTTCCAAATCTTTTTTATTAAGTTTTGACATATTAGTGTACATATATACATAAAGATTGTGCACACAGATATACCAGGGAGAGGAAAACGTACAAGGAGAAAAGAAGAAAAGAGAAAAAAAAAGAGAGAGAAAAAAGAAAAAAAACCCAACAAGAATAACAAACACATTAAATCACAAAACAAGTTTAAAAATTGGTGGTTTGACTTCCACATCTCTGGCGAAATGGATCTATCTTTCTCTAATGGTTGATTATTTCATCTGTGGCCACACTCGTTTCTTCCTTCTCAGTTTCTGCTGTTCATTCTCTTCTTCCTCCTTTCGGTGGGGGTTTCAGTCTGTTCTTACTTCAGATATAGTGTTCAGTTTTTACATTGAACTTGAATAGTTCAATTCCCTATTACGTATTTTTAAATTCCAGGTATTTTTCTATCTGTTGCCAATTTGTCTCTTTTCTTGGCCTGCCCTGAGTTTTTGCTATAATGTAAGTTAATCTGTCCATATTTTTTATTTCGGCAACTTTAATAAGCCAGTCTTCTTTCTTGGGGGTTTCTTTTTGTTTCCAAAGTCTGGCATAGGTCATTCTTGCCGCGGTAGTTAAATACGTCATTAGTTTCTCTTCATTCTGATCTTGAGATTCTGTAAAGATTCCTAATAGATACAATTCTGGGAGCTTTTTTAATTTTCTATTTAACATTTTTTGTATTATCTCGTGTACCCTAGTCCAATACTCTTTAGCTTTTTTACATTCCCACCATATGTGGTGGAATGTCCCTTCTTTTTTATCGCATTTCCAGCATTTGTAATTATTAGTTTTATTAATCATTCCTAGTTTTTTAGTTTTTCTCCTTTAATTGATACGCGTATGTGAATTTTAATTTCCTGCCCCAACAAGCCTCCCATTCCTCCATTAGAATAGGTCTTCCTATATCTTTGGACCATTTAGTCGTATTACTTTTCACTAGTTCCATCTCTGTGTTCCATTCTAATAGAATTTTATATATTTTTGAAATTAGTCGGCCTTCTGAAAATAATATTTTATCCCATAGATTGTTTTTCCCCATGAATCCCTTTACTTTATCTTTTTTGTAATATTCCCTTAGTTGGCCGAATTGTAGCCATGTGATGTTAAGTTGTTCTTCTTTTAGTTCTTGCTGAGATTTTAGTATAGGCTCCTGTCCTTGCCACTTTATTAAATCTGCATATTTGGGCCATTGTGACCATCCTAAAAGTCTCCTTTGGACTGCCTCCATGGGCGAAATCCAAGTCGGAGTTTTACTATACATTCTTAATTTATACTTATTCCAGGTTTTTATCAGGGCTGCTCTAATGAAATGGTTGCTAAAAATTTTCTCAATTCTAGTTTTATTGTACCATAGATATGCGTGCCAGCCGGCCCGTAAGTCGAATCCTTCTAACGTCAAAATTTTCCTATTTTTTAACTGAATCCAATCTTTTATCCAAATTAGGTTACTGGCTTCATAGTATGTTTTTAAGTCCGGCATAGCTAATCCACCCCTTTTTTTTATCATCTATTAAGTTTATCCTTTTTATTCTGGGTTTCTTCCCCTGCCATATAAATTTGCTCAGGTCTTTATTCCATGCTATAAAGTTTTTCTGGGATCTTAATATGGGCAAACATTGAAACAAGAACAACATTTTCGGGAGGATAGTCATTTTCACTGCTGAGATTCTGCCCCAAAGGGAGAGTTTTAAATTTTTCCAAACCTCTAAATCCTTTTTTATGTTTTTCCAAATTTTTTCGTAATTATTTTTTAATAACTGGGAATTTTTTGGGGAAAGATTTATACCTAAATATTTTATTTTGGTAGTTATTTCTATGCCTAATTTCTTTGAAATTAACACTTGTTTTTTCTTATTTATATTCTTTGTGAGGGCTTTTGTTTTATTTATGTTAATTTTAAAGCCAGAGATTTCACCATACTCTTTAATGGTCGCAATCCATTTTTCCCCTTTGTTAATCGGGTCTTCAATAAAACATATCAGATCATCTGCATAAGCCTGTACCTTATATTGTATTCCTTGGATCTTTGTTCCCTGTAGATCTTTATTGCTTCTAATATTAGTTAGTAAGGTTTCTAGGGTCATAATAAAGATTAAGGGTGAGAGAGGGCATCCCTGGCGGGTTCCTTTTTCAATTTCTATGGTTTCTGTTTCTCTTCCATTAATCATAATCTTTGCTTTTTGATTTTGGTATATTGCCTCTATTGAGTTTTGGAAGTAAAATCCCATATCGAGTTCCTGTATTAACAATTTGAAGTAATCCCAATTGACCCTATCAAACGCCTTCTCAGCGTCAATTGCCAAGAATAAGATTTCAGTTTGGCTGTGGGTTTCATAGTATTCTAATAAATCTATTACTAGTCTTATGTTGCCTTTGATATTCCTATTGGGGAGAAATCCTGATTGCTCTTCCTTTATCCAATTTCTCAAGAATGCTTTTAATCTTTCCACTATTATATTTGAGAAAATTTTATAGTCAACGTTTAATAATGAGATAGGTCTGTAGTTTTTTATTTCTTCTGGGTTGGAATTCTCTTTATGTATTACAGTAATCCGGGCCTCCTTCCAAGATTCAGGCATTATTTTCTGCTCCCTTATTGTATTCATTATTCTATAAAGGTGAGGTGTCAGTTCCTTCTCGAAGGTCTTATAATAAACTGCTGTGAGACCATCTGGTCCCGGAGATTTGGACCCATCTAACCTTCTAATGGCTTCTTGTATTTCTTTTTTAGAAATTTCTTTATTCAGATATTCTCTCTCCCCTTCAGTAATTTTTTGTAATTTTAGCTTTCCAAGGTAACTTGTTATTTTCTCCTTTTCTATTGAATCTTTCTCATATAGTGATTTATAGTATTTTGCGAATTGTTTTAAAATGTCTTCCTCGTAGTAATGATATTTTTCCCCTACTTTTATTCTATTTATATAAGTGTCTTCTCTTTTTTTCCTTAATTTCCTTGAGAGCCATCTTCCCGGTTTATTCGCATTTTCAAAGTGTGTTTGCTTTATATAATTCATTTGTTTGGCTCTTTCTTCCATTTCTAGGTAGTCTCTCTTTTTTTGTGTCAATTCCAACTTTTGTAACAATTCTAGATCTTTAGGTTTTAATTTTAATTCTCTTTCAATTTTTGAAATTTCGTCAATTATAGGTTGAATAAGACTAAATTTTTCCCTTTTTTTCCGGGCTCCTTGTTGAACAAAGTAGCCTCTCATGCAGGCCTTACTGGCATCCCATACTATATGTAGAGGGGTTTCTTGGTTGTCATTTATTTTGAAAAAATCTTCCACGAGCTTTCTGTTCCTTTCTATATCTTCTTTCTTTTTCAATAAGTTATTATCCAATTTCCATTTCCAGCATTTTTCCTTCTGATTTAATATTAATTCTATGGGATTGTGATCAGCATTGATTCTTGGTAAAATTAAAGTCTTTTTAACTAATGGAGATAATGATTTAGAAACCCAAAACATGTCTATGCGTGACCAGCTTTTATTTTTCGCTGAGAAAAAAGTAAAGTCTCTTTCTTTCTCATGATGTGTCCTCCATACATCGTCTAAATCATATTCCTCTTTAAAATTTCTGAATTCTTTTGATATGAGACCTTTATATTTTTTATCTCTAATTTTCCTACCCGGGTTTCTTTCTATTTCACTATTCATCACCCCATTAAAGTCCCCCATCAGAATTATTTTGTCAAATTCTTTATCGTACATTAGTTCCTTTAGTTTTTTTTCACAAATTTTGATTTAGTGTCGTTTGGGGCGTATATATTTATTACCAGAATATTTAAGTTTTCTATATTGATTGTTATTCCTAGTATTCTACCTTCCGTATCTTTGAACGTCTGCTGGGCTTGCAATTTGGAGTTAACGTATATGACTACCCCTCTTTTCTTTTGTGTGCATGAGGAGTAGAATTCCTGACCTAATTTAGGTTGGGCTAGGTATTTGGCTTGATCATGTCTTATGTGTGTCTCTTGCAGAGAAATTATGTCATAGTCTGTTTTCTTGAGGTAATTATATACTTTATTTCTTTTCTGGGGTAAGTTAAGACCGTTCACATTGTTACTATAAATCTTCAGATGTCTTCTCATACTATATCTTCTCTTTTTTCGTTTTCAGCCCTTCCTTCTTCTTCTTCTGAGGGGAGAGAGTGCTCTATCTCATCCTCTTTTTCCTCTTCTTCTGTCGTATCCTCTGGCCTTTCTTCTTGATTTCCTTGACCTTTCCTTAGTTTGGTTTGGTGGTCTGGGAAGAAGTACTCCTCGTCCTTTTGGGGGGGGGGGGTCTTGCTTGTAGTTTGTAAGTTCTTGGTTGTTCCTCCTCATCTGATTCATGTCTCTCTTCTAGATCTTTTTTCAATTTTTTGTAGAAGTTACGCGCTTTCGCTTCGGAGGTGATCCAATACTTCTCTCCCTTATATGTGGTCATAAGTCCCTCTGTCTTCTCCCATCTAAATCTTATTTTATATTTCTTTAATTCTTCTACTAGGAATTGATATTTTCTTCTTTTGTTTAAGGTCTCAGTCGGATACTCTTTCAGGACCACTATTTTCTCTCCTTTGAAAGTTATTGTTTTTGTATTGTTGATTCTTAAGATCTCGTCTCTATAAATCTTTTTTGTAAAGTTCACAATAACATCCCTTGGTGTTTTGTTCCTTTTTGCGTAATTTGTATTAATTCTATATATTCTGTCAGTTCTGTCCTCCGCTTCGTCTGTTGAGCAGTTCAGAATGTTCGCTATGATTTCAATTATTCTTCTTCTAATGTTCTCTTTTGCCTCCTCCCATACATTCCTGAATCTTAGTTGGTATTCTAGTTCTTTTGATTCAAATTGTTCTTGTTTCTCTTTGATTTTAGAGGTTTCAAAGTCCAACTTATCTACTTCTTTTTGGAATTTATCCTGTGTTTTTCTGATTTCCGTCTTTTCCAATTTTAATTCTTTTAATTCTTGGTTTATCGTCCCAATTTCCTGTTTCATAGTCTTTAATTCCTCTTTAATTTCCTTCTTAAAGTCAAGCATTTGCTCCTGTGCTAGCTTTTGGTATGCATCTTGTTTCTCTTGCATCCTCTGCAATTCCTTTAGGATTATATCCGTCATGTCTCTTATATTGGGTTCTTCCGAAATAGATGCTCTTTTTTGTGTCAACTTAGAATCTCTCTCTCTCTTAGTTTATACGCCATTAATCCTTTGGTTTACACTTATTTCCAATGGGAAAAGAGTTTTGTTGTATTTATTTTTATTTTATTTTTTTCCCCTTTCTCCTTCCCTTCCCTTTAAATCCCTTTTTTCCCTTTCTTTCTTTCTTTCTTTCTTTCTTTCTTTCTTTCTTCTTCTTCCCTTTCCTCCCCCTCCAAAATAAGGGTACGGGCTAAGGGGAATTAATCCGCTCAATGATTAGAGTCAGGCTTATACCCCTTAGGCTATATGTTCCATTAAATGTTTCAGATAGTTCTAGATGGTCCCATTGTTTCTTTTAAAACGCGACACGTGTTTCCAGATAACCCCTAGTCTTCTTCGTTGATAGGCATTATTAAAGATTTGAATTCACTGATGTAAGTCCCAAATAATAATAATAATGATAAAGAAAAAAAAACAAACCAAAGGAAAAAAAAGGGAAGCGAGTATTCAGTTCAGGAGGGGAGTGAGGGATTTTCAAAAATTAAATTGTTAGTTGTTAGTACTGACCCTAAAGGATTATGTGTCCTTCCGCAATGCTCTGAGTTGACAGCAGGGGTCTCTCTTTTCCCTTAATATCCTTGGTCTCCGTCTGCATTCAGCACCCCCTTCTCCCTCGCCCTCGCTCTCTCGCCCCACTCTCGCGTTGTCTCTCCTGAGATTACGGTTCTCTCATTGTTTCCCGCGTTGCTTCCTCTCTTCCTTCCTCTCCAAGCCCCAAGCTTAGATTCCGCTCTCGGATCCTTCTCCCTTTAGATCTGCCCTCAGTGCTCCGCCCTTCTCTGTCTCCGAGGCCACTCTGTGTGTGGCGTTTTCAAGGTCAGTAGTTGCCTGTCGCCATTTTAATGTCTCTTTTAGTGTCTCATCAGTCTTTTAGATGTTTTGGGTATTTATCTATATAGTATTTTTCAATATATATTTTTTGAATTCTAGGGTATCTTGGTCCCAAAGGTTGCTTTATAAGTCGTTTTATGATCCCTCTCTGGGCTCTTGGGCTCTTGGTTATCTCCTTTTGTAAAAAAAAAATGCTTATTTTAACCCAGAGAGTTTCTTCCCTGATTTAATTTAGCATGAATTACAGGTTGTAAACCGCTCCCACCGCTCCGTCTCATAGAATAGTATCCCAGATTTAGTGGGGGTTTCTCTCCATCTATTCGAGTAAGGTCTCTTACCCTTCGCCAGTGGTGTTCCTTCTCTCCAGAAGCTTTCTTGGATCGAGTCCAGTTCGTAATAATTTGATGTGTGTGGGCAGGGGAAATGCCGAAGTTAAGGCTCCGGTTCGCCTATACGCGGTTCGCCATTCCCTGGGGCCAGCCACTCCCGGGTCTTTTTAGAGAGTCTCCCTTGGGGGGGGACCCCCTCTATAGACCATCGGGTGGTGCCCTGGGATCCGCAGTCTCCTCGTATCTATCCACGATGGAGAGGGAGCTGATTGCTCTACCCAACCGCTTTGTATAGGCAGGTCCCTGATAGAGACTTCAGAGGACCCGACTCCCCGCTATGATCCACACACCGGAAGTATCTTATCTGAAACTGACTTTCAAAATTAAGATGTACACAGGTGTACACAAAACAAATCTGATACAGTTGATAGAAAGTGTATTTTTTTAAAAATCCAGACAGGGTAGCTATCTATTTGATAAAAAGCTTCCTAACGACAAAATTATGCTACAATGGCATTTTATCCAAAGGAGATGTTTTTGATCACAATAGTAATAAAGCGAAACTTTGGAGCAGAAAAAGTCAGGATGTTAATGTACTATATACTTCTAACATGGCATAAGTATGTGTCCGTATATTGTTAAGAAAGTGGTGCTCCATTTATTCAACTCTTGAGAAGATTCACCTGCTTGTGCAAGATTTTCATGCTAAGTTAGGATCTCAACAGAATCCAAGCCTAAGTACTTAGGGCAATGTCCTAAGCCCAGTTTTGAATGAATATATGTGACAAAGTTGTTCTCCTCTACCCAACTATTTCCAGAGGGTTTTCTGGCCTTTTGAATCAAATTTTGAAGGCAGCAAGAAAGAGGAATCATCTGACTTTAATTCCATGGTCCTGTGGTCATACTACGGCATACCCCCAGATCCCTGCCTTCCTGCATTTCCACAGCTCCATAATTTAAAAAAATATTTTAAAAAGCAATTGCACAGTTCTAGCTATTGTTAATTATTTTTAAAAGACAAATATTACTGTAAAGTAACAAAATTAACAGTGCAGGAATAGCAAAAGGGAGGGGATATGGGAAAGGAGAATCCCACTTCCTGACATCACTTCACTCAGGGCATGCAGACAGAGAAGTAGAATGGTTTTATCATACTAGGTAGGTGATGGGAACATTGTGGGATTGGCGGCTACTGTTGGCTTTTGCCTGTCACTACCAAGAGATGGGTTAATCACAGCGAGAAGGCAGACCAGCAGCATGACAAACATTGCATTCTGCAATAAGGACTAACACTAAAGGTGATGGACCTGCTTCAATGTCACTTTGTTTGTCTCCCAAGAGCAATGAAGTCCCGCACTATTACTTTTCTACCCTCATTCAAATATAGTTTTTATAAGCATTGTGAAAATGATCTTTTTGATCTTTTCTTGAGATAGAGGGGAAATAAGGTTTTGTTTTGTTTGAAGTATGGCTTCCAAAAGTTGGAAATTAATCCCTTTCATGAATTATTTTCTTCTCCAGCTGGAGAGACTGGGTTTAGCTCAGGTTTTCCCCTGGCATTAAGTCTAATTGTGTCCGACTCTGGGAGCTGGTGCCCGTCTCCATTTCTAAGCCAAAGAGCTGGCATTGTCCGTAAACGCCTCCAAGTCATGTGGCCAGCATGACTGCATGGAATGCTGTTACCTTTCCACCAGAGCAGTACCTATTGATCTACTCACATTTGCATGTTTTCAAACTGCTAGGTTGGCAGAAGCTGGGGCTAACAGCTGGAACTCATTGCGCTCCCTGGATTCGAACCGCCAACCTTTTGGTCAACAAGTTCAGCAGCTCAGCAGTTTAACCCGTTGTGACACCAAGGGCTCCAGCTCTATGGGGACAAACCCTAAATCTGTGCTAATACATAAGAATTCATCAAACTCAGAAGTACATGAATTATATATTAGTTTTCCCTTCCAAAATACGAGGGCTATCTACAAAGTAGGTTACGTTTTGGATTTTAAAAAGGACAAAGTATAGGAGAAATATAGGTCTGCCCCAGTAAATTTGCTGCCTCTCTCCTCCGTTTCCAACAATGGGGGCATGGCTGGCAGGGCAGTGTTTTGGCTACGCTGCAGGAAGGGAGAAGAGGGAAGGGCTGAGGACACAAGCGGGGAATTTACTGGAGCAGTACTTTTCAAACTCATTTATCTATATGAGACGTGCCTAGATTTCAATGGGGATTACACGAGATTGTACTATTGGAATGTGTCTTTCAGCTGCATATGGTAAATAATTTCTCCTATACTTTGTCCTTTTAAAAATCCAAAATGTAACCTACTTTGTTGATAGCCCTCGTATTCAGTGCTTCTGGATATTCCTTTCAAAGAGAATTTAGGGTAGGACATTTGTTCAGTGACAATTTTCTTCTATATCAAGTTTTTTTTTATTCTTATGCACACTTGTTTACAAAATGTAGATCAATTTGAAACCCTCGACTAAAGAGAGTATGCCCTACAGCTAGAAGAACAGTGGGATGTTTTTTCTTGACACTCAAGCTCTATTGAGGAGGCTCGGGCGATTTTCTGTGTATGGGTCTACATGACATAAACCAATATCATGTTTGCTCAGCTAACTGACTTAGCTGTAGTTATTTAAAAACAAGGTTTGAGATGTGGTTCTACATGTTAGCATGTGATTATTTACATGTGTTCAATTACATTTTTAACAATGTGTTTGCTTTCATTCAGCTGCATGTTTCTTCACTGGATCAGTACATATTCCAATAAATAAGAAATAAAAGCTACCCCCCCCTTCCTGCAAGATCTGTACAGATTCCAATGAGCATCTCTACGACACTGTCTAGCTATATTTTTTATTCATGAACACAACAAGGCAATATCTTTTGTTTCCACTGCTCTGTTGATGATATCTTTTCAAAATGATTTTTGAAGGTTTTTTTTCTTAAGAAAGAAATTCTAAGCAGGACTCACATGACAACAACCATTTAAAAAGAGCGCAAATCAAAAGAAGAAAACAAAAGCTTCCTATTCAATGCAGAAATAAGCTTCTCTTCGAACATGCCACTGTGCAATGACAATTTATTAGTTGCCTTGAGCATACAGATGGAAAGCCAGGATTAAAAATAAATGGGTTCTGCTGCATTTGCAAAACCTAAATATGTCTCAGCACTGCATGTAAATCTATTGGAAAATTTATTATATCATCTCGATTTTTGTTTTATAGTATTTGGAACACTGGAATTTTGTCAGGGAGATCTCCAATTGTATACCAGCTCCTGAACTCATGTATTACATTAGCCTTTGATCACATTCTTGCATACACATCTATATTAATAGTCCTCTGCATGATGAATAGAAATGCTTATTGCTAATAAAAAATAAACCATTAGCAGAACAATCACATTTTGCTCATGTTATGAACAGCAAGGAATACTGCATAATTCAACAGTACAACATTTACCCGGAGGCTTGTGTGTAGTGTAACTTTACATTTTATTTCTGCAAAAGGAAACCTACTTGAGTTGTATCTTTACAATAAAATTGCCTTTTAAACAGGAAGTTGGGGAATACCTCAGTGCTGCAAGGAACTTACTTTTCAGATATGGAGTTGATGCTTCTGTAATATTGACAGGAACTTATGAATGATCAATATAATTTCTTTAGTGGTCAGGAAAGAAAATAATCTTTACACTTGGTCTTTGTGATAGGAGGAGGAGAGAGAAACTAGGACACTTCAAAAAGAGTTCAAAAAGGAAAATGATAGTGGATTGACTGGGAAGTCCCTGCTAAATTGGAAGTGGGAGGGTATGGCCTATTAGCCCTCAAACAGGTTCAAACTCTGGATCTTGCAGACACAGCTAAGAAAATCTCCTATAAATAAAGTAGAAGATCCTGATCTGCTTAGAACAATGGTCTCACTGCTTCATTGGAGCTCAAGAAGAATGTGTTTCTCTTCTGGTAGAATAATAATAATAATAATAATAATAATAATAATAATAATAATAACAACAACAATAATAATAATAAAGGCCACCCTACTGGGATCTGCACGCATCATCCGAAAATACATCACACAGTCCTAAATGCTTGGGAAGTGTTCGACTTGTGATTTTGTGATATGAAATCCAGCATATATATCTCATTTCCTGTGTCATACTCTGTCTATGTGTCAGTAATAATAATAATAATAATAATAATACTTTATTTCTAGACCGCCCTCTCTCCCCGAAGGGACTCAGGGCGGTTAGAAGAACACGCACTGTGAAACGGTGCTTTTATTTGTTAATAGCCTGAAATAACATGCCTTGCATCACCCACTCTGTTCACAACCATCCATAAGCCGGAGGCAAAGGGAGAAATCATCAACATTCATGGTTGATTTCACTGAAACTTCGGCTGGAATAAATACTGCAGCTTGTGCCAATGAATGTGAAATATTTTCCCACTCTGCTGAAGACCTGCTCCCTTGAAAGGGATGTCAACTTCTAGTGGTTTTAAATGTTTTATTTATCCTCACCCATTTATGCACACTAATTTAAAATCAGGACCATCTATTGTATAAGACAATAATCTCAGATTGAAGCTTTGCTCTTGTTTCATGCTTGTCTGGTCATTATGAGCATAAGAATTACTTCTACTTTAGGCCAGTTTTCAGCTTGATAAACTAGAAGTGAATGAACAAACTGAACACGGTTTAAGCCCCTAATATAAGGATTATGACTGAAACTCTAATAAGTATACTCATCACCACTGTTGGAATTCCTATCACAATTGTTAATATGAGATGCTATACAGCCCTTATAGCTAGGTGCACTGGGCTGCTTGTGTGGTCACCTCCCCATAGAAAGGAAACAAGGAAGAGATGGATACAGAGACAGAGATGATGACAGGGAAGTTTTAACTTAAATCCAGTTAACCATATTTATTCAAGTCTAATGTGTCATTGAATCTAATGCAAACCTCAATTTTCAAAACCCTGAAACCAAAAAGAAGGATTGGCTGCCAAATGTAATGTAAGGTAAAGGTAAAGGTTTCCCCTGACATTTAGTCCAGTCGTGACCAATTCTGGAGGTTGGTGCTCATCTCCATTTCTAAGCCGAAGAGCCGGCATTGTCCATAGACATCTCCAGGTCATGTGGCCGGCATGACTGCATGGAGCGTCGTAATATAATGTAATGTGCAGTGGCAAAAAGTGCAATCTGTAATTTGGCCAAAAAGGTGTATATTACAGTTGCTGTCTGCTTAGAATTCCTTTTTTAAAAAACAAAAGTGTTAGAATACAAAAGCTTCTACCAATGGAAAAGAAAACCTTGGGGAGCACTTATTCAACTGCCCTGGCTCAATGTTATGAAATCATGTAGGTCTTGAACTTTTTCTGCCAAAGGATGCTGGTGGCTCCCCAAACTACAAATCCTATGATCACACAGCATTTAGCCATGGCAATTAAATTTGAGGTGACATCCCCCAAACAGGAGCTCGAGGTACTCCTGTAGAAACTTCCCCTTATGCTTTGGCTCAGCACTACGATTACTGCATTTCATGAATCGAATGCACACCCTAATTTTGGTGAGGTAATTTAGCCAAAAAAGCTGAGCATTAGATTTGAATAAATATGGTATTCCTCCCAACTAGAGTAGACTCATAAATTAGAACTTGGCAAGCTAATGTGTGTAAATTCCATTGATTCAACGGATTTAAAAGATAAAGGTTTTCCTCTGACATTAAGTATAGTCATGTCCAACTTTGGGGGTTGGTGCTCATCTCCATTATCTGAGCCGGCATTATCTGAAAATGCCTCCAAGGTTATGCGGCCAGCATGACTGCATGGAGTGCTGTTACCTTTCCACCAGAGCAGTACCTATTGATCTACTTACATTTGCATGTTTTGGAACTGCTAGGATGGCAGAAGCTGGGTCTAACAGCAGGAGATCACCCCATTCCCCGAATTCGAACTGCCAACCTTTTGGTCAGCAAGTTCAGCAGCTCAGCGGTTTAACCTGCTGTGCCACCGGGACTCCAACAATTAAGGCTAACAAGTGAATCAATCTCTAATTGAGTAAATACTTAATTGCAATATGCCGTACAATTGCAAGATACTTCACTTCGGCAGAAAAAAATGGAATGCAAAGATACAGAATGGGGGATGCCTGGCTCGACAGCAGTACATGTCAAAAAGATCTTGGAGTCCTCGTGGACAAAAAGTTAAACATGAGCCTACAATATGATGCGGCAGCTAAAAAAGCCAACAGGATTTTGGCCTGCATAAATAGGAATCTAGTGTCCAGATCCAGGGAAGTCATGCTACCCTTCTATTCTGCCTTGGTCAGGCCACACCTGGAATACTGTGTCCAATTCTGGGCACCGCAGTTGAAGGGAGATGTTGACAAGCTGGAATGTGTCCAGAGGAGGGTGACTAAAATGATCAAGGGTCTGGAGAACAAGCCCTATGAGGAGAGGCTTAAAGAACTGGGCATGTTTAGCCTGCAGAAGAGAAGGCTGAGAGGAGACATGATAGCCATGTACAAATACGTGAGGGGAAGTCATAGGGAGGAGGGAGCAAGCTTGTTTTCTGCTGCCCTGCAGACTAGGACACGGAACAATGGCTTCAAACTACAGGAAAGGAGATTCTACCTGAACATCAGGAAGAACTTCCTCACTGTGAGGGCTGTACGACAGTGGAACTCTCTCCCCTGGGCTGTGGTGGAGGCTCCTTCCTTGGAGGCTTTTAAGCAGAGGCTGGATGGCCATCTGTCGGGGGTGCTTTGAATGCGATTTCCTGCTTCTTGGCAGGGGGTTGGACTGGATGGCGCATGAGGTCTCTTCTGACTCTATTATTCTATGATTCTAATTTCCTAATTTAATTCTGCTATAATGGGATCTCAAGACAACATGCTAGTTTACATATGCACACATACCCAGATAGGTTGCAATATTTTAAAAACATTCTAGGATTAATACACAACTGAAATAGAAGCAATTTTAGAAGTACGTGAATTAAAAATGCATAAAAGCCCTTTCCTTTGCATCCGGTTAGGTGGTTGCTCATAGCCTTGTTAAATAAAACGTTTGCTCGAAGCAACTTTGGAAAGGAATTCCACAGCCTTGGAGCAATCATCCTAACCCTTATGATTCAAGTACATCACACAGAAAATAGGAAGAGAGATGCATACAGAGATAGAGAAAAAGAGAGAGGAAAAAAGAAGAAATTGCTAGTGACTGAGTAATTAGCAATTGTAATCACCCAGATTGAAACCAAGCATACCCTCTAGGCACTCAGTTCTTCTGGCTTTTTAATACACCTCTGACTTAGAAATCTCTCAGAGGAAAAGTCCGTAGCTGGTGTATATGCATGGTGTGTCTTAAAATGCTATGTTTTCTTTTATATCTTGACAGCCTACATGAAAAGATGCACAAGCTGGCGAACCAGCTATTTTTGGTGTTATAGTAGCATGAAAGAGACATCTTTCCTATCTTATATATGGATAGGTGCTAAGTTTGTGAACTAAAAAATGTAAAGGCCTAGAATCTATTTGAATGAATTTTCAATAACAAATTATAAAATACAGAAACTGAAAATAAGCCTACCACCTTATTACTGGGGTTGTTATAGTCATAGTATAAATCTGAAACATAATCCTTATATTATGCAAATGAGATGAGCTAATTAATCAGCTGAGACTGGCTCCTTCAGAATACCTAATTTATCAATTTCCAGGAGCCATCTCTGTTCCTGCAAAGTTCTAGAACAAGAGGTAAGGGAAAACATAATTAAAAGTCGTCACCTAGTTATTATTTCCAACAGAAATACTATTTCTCTAAAGCACTAGCCCTAAAATTCAGGTTGTGGGAAGGAAACTTCTATCCATTATCTTACGTTACCATAGATCTTAAATTTTTTACTTAATGAAGAAATTCGACAGGTGGAATTAGTGACTGTAATTGTTATTTCCAACCAGGAACACAATAACATGAAAATGCAAAAAACTGAATTCATTGATTGGGCTTATCTGGCCAGTTTTACCCCTTCACTAACCTCCTGTCTCCCTTTCTAGTGCTCATTTGCAGGAGGTTCTATATAAATGCTGAAATGCAGTTCAAAGACAGCTAAAAGGTGTAATGTCAACAAAATAGCCCCCCATGTGCATTGCAGCACACATCAAGTCAGAAACAGCATATTAAAAACTCACCAGAAAGTCTGGAATAAAGCAGATAATGCATTGCAACCGCTTAGATTTCAGGCAGTCCCCCACGTTATGAACAAGATAGGTTATTTAGGTTTGTTCTTAAGTTGAATGTAAATCAGAACATATATTTTTTAAGTGTAACTCCAGTCAGATAGATAGATAGAGATATAGATGATATAGATATACTGTAGCTATAGATATAGATATAGTTTTGGATAGCAGAGGGAAGGGTTAACACTCCTATGACATTTGCTTTGCTGTCTGTGCCTCTGTTCAGAAGATTTCTCTCCACTTTCTGTCCATGTGATAATTGAATTTTGAAAAAATGGGCTTGTGGAAACGACTGTGATAAAGCTTCAGCTGAGAGACCTTTTGCCATAATAACTCTTTCAGGGGTGGATTTCCCTTCTGAGGGGTAGATTTCTCTAACTTCCTGTTGTCTCACCCCTGTTCTTAACTATCAGTCATTTGTAAATTGGATGTTTATAACTTGGGGATTGCCTGTATATCCCATGCAGGGCTCAAAACTGGGAAACCCCTAATGCATTCCAGAAAATGCTGAAACACAGCTGACCAGAAGGTAAACAATTACCTTCCCAGGAAAATATATAATTCCTGCAGGATCCCTTACTTTCCACCCCTTTTTTCTCATTTCCTGTGCTATGCTATCCTGATCAGACATGGATATGCCAATGAGTGCATTGCAATCGACTGGTTAGGGGGAAAATGCATTTTTTTCAGTGACCATCTAGCTATGATTCTATGAAACATTTTTTATTTGACTTATTATAAAATGGTAGCAAATTTACAAAAAAAAATCCAGCAGATATTATTTCTGTTCTTTCTTTTAAAGGGATTCCTTGTATTTTGAAATAACAAATGTTATAAATTGCTAATTAAATATGATTTTGGAAGTCAAATGATTACATTTATAATACCTGTGTAACTTCTCCTGCTGTGTCTTGTTCCTTGTCATCCTTGCTTTTCTTAGGATTCCCTATGCAAACCATCTGTGGAATACAAAGAGTTTTATTTTTATGCTATGCCTAACCAAAAAAAATATATCTTTATATACAAGTAAGACCTCAAACAGAACAATGTAAAAAATCTCTCTACTGAATTTCTCCATAAATCAGCATTTCCTGTTTATTGAAATGCCCATTAAGCTGGGGTTCCTCTCTTTTAATGTTCAAACATTTTCATACTTTCGATAATTTTGGTGTTCCTGTCAGTCTGTTGACACCCCAAACACAGCTTAGTATATATTAAATGGGATGGTTACTTGGCAGTTTAACAAATCTCTAAATCAAGAACATAGATAGATAGTTCAATGGACTGCTCTAAAACTCTGCAACATTTAGCCTTCTATATTTTCTAGGGTAGCGGCTCGGAGCCTCTGTGAAAGTAAAAAAAAAAAAATGATAAAGGAAATTGTTACAGTTTTAAAAGTCATGCTGGAAGGCCTAGGAATTTCTAAGTCTCCAAGCATGACTATCTGGTCAGCGTCCACTGTAAACTTATAGAATTCCACTGGACAACCTTGAGATTCCTATAGTGGTGTTATCTCTCAAAATCTCTAGGTCCCCCAGCATGACTGGAGGAAGTTGACTACAGAGTCACACTGGAGAAGCAGATTCCCAGAGTGAACCCTTTTAATCAAACCTGTGAATAAGTCAAAACTGTATTTCTTTAATCCCTCCTCAACAGTCATAATGGCTAAATCTGATGGGAGATGTAATCCACAACACCATGCCCACAAAACTTCTCCAAATTTAGACCTGTTGTTCTTAGCTGTCAGAAGGTAACAGGCCTGAGCTAATTTTAATTCTGATGTTGTCATTCTTGAACTTGTTCTTGAATGTCATTTGCTATCTTGAACCCTATGGTTCTAACTCAAGATGAGACGTGAACCAATTAACTGAAATACAGCATGTAGCTTTCTTTTTCATTAGCAACCAATACCTTCAGGAGACAAATTGCTTTTCTTTTAAACCCCGTATTCTCAAAGAAACAGCATGCTATACTTGTAGCTGGATTAGGGAGTTAAAAATAAAAGATGACTCACCCTTGGAAGAGTAGACAAACTCTGAATAACAAAAACAATGGGATTGCCCGCATTTTTGATAGCTTCTACAGCTTCTTCATGAGTGGCATTTTGTAGGTCTACTCCAGACACCTGCAGAACAATGAACCTATTTAGATTTTCTGTTCTTCTCACAGTATGAGATTTTTGCAGAAGCTCTTAGCCTGTAAAATTCAGCACCTGAAAAAAGCTACCACAAAAAGTTTTATCTATGAAATATATTCATCATGATCAAAACATGTGTCTTTACCAGCAGGAGCATAACATAATCTGTGAAAGAAAATTTGCTTATCCTCTCAAAAATAACATTGGTAATATGGTAAAAACATAAGACATAGCTGTTGCATTGGGTTTGACAACAATTTGTTCATTTTCTTCACTCCTCAAAGCATTCAGTTCTACATGTGCTCTGTTTGTGGACAAATGATCTCCACTATAGACATAGACATATGAACAAAACAACAGAAACACATAAAAAAGAGACTCTGCCTTGATATAAGAGATTAGACAACACAATCATTTGAGTAGTGTTACCCATTTACGAAGGGTACAAACAGAGGAAATGCAGGACAGTTGCAATACTGTATTTTCTGTGTTTATGCATCCCATTACATCTTCTTGCACATTTCTCAAATGGATGAGCAACGTAGACAATTCCCACAGGAAACATGATCAAGACCACATTCAAAACACAAACACTATATGCAAATGCAGAATGCAAAGTTCATTTACATGTATTTATTATTTTACTTACTAATTATTTCTATAGGCCACCTTCCAGATAAAATAAAGAAGCAGACTTTATATATTGTGGGATAAGCACTGAACTTCTGGCTGTTATCACAGTTCACTGAAAAATAGCATACCTTTTCTTTCATCCCGGTAATTACATTACCTGGAGCAAAAACCAACCAAAACAACACAAACTCAAAAATTCTCCAAGGAAAGAGATATCAATAGGTTGATTGGGGCAATTCTGTACAGTTTGTGTGTATTGGGGGGAGGCAATGGTTACGAGTATGGCCAACAGCTATAATTTAGGACGCAGTTTGCAAAATCACAGCCTACCTTGTACTTGCATTTGATATAATTTTTGCAATTGAAATCTGACTCTTGAGGATTAAAGTCATCTGAATGGGAGTTAAAGTCAAGTGATTCCATTTCAAAATATGGTGCTACTCCCAATTAGTTTAAGAAAGATATATTCTAATTAAAAGGTAAAAGATTGCCGGTACTTACTTCAAGTATTTTATCTCCAGTTTTCAATGCTTTTGTTCTTCCTGCTGGGCTGTCTTCTAAGACTTGTTTGATAAAGATGCCTCTAAGCTCTTCACCATTCTTTAAGCGCTTTATAACTGTATGGCCACCTACAATACTGATACCGAGAGACTCATGGGGGTCTCGGAAAATTTCAACACTGCAGAGAGAATCACATTGTTTCAAAAATGGCAAGGGTACCTTCAAGGAATTTTGTTTAACTCTGTGGTCCTGGATCATATTCAAAATGTAACACTTTTTCTCTGATATAGCATAAACTTTTTAAAAATGAGAAGCAATATATGTGTTGCAGACTACTCAAAATGACACACACAAAAATCTATCCATACTTCTTATGGAAATCAAAACATTCATACGTTTAATGTTTCCAAAAGATCTAGAAATACCATCAATTCTATGTAAGCAAAAAATTAAGAGAATATTGTTTGCTCAAATTTAGTAATGGACTAAAACACTGGCAACAGAAGAATTTGTTATTCATACTGCTGAATTTCTCCAAATTACCAAACTACTTTGGTTCTTAAAATCTAACTGATTTTTTAAATTAAAAAAAAATTAAAACTGCTTATGTACTTTTTGAGAAATAAGAAATCTATCAATATACTAATCTGTGATTATGGCCCCTAGTAATTCTAGTAAATTTAATTTAGCTGGATCTTAATGATAGAATAATGTATTTGTAGTTTTCATTACAGTTTGGATTGCGGGTCAGAGTTATTTTGTTTTTTTGATCATAGTATAGTGTTTCAATAATATGTTTTAGTCTTGATTTAATTTAGTTTTAATCATATACAGGCAGTCCCCTGAGCAACAAACATCTGACTTACAAATGACTCACAGTTAAGAACGGGGGTGAGACAACAGGAAGTGAGAAAAATGTGCCCCTCGAAAGAAAAATTCACTCCTGAAAGAGTTATCATGGGGAAAAGGTGTCTCCACTGAAGCTTCATCACCAAACCCATTTTCTAAAGCAAGCCAATTTTTTCAAAAGCTAATTATTGCAAGGACAAAAAGTGGGGTGAAATCTTCTAAACAGGGGGACAGACAGCAAACCAAATACCATAGTGGTGTTAACCCTTCTCTATGCTTTCAAAAGCTAAAGAATATATATTTTGGCTGGAGTTACACTCAAGAAATCTACCTGTTCCAACTTACAAACAAATGCAATTTAAGAACAAATATACAGAACCTATCTTGTTCATAACCTGGGGACTGCCTGTATGTATGCATGTGTGATGTGATATGTGTGTGTGTGTGTGTGTGTTTGTTATTTCCTTTTTTCTTTTTGAATGTTTATTACTTTGGATATGAATTATTATATATTAATATTAAAATAGATAAAAAATTATTAAATGTGCATATTTAGTGTACAGAGTAAAAAAATAATCACACATCACTACATGAATAAATATGTGTCTTTTCTTTCTTCCAGTTAATGGATGAACATATTTAATTTGTTTTAAATATTTCTGAACCAGGATTTCTTTTCAAAAATCATTGCTACAGGTCATTGTTTGCAAAGGTCTAGGCCTTTGCACACATTACACAGAAAGAAACTCAGATTTGCCATGGAATATCTGCTCTCGAGGGAACTACATTAAATTGTGTCCCTACTGAGTACATTTCTACCACATATACATTTTAAATATCTACCTACCTATACACACACACACACACACACACACACACACACACTAAAGTATAGTTTAAGACATTGTCCTACTTGTGAGAGATGCTAGTAACATACTATAAAAGCTGAGGAATGTGCAGGTGAACTAACAACATTTAATTGACTATCTCCAATGCAGAGAATAACTGGCACATACAAAAGAGCAACAGAGCTGATATAGGCTTTTTCAGCAGGACATCTGCTAAGCATTAATTGTATTGGCAGTATATAGCAAATTCTATTCTGGAATGGTATAAAATAAATGACAGAGCAAGCAGCCTTCAGCAAAAGATGAAAAGTAAGACAGGCATGTACCATAAATATTTCTTGCTCAAGGGCCTCAAATAATTTGAAAGCAGGAGAATATTGAAAGATTTATCAACTTACATTTGAGGAGTTCCCCAGTGGCTGAAAACTGGCGTTTCTTCTCCTTCTCCTTCTTCTCTCTCAGGCAATTCACTAAATAAAATAGAAATACATTTCAGCTGCCAATACAAGCTATACCATTTCTATCTGTCTAATGCAATGTAGAATATAGAAATCAAATCTGTGCATTTTTCAGGACTTACTCACACTGGTCCAAAACCTTGCATTGAACTTCGAGGTCCAAATTATGTCCAGTTTGACCTTACATTATATAAAACTGGGGAATGCTCCAAGGTTTTGGTGAAACTCCAGAGAAGATTCACACTTTGGGGTGAATGTGGATAGCAGATCAGCTCCAAAAAGAACTAGTCTGTTGTCCACATGAACTCTGTTGCAAAGGGAAAAGAGGATGGATAAGAGCTACAGTATGTTACTTTTGTTGCTGTGGCAGCTGGCAGAGAGGTCTGAAAAACTCCTCTAGGCATCTTTGGGAGAAAGGAAGTAAGGGTTTCAGTCCAAATGGAGTATCTGGACTCCACCTGCACCACTGCTGCAGGTCATGCTGGAATGTCTGAATAGTTCTAGGGCATCCAGGAACAGTCCAGAGCATTCATCTGAAGCTCGTTCAGAACATTTCTGCTTTGGATGAGTCCCAGATTTTGGTGTACATGTAGATGAACCCTCAGAGTTATATATTTTCCTTTTTAGTAAACATATATTGAAGTTGAAACACCAGTTTAGAAGAAATGCTCTGCAAATATTGCCTTTCTGTTAATTAAGATGACCCCTCCGTACAAGATAGAAAGTTGCTGGTTTTGTAAAGTCAAGATGATGTTTTTTTGAACACCCATTTAATAAAATATTATGTTCCTTCTTCATTTTTTATAACTACAACAGTAACATAATTCAGAGCTCTGCAAATGACCATACATCTTTGAACAGGTAAAGAGGAGTTTACCAAACCTCAGGCACAAATGCAGGCCAAAAATGGTCATGCCAAAGCAAACTATGATTTTAGTAACTTTAAAAATGACCTTTGAGTAATCTATAATTATTGTCTGTATGATGAGACGTCAGGTTAAAATACTAAGATGCCTTAGACAAATCACAGAATTTATAAATGAGGCAAGATGTTAAACCAAAAAATTGCTTGGCCTATTACATTATATTCCTTTCGCAAGACAGTGTGGTATGGTGGTTTGAACACAGGTTTCAAATCCCCACTCAGCCATGAATACGTACCAGCTGACCTTGGGCAAGTCACACTCTTTCAGCCTCAGAGAAAAGCAAGGAAACATCCACCTCCCTCTGAGCAATTTTTGCCAAGAAAATCCCATGATAATATCAATGGAGGGTTGCCATGAGCCAGAAATGTGGCTTACCACTTGTGTTTATCTCCAACAGATATTTAATTAGCAAAATAGATTATCTTTATCAATAAGCATGATATTTGTTCTTTTGACAGTAAGAGGCCTCAACAAATGATCATGATGAGTATTTATAAGTATTTTACTTTTATCTTTGTGATTGAGATGAAAAACAAAAGTAACAGATCATGTTTTTCCCCTTAATGATGGGGGGGGGGGGGAAAGAATGCAGCTTGACAACTCAGCTCAGATGAAGAAAATGAACGAAGCCTTTTCTTAAGAAACCCTGAACACCCTTTTACCTTGATGGCTCTGCTCTGACGAAGGCAGAATCCTTAGTGAAGGAGATGTCAAACTCTTCAGCCCTCGGTCTATTTCTTTCAGTATCATCACCATCAATGCATAAAAGATCTTCATGGTCATTTTGTATCTTGGCACCTTATAATAAAACATGAGTTACTGTTCCATCATGCTGAGACTTTGATGTAAATAACTGTCTAGGAAGAGGAAATGGTAGTCAAGCAAAGAATGCAGATAAGCTTTATGAGTGTAAGGGAAAAGCAACAATAACACATGTTTAGATATAGTTGGGAGAAAGGGACTCATGTTAATAACAGTCTCATAAAGCATAACTGTTATACATCTGTGATATATTTTAAAGCATCCATTATAGCTTGGGAAATTACTTTTAAGACTGGGTCCCAGAACATCATCCTAACTATTTCCCAGTTATGGGTGGTTTCTTCATCCCAGAAAGTTTGTTTTTTAAGAAGCATTGTCTCTTGTTCCCATACTTTCTTATAATATTTTGATAGATTTCTATTATTCATAGCTATTCATGTCAACTAATCTTTCTGAGCAGTTCAACTAGCCAGCAAGCTATTGTAAAACAGAATTCACTAAAACCTGTTTTAATGTCTAGATCTACACTGGAGCTCCTGGTGGCGCAGTGGATTAAACCGCTGAGCTGCTGAACTTGCTGACTGAAAGTCTGGCGGTTTGAATCCGGGGAGCAGAATGAGCTCCCGCTATTAGCCTCAGCTTCTGCCAACCTAGCAATTAGAAAACATGCAAATGTGAGTAGATCAATAAGTACCGCTTCTGCAGGAAGGTAACGGCACTCCATGCAGTCATGCTGCCCACATGACCTTGGAGGTGTCTATGGACAACGCAGGTTCTTTGGCTTAAAAATGGAGATTAGTGCCAACCCCAGTCAGACACAACTAGACTTAATGTCAGGGGAAACCTACAGTGGGATACATTAAAAACCTTCTCTTTTTGTTCCAATGTTATTTCCTGATTTGTTATCCTACAGCTAAATCCAATACAACAGCATGGTATTGAAAAACTCTTGGAGAGAAGGTATCTGGAAATTTCTGGTTATGCTTATTGCCAAATTCAATTGCAGCTGTGTAAAACACAAGTACACACTCTCTCAAACTGTCCTTTTAATATAATGCTTTACCAAAGCTTGGAAATTAGTACTCAATGCACAATAAGCAAAATAAGGAGTATGCCAGTTCAATGTTAGGAAGGTTTTTAATGGCTTGGTGAAGCGATTTGGCTGTGATTTATAATTTGAGGTCCATTGACCATCCCCACTATTTCCATATATTCCATATATTCTTTGTTTATTACACCAATATCTCTAACAAATTCCAAATATTTTTAATCCTTTAAACTGTTCCAATCAAAACATGACAAAGTCACCGACTAACTGTCCACCATGTTATTTCTATCATGAATTGGATAACTATTTTTGGATAATTTTATTTAACTTCCCCCAAAGTTGTTGAATGTTTACTACTAAAACTGGTGGAAATAACAACAAAAATATAACTATTTCAAAAAAGGTAAGAATGGTGTATAAATAAAGAAGAAGAAAGGGTGAGAGAAAGAAAGAAAGAAAAGAAGATAAAATTAACCATGCAGAAAAACAAGAAGAATGTGACAGTTACATCAGGGCAGCTGACAAAAATCTTCAAGTATCCATGGTTAATTGATCTTATATTCATTCTATGTAACAAACAAAATCTAAAAACTAAATGAAGATAATTTGAGAGTGGATTTCTTTTGCTAACGACTAACTCACTTACCTTCCAGTGTAGCATTTGGCTGGCTGTACTCTACTGAATTTCCAGGGATTGTTGAACTGGTACAAGTTCTTTCTTCAGTCTTAACCATAAAAGAAGAAGAAAAACAACAACTGCATTTTAAAATTGAATAACACTAAAATATCCCTGTACTGTTTGAAAAAGGCTGAAGCAAGACTTTAAACCTAATTCAATAACTCTGGGTTATGAAAATATCCACTCAGGGGAGTCTTCTTTCTAAAGTCAGTTATTATGATTATTTTAATTATGCTTTGAACACTATGCTCGTTTCTTCCCATTTGAATGCTCTCAAATTATTTCAGTATTGGAGTTCTACCCAGAATTAACAAAATAACATATATAATGCGATATCCCATCTGCAGTGAAATTAAGTTGTCCATTTGTTTTTATTCAATATAAAGTTACGTACCTTTTCAGCACTAAGGCTCACTGGAGAACTCGATTTTACTGGTTCCATTTCCTCTGCCCATTGCCTTGCAGTTCCGAAGTCTGTTTCAGCAGTTGGTGCAATTTCCTTTGTATCCAACAGCATATATCCATAGTAATCCTCATCCACCTCATACTCTTCATCCACGAGCATCTCCCGCTCTGCACTCACATGCTCCACTGCAGGTTTCAAAATTTCATGCATTTCCCATGACTCCTTAGTGATATCTATTTCATTCTGAGCAAGTTGAAACTGCCTTCCCAAATTCAGGATTGGCTCATCAACAACTTCTTCTTTAGAGAAAGATGCATCTCTGAAGTCCTGTTTAAAATGTTGAAGAGCTTTTTAATTCTTCCTCTTAAAAAATACGAAAGTCTCATGCTTTCCTCCACTGTGTGTCCTTAAAACCTTGTGGAGCATTCAAATGATAGTCATTCTCTCTTTCATGCAGATGACACAAATGCATGCTCAAGAATTGATTTCATAAAACAATTCCCACTATATTAGAAAAATGAAACAGCCCTATAAGACCTAACTTTGTATGGAAAACTAACACTTCTACAGGTAAAGGTAAAGTGCATCTTCTGGATGTTTACCAGGTTAACATCCAGAAGATGCACTTTGGAGAAAGCTACAAAACAAACCCATGGATGTTTACTTGGGAGTAAGTCTCATTAGATGCTTGGTTCTTTACTTTGGAAATCAGATTCTAGTGAACTGTGCATTACTTGGATGTTGCAGGATGTATTCTAAGGACTTACAGGGGTGTTTCTTGGTTGACAAAGGGAACACAACACATTCTTGATGCTATATTAATGAAAGATGAGGTGCAGCTGTTAGCCCTACAAAATGAACTTTATGTATGACTCAAAATAGGAGCATGTGCAAACCAGATAAAATCTGCATTTGCATGTTTCCAAGGAAATTGAAGCATTACACCTTCCTATCAAAAACAGGCATCTTATGGATATGGGACAACTAACACCAACAGAGAAAAAAATTAGTTTGAACTGACTGAAGCAGTATCTTCATTTTTCTCTCCCCAACACCCTCAAAAATCTCTCTGCAAAAACCATTTTCAATGTAATGCCCCAAAAAATCAATACAAACTTTAGGAGCTTCAAGGAGTATTGATGACTCAAAATCATTGATTGGTTCTTGAGATAAAGAATTTCTGGTAATACTACTGGTATCCACAATAGATGCATTTTCAGGTTGTTTATTTTCTCCCTTAAAAGCAATAAACAACAATAAATCAGAAAAAGACACAACTTTATGAAGAAAACACGAAACTAACTTGTGGAAAGCAGAGCTAGAAACAAACAGAAAAGAATGTAGAAAGTAAAGCAGAAGTATATGAGTCAAGTATAATAACAACAACAGAAACAGATTCCAGAACATAGAAAATATGGTGAAATGCAAAAGAATTGCAAGAAACAATAATCCAAACATATGGGCGCAATAAAAAATATACTTAAGCTCTTATGTTACATTAACTTTATATCTTCAGATTTAGCTTATTTGCTTTGGTAAGTTTCTATATAAATGAAACTAGTGTAAAGAACAGGGAAGTTTGGAAACTAATCAGCATTTGTGTTTTTGACTGGCCTAAGCAGAGTATTTCAATATAGCTGTAACTGTTCCAACTAAATGTTTAAAATATTTTGGGTGGAAAACGTAAGACTAGTTTATGGCCAAAATGGATGAAACCACTTTAATCTGGGCTTGGTTCCTTCAGAAGCAGAGGAGGGGAATGTCCCTCCCCCCTGGACAGAAATTGCTCTTCATCTCTTCCTAAATATAAATGAGATCAACAGCAAACTTGCAGCAAATCCAGTGCTAGCATCACTGAGCTGGAAAAATATGTCAAAGAACAAAAAGACAAATAGGCCTTACCACCAAAGGTTTGCAGATTCCAAGATTAACAATCCCTGGTGGCACAGATTTCAACACTTCTACAGCTTCTCCTAGAGTCATATTGTGCAAACATACGTCATTTACAAAGACCAGACGGTCCCCAGGGAATAGTTCACCACCACGTTCAGCTACACCATTTGGCACCAGTGAACTGACCACAAATGCTGCCTTTGTTGGCTCTAAAGGGTCCTGGAAAATAAGTAAAAAGACAATGTGATCTTCATAAAATATTACTAAGAAAATTGCTTTCTCAAAAATTAATGACATAGTAGAGAGAAAAGGGGTAGAAAAAAGTGTGAACACTAAGGTCACAGGAAATGTGTTGAAATAAAGAAACACAGATCTAATCCAAACAGGAAGTGGTCATCATGTGGTCTGCTTAATCAATCCAAAGCTTTTCCGTATATGGCACTGTACTTTGTACATGGATTGATTTGTTCTATAAGAGAAATGCTGCAACCGCTCATATTTTTAGGATATCAAATAAAGTCTAGGAGTTGAGCTGTCCAAAAAGCTGCAGCCAGCCAGTCTTCTCCACATTTTCAGGTTTAACAGGAAGAAACAGGGACTGGGAAATGTACATGATTCTCTAGCTGTAAGTATAGATGGCAAAGATAACCTAATTCATATTTAGAACTTCTTATATTCTACACAACTTCCCTTTGTTGTCTATTCATTCAGTCTCTTCCAACCCTTCGTGACCTCATGGACCAGCACACACCAGAGCTCCCTGTCAGCCGTCGCCACCCCCAGATCCTTCTAGATCAAGCCAGTCACTTCAAGGATACCATCCATCCATCTTGCCCTTGGTCAGCCCCCTTTTTCTTTTTCCTTCCATTTTCCCCAGCATCATTATCTTTTCCAAGTCTTCCTGTTCCCTATGGTCCAGCTCTCGCATCCATAAATTACTGCTTTTCAATACCACTCTTTTTGTTACTTTTAAAGTATAACATCAATATATTGAATCTCCTTTGGGAGAGATAAAGTGGTGTATACACATAATAATAACAATCATCATCATCATCATCATCATCATCATCATCATCATCATCATCTCTTTACAAAAAAGAATAATGATGGAACGATAACATTATCATTACTGACTTGTGAGGACTGAGCTGGATGTGACCTCTTCCCACCATTTCCCATAGCAAGACACCCTTAACCTTGTGATGGTCATACAATGTCTACTCCTTCCATCTCAATCCAGATACCATTGGGGGGGGGGGGGAGTGAACAAAGTTTGAGAAAATTCAAGTAATACAAAGTCTAAAACCAGCACAATAGAGGGAGGGCAGGGATGAATTTCCAGTTCCAAAGGAAGCTGGGTTCCTGAGAAGTTGGTTTAAATATTCAACACCTGACCGAAGTAAAGCCTGCTGCCAGATTTCTGTAGTCCTATCCCTTAGCTGAACTGGGACTGAAAAGGCTTTGGTCGCTTTGGTGGATGGCCTCCCCAGAGAACTAGATAGGGGGAGTGCATCCCTTCTGGTTCTCCTGGACATCTCAGCAGCTTTCGATACCATCGACCATGGTATCCTTCTGGGGCGGCTCTCGGGAATGGGTCTTGGGGGCATTGCTTTCCAGTGGCTCCGCTCCTTCCTGGGGGATCGTTCCCAGATGGTGAAGCTGGGGGACACCTGCTCGGACCCCTGGCCTTCGACCTGTGGGGTCCTGCAAGGTTCTATTCTTTCCCCCATACTTTTCAACATCTACATGAAACTGCTGGGCAAGGTCATCTGGGGTTTTGGAGTTCGGTGCCATCTCTACGCAGATGACACCCAACTCTACTACTCTTTTCCACCAAACTCCAAGGAAGCCGCTCAGACCCTAAACCAGTGCCTGGCAGCTGTGTCGAACTGGATGAGGGCTAACAAGTTGAAGCTTAATCCAGACAAGACAGAGGCCCTCCTGGTCAGTCGTGGGACCAATTGGGGTATTGGGTGGCAACCTGTGTTCAAGGGGGTTGTACTCCCCCTGAAGGCGCAGGTCCGCAGTCTGGGGGTCTTCCTGGATTCATTTCTGGCGCTTGATGCCCAGATGCGCCAGTTGCGACCATATCTCGAGAAGTCTGACTTGGCCACGGTGGTCCATGCCTTAGTTACATCCAGACTGGATTACTGCAATGCTCTCTACATGGAGCTGCCCCTGAAGACGGCCCAGAAACTTCAACTGATTCAAAGATCGGCAGCCAGATTTCTAACTGGAGCCGGCTATAGGGAGCACACAATGCCCCTATTATCCAATTTCCGTAAGGAACTGAAGACCTGGTGGTGTCGGCAGGTTTTTGCGTAATTACATTGGAATACCGCCGATTTCTGAGCCTGAATATATTGCACAAGATTGATCTAGCCTAAAATGATACATTTTAATATATTGGGTTTATGGTTCCCATTTCCTTGATCAGGTTGTGTAAGTGTTATTTATTGCTATATAATTGTATTGTTTTACTTTGCTTAATAATGTGTTATTATGTTGCTATGTAATGTATGTGTTGTTTTTATGATTGGAAACCGCCCTGAGTCCCATCCAGGAGATAGGATGGTATATAAATAAAGTATTATTATTATTATTATTATTATTATTATTATTATTAGCCTAGTGGTTCCCAACCTTTGGTCCTCCAGATCTTTTGGACTTCAGCTCCCACAATTCCTAACAGCTGGTAAGCTGGCTGGGATTTCTGGGAGTTGAAGTCCAAAACACCTGGAGGACCAAAGGTTGGGAACTACTGCATGAGCCAAAGACTTCATTTCTAGGTGGTTGGTATTCCTGTTTTTCTCAAAGCCCGTGCATACTACATAGACTCCTGGTGAGAAAAAGCATGGCAACTGTGCCATCCAAAATGGCATTCACCATGATGCTTTCCCATGATCTGCAAACCCTTCACACAGTACATCAAGGAGTGATATTTTCAAAAGTAGTCTTCCTTTTATTTCGCCAACAGTTTTTATATAGTTCCTCACAACAAAGTTTGGGGTAGTTCACAACAAGAAATAAATCAATGTTTAAAATGGAAAAAAATAAAATATAAAGGCAACATAAAACAATTCACAGGAAATAAAAAAGCTTCAAGTTAAGAGCAGGGTGGTGACAATATTTGCTTAGCACTAAAATGACTCCAAGTCAGTATTATACGAGCCTTTCTGGGCCCTTGTATAAACTAATTGGTCCAACAGAGCTTATTCTATCTAGATTGAATCTGGGAAAGAAACAAGCGCCTGTAACTAAAGAATTAGGCACCATCACCAAAAATTCAGGCCTAGTTTCCAGACAAATGAGTGACAAGTATGGGATTTTATTGTCCCTGCTCATTACATGACTTGCACATGTTTGCCAATAAAAATATTGGCCTTGTTCTCTTAGAGCGAGAAAGAGTAAGGAATAATAGTCAATGACACATGTTATTTAATGTGGTTTTCCAAGAGTTCCATCTGAACAGAAGTTGCTTTTGAAAAAATGTTTTTTTAGGTTGAAGAAGGAGTCAAGTGATTTAGAATCCGGATTCTGAGGTCAGTCTGTTATTACAAAACAAACAAGTCTGATAAAATCTAATTAAGACACAGAAAAAGCAGTATAGAATCATAAAGCAAAAATCAGTTAATTAAAAGTCATAACTAAACTAAAACTACAATTTTCAAGCAGAGGGAGCTCTTGCACAGGAAGGAAAAGAAAAGAAATGCTACACAATGGGAAAGATCAATCAGCAATACATACATTCTGCTCCACAGAGGAACAGATTTACCCCAAAATATCTGAATGACCATATATGGTAGAAGCCAGAGGAGAACTGTCCACAAAGTTGATTTATTTTATCAGTTTAGCAATTTGAGATTTGGACTTTCAGCTGTAAGTTTGTTATTCTTGTTTTGAAAAGCATCAGTCTTTTCAAAAGTGTCTAAGGTAAATATACATTTACACGTGTATCAAGCTTATGAAAATAGTTTGGCCTTTCAAAAACCCACATATCTACTAAATACAGTAGAGTGTCACTTATCCAACATAAACGGGCCGGCAGAACGTTGGATAAGTGAATATGTTGGATAATAAGGAGAGATTAAGGAGAAGCCTATTAAACACCAAATTAGGTTATGATTTTACAAATTAAGCACCAAAACATCATGTTATACAACAAATTTGACAGAAAAAGTAGTTCAATGCGCAGTAATGCTACGTAGTAATTACTGTATTTACGAATTTAGCACCAAAATATCATGATGTATTGAAAACATTGACTACAAAAATGCATTGGATAATCCAGAATGTTGGATAAGCGAATGTTGGATAAGTGAGACTCTACTGTAACATGAATGCTAGCAATATTGAATTAAGAGATGATATCAGTATCCCTTTGACCACTTTTTTCCCTTTTCATCATGACCAATAATTGCAAAGATCAGATTTTGGAAATTAATTCATGGGAATTGCCCCATTACAGTGGTCCTATTAACCAGAACGCCGCAATATTTTAGGTTTGATTGCATTTGATGTGATCCAAAGAAACCATTTCTACACACATAAAAGAGTTTTACATATAATCAAAAATTATGTTTTGAAGTTTTCATTCTACTAGCTTCCACTTTGCAAAATAACCAAAAGGATACAAAAAGGAAAATCGAAACATTTGTTTAAATTCAGTAACAAGCCTTTATGTCAATACTCATTCACTTGGGGCGGTCGTCAATAGCTGAGGGGTCTCAGTTCAAGATATAAAATTTCTCAAATATTAAAATTATTTTGTTTTGGGGTTTTGTTTTGTTTTGAAGTCAAAACTTTTAAAATAAATAAATAAACTTTATTTGTATACTGCCTTATCTCCCCAAAGGGACTCAGGGCAGTTTCCAACATATAAGAGAAACATTCATTTGTCGGAAAGAAAATCCTACAGACAATACATCAAAATAGACACATTCAACAATATAATAATAATAATAATAATAATAATAATAATAATAATTTATTTTTCTATCCCGCCACCATCTCCCCGCAGGGACTCCGGGCGGCTAACACGAGGCAAAGGCCCGAAAGCAATAAACAAAGAATAACAAGCTAAGACACATTACAATGGTTATTACATTACAACATAGTATAACACAACCTAATTAACTTAACAAACAAAATATCAACAACTAAAAGCATCCTAAAATGCCAAGGACCTGTTAAGACATACTAAATAAAATATTAAAAACCATTTTCTTTGTAACTCCATGAGTAAAGTTTTTTTTTTTTCCGTGTCAGGAGAGACTTGAGAAACCCTGGTGGCGTAGTGGGTTAAAGCCTTGCGACTTGAAGGTTGGGTTGCTGACCTGAAGGCTGCCAGGTTCGAATCCCACCCAGGGAGAGCGCGGATGAGCTCCCTCTATCAGCTCCAGCTCCATGTGGGGACATGAAAGAAGCCTCCCACAAGGATGGTAAAAACATCAAAACATCTGGGCATCCCCTGGGCAACATCCTTGCAGATGGCCAATTCTCTCACACCAGAAGCAACTTGCATCAGTAAAGGTTCAACAAACTAATGTCCAGGATTACAAAATGACTGTGGCCAGTTATAAAAAGGCTGGGTCAGGGATATCTGTTCAGATACTGATAAATCTGTTTAGATACTCAGAACCCTTTCTCTGGATGCTTCTATGTACAGGTCTGAATGAAGAGACAAAGAGCCTTCTCTGTGCTGGCATCCTAATTATCTGTAGAAAAATTTCCCTGGTTTCCCCATTTTACTTATTAACCCAATTATTTTCACCCATACTTTGCATCCTTTATGTTGCTGCTGAATTTTTAAATGGTTTTTTCACCTGGAATTACTGGGACACTTTCTGATTTTACTGTTTTGTGATGTTTGCCTTTAGTTGTTTTTTTAAATCAGCCACACTTTTTTTTGCTAAAATCAAAAACTTGGAAAACTGAAAACTGAAACTGAAAACAAGAAAACCAGCATTTAAAATACACGGACTCTGCACTCAGGTCTCAAGTTAAACCATTCAGAGCAGGCATGGACAAACTTCAACCCTCTAGGTGTTTTGGACTTCAACTCCCACAATTCTTAAGAGCTGCTTAAGTTGAGGAGGAAAAGAAAAGGGCCTGAGACTGTTAGGAATTGTGGGAGTTGAAGTCCAAAACACCTAGAGGGCCCAAGTTTGCCCATGTCTGATTAAGAGATATTATTCCAGATCTCTTAGAGGTATGATTTTGTCTCTTCATTTCTTTGTGATTGTGCCGTCCGCCGGACAATAAAAAACTATAAAACTGAAACGTGCTGTCCTTTATCCGGGCGAACTGCAAATCCCTATAAGCTGTCCTATAGATATTGAACGACTGAGTCTGGATAACTTCAAAAAAGAATGTTTATTCATACAAGGTTGTAAACCTGGCACAGATCTTAAAGTTGCAGAAAATGAAACAAATTTCTATAGGTTTTAGGTACAGAATTATCCCTGGTTCCAGAAAGCAAAGGTGACTATAAAACCACTATACCCTAATCACGCTGCCTATATTAGAAGGAGAAACTCTTTCCTTCCCTATCTTTACAGCAAAGATTAGTTCTAGAAGCGACAGAATAGCCCTGCTCCTCTAACTAGATTTCATATTCCAGATCAATATAATTCAATACTTATCTAATTTGGATAGGCTTAGATTGGCCTGGTTTTGAGGATGATTTGTCCCAGTTAGCTTTGCACAGCTCCAGCACGTTGAAAGACTATAGCCAGAATGAAGCTCCAAAATGGAGACTAGACCCTGGTAAAAAGGGCGGTCCTAAGATGTTGCACTCTTTGACCAATCACTGCAAAGAAAACTGCAGCCAGCTATTGCAGATTCCAAGCCACTTTTCCTAGGCTTTTGCAGCCAGAGGCTCAAACAAAATGCAAAGGAGGGAAAACAAACAAACGACCAATAGGTAAGGCAAACCATCGTCCTGGGGGACGGAACACTCCCCGCTAAATTCCCAGGATGTGGGAATTTACCAATCAAAAACATACAAACACCTTTGTATACACAACAATACAAACACTAGAACTTTAAACATCTCCAATAAGCAACACGAGGTCACTAATTGGTCTGTCCAAAATGGACACTTTGCCTCTGTTGCAAGTCTTTAATTGAACTTTCCTGACCTTACCGTCCGGGCAAGGAAAGGTCTTTAATACAATGCCCATGGGCCATGCATGGCGGGGCAAGTCTTTGTCCTTTAACAACACAACGTTGTTAACCTCAATGTTGTCCTGTGGGCTTTGCCAGATTCTTCTAGCTTGAAGCTGGCTTAAGTACTCAGCTTTCCACCTTTTCCAAAAGTGGTTGGCCAAGGACTGCACCTGTTTCCACAGGGCACGGTGAGTTCCGTCCGGAACTGGCAACATGATGTCCTTCCATCCTGGCACCTTTTGTGTCAAAATAAGTGCAGGAGTCAGTGGTTGTAAGTTCTCAGGGTCACTGGTAAGGGGAACCAGCGGCCGGTTGTTGATAATTGCGGTAACTTCCGCCATAAGTGTCACCAAAACATCATGCGTCAATGACCTATGACTCAAAAGCATGGCATTAAGGATTTTGCGACTAATACCAATCATCCTCTCCCAAACACCACCCATGTGGGAGGCGTGAGGAACATTGAAAGTCCACATAATTTGTTCAGTATTCGTAAAGTTCTGAACCTTTGGGTCTCTCCCAAACCTAGACACACAATTGAGTTCTTTGGTCGCACCTACAAAATTGGTGCCACAGTCCGACCGAATTGACTTAATTGGCCCTCTGAGGGCTATGAACCTTTTTAATGCGTTTAAAAATGATGGTGTCCATCCCTTCTATGACTTCTATATGGACAGCTCGTATTACTAAACAAGTAAACAAAACTGCCCACCTCTTGTTATTTACAACACCACCCCTGGTTTTTTCTGGTAACAATTTCCCAAGGACCAAACACCTTGAGTTTAGCCTTGGCCAACCTTCCTCCAACTCTCAAAATACCCTCCTTGTCTAGAAATGGGTTTAACTCATTTAGAAGACTTTGATTAGGGATGTTGAGCCCTTGCTCTAGCCTAGCTATTTCCTGCTTGAAAGCAGATCTCTGCACTGACTTGAATATGACGCTCTTAGCCTTTATCATATCCTGGACCTGTAAAGGCTCACTATCTTTGCAAGCTAAACGATGTATAAGCCTAGCTACTGCTCTAAGAAGACTGTGCCACTCCGAAAAACATTCAAAATGGTGTCGTTCCAGACAAGATCTTTGGCCCATCTTGATTTCTGTGGTTGATTTGCAGGCTTTCACCTCTGCACTTCGTGAGACTTGAGCATTCATAATGTCCGAAAACCTTTGCTCATCTTTCGAGAGCGCTGTGGCTTCGTCTCTCTCAGAGACTTTGAAGATGGAGGAATACTCTGGAGTTATTGCTTGGCAGTAGACTGAGATGTGACTTAGGCAACTGCGCACAAGTGTAGGACGTCCACCTTTAAGCACCTGTGCTTGATTGGAGTCCAACGACGATGGTGGGTGCATCTTGTTTATGCACACTGGGCCTGTAACTGTCCAGCCTAGTGGTAGCAGCTGAGCAATGGGCGCCCCTGGAGGTCCCTTAACTTGGTCGTTCACATAGAACAAGTTCGGACAGTCCGCACCAAGCAGAAGGGCAATGTCCACATCTGGACGGAAAGCAGGTAAGGCGTTCTTCAGCCTTCGCAAGTGAGGATGGGCTTCCACGACTTCTCTGGTGACAATCTGCCTTTTGTTCCGGGGAATAGAGGAACACTCAATGAGGTCTGGTAACTCGAACAGTCTCTTCTGGTCACAAGAGGAGACAACAAAGCCGGATGCTATGCGACCCTGCAACTTCTTCTTCCCTACACAGGTGGACATGGTGTAGTCGACCGTCTGGGTTTTAAGGTCAAACATGCGGAAGAACTCTGGAGTAGCCAGGGAGGCGTTGCTCTGTGAATCCAGGGCCACATAGAGTCTCTTTCTAAGCCAAGGGCTCTTGGCTGGATATACATCCGCTAGGCAGATAGGATGACAAACTCTGTACTGGGTGCGAGTCAGAACACAGCTCTGTACAGGCGACTGCTGAAACTTCCACCTGCATCTCTGGTGCGGCTGGCTTGTCGGTGCCTTCGACTGCTGACTTTTCTTTTGGTGAAGCGTTCTCTTTGGGGTGGGAGATGATATTGGAGTTGTGCATTGCGGTGCAATGCTTGAGGCTGTTGCATTTCTCACACTTGATGTTTTCTTTGCAGTTGGATGCAAAGTGTGGAGTTGCTCCACAGCATCTAAAGCAGATTCCCTGCTTTTGAACTAGCTGTTGCCTTTCTTTGTATGTCTTTCTACTAAACTCCCTGCAGTTGGCCAAGCTGTGAGGCTTTTGGTGAATAGGGCAAAGCAACTCCTTTACCTCCGACCTGGGTTCGTCAGTCTTGTGTTGAGTTTCGACTGCCTTTACGCTGACAGGTCTATTGGCCTCTCTAGGTGGTTTCTTGTCCACTTCAGGTGCCTTCTCTGGCTGGGTCCCTTGGTATAAGGTGGGGAGGCCCGTCTGTGGATCATTCCTTTCTCTGGCTGCCCTGGTGATGAACTGGACCAAATGAGAAAATGGAGGGTATGCCTGGGAGTGGGCCTCCTTGTAGTTGAAGACCTCCTGTCCCCAGCGTTCTTGCAAAGTGAAGGGCAGCTTGGTCAAGATCTGCCTCTGGGACAGGTGCTGATCGAGGCACTTCAAACCGGGCAGTTCTGGATTCTCCTTGGCCGACTCTAATTCCGTAAGGAGATCGCTGAGGTCCCACAAGAGTTTGAAGTCTTTGAGTTTCAAAGCTGGGAACCTTTGGAGCTTGTCCATAAGAGATGCTTCAATCTCTGTGCTGGCCCCATATCTCTGCTGCAACCTGGCCCAGGCCTTTTCCAGGGCTTTGTCGGGATCGGCTACGTGGGCTGCGTAGATCTTCTTAACTTGTGAGGATGAGGCTGGGCCCAACCATGCAGCCAGAAGAGTCAGTTCTTCCTCAGGCAATAACTTTAAGTCTCTGATTGCTCTCTGGAAGGTGGCCTTCCAGAGAAGAAATTCCTCAGGCTTGTCCGAAAACTTTTCGACACCCTTGTCCTTAAGATCTCTTCTGGGGCTTCTGATGATGGAGACAAGCTGGGACTCTGGCGTCGAAGGGAACAATTGAGGAGTTTGCTGTTGTGGAGTGGACTCCCACCGTGCACCTTGCGTCAACCTTTGGCCTCTTGGAGGGATGACATCGACCACTGACGAATCGGTGGCTCCCTGTGCAGCTGTCTGTAAGGGCCAACTAGCACTTGGCCTTGAGGCCCTGATTGACTGACCTAGGGATTTAGCAGGAGGCACAGGTAGCTCGGGCAAGGGTGAGCTCCCCGCTATGACGCTCTGCTCTGCAGGAAACTCAAAAGTGTCACGACCCAGGCTGCAGAGGCACCAATAACCATACACAGAGGCCAGAATCTAACTAATATCTTTATTGAAGGAATATATAAGGTTAATAAAAACAAGTGTAGAAAATAGTCCAGAATTAGACCCTTCAGGAAAGGTCAGAATTAGTCCAAAAAAGCAATGTCCAATAAGAAATATTAAGGTCCAAAGTTGTAATCCAATAACCGAAACACTCACTTTGCCAAGCAAAGCGAGGGGAGATGACAAGGTCCTTTAGTCCATAAAACTTGAGCGTGGCTAGGAAATAACTTGATACTTGAACAAGGCTTGAACGTGGAACAAGGTAACTAAGAACAAGAACAAGGTCCGTGGAATAACTTGGTAAAATCCGTGAAACAAGGCAAGGATTAGTCCTGGGAAACAAGGCAAAGTCCGTAGGTAAACAAGGCTGGGAAGCAAGGCGAAGGCTGGATAGCAAGGCAAGGCTTGAGCTGAAGCGAGGCTTGAATCGGAGCGCGCTGTCTAAACACAACTCGCTCCGCAGGCTGACGAATTGACTCCGCGAAGTTGCTACGCGGGCAAAACACCTATATAGAGTCCAACTTTCTCACCAGAGCGGTTCTCTGGGAATCAGAAACGAAAGCTAAACTCTGAGACCAGATGTTAAACTCCTTAAAGATTCTCACGAGAACCAATGTTAATTGGCAACATTCTTAGCTGCTATCCTCGCACTCCTGCGCGAAGCTGAATCCAAACTTCTCTGTTGTTTACAAAACTCCCGGCGCAAGAACACGGGAGAAGTAGGCTCTGGGGTTGTTTGACATACTTCTGGGGCACAACTTTCTTGCAGGTGCAAGGTTTCCAGATCTGCCTGGGAAGTATCTGGCTGAGAGGAATCCAGTTCAGACTGGGAAGGTAAAAAACCCAAGTTTTCATCTTCATCAGGGATTACAATGTCCTGAGCAGGACTACAAGGCCCATGGTTCATCACACTATCCCCCTCCTCAGGGCCCCTCCCAAACTGGGGTCCTCTCCCCGAGGCGCGAGGTCGCGGTTTGGTGGGATAGGTCAGATGGAAGCGACGGGTTAGATCAGGAGCATGGACTGTGGAGGCGTCTTCCCAAGAGCGTTCCTCAGGCCCAAAACCCACCCAGTCAATGAGATATTGTAGGCGGCGGCGATGAAAGCGAGAATCCAAAATGTCCTCAACCTCGAACTCCTCCTCCCCATTCATCAAAACAGGAGGGGGGGCCGGTTGGTCTGTATCAGGACGCACACCATCCGCCGGAAGGAGCAGGGAACGGTGAAACACTGGGTGAATGCGCATTGAACGCGGAAGTTGGAGTTTGAAAGTCACGGGGTTTAATTGCGCCACCACTGGATAGGGGCCAATGAAGCGGGCATCTAACTTCCGGCATGGGCGGTGGGAGGGCAGAAAGCGAGTGGACAGAAAAACCCGATCTCCTACCTTGATTTCGGGGCCCGGCTGGCGGTGTTTGTCAGCGTGGCGTTTATAGTCCTCCTTGGCTTGGTCCAGTTGCTGGAGCAAAAGTTGTTGCACCGCTGTGAGTTCCTGCAGCCAATCCTCTGCTGCGGGAACTTCTGAAGTTTCAATGACAGGGGGAAAGAAACGTGGATGGAAACCGTAGTTTGCAAAAAACGGCGTTTCTTTTGTAGAAGCTTGAACTCCATTATTGTAGGCAAACTCAGACAGTGGTAACAGAGAAGCCCAATTGTCCTGTTGGTAGTTTACATAGCAGCGAAGATACTGCTCCAAAGTGGCATTAGTGCGCTCCGTTTGCCCATCTGTTTGGGGATGATGAGCTGAAGATAAGCGAGAGTCTATGCCCAGTAGTTTTTGTAGTGCCTTCCAAAAACGAGAGGTGAATTGAGATCCACGGTCTGTGACTAAACTCTTGGGCAATCCATGTAGTCTGAAAACATGCTGAAGAAATAGATCCGCAGTTTCTTTGGCCGTGGGGAGGCCTTCGCAGGGAATGAAATGGGCTAACTTGGTGAATAGGTCCACCACCACTAAGATCGTGGTGAATCCACAGGAAGGTGGTAGATCAGTGATGAAATCCGCGGAAATTATTTCCCATGGGCGAGATGGGGTAGGAAGGGGGTGTAAAAGCCCTGAGGGCTTCTCCCTTCGTATCTTGGAGCGCTGGCATACTGGGCAGGTGTTGACATATTTTTCCACATCCTTGCGGATCTTGGGCCACCAAAAATCTCTTAGGATCAAATGCATGGTTTTAAATAGTCCGAAGTGTCCTGCTGGTTTGCAGTCATGACACAGACGAAGCGCTTTTTCCCTGCCCGGTCCGGGTGGGATATAAACATGATTTCTATAGCAGAGCAGCCCATCTTTAAGCGAAAAGGGAAAATGCAGACCTTGGCGAAGTTGGTCCTGCGCCCAGGCATCTGCTTGCTGACTAGCCCTGATTTCTTGAGCACAGATGGGTCCTGGAGTAGGGGAAGTTGAACCAATGGGACTGGATTTGGTGTTCCCCACTGTGAGCGTGGCAAAGTTCTCAGGTTGTAGCAGTTGGGATTCAAAGGTCTCCTTGCGTCCTGCAGCGTATTCCGGTTTACGTGACAGGGCGTCTGCTTGCTTGGTTTGAGCTGGGGTCACATAATGGATCTGGAAGTTGAAACGTTCAAAGAATAAAGCCCAACGTTGCTGTCTCTGATTTAGTTTGCGGGCAGTTCTTAGATGTTCTAGATTACGATGATCAGTGTGGACTTCAATGGGGAATTTGGCCCCTTCTAGCCAATGTCTCCAAGTTTCAAAGGCTGCCTTTATGGCCAGTAGTTCTTTTTCCCAAATGGTGTAATTCCTCTCTGGTGTGGTTAGTTGACGAGAATAAAAGGCACAGGGATGGAGGTGTTCTCCCACCGGTTGTAAGAGTACAGCCCCAATTGCCACATCAGAGGCGTCCGCTTGCACCACAAAAGGGGTTCCAGGATTTGGGTGCTGTAGAATTGGCTGGGAGGTGAATAGTTTCTTCAGTTGCTGGAACCCTTTCTCTGCTTGATCAGTCCAGCGGAAAGGCTGCTTTCCACGGATGCAGCTAGTGATGGGGTCGGACCAGCGGGCAAAATCTGGAATGAACTTGCGGTAGTAGTTCGCGAACCCCAAGAAACGCTGCACCTCTTTCTTGTTAGTTGGCGCCCGCCATTCCAATACTGCTGAAACTTTGGCTGGATCCATGGAAAGCCCTAGAGGCGAGATGCGGTAGCCAAGGAAATCTACCTCTTGTAGATCAAAAGCGCATTTTTCTAGCTTTGCATAAAGTCCATGATCCCGCAATCGTTGCAACACCATTTTGACGTGGTTCTCATGTTCTGATTGTGATCTGGAAAACACCAAAAAATCGTCCAGGTAGATTATCAAGAATCTGTCTAGATAGTCCTGAAAAATATCGTTGACAAAATGCTGGAACGTTGCGGGAGCTCCGCATAAACCGAAATTCATAACTCGGGACTCGAATAATCCGAATTTAGTCTGGAAGGCGGTCTTCCACTCGTCCCCTTCTCTGATGCGAACTAGATTATAAGCCCCCCGAAGATCCAGCTTGGTGTAGACCTTGGCTCCTCGAAGTCGGTCCAGTAGATCCGAGATTAAGGGCAGGGGATAGCTGTTCCGCTTGGTGATATTGTTCAATGCTCTGTAGTCCACCACCAAGCGTAATTCCCCTGACTTCTTCTTCACAAACATCACTGGGGAGGCGGCTGGGGATTGAGAGGGTCTGATGAACCCCTTGCGAAGGTTTGTCTCTAAGAATTCCCTGAGAGCTTCTTGCTCTGGTTCAGTCAGGGAGTAGAGATGCCCTCGCGGGATCGGGGCCCCCTCCACCAAGTCAATGGCACAGTCATAAGGTCTATGTGGGGGTAATTTTTCGGCTTCTTTCTCATTGAATACATCCCAATACTCGGAGTACTTCTTTGGCAAGGTGATGATGGGCTCGGAGTCTGTGGCATGGCATACCTTGGCTACGAGGCAATGGTTTTGGCAGTACGGTGAAGCAAACTGCAGTTCTCTGTTGGACCAGGAGATGTTAGGGTCGTGGAGTGTCAGCCATGGAATTCCCAAAATCACAGGGAAATGGGGAACCTCGGTAACAAAGAAGGAAATCTCTTCCATATGTTCCCTTATCCACATCCTGGTGGGTTCCGACCACTGGCTTACGGGGCCCGTCTTGAGAGGACGGCCGTCTATGGCTTGCACCACACGGGCATTCTTGAAATCATGATATTGTAATCCCAGAGAGTCGGCATACTCTCTATCGATGAAATTGTTGGTAGCTCCAGAGTCTATCATGGCGTGGATCATGACGGGTCCCCTTTTTGCTGACCATAATGTGACCACGAGAAGGAACAGGACCCCGGTTGGCGGCTCTTGGATGGATTTTTTGACCGGGTTGGCGAGCCTCTCTACACCCGGTCGTTGGCTTCCCCCGCCGGCTGTGTGCCAGTCGGCTCAGACGCCTTCGACTCCGTGGAGGACGCCGCCGCAAGACGGGCGGCAGGCTTCCCTTTGGCTGGGCACTCTCTGGCGAAGTGGCCCCCGTTCCCGCAGTACCAGCAGAGGTTCAAGCGTTGGCGACGGGCCTTCTCGGCGGCATCTAGTCTGGGACGCACATTGCCCAACTGCATCGGCACCTCCTCGCCTCCTCTGGGGTATGGGGTTGGAGGCGGGGGTCTCCACACCGGACGTGGCTGAACACTGGCGGGAGCGGGGGGTTTTGCCCCGGCTCTACCGCCCTGGCCTCGAACCCATTGTTTCCTGTTGGCAATCATGACTTCAGCCCGTAAACATTGATCAATGAGTGCCTCGAGGGTCTGGGGAGGATCCACCTTGGAGATTTCTTCCAGCATTTCAATGTTGAGACCCTCCCGAAATTGTCCTCTGAGGGCTACATCGTTCCAGCCGGTGTTGTGGGCCAGCACGCGGAACTCGGCTATGTACTGAGACATGGGTCTGTCTCCTTGAAGGAGGCGCCGGAGTTTGTGACCGGCTGCCTCCAAATTGTCCTCGATTCCCCAGGTCTCCTTAAGGTGATCCAAGAAGCGTTGTGCTGAATTTAGGTGGGGGGAGGCTTGATCAAACAGGGCCGTCGCCCAGCTAGCCGCTGGTCCATCTAGAAGACTGTAGACCCACGCCACCTTGATGTCTTCTTGGGGAAACTCGGCATCACGGGCCTCTAGATAAGCTTGACATTGGCGGCGGAAAACATGAACCTTAGCAGCTTCTCCAGAAAACTTGGTAGGCAACGCCATGGCCGGGAGGCGAACTCCGCGCTCCCTCAACCCTTTTATTTCTCCATCCTGCGCGTTGAGTCTGTCACGGATGCGGTCCACTTCGTCCTTGCTGATGGTGTAGCTGAGCGGCTGTCCAGCCGGCGCGGCTCCGGTAGACATCCTGGCCTCGGTTAGTTGGTGCTTATGGGTGGCGGAGTCAAACTGTCACGACCCAGGCTGCAGAGGCACCAATAACCATACACAGAGGCCAGAATCTAACTAATATCTTTATTGAAGGAATATATAAGGTTAATAAAAACAAGTGTAGAAAATAGTCCAGAATTAGACCCTTCAGGAAAGGTCAGAATTAGTCCAAAAAAGCAATGTCCAATAAGAAATATTAAGGTCCAAAGTTGTAATCCAATAACCGAAACACTCACTTTGCCAAGCAAAGCGAGGGGAGATGACAAGGTCCTTTAGTCCATAAAACTTGAGCGTGGCTAGGAAATAACTTGATACTTGAACAAGGCTTGAACGTGGAACAAGGTAACTAAGAACAAGAACAAGGTCCGTGGAATAACTTGGTAAAATCCGTGAAACAAGGCAAGGATTAGTCCTGGGAAACAAGGCAAAGTCCGTAGGTAAACAAGGCTGGGAAGCAAGGCGAAGGCTGGATAGCAAGGCAAGGCTTGAGCTGAAGCGAGGCTTGAATCGGAGCGCGCTGTCTAAACACAACTCGCTCCGCAGGCTGACGAATTGACTCCGCGAAGTTGCTACGCGGGCAAAACACCTATATAGAGTCCAACTTTCTCACCAGAGCGGTTCTCTGGGAATCAGAAACGAAAGCTAAACTCTGAGACCAGATGTTAAACTCCTTAAAGATTCTCACGAGAACCAATGTTAATTGGCAACATTCTTAGCTGCTATCCTCGCACTCCTGCGCGAAGCTGAATCCAAACTTCTCTGTTGTTTACAAAACTCCCGGCGCAAGAACACGGGAGAAGTAGGCTCTGGGGTTGTTTGACATACTTCTGGGGCACAACTTTCTTGCAGGTGCAAGGTTTCCAGATCTGCCTGGGAAGTATCTGGCTGAGAGGAATCCAGTTCAGACTGGGAAGGTAAAAAACCCAAGTTTTCATCTTCATCAGGGATTACAATGTCCTGAGCAGGACTACAAGGCCCATGGTTCATCACAAAAAGTGACTTTGGGGCCCTGCTCTGGGTAAGGAGAGAAGTCTTCCTGTTCCTCATCCGAAAACTGGCTGTTTAAGCTATTAAGATGCACAAGCACCTTGGAAGAAGGGTCCTGCTTCGGCAACTGACTTACATTTTCTTCTGTGAGTGGCTCAATTAGGGCCTTGGCCAAAGTCTCAGCCCTTACCTTTTTGGCAGTAGCATCCATCCTTATTCTAAGCATTTCTATTTCACCTTGCCTTTGGGCCTGTTCCATTTGCATTTCGCTTTGTCTACGGGCCTGTTCTATTTGCAGTCGTTGCTCTTCTTCTTTAAAGGGAAGGGTGAGATCAGCTGCCTTAGCATCAGCCTCCGCCCCCGCTACCTTGCTCTTTAGCTTCAGACGCGCAGCCTCCTTAATGTGCAAGGCAGCTAGGGAAGAGATGGCACTCCCAGCAGCAGAAGACTTGCTAGAGTGGCTATGTTTAGATGATGCACACTCCCTTAGCTTAGATACCTGGCTAGAGCGGTTGGACTTAAGACTAAGTGCCACAGCAGGTGATTTTAAAAGATTGGTCTCATGGCTGCATAAGGAAGACTGATTTCCTTTTGGCTCAGACCTTAGATTAACAGGTGGAGAACTAAATTCCAAGGCATCTAGAATTGCCCTCACCTTATTTTCTTTCTCATTAGTGTCAGCTAAGACACTCACTATTTCTAACTCTGAATCCTTGGCGTTAATGCGCTCGAGGACCTGGACTATCTTAGACACCAAACCCCTCCAGAGACCGAAGGTCTCTTCAAGGTCGGTCTGTAATATGGATGGCACCCTTGTAATACCCAAGCTCTCAATTCTGTCCATCAATGTTACAATTCGCTCCCATGCCGAACCTAACCTCACATGGAGGAGCTCCTTTTCATCTATTAGATGGGCTAGCATCTTGGCTGAAGGGTGCTTTATCCTTTGGGGCCTTTCATTCCTACTTTCAGCCTCAGGAGGAGGTATACCATCTGTATCATCTTGAAATTGCATAGACATTATGTATTCTTAATAGCAAGTAAATTTACAACAAAAGCAAATACAACATACCAGCAAGTAAATTTACAATAAAAGCAAATGCAATATATAATACAATGCACAACACTTAACCATAGCAATATATATCACTAAGTAACTATACTTTACAAAGATTGTGACCTTTGGCGCCAGATTTTAGTGGGCAAGCTGCAAAATGCCAACTGACAGCAACTTGCCACTTGATACCTCCCTTGCCCGAGTGACGTAAACTGCCAAAATGGCGACTTCGCCAAATTTTCAAGCACCTCGTGCTCTGCGGCTCGAGGCCTGCCGCCGAAGGAGCACCGAGGCTGGCTTTGGAAAGGAGGAGAGAAAAGACGCCTCCTCCCCGCTGTGAAGGGAGGTCACCACCGCAGGTCGATGAAGCAGGTCACCACCGCAGGACGATGAGGCAGGTCACCACCGCAGGACGATGAGGCAGGTCACCACCGCAGGACGATGAGGCAGGTCACCACCGCAGGACGATGAGGCAGGTCACCGCCGCAGGTCAATGAGGCAGGTCACCACCGCAGGACGATGAGGCAGGTCACCACCGCAGGACGATGAGGCAGGTCACCACCGCAGGACGATGAGGCAGGTCACCGCCGCAGGTCAATGAGGCAGGTCACCACCGCAGGACGATGAGGCAGGTCACCACCGCCGGACCATGAGGCAGGTCAAAGCCGGCCGAGTGCTCCGGCCGAACTCCTGATGAAGAGGCTGTCAAAGCCGGTTGAGTGCTCCGGCCGAACTCGCAGCAGCGTTGCCAGGCCTGTCCAGGTTCTAGCCTGGTTCTGGTGGGCTCCACGCCTCAGAGCCAGCCAAAGAACTGTCGCTGGTGCTCCGCGGCTCGAGGTCTACCGCCGAGGGAGCCCTGGACGTTGCTGGGAACTGCACAGCCTGTGCAAACCCAGAAAGCCACTGGGCTACGTGCGCACACGCGAGCCAAATAGCAAGGAAATAGAGCCCCACTATTTGACTCCTTCAGGTCTGAGAGCGGGCTCCACTGCCTCAGACGCTGGTAGAGTCTTTAGGTATGCAGACTGAGCTCAGGCGGAAAAGCCGCAGCCTATACTAAAACTTCCTAAACTATAAAAAACTATAAAGCCGTGCAAGCTAGCTGAAGCGGAAAAACCGCTGATCGACCTCAAAACTGTGCCGTCCGCCGGACAATAAAAAACTATAAAACTGAAACGTGCTGTCCTTTATCCGGGCGAACTGCAAATCCCTATAAGCTGTCCTATAGATATTGAACGACTGAGTCTGGATAACTTCAAAAAAGGATGTTTATTCATACAAGGTTGTAAACCTGGCACAGATCTTAAAGTTGCAGAAAATGAAACAAATTTCTATAGGTTTTAGGTACAGAATTATCCCTGGTTCCAGAAAGCAAAGGTGACTATAAAACCACTATACCCTAATCACGCTGCCTATATTAGAAGGAGAAACTCTTTCCTTCCCTATCTTTACAGCAAAGATTAGTTCTAGAAGCGACAGAATAGCCCTGCTCCTCTAACTAGATTTCATATTCCAGATCAATATAATTCAATACTTATCTAATTTGGATAGGCTTAGATTGGCCTGGTTTTGAGGATGATTTGTCCCAGTTAGCTTTGCACAGCTCCAGCACGTTGAAAGACTATAGCCAGAATGAAGCTCCAAAATGGAGACTAGACCCTGGTAAAAAGGGCGGTCCTAAGATGTTGCACTCTTTGACCAATCACTGCAAAGAAAACTGCAGCCAGCTATTGCAGATTCCAAGCCACTTTTCCTAGGCTTTTGCAGCCAGAGGCTCAAACAAAATGCAAAGGAGGGAAAACAAACAAACGACCAATAGGTAAGGCAAACCATCGTCCTGGGGGACGGAACAGTGATGACATTTCATTTACTTGATTCCCAAGAAGTTTCCAATAAGAAATAAAAAAGGAGGAAAAGGCAAAGAGTGCAAGTAAAAAGGGTGGAAGTGTAGTGTTGTTAAGTGTGCTTTATTTCATGGATTCCATTTTCTCTTTGAACTTTCTCAGGTACTAGAGAGGCACACACTAAATTGATGGTCCAGTGTTGATATTCTAGTATTAGCCATTAGAGGGCTCCAAAAGACCAGCAGTGAGATCGGTTCCAAAATGTTAATAGTTGTAGCGACATAAAATATTTTGTTCAATCATCAGATTAAGAACATTGTATTTTCAAACGAACTCTGTACCACAAAGGTGGTGGAATTCAAAGGCACAGCTGTGTTTGTCTGGATCAGTAGGCAAAGGGATATCATAGCCCTTTGAGACTAACTGGGAGAAAGAATGTTGTAGCACAAGCTTTTGTAGATTAAGTCTACTTTATCAGATACATGGAGTGAAATGCCTATGGACAGATATGCAGACCCATGAGTGAGCAGGTGTGTATGTGTGTGAATAATAATAATAGAAATGTAAAACTTGTGGTTCTGCTGATGAAGTGATATGTTCAGTTTTAATGATGGTCATTGTGGGACAAGACTTGGAGGAAAGACACTGCCTAAAGCTAAGAGCAGTAGATAACGAATAATAGGGCAGTTCTTTGAATGTAATATGATACAGGATGGGAACCAAAAAGGAGTTGTGAAAAAATGGGCAAGAGAATCCTCAGGAAGCTGGGTTGTTAACTAGTAATATGATATGTGTATGTGTAGTGTGCCAGGAAACTATTACCAGTGTTCCACCCACTACTGATAGGCTGATGTTTGTGATATATCCCAATTCTGTTCTTTCTCTTTCCAATTTCCTACAAGTTTTATTATTCAAGAACAGCTGTTTTGAGACCCGAAATGGAATGTTCCGCAATTGTTTTTTATGTATTCCCATTCCTAATGTCCGATTTAAGTTTATTGATGATCTGGCCTTTTTGCACAATGTAGAACACTGAAGATTGCACATAGAGAGGGTGATATAAGATGGCATATAGTATTACATTAGAGGAAGAGCAATGCCATGGGCACATATATGGCATCACAATATGGCTGACCTGAAATGATGTTTCCTTAACTCCTGCATCCAGAAACCTCTCCTTTGCCTGAGATAGAATCAGGGTATCTTTATCATTTGAACTTGTGGAGAGGACTTACTCAAGGCATTCCACCAATAGGCAGTATCTTTCCTCATAGCATTGTCCTCCAATACCCAAAGTTAAAATTGGATGTGTTACCTCATCACAACAGTCACAGTTTTACGTTTCTATCAGTATTTATTTTATTTTTATTTACTTACTTTATTTATACCTTGCCTTTCTTCCCATGGTTTAAAAAGTGTAATACAATAATTAAAAAAACCCAAATAAATAATACAGTGTGGATTAAGGTAGTCTCAAAGATTCTACAATATCTCTTTGTGTCCCTCAAAGTAAGGGAACCAGCAAGATGCTAGCAAAGAAATCAAAAGCTAAGAAAAATGGAGGCCTGGAGGTCTTGGACATGATCTGGTGAAGGAGCTGGAATGGGATTCAGCATAGAGAGGCCAGGATGAAAGATGGATTATAGCACAACAAGGAAAAGGTGGGTGAAAGAAGAGGATGCAACAGGCTTTTAAAGAAGAAGGATCTTAAGATCAATCCAGGGGGTGCTGTGATTTTTAACTTTGAATATGTTTGAATGGGTTTTAATTGTTTTTAAAATACTGTTTATATTTAATTCTATTTTGATATTTGAATATTTGTATATCTTAAATTGTATGCGAATGTTTTTATGTTAAGCTGCTTTGAGTCTCCTTCGGGAGAGATAAAGCAGGGTATAAATAACAACAACAACAACAACAGCAACAGCAGCAGCAGCAGCGGCAACAAAGCCTTCTTGGGAGACTTTTAAACAGAGGCTGGATCGCCATCTGTTGGATGTATTTTGATTGTGCTTTTCCTGCATGACAAAGGATTGGACTAGATAGCCTAAGCAATCTCTTCCAACTCTATGATTCTAACAGAAGAAAAGAAAAGTGTTGAAAGATAGCAGAAAACAGGGCTAAGGAGAAGAGAGTTCATAGGACCATGCACTGGACAGCAGCACAACTGGCAATGCACTGTCAAAGTGCCTACCAGCTGAGTCCAGAGAGAACAAATTTCCAAGGTATCCTTGCAGGAAAACCTAACTGAAACAAAACTGAGAAGAGCAACAAATACAACTTCAAACAGCTAATAATCTCCAGGGAATGGAGCACTGCAGAACAAAGGGGTACAGGAGGGTTATGTTGGCCTTCACTACATTTTACTCCCCTGTGCTAGCAATAAACTCAGCAGCTTTCCTCTACGCTGTTATTGAGACAAAGCTAGATTGTCAGTAAGGACTCTGATGATGTGATTTGCCCCAAGCAAGTCTTCAGCAAGACGGCAGAGACACAAAACAGTCATCTGCATCCAATTATTCTGCAACTGTAGGTCTTACTCAGAACAGGTACTGCATTACATTTTAAGAAACACGTGTATGGAAATTACTGTAGATGAATCAGTTGTGGCCATTTGCTTTCCGAGAATATTAGCTTTGGCTCAACTTATGCTTTTATTTCAGACAAATACATTTCCTGAAGAAAGTTGGCACAGTCAAGACACCAAATACCCAATGACACAAAAATACCCAAATGTAAATACATCAGAAATAACACTGAACAGAATAGCTAACTGACCCCCAAAACAAATACATTTCAGTCATTTGTCTGCACATTTTAAGTTAACATCAGAACACTTTTGCTAATGTCAATTTGTATATGCCACATTTCATACTGCAGAGCCAAGAGAAACATACGTTAAAATAAAGAGATTGAAGTAAATGTATTACATTTTGGAAGGGATCATTCAGAGCACTAATATAGGAAATAGTTTCTTAAAACTCAATTCTTTATTTGCTTTCCAAAGCACTATACTTTATTACAGAAAACTTTTAAAAGTCTAATAAAGTTAAATATTGTGTCAACAACAATCTTTATTGTTTCTCTTCTTACTTTACACACATAAAATAATTCTTGTAAAAAGCACACACATATTATAACTTGTGCCCAAGGGACTACAGCATGAAATGGCATGAAAAGTCCCAGACATTGGATCAAAAACTGTTTGCAAATCCAAGAGAGGCCTAGGTACCTTTGCTACCTTAAGCGAAGCAGCAAATGGAAGGCACGAAAAGGAAATCTAGTCCAACCCCTTGCCATGGACAAATACATAAATAGAGAACTCCTGATAAATTACCCTCCCAGTTCCCATTTAAAGATTTCCAGTGAAAGAGATCTCTAAGCAGCTCATTTCACCGTCAAACAGCCCTTACTGTCAGAAGACTATGTATAATCTTTTTTTCTTGCAATTTGAATCCACTGGTTCATATCCTAGTCTCTAAAGCAGTAGAAATGTTCTATGTGACATTCCTTCAAATATTTAAAGATAGCTCATGTCACCTCTCAATCTTCCTTATAAGCTGAACATATCCAGCTTCCTCAGCCATTTCTCGCAGATTTTGTTTCCTCCTTGGTCAGCTTCCTCTGGATATATTCCTGGTTGTCAACATCCTTCTTTAAGTGTATTGCCCAAAACTGAACACATTAATATTGGTGGGGTTTCACTACTTTAGAAAGAGGCATTGTTGCACCCCTAGGTATGTAGGCACCTCAAAACCACACTGGAGATCCAGAATATAAGTAAGCAGGTTGTTTATTGAAGGTTATATGCAAGCAAAAGCAAAATAAAGTTCAGAGTCAGTAAAATAGGTTTAAATCCACCAGAACAAGGTTCTTGAAGTTCATGAAGCAAGAGTCTATAAAAACTACTCAAAGAGCATAGTCCAAAACTGGATATCAAAGTAAGTCTCAAGAGATATCAAGAATAGTCCAAACAGGATTATTTCAAAGGCATGAATCAAAGATAATCACAGGAAAACAAGACTGGAGTGCAAGATTAACTCCAAGATAGTCCAAGGTATAAAGTCAATGATTAAACAGAAGGCAAGGGTCTTGACTGGAATAAAAACCAAACAGCAAAGTCACTGGAATATCCAACTGGATTATAAGGCAAGGCTGGAACTTGAAGCAGGATCCACGGCTGCAGGAATACACAAGAACACAAAGCAAAGATCCCTCTTTCTTGAATAAGCAATGTTACCACCTCTGGCTGTGGCAGAGAAAGCAAGCCATTTTAAGGAAAACCCGAGGTCTTTCTCTCATGAGAAAACTACCCATTAGACTGCTTCAAAAGCAACCGTCTGCTTCTCCGCAAACATTCTCGTTCCCTCTTCTGATGAGTTATCGCTACCTTCCTGTCAAAATCATTATCCTCCTCTAAACCAGAATGCCCATCTGACGCCTGGAGATCTGACTTTGACTGCTGGGAGGAATACTGCTGGGAGGAATGTGGTTCACAATGCCTGCTGGCAACCATTCTGTTTCTGGTCCCAGAATCCACTGGGACAAACTCTGGCTGCATCTCAGGCCCAAACCCAGAGTCCTCTGGCTAGGCAGGTGCAGGGACAATCAATGGCTGAATGGGCCCAATCTCAGGCTCGCCTACAACAGGCATTTATAATTCTCAGCCAGGATGCTTCACAGACTAAGCTAATTTCAAACCCCAGAATTCCACAAGGTGGAACCATGGCATTTAAAGTAGGACAATAGTACTATAACAGTGTAGTGCGAATGGGCTCCAAAGAAAAATACAGAACTGCCATTACTCTTCAGGATCTGGATTAAAGACAAATCTTCACACAAGTTAAGTTCTGTTCATCTGTTTGGTACATGTGGATACTGAATGCTCTCTGTGTTGAGTCCAACCTATTATCTTGAGAATTCTGTTCTCATTGTGGCCAACCAAATGCCTATGGGAAACTTCCAAGTATATGATATAAGCACAATGTCATATTTTCATCCACCTTTTCAATGGTTGGTATGAGAAACATGTTGTTTCTAATACACAAACACACAGGGATCATCTATATAGTCACTTAAGTTCAGGGCCAGTCTCAAACACAGCTGCTTTGGACCGGCCTTGGATTAAACAGACCTGTTGAATCTCAATTTATAGCAATGGCAAGAATGGAGTCCATATTTCAAAGTGCTAGCTATGACCTTTAAAGCCCTAGACCAGTGATTCCCAAAGTGAGCGCTACTGCCCCCCGGTGGGCACTGCAGAGATCCAGGGGGGCGGTGATGGCCGCAGGTGCTTTTGAGGGCGATGAATAACTGTATTACCATTCTATTATGAGTTCAAATTTACACCTTTCTTTACTATATTTTATGAAAAAGGTAGAAACATTATTACATATATCTTTCTGTTTAATTGCTATTAAAAAATTTTAAAAAATTAATTTCCAGGGGGCGCTGAGTAATATTTTTTCTGGAAAGGGGGCGGAAGGCCAAATAAGTTTGGGAACCACTGCCCTAGACGGTTCAGGTCCAGGCTATTTGGGTTACCATGATCCCTTTTACAAACCTGCTGTGATGAACCATGGGCCTTGTAGTCCTGCTCAGGACATTGTAATTCCTGAGGAAGATGAAAACTTGGGTTTTTTACCTTCCCAGTCTGAACTGGATTCCTCTCAGCCAGATCTTTCCCAGGCAGATCTGGAAACCTTGCACCTGCAAGAAAGTTGTGCCCCAGAAGTATGTCAAACAACCCCAGAGCCTACTTCTCCCGTGTTCTTGCGCCGGGAGTTTTGTAAACAACAGAGAAGTTTGGATTCAGCTTCGCGCAGGAGTGCGAGGATAGCAGCTAAGAATGTTGCCAATTAACATTGGTTCTCGTGAGAATCTTTAAGGAGTTTAACATCTGGTCTCAGAGTTTAGCTTTCGTTTCTGTTTCCCAGAGAATCGCTTTGGTGAGAAAGTTGGACTCTATATAGGTGTTTTGCCCGCGTAGCAACTTCGCGGAGTCAATTCGTCAGCCTACGGAGCGAGTTGTGTCTGGACAGCGCGCTCCGATTCAAGCCTCGCTTCAGCTCAAGCCTTGCCTTGCTATCCAGCCTTCGCCTTGCTTCCCAGCCTTGTTTACCTACGGACTTTGCCTTGTTTCCCAGGACTAATCCTTGCCTTGTTTCACGGATTTTACCAAGTTATTCCACGGACCTTGTTCTTGTTCTTAGTTACCTTGTTCCACGTTCCAGCCTTGTTTCAAGTATCAAGTTATTTCCTAGCCACGCTCAAGTTTTATGGACTAAAGGACCTTGTCATCTCCCCTCACTTTGCTTGGCAAAGTGAGTGTTTCGGTTATTGGATTACAACTTTGGACCTTAATATTTCTTATTGGACATTGCTTTTTTGGACTAATTCTGACCTTTCCTGAAGGGTCTAATTCTGGACTATTTTCTACACTTGTTTTTATTAACTTTATATATTCCTTCAATAAAGATATTAGTTAGATTCTGGCCTCTGTGTATGGTTATTGGTGCCTCTGCTGCCTGGGTCGTGACAGTTTGACTCCGCCACCCATAAGCACCAACTAACCGAGGCCAGGATGTCTACCGGAGCCGCGCCGGCTGGACAGCCGCTCAGCTACACCATCAGCAAGGACGAAGTGGACCGCATCCGTGACAGACTCAACGCGCAGGATGGAGAAATAAAAGGGTTGAGGGAGCGCGGAGTTCGCCTCCCGGCCATGGCGTTGCCTACCAAGTTTTCTGGAGAAGCTGCTAAGGTTCATGTTTTCCGCCGCCAATGTCAAGCTTATCTAGAGGCCCGTGATGCCGAGTTTCCCCAAGAAGACATCAAGGTGGCGTGGGTCTACAGTCTTCTAGACGGACCAGCGGCTAGCTGGGCGACGGCCCTGTTTGATCAAGCCTCCCCCCACCTAAGTTCAGCACAACGCTTCTTGGATCACCTTAAGGAGACCTGGGGAATCGAGGACAATTTGGAGGCAGCCGGTCACAAACTCCGGCGCCTCCTTCAAGGAGACAGACCCATGTCTCAGTACATAGCCGAGTTCCGCGTGCTGGCCCACAACACCGGCTGGAACGATGTAGCCCTCAGAGGACAATTTCGGGAGGGTCTCAACATTGAAATGCTGGAAGAAATCTCCAAGGTGGATCCTCCCCAGACCCTCGAGGCACTCATTGATCAATGTTTACGGGCTGAAGTCATGATTGCCAACAGGAAACAATGGGTTCGAGGCCAGGGCGGTAGAGCCGGGGCAAAACCCCCCGCTCCCGCCAGTGTTCAGCCACGTCCGGTGTGGAGACCCCCACCGCCAACCCCATACCCTAGAGGAGGCGAGGAGGTGCCGATGCAGTTGGGCAATGTGCGTCCCAGACTAGATGCCGCCGAGAAGGCCCGTCGTCAACGCTTGAACCTCTGCTGGTACTGCGGGAACGGGGGCCACTTCGCCAGAGAGTGCCCAGCCAAAGGGAAGCCTGCCGCCCGTCTTGCGGCGGCGTCCTCCACGGAGTCGAAGGCGTCTGAGCCGACTGGCACACAGCCGGCGGGGGAAGCCAACGACCGGGTGTAGAGAGGCTCGCCAACCCGGTCAAAAAATCCATCCAAGAGCCGCCAACCGGGGTCCTGTTCCTTCTCGTGGTCACATTATGGTCAGCAAAAAGGGGACCCGTCATGATCCACGCCATGATAGACTCTGGAGCTACCAACAATTTCATCGATAGAGAGTATGCCGACTCTCTGGGATTACAATATCATGATTTCAAGAATGCCCGTGTGGTGCAAGCCATAGACGGCCGTCCCCTCAAGACGGGCCCCGTAAGCCAGTGGTCGGAACCCACCAGGATGTGGATAAGGGAACATATGGAAGAGATTTCCTTCTTTGTTACCGAGGTTCCCCATTTCCCTGTGATTTTGGGAATTCCATGGCTGACACTCCACGACCCTAACATCTCCTGGTCCAACAGAGAACTGCAGTTTGCTTCACCGTACTGCCAAAACCATTGCCTCGTAGCCAAGGTATGCCATGCCACAGACTCCGAGCCCATCATCACCTTGCCAAAGAAGTACTCCGAGTATTGGGATGTATTCAATGAGAAAGAAGCCGAAAAATTACCCCCTCATAGACCTTATGACTGTGCCATTGACCTGGTGGAGGGGGCCCCGATCCCGCGAGGGCATCTCTACTCCCTGACTGAACCAGAGCAAGAAGCTCTCAGGGAATTCTTAGAGACAAACCTTCGCAAGGGGTTCATCAGACCCTCTCAATCCCCAGCCGCCTCCCCAGTGATGTTTGTGAAGAAGAAGTCAGGGGAATTACGCTTGGTGGTGGACTACAGAGCATTGAACAATATCACCAAGCGGAACAGCTATCCCCTGCCCTTAATCTCGGATCTACTGGACCGACTTCGAGGAGCCAAGGTCTACACCAAGCTGGATCTTCGGGGGGCTTATAATCTAGTTCGCATCAGAGAAGGGGACGAGTGGAAGACCGCCTTCCAGACTAAATTCGGATTATTCGAGTCCCGAGTTATGAATTTCGGTTTATGCGGAGCTCCCGCAACGTTCCAGCATTTTGTCAACGATATTTTTCAGGACTATCTAGACAGATTCTTGATAATCTACTTGGACGATTTTTTGGTGTTTTCCAGATCACAATCAGAACATGAGAACCACGTCAAAATGGTGTTGCAACGACTGCGGGATCATGGACTTTATGCCAAGCTAGAAAAATGCGCTTTTGATCTACAAGAGGTAGATTTCCTTGGCTACCGCATCTCGCCTCTAGGGCTTTCCATGGATCCAGCCAAAGTTTCAGCAGTATTGGAATGGCGGGCGCCAACTAACAAGAAGGAGGTGCAGCGTTTCTTGGGGTTCGCGAACTACTACCGCAAGTTCATTCCAGATTTTGCCCGCTGGTCCGACCCCATCACTAGCTGCATCCGTGGAAAGCAGCCTTTCCGCTGGACTGATCAAGCAGAGAAAGGGTTCCAGCAACTGAAGAAACTATTCACCTCCCAGCCAATTCTACAGCACCCAAATCCTGGAACCCCTTTTGTGGTGCAAGCGGACGCCTCTGATGTGGCAATTGGGGCTGTACTCTTACAACCGGTGGGAGATCACCTCCACCCCTGTGCCTTTTATTCTCGTCAACTAACCACACCAGAGAGGAATTACACCATTTGGGAAAAAGAACTACTGGCCATAAAGGCAGCCTTTGAAACTTGGAGACATTGGCTAGAAGGGGCCAAATTCCCCATTGAAGTCCACACTGATCATCGTAATCTAGAACATCTAAGAACTGCCCGCAAACTAAATCAGAGGCAGCAACGTTGGGCTTTATTCTTTGAACGTTTCAACTTCCAGATTCATTATGTGACCCCAGCTCAAACCAAGCAAGCAGACGCCCTGTCACGTAAACCGGAATACGCTGCAGGACGCAAGGAGACCTTTGAATCCCAACTGCTACAACCTGAGAACTTTGCCACGCTCACAGTGGGGAACACCAAATCCAGTCCCATTGGTTCAACTTCCCCTACTCCAGGACCCATCTGTGCTCAAGAAATCAGGGCTAGTCAGCAGGCAGATGCCTGGGCGCAGGACCAACTTCGCCAAGGTCTGCATTTTCCCTTTTCGCTTAAAGATGGGCTGCTCTGCTATAGAAATCATGTTTATATCCCACCCGGACCGGGCAGGGAAAAAGCGCTTCGTCTGTGTCATGACTGCAAACCAGCAGGACACTTCGGACTATTTAAAACCATGCATTTGATCCTAAGAGATTTTTGGTGGCCCAAGATCCGCAAGGATGTGGAAAAATATGTCAACACCTGCCCAGTATGCCAGCGCTCCAAGATACGAAGGGAGAAGCCCTCAGGGCTTTTGCACCCCCTTCCTACCCCATCTCGCCCATGGGAAATAATTTCCGCGGATTTCATCACTGACCTACCACCTTCCTGTGGATTCACCACGATCTTAGTGGTGGTGGACCTATTCACCAAGTTAGCCCATTTCATTCCCTGCGAAGGCCTCCCCACGGCCAAAGAAACTGCGGATCTATTTCTTCAGCATGTTTTCAGACTACATGGATTGCCCAAGAGTTTAGTCACAGACCGTGGATCTCAATTCACCTCTCGTTTTTGGAAGGCACTACAAAAACTATTGGGCATAGACTCTCGCTTATCTTCAGCTCATCATCCCCAAACAGATGGGCAAACGGAACGCACCAATGCCACTTTGGAGCAGTATCTTCGCTGTTATGTAAACTACCAACAGGACAATTGGGCTTCTCTGTTACCACTGTCTGAGTTTGCCTACAATAATGGAGTTCAAGCTTCTACAAAAGAAACGCCGTTCTTTGCAAACTACGGTTTCCATCCACGTTTCTTTCCCCCTGTCATTGAAACTTCAGAAGTTCCCGCAGCAGAGGATTGGCTGCAGGAACTCACAGCGGTGCAACAACTTTTACTCCAGCAACTGGACCAAGCCAAGGAGGACTATAAACGCCACGCTGACAAACACCGCCAGCCGGGCCCCGAAATCAAGGTAGGAGATCGGGTTTTCCTGTCCACTCGCTTTCTGCCCTCCCACCGCCCATGCCGGAAGTTAGATGCCCGCTTCATTGGCCCCTATCCAGTGGTGGCGCAATTAAACCCCGTGACTTTCAAACTCCAACTTCCGCGTTCAATGCGCATTCACCCAGTGTTTCACCGTTCCCTGCTCCTTCCGGCGGATGGTGTGCGTCCTGATACAGACCAACCGGCCCCCCCTCCTGTTTTGATGAATGGGGAGGAGGAGTTCGAGGTTGAGGACATTTTGGATTCTCGCTTTCATCGCCGCCGCCTACAATATCTCATTGACTGGGTGGGTTTTGGGCCTGAGGAACGCTCTTGGGAAGACGCCTCCACAGTCCATGCTCCTGATCTAACCCGTCGCTTCCATCTGACCTATCCCACCAAACCGCGACCTCGCGCCTCGGGGAGAGGACCCCAGTTTGGGAGGGGCCCTGAGGAGGGGGATAGTGTGATGAACCATGGGCCTTGTAGTCCTGCTCAGGACATTGTAATTCCTGAGGAAGATGAAAACTTGGGTTTTTTACCTTCCCAGTCTGAACTGGATTCCTCTCAGCCAGATCTTTCCCAGGCAGATCTGGAAACCTTGCACCTGCAAGAAAGTTGTGCCCCAGAAGTATGTCAAACAACCCCAGAGCCTACTTCTCCCGTGTTCTTGCGCCGGGAGTTTTGTAAACAACAGAGAAGTTTGGATTCAGCTTCGCGCAGGAGTGCGAGGATAGCAGCTAAGAATGTTGCCAATTAACATTGGTTCTCGTGAGAATCTTTAAGGAGTTTAACATCTGGTCTCAGAGTTTAGCTTTCGTTTCTGTTTCCCAGAGAATCGCTTTGGTGAGAAAGTTGGACTCTATATAGGTGTTTTGCCCGCGTAGCAACTTCGCGGAGTCAATTCGTCAGCCTACGGAGCGAGTTGTGTCTGGACAGCGCGCTCCGATTCAAGCCTCGCTTCAGCTCAAGCCTTGCCTTGCTATCCAGCCTTCGCCTTGCTTCCCAGCCTTGTTTACCTACGGACTTTGCCTTGTTTCCCAGGACTAATCCTTGCCTTGTTTCACGGATTTTACCAAGTTATTCCACGGACCTTGTTCTTGTTCTTAGTTACCTTGTTCCACGTTCCAGCCTTGTTTCAAGTATCAAGTTATTTCCTAGCCACGCTCAAGTTTTATGGACTAAAGGACCTTGTCATCTCCCCTCACTTTGCTTGGCAAAGTGAGTGTTTCGGTTATTGGATTACAACTTTGGACCTTAATATTTCTTATTGGACATTGCTTTTTTGGACTAATTCTGACCTTTCCTGAAGGGTCTAATTCTGGACTATTTTCTACACTTGTTTTTATTAACTTTATATATTCCTTCAATAAAGATATTAGTTAGATTCTGGCCTCTGTGTATGGTTATTGGTGCCTCTGCTGCCTGGGTCGTGACACCTGCCCGGGCCCTGAGATCTTCAGGAGCGGCCCTTCTCTTGGTCCCACCTCCATCTCCAACTTCTTGGTGGCTGCCCCTTGACTCTGGAACTCCCTTCTTCCCAGGGAAGCCAGAGTGGTCTCACCTCTGCTGTCCTTCAGGTGGCAGGTTCAAACTTATTTATTTAGGCCGGATTTTAAAGAAGAAGGTTTTTAAGATCAATTCAGTAGGTGGTGTGGTTTTTAACTTTGAATATGTTTTAATGGTTTTTAAATAGGAGTGTTTTAATACTGTTTATATCTGTTCCTATTTTAATGTTTGAATATTGGGTTATTTTAAATTGTATGCTAATGCTTTTATGTTAAGCCACTTTGAGTCTCCTTCCAGAGAGATAAAGTGGGGTATAAATAAATATAATATCACGTGGACATCCAGAAGTGATTTCTGGCCTAATTCGAGGCTTCTGGCCAATGTGTACATGCAGACAGAGTGATAGAGACAGACAGACATATGAAGGTAACATCTAACTGTTGTCATTAGTAGCACTTGTCCTTGTCTGGTGTTCTTGCATTCTGATCCTCCTTGGCTGGAAGGAACTAGGTCAGGTTTTCTGAAGTAGTAAACCTCATGACAGTATCTACCAACAGATAATTTTACGAAATTATCTTTCTAACTTTGTAAGGAGTTTCAGCTTCACATAGATCAACCTTGCTTTCCATTATTGTGTTTGGGTATGAAGCATGTACAAAATAAAACAGAAATAAAATATTAACTATTTCAACTAAACCTAAATTCCGAGTAACTGTATCTATGTGCTTCACCCGATGAAGAGAAAGCCAGCTCCTGCAGGTATGAAGATAAAATTGTTATTTACCCCTGGGACTTCAATATGCCCATTAACTGTGCAAATATTGCTAAACTGAAGGGTCTTTTGAAGCAGTGGAAGGTAAACTTCAGAAAATAAAACATGGGTATGTATTGATCTACAGTGAAGAATACAGTAGTGAATTTCATAAGCTCTACTATACATCTGGCATTAATCAGATTTCTGCTGTAGAAAATGTACATAAAGATCTAAGGAAAGAAGAAAAACAACTGAAAGGAGAATGTCAACACTGATGTCTTATGCCTAATCCCCTCCCTTTCCCCCCTTTCCCTTAACATATTGCTGTTCAGAGAATCTAAGTTCACTCATGGAAGGGAAATAAAATTTCCCATTTTTCTTCATCCATCCACTTTCAAAGAAAGAAGGTATATCCAAGGAAGCTTGCTTATTTTAAAGTACAGGCTGTCCCCAAGTTACAAACAAGATAAGGTTCTGTAGCTTTGTTCTGAAGTCGAATTTGCATGTTAGTCAGAACAGGTTCATTTTTATGTGTAGCTCCAGCCAAATGTGTGTGTCTGTGTGTGTGTGTGTGTATGCATATATGTATGTGTCTGTCTGTCTGTCTGTCTGTCTGTCTATCGAGAGAGAGAGAGAGAGAGAGAGAGAGAGAGAGAGAGAGAGAATGAGCTTATAGCATAGGGAAGGCGTAAGAGTCCCCTGTGGTGTTTGTTTTGCTGCCTGTGCCCGTTCAGAAGATTTCACCTCACTTTCTGTCCCTGTGCTAATTGGATTTTTAAAAAATTGGCTTGTTGTGGTACTTCAGTGAAAACACCTTTTCCCCATGATAACTCTTCCAGAAGTGAACTATATGTAGGGGTAGATTTAACTCAATTCCTGTTGTCTCACCCCCTTTCTTAATTATGAGTTGTTTGGAAGTCAGATGTTTGCCACTTCTCATACACATGAACTCTAATACATACCAAGATTGCCCAACCGAAAATACTTTTGGAAGTCATGCTTAACTGTGACAAAGCAGCAAGAATAAAATTATTAATGGACGTATGGCAGATGTTCCAATACTATTTTGATTATGATGATGATGATGATGATATGATGATAATAAACGTTATTTATATCCCGCTCCCTCTCCAAACAGGAATCGGGATGGCTTAATCTAATAATAGATTGTGTTCATTTGTTACTGGAGAGATATTGCCCACTGTTTACATATTGTCCACTACGTACATTCACTCTCCTATGAAAATCCCAAATAGGCTTCCTCAGAAAAACTAACTGTCTTCAAGAGAATTTTAAAAAATTCCCATTGCCACTTGAGAAAGCTAGAAATGTGTGGTTTAACTTGCTGCACATGGCATTGGTTTCCAGCCGAATAAAGCTAAAATATAAAGTAGGTAATAATGAGCAAGGAGGTAACAATTTAGTAATAAGATTGTGTTGTTACCACAGTTTATTCTGCAGAGCTTGTCTGTGTAAAAGCATATTTGCATAGGAATTCACCAAACAGAAGCAATGTCAGACAACCCTTCTACATAGGGAATGTGAGGCAGCCCTCTAGTATTTAGGGGAACTAATTTATACTATTTTTGAAAGGGAAGCAAAAAAAAAAAGATATGAAAAAAACAAGTGAGGGCTATTTTAATATACCCCAGGAATAAAATAGCTTTCTAGGGGATTCATCTCTTGTTTGGAACCTGTTCCTGTTTTTCCCCCAACCAATATTTCAAATAGGTTTTCCTAACCAGTCAAAGTTGTGTGCTCCCTTCAGGTTACATCTTTCTTTGGTGATTTTTTTCATTTCAGGAGCAACCTGAGTTGCTTCTGGTGTGAGAGAATTGGCCATCTGCAAGGATGTTGCCCAGGGGACGCCCGGATGTTTTGATGTTTTTACCATCCTTGTGGGAGGCTTCTCTCATATCCCCGCATGGAGCTGGAGCTGATAGAGGGAGCTCATCTGCGCTCTCCTTGGGTGGGATTCGAACCTGGCAGCCTTCAGGTCAGCAACCCAACCTTCAAGTCGCAAGGCTTTAACCCACTACGCCATTGGGAGCTCCCCTTGGGTGATATCCCGTGTCCTTAACTGGGTTTCTTTTCAGCTCAGACGAGATGTCTTCATAGAATTTTATAAAAATCAAGATCCTGGCTTTTAAAGATCCAAAGCTAAAGCTAGTTAGAAGCTAGTTATTGTTCTTGACTCTGGGTATGAAAGGGTAGGAGGAAGAAGAAACTTGATACCACCACAGGGGGAAAGAAGTCCGATATAGCAACTATGACATCATTGGTAGATTTCTTGTGGATTTTTGATATTTTTAGATATTTCTTACTTAATTACACGTGGGGGAAATTCTAAAGAAAGAAATAACCTGGGACCCCAAGAATACAAATATTATTGACACTCATTTAGTTGCCTAAGTATAACAAGCATAGCTCAGATACATTTTTCAAATATGCTTGCCTAAAATGCAAATGGCAATCGGGTAAACATTTTTTTAAGAATGCAAAAATGGAAGCAACAAAGGAAAACACTAAAAAGGCATATTATGTTCACGTTTTCATCCTGCCTTTGAACATCTGTTGTTCACTACTGTCAAGTCAATTTCAACTTATGGTGACCTCATGAATGAGAAATCTCCAAGTCATTGTGTCTCCAACAGCCTTGCTTCAGTTTTGTACATTCAGGGCTGTGACTTCCTTGAATGAGTCTATCTATCTGGATTGTGAAATTCATCTTTTCCTGCTGCCTTCTACCTGTCCACTATTGCCTTTTCTAATGAGTCATATCTTCAGTTACATTCAAGCATGACAGTCAGGAACTGTTTAAAGGCAAACATGTGGATTATGAACAGACACCAATCCCAAGAGCCAAGTAAAGCAGAGCTCTAAAATAAAGATGGCAAATGGAATACAATGAATCATTGGGGGGGGGGGGGATAGACAAATTTATTATTATTTATTTATTACATCACTTCTACCCCGCCCTTCTCTCCCATCAGGGGACTCAGGGCGGCTTAAATATAGAGTTCTTGAGTAAAACAGGTACTAGAAGCTGAAAATGCAAGATTCCAATCAGTTGAGTCAATGATGTTTTGATTACAGATGAGGAACCAGTGACATTGCCATGCAAGACGTACCATCTTGCATGGAGGGGAAGCCATCAACAGCCAAAAAAAAAAAAAAACCCTTAACAAACTCAAATCAATCAACTAGTTTATATACTGCAACAAAGCAAACAGAAGGAAAGAAGCCAAACAATACCAAAACACCATTTATGTCTACGGAAAGTTGACAGCCTCACTCTCACACCATGACTATAACTTCCAAACCAGGAACAGAATATTTGTTTATTTCTTTTAATGAATTAATCCACTATTCAATCAAATATTACAATTCAACTGCACCACATTTAATGATGATTAATGCAAGACAGTTCCTACTTAACCAAGGCATGCAAACAAGCTTCAATATTCAGAAACAACGGACCCCTTACTTGTCATTACCAGGATTAAAATTGATCTTAACCACTGCAAGTGACAAATGTGAATATGGAATTGTATGGCTTGGCCCCAGGTTCTTAACTATAATATGGCCCTGAAATACCTGTGAATTTCTAGAAATTCAGATGCAAAACATAACTAAAAAATTAACATTGGAGTTTTTATCAACAACCTGCACTAGAATCAATGTCATGATATAAGAAATGTCTTAGTGAGATATTCAGTAATGTGGATCCAATGTGAGATGATCTGATACTGATCCTGGCCTTATTACACACTTTTTCTACAGAGCTGGCTTTTCCTTTTATTAAGGACAGTGGATATAAATTAAACAAAGACAATGAAAATGCTAGAAAAGGTGTAGGACTAAGAAAAATACAATTTTCAGAAAGAAACTCAAAACTTTGCACTAACTAAAGACTAAGGACATGTCAATGTATGCTATTTACTATATTCATGTGGACATGTTTTCATTGATATAAAAGCACCTCAAAATCATTCATCTTTATCTTTTATACCTTTATTCTTGACAAGAATTTGAAATACCAGTCAGGATCATTTAGTGTTTCCTAAGACCTTCCTTTTAAAAGTTTTTGATGTTTACCCTGTGAGACATATTTTCTTTCCTATGCTCCCATTTTGGGGAATATATGCAAGCATGCTAGAATTGATTACTTTTACAAAAATTACTAAAAAGCAAAATATTCGCATATTGTTGGCAAAGAGCATAGGTTTCTGCAGCGCCTTCTGTCCAAAGCTTTTTAGGAGATGGAGATATATGTAATGCGAAAGAGACAACTTAAAGCCTACAGATCAAGTAAAATGATGTCACCTCTAAATACGCCAGCAACACTACATAAAAGTTAGTTAGGAGGTGAGCAACTCATTCAAACAGAAGGGTAAAGGAAAAAATAAGAGAATTCAAGTGTATTACTTAACCTGGAATTTGGCGAGCATATAAGATCTAACACCATCCCATGTTTAATTACCAGACATGGAGGAAGTAGCAGACATAGGTTTGAATTGTGTCATATGGCACTACAAGATTTTCAGTCATCAACTGGCTTGTTGGTTCAACTAGTGATGTAGAAAAAAGAGAAATTCTGAGAAGTGGTCTAATAAAAAGGAAAGCAAACATATCCATATGCTCCCGCCTTCCTTATTTATTAGGAAGAACTTCAATGTTCTACTTTCGACCTTCATAAATCACTCTCCCATATGAGGTCTTACTTCCCTCTGTAAAGAGGGTCCCTCTGTAAAGAGTCCCTCTGTAAAGAGTCTAAAAGTTGAGCATGTAGCTCAGAATGTAGAGCACAAAATGATGCTGAGGGCTGAGAGATCTACCCCTTAACTACAAGTAAACATTTAGATTTTTAGAAAATTCTGCTCCCAGTATCCCTTGCCATCAACAGAGGAGAAATTATGCCCAAATTATGCCTCATGGCACTCAGCCTGCCATTTCATGCACTGCTATTGCTGAGAGATATATATTTTAAGTGTTGATAATAGATTCTAGCTTGATTCCGGTTTTGTAGCTATTTGTCTTGCCCAAAGAACCACAATCATCCTCTTGGCTGTTAAAATCAATAGCTTTGCAGATAAATGAATACAACTTGGCAAGTGAAGAACCTTTGCTGTGCAAAGTGGAGGGTGTGGAGCTTGCAAAATAATGTGATAACAGTTATGTTTACAACCACGTCCTTGCCTTTATATGTGTAATGTTGAAAAAAGATGAAAAAAGATAGCCTATTATTTAGAATCAGAGTCATAGAGTGGGAAGAGACCACAAAGGGCATCCAGTCCAATCCCATGACACACAAAAGGACACTCAAAAAATGAAGTGCATGTAGGATGTCCACATGTGTAGGTGTGGGTTTGCGCACACACAAGACATCTCTATAAAACTACAGGCAGACCCTAAGTTATGAACAAGATAGGTTCTATAGGTTTGCTCTTAAGTTTTTTTTAAAGTGTAATTCCAGCCAAGCACATAACTCCAGCCAAACGCGCGCACGCGCACGCGCACGCGCACACACACACACACACTGGATAGCATAGGGAAGGGTTAACAGTACAACCAGTGTTTGTTTTTCTGTCTGTGCCCATTCAGAAGATTTCACCCCACTTTCTGTCCATGTGATAATTGGGTTTTGAAAACATTGGCTTGTTGTGGCAACCAGGATTGGTGAGAAAGCTTAAGTGGAGACACCTTTTTCCCATGATAACTCTTTCAGGAGTGAATTTCCTTTCCTAAGGGTAGATTTCTCTCACTTCCTGTTATCTCTCCTCCATTTTTAACTATGAATAGTTTGTAAGTTGGATGTTTGTAACTTAGGGATGGCCTATAACTTTCCAGACAAATGAATCCCAAACCACCCATTTTGGGATTCCCTTCACCTTCCAAAAACATCTGGCAAGTCTCATTATTATGAACAGAATACTGGAAGAGACAGACAAGTGAGGAATGGCTAAGAATTCCAGAAATACAGAAAGCCTCAGATATGGCCTTTGTCCTCTCTGCAATAAACCTCTGTCCAGCTTTCCAAAAGTGAGTTTTACTGTGTGTGATTTATTATGTAATTACAGCAAGGAGATATTAGAGCTCATTAATTATCTCACACAGTATAAAACTTTTAAATTAAGTTATTGGCCATACAAATGTCACAATGGATGCCATTTACTCACTTTAATATATTATGATATATTGCAAATGCTGCTGGAAAAGAGAGGATTTTTTCCAGTAAGCTTTAGAAGCAAAACATGCAGGCTGCACTTTGCATTTGGGTAGTTTCTCTGTAGTCATTCTACATCCATCTAAACTTGCCTGATACAATTGGATGGTATGCACTGCCATTCCCCTCCCTCCCACCCACCCTTCCTTCGTCTCCCGTTATCTCCTTCCAAAACATCAGCAACTGCCTTCACAATACGTTTAAGAGCACAAGTTAATAAAACTATTAAAAATCCATTTAAATAATTTTAAAGAGCTATATGCTCTCAGAATGGCTATCACAAAAAATAATTTTAAAGACTAAATGTTCCCAAAATGTCAGACAGTTATTCATAGTAGAGGTACAAAGTAGCCCCAAGGTTCCCCTGGACAGGCTATGTCCAGAGTGGGCAACTCTGGGAGATCCAAAGGTCAATTTTTAGACTCCAGAATCCAATTTCTGAATCAGGCCCATTTAAAAAAAGAAACACCTTTTAAATACATTCCTAAGTGATCTAACTATTAATTTCTTCAAATAAAATTAGAGGCTTTCCAAATCATTGGGGCTGCCACTTCAAAATATACAAATCTACTTCTCAATATATGGGGACATGGTTATTTTTATTTTGTGGATGGAGATATTGGGATCCTCAGCAAACCACCATGGGTCACATGGATTCCCCAGGCTTCACCTTACTGCTGCTGTTGCTGATTTTGTTGTGTCCCTTCAAGTGATTTCTAGCTTACTGAGATCCTAAGGTGACCCTGTATTGGGATTTCATTGCCAAGATTTGATCAGAAGAGGTTTGCCTTTGCCTTCCCCTAAGGTGAGAGAGCTTGACTTGCCCAATATCACTCTTTGCATTTCGAACACTATTTTCGAGCAGACCAATGCTCAAACCACAACACCATGCTGGCTCCACTTGCTCACTAGTGGGCAAAATCCAAAGTTAGTTGCACTTAGTATACAGCAGGCATGGGCAAACTTCAGCCCTCGACATTTTTTGGACTTCAACTTCCACAGCTCCTAACAGCTGGTAAGCTGGCTGAGATTTCTGGGAGTTGAAGGTCAAAACACCTGGAGGGTCGAAGTGTGCCCATTCCTGGTATACAGCCATTAATATCAATAGAAATTGTAAATGACATTAAATCATCCTTACTCATTTTAAGTCGGAGGTAAATAGCATTCAGCCCTTTGCTCTACACACACAACATATTCTTACATGTGCTCCAGATGTTTTACACTACAATGCCTATCCACCACAGTTAGCATGATCAATGAAGATTAGACTTTGAGTTCAAAATATCTGGAGGGTGTAGAATTCCTACTCTGCTAATATTCTAAAGCAGTGGTCTGTGAGCACCATATTCAAAGTGGTGGCACCACCACTCCATCTCCAGATTGCTTGAGATGCACTACTCTAACGGGGAGAATAATTAAGAGCTTAACCCAACATGAGCAACATTTAAATAAAATATAGCTAAATTAGAAAGAGCAAAATAGAGCATTTATAAAAAACCGAGTGACTTTTGTGAGAGCAACTCCTGGGTATATTATTACCTAAAGCATATGCACCAAAGTCTCTTGAGCATATAGGACAGGCAAGTGCTTAGACTGATGAAGTGGAGGCGCATGCCCAAAATGTTCCAGAGGTCAGGTAGCAATAGCAATGCCCATGACTTTGGGGCTAAGGTGACCATTAAGTTTTCTACTGGTCAGTTCAGACTGGTATAGAAAGGCCTATTATTGGTGACATACTGTAATTTCTTTTTGTTTCAAATGGCCTGTCAAAACAGTTACTGTGACTGAGTATACCTCATTAATATCTATGTACTATACCATTAAAAGCTTTGTATCTCAGCAAGGGCACACAGCACTTTATAAAGTTTGTATTATAAACCAATATCTTAAAATGATGGAAGATCTAAAAGTAAATGGCTTACAGCCCATTTCAACTAATTTAAATTTAGCTGCATCCCAGCCTAGTCAGTGCATTTGAATCTGTAAGTAAATAAAGCTGTTATTACAATCTGAATAAATTCTGATCATACGAGAAAATAAAAGCAAATGTACACACTACTGCTTTCTGTGAAGGACTGTAAGGACTATACTGTAAAATGTATAATCACCAAATCAAAACATAGTTTAAAACACATGATTATTTGAGTCCTCTCAGTCAAACAAGTATACTCTTAAGTATTTATCTTTCATCAGTTCCCAAATCAGCTCTTAATTTATAGAAGCATAACTGATTTTGTACCCTTCAGCACAAAATCACATATTTATTTTGTTAAACTACCGCACCGTGAACATTCATAGATGCACACACTTGATAGCAAAGTGCTACAGTAGCTAAAGTATTTCTTCAGGCCTTAAACATATCACATTAACAAGTAACATTAAAGCCATGTCATGGAATTCTCAATTCCCAGTGCCTAAAATATGAATATCATTGCACTGCAAAAAAACATTTATATAATTTTTGGAAACTTTAAGTGCCCACTTTGCCTAATTCTTTGTTAGAAGTTTCTAAAAGGTTTTGTCACTGAGAACCACATCCATGATTGCCTTACTTTTTAAGTATGGATAAATCTAGTTCTAGGTAGAGGAGTTATACTGGAGACAATCCACTTACTCTGCCACTTTTGCCACAGGCTGGAAGAAGTTTTTGCCAGTCTTACCTCAAAATTCCAAGAACCAAGTCTAGACCCTTCTGCATGCAAAGAGTATCTGATTTGGTGCTGTTTTCTGTTATAGCTATAATACTTGTAGCAGTAAACTTTCACACCAGTAAATAAGAATCTTTCATTTTAATGTAAAAGCTGACGGCTACATTTTGTTCAGTGGTCCCAGAAATTTGTACTCACTCAGCACTTCATAAGACTTCACTGCAAGATGACTTATGATACGAAATCAATTTGGGGCAGGGAGACGACAATCCATGACTCCACACCCAGGATGTCACAGAAAGGTTTTGAGCCAGCATTTAGCAAGTGTGCTATTGGTTTACAAGGAAAAATCATGTTGACAGAATAAAGAGCAATTATTAAAGCATTATTTTAATTTGATTTATTTTTATGTTAAATTTTGAGATGGTATTTTTAATCTGCATTTTGCTGTTTAGAGCGGCCCCACGTGTCACTTTTGGCAGAAAGGCAGAATACAAATTCATAAATACATGAAGCAAATGTCATTACAAGGCATCAGATTATCATTGGATGTTCAGCATACCTGGTAGTCTAAAATACTGAAACCTAAGCCCATTTCCAGGTCTTTTTCAAGTGCCACCACTTTGAGTTCAGAAGACCACAGTGCTAGCTCCACATCTTCTTCTTCTTCTGGACATCTAGGTTTCACCTGAGAGATAAGGGACAATGCAACTTTTAACTGACAATCTAACAGGCATAAATAAAGTACTTTGGATTTGAATAGTAGCATCAATTTATGCCTTTTAAAATTTTAAACTGAAAATCAGACCACTAAGACCCCTTCCACACAGCTATGTAAAATTCACATTGAACTGGATTATATGGCAATATGGACTCAGATAATCCAGTTCAAAGCAGATATTATTGATTATCTGCCTTGATATTCTGGGTCATATGGCTCTGTGGAAGGGCCCTAAGTAGCTCCAAGTAGACTGACTCAGAGTCCAAAGCAAAAGCAAAATTGGATAACTAGCATAAGGCAGAAGTGAAGAATGAGAAATGGGACTCCTGAAATACCTGATCCAGGAGTTCTTTTACCAAGAAGGCAGTAAGTGACCACTGTTTCTCTGCAAGCCATTTTTGACATAAGAATACTGATGCTAAACGATATCATAAGCTTGTTGGAAGGATTACTGCCTTGGGTAATTTCTGCAAAGTGCTTTGAACATCCTTAGATGCAATATACATTCATAAATAAACACAAGGACATAAAGGATCCAGCCATATGATTCATACTGCTTTAAAGGCAGGTGCGAGATCATAAATATTGGAGTACTTGAATAGCAAGAGATGTAACTGTTTACAGTAGAAAGAAATTCCATTACAAAGGAAGTCTATATTTAAATGGATTCATGTGCACAGGGTTTAAATAAGTTTAGGAGATTCTTCCCATGAAAATTCTTTTAAAAAGACCTCTGAGTCATCTGCAACTAATTTAATGATGAAGACACCCTTCCTCTACAACAGGCAAAAGAAGTTAAAAAAACAAAAGAATCTAAAAGTATTCCTAACACTGTGGTGTAATTCTCCACAAGTGTTTGCTTTCAAGACAGAGCAATGAACATTTGATTTGTTGAACTTTATAATGGAGGAAACAAAAAAATAGCATTTTGGCCTGGTTTCAGCAGAGTTAAAATGAGGAGAACATGCTCATTTGAGTTCCTTATTTCAATAAATCTCTACCCCACCAAACCCTATTTCTCCATTATACCTACTTTCTTTACCATCAATAATATTTGAGAGATCTTTCCAACTTCTTTTCAATTGCTTTCCTCATAGGACGAATCTGTGTCTGACTTGTCAAAGTCAATCAAATTGATTTCTATACCTCAATGTGGATTCAAACTCTGGCCTTCCAAAAATGAAACCACACAATGTCACTTGTGAGATTCTGTTTATCTTGTGAGGTTTTATCTCTCTGCAGCCAAAACTATGTGGATGTTCCCTTACCCCAACCACTGCCACCAAATTTCCTTTTTCCCCACCTCTGCCACAAATGTGAGGAGCCACTTCTGTCCCACTGCTGTAGTCACTAAACTTTGGAGATTGCCTAGATCCTGTGTAAAATTTTATCTTAAATACCAACCAGAAAACATCACCATAGACACCATAGTACTTCCAACATACAGTGTTCATGGAGACAAACATGTAAACAGAACATCTCTCGCTCTCTCTCATACTCATCTTCTAGGTGATTTTCACCCTGACTCATACTCTCCTATATCTCTGATCCTGACTAAGGGTGCATCTACACTGCAGAATGAATGCAGTTTGACACCACTTTAACTGTTATGGCTCAATGCTATGGAATCATGGGAGTTCTAGTTTGGTAAATTCAGAGGGAACAGATACAGTGGTGAGATATACTGTCATAATGTCTGCTAATCAAAAAATTGTGGTTCTTAAGCCTGCAAATCCTGACTAGACTATGTCACTGCTTAGCAATAATTATAATTAAAATGTCACATCTCAGTTAAATGGGATATTTGGAATGTTTAAACTAAATTACCCAAAGCAGAGCATTCATATATCTAGGAGATCTATCATCATGAAGCAGGGAATCCCAGAAGCAAACGTCTTTATTGTGGAAACACAGAAAGCAAAAACCTGGGACCTTAGAAAGGTTAATAGCTAAAACTGCAGTCTTCCAGTCTACATCCCATCCTTTGTTCACAAGGTGGAAGCAATCAGCTAATGGGAGAACAGAGGCTGGGTATAATTCAAAGCTTTCGCTCAGTTATTAAACTGAAGAATGATGAATGGGATGTACACCGTCAGCATGTCGACTCCTTGATTTACATACCTTGTATCATTAATACAATGACGTTTCTAGCTACCTGCCTAAATAAGCCACCAAGAGTTTCCAATTAAAGTAAAAGTAGTAAAGTCACTAACATGAAATATCTCTGAAGATACATTTGCTAAAAGAACATCATAACTTTGCTGCAAAAGTTCACCTCTACAGAGTGCAAGGCAGTGAAGCATGAATTTCAAAAGCTAGCCCGTTTTTAGTGATGGTGCTTCGTTTAAAAGAAAAAGGAAGGCAAGATAAGTTCATAAACAAGACAACATAATTATCATCATTTTTTCTGATGGAATTATAATTTGCTGCTGAACAGCCCTGTCTTCACACACAAAATGCTTCAATGCTTGCAGGAGGGATCTGGAAAAGCCTTATGAGCAATCCCCGAATTTTCAGCTGGGGCAGCTACTAAGAACAAATAAGTCATCATTCACATTTACCTACGATGCTAGCATAAGTGCTCACACTTCTGTACATCATATGCAAAGCCTCAAATGATAGGCCTGTAAGAGGCATAGGAGAGCTTAAGCCAGCCTATAATGTATCAAAAGACGCCATATAGCAGAAGGCCAACATTTTCAAACTGCTTCAGTAGGATTACTCTGAAACAAACAAACTCATGTGATTCTCACTCAAATTATTTTCTTTTTTGGACTCTTTCAAGCATAAACTATGTGACCAATTTGCCTTGCTTTTCTTTCTCCACTTACCCCATTTCTCGAGATATATTGGTCTCAATATATTTTCAGCATTCTGAGAATCTAGTTCATATCTTGCTCCAAAGACAATAGTGAACAGCTGTAACTCTTGTTGTTTGATGTTTTTGTGTGCCTTTAAGTAATTTCTGATTTACGGTGATTGAGACAAACCTTTCATACTGTTGTTGGTTTTTGTGAATCAGATTTGTTCAGAGGAGGTTTGCAAAAGTCTTCCTCAGAAATTGAGAAAGCGTGATTTGTGCCAAACATTCAAGGGGTTTCGTGGCCGAAGAGAGATTCAAAAGCCTGGTTTCCAGAGCCCTAGCTTAGTCCAACACTCAGATCCCTACTACACTGATAACACTGTAGTTGAAAATATCACAATTAAGCTTTTCTATTTAGGCAAGCAGAGTTGCGCTCCCAGTGGAGCACCTTCAGTAGACCATATGAAAACTCAGTTCTTTCCACAAATTAGACTAATATAGCATTCGACTTCAAATCATAAACCCTAGCAACCTCCTGTACATATATATTTGAAAAATGTATTGAAATGCCAGGTCCACCGCTAGTGGCATTGCTCAATATTTTCACTATTTCATTGGAACCCTCATAGTATGATATAATAACGACTAAAAATCGAATTCTCTTTACAAAAGAGATGTTCCTTCTCACCTAGCAGACTTTTATATGAAAAGGCAGTTATATGTTACTGAGTATATAGGAATAAATACAGATATGAATAGTCAGAAAAAAACACTAAAGCACAATTCATAATAAAAATGAAAATTAATATTATTATTATAATAACTTTTTTGTATATCCCACCTCCATCTCCCCAGAGAGACTCGGGGCAGCTCACATAGGAACAAGCCTGGCCAACACAGTCAAAATATAACATAGAAGCCATAAAAACAGACAATACACAAAATAACACAGCACAATTAACTGCAATACAACAGATATTCAATGTGTTAACAAAAGCAAATAACTTTCCAGTTTGTCAACATCTCCCTTCAATTGCAGTCCAATTCTGGGCACCACAATTGAAGGGAGATGTTGACAAGCTGGAACGTGTCCAGAGGAGGGCAACTAAAATGATTAAGGGTCTGGAGAAGAAGCCCTATGAGGAGCGGCTTAAAGAGCTGGGCATGTCTAGCCTGCAGAAGAGATGGCTGAGAGGAGACATGATAGCCATGTATAAATATGTGAGGGGAAGTCATAGGGAGGAGGGAGCAAGCTTGTTTTCTGCTGCCCTGGAGATTAGGACACGGAACAATGGCTTCAAACTACAGGAAAGGAGATTTCACCTGAACATTAGGAAGAACTTCCTCACTGTGCAAGCTGTTCAGCAGTGGAACTCTCTGCCCCGGAGTATGGTGGAGGCTCCTTCTTTGGAGGCTTTTAAGCAGAGGCTGGATGGCCATCTGTCAGGGTGGCTTTGAATGTGATTTTCCTGCTTCTTGGCAGGGGATTGGACTGGATGGCCCATGAGGTCTCTTCCAACTCTATGATTCTATGATTCTAACTATGGAATATTCATCATCTCCCTATTGGGGCTAAATAATATCATTTTTACCTCTGGTTCTGGAGGGGAGGTAATAACAGTGGTAGGCTCATCAACAAAGGATTCTGTGCCATCATCAAACAAGCGCCGACAGCAAACCAAGGTAAATGGTGGTGGGACTTCCTTAAGAAAAGACACAGCTTCACGCCGGGATTTTCCATAGAGCTGGACACCATTTACCTGTGGAGAAATGAGATTATACACTGTACATTTGAAAGGTTGGCCTGAGTCCAACCCAGAAAACCTAAGATGAAGAAGACAGCCCTTGAAGTTGTCCATCAATAATCACCTGGATAACAATTTGAAAACGAGCAGAGATCACCTGGTTGTAATTTGAATTTGAAACCTGACACACTCACAGATCTATATATCTCAGCATAAGAAAATATGTAACATCTTCTTTCTTGGTGACATGTTATGTGGATAAAAGAGTTTAGCCTTCTGTTTTGTATAATAAACACACTCTTCTTGTGTTTATTTCTTTGCCAGCACTTTGCATACATTGCATTAGTCTCCCCTGAAAGCTTGGACTGCAGCTTATAATATATGGCCTCATGGCATGAGTGATCACATATAGGACACCAGATTTTGTGGACCATTAAAAGCTATAGTGGCAGATGTAAACATTCGTGCTGTTCACAAGCAACAGTAAAGAAAGATAATCTAGCAAATGGGATGATGTAAACTGAGATAAGATTGGCATTCTAATACAGTGCTTCTGCCAATTGCTACTTTCAATGGTACATCACCAGGAAATCCACCAACCTGGGGAGCATGCTAGTCTGCAAATAAATCCCATTGTATTTCAGTAGAGGCTGCTATTCAATTAGGTGTTCACAAAATATTAAAGTTAAAGTATTTTCTTGGCACATAGAGCATGCAATGGTTTACCACACCATGAGGACCCACATAGTAGAGGGTGCAATTTTATAAATATTTAAATGTTAATTATTTTATACCAAGTTTGAAAATTAGTTGTGCTGTATGCATCTTTGTTTATACATTTCCAAGCTCAATGAATTTCTAGAGTATTCTGCCATATCTAGGTACTATACACACCTTTTCTTAAATACGAGTAGAAAAGCATTCAGACAGCAGTATCTTTGAAATTGCATTTGTTTTTGCATGAGCATTCAGATACCCAAACAAGTTCTGCTTATCCTGAAAAAATGTATTTCTTCATTAGAATATGGCAGAAGTGTAGGAGGATCATGTTTCATTTAGAAATTAGTATTTTTGGATAGCTCCCAAAAGTAGTAAACAGTTTGCAAACATTATGCATGCTATGCTCTCTTGTTTAAATGCAGAAATAACTTTTCAAAGATAAAACAACATGGTTTTTTTCTGACTGGGAATCAGATTGGCATTGCATTGTCATTATTTTCACCAAGAGGTTCATTATTATTCCCAAATACAAAAATGTGAGTGGGTACAGATGTAAGCAATAAGACAGAAATGTAAAATCTGAACACAGTTGTAGGTTTGTAAATCTAGGATTCTGTAATCATAACTGATGAACATTAGACCATAATATGGCTTTTTATTTTCTTGTAAGGGTTAATTGCTTTAAAAAAACCTATTTATTTTTATTTTAATCCTTCACAGGAAACATTTCTACAGATCTGACCAGCATGATTTTACAACATCTGTCCCCTTTCCTGGCCGCCATGTTTTGTGCCACATAACAAACTCCCGATTAAGACTATTATGATGTGCTCCACATGAGGTTGCCATTGAGAAGAGTTCAGAAGCTACAGCTAATGCCGAGAATGCTGTTAGTTGTGGAATGTCAAAACCATACAAAGATCTAGTGAGAACGGTGAAGGCTTTGAATGTGCTTCCAAGCTCAATAAAAGGTTCCGATATTGCCCTATAACAGTGGTTCTCAACCTGGGGTTCCCATATGTTTTTGGCCTTCAACTCCCAGAAATCCTAACAGCTGGTAAACTGGCTGGGATTTCTGGGAATTATAGGCCAAAAACATCTGGGGACCCCAGGTTGAGAACCACTGCCCTATAAGGCCCCAAATGGCCTGGAGCCAGGTTATCTAAAAGACAACCTTTTCCTATATGAGATTTGAGATCTTCAGTAGAGGCTCCTGTTGTATGTACCAGTACACTTCAGGGCTAGGTTGGTGAATAGATATGCCAAGACCTTTCTCTCTAGCAGAATCCATACTAGAACTCCCTCCCAAGAGAAGTCAAGCTGTTTCCATCTCTTCTGAGGTTTTTAAAACCAGAGATTGGCTGATCTGGTTATTATAACTATTTGTCATTTTAAAGATTTGCTATAATCTGGTTTTAAATGTTTTTGTCTGTGTATGTAGAGTATCCACTCTGCACTACCTTGGGGGCCCTAGTGGTAAGTCAAATACTTTAAACCAACTTACTAAATTATTATACTGAACTAACAATATCTGTGAATAGTACAATTGTATAAGGCATTCAGAGCCAAGCTTGTATTATTACTTGCTTTGCATTCTTATAGCTTCAATTTTTGCTCCCCCCTTCTTTAGCCACACAATAAAAGACACACAAATGTACCTCAACAACAGACTTCGGAACAAAACATTGGGATATTGCAAAAACAAGTGGTTATTTTTTTCATGCAACACCTACCTCTAAAAGTTCATCTTCCAGTTGCAATATGCCAAGTTGAGCAATTGGTCCATCTGCAGCAATTGAAGAAATGTAATGATGTCCTTCAAATGTATCCAATTCAACCCCTAATCTTAATGTGTGAATAGGTAGCAACTGTTGAAAACAAATAACATTAGTTAAGAATTCAAATGTGAATGTTCTTCTGACTGTACAACTTTGTTCAAATTAATTCAGTTGAACATGACTACATTTAAACGTTAATTTGATAAGGAAGCAGTTTGATAAGGAACAGTAGTTGCTCAGAGAAAATCCAAGTCTTTGATCAAATGGATGTCTTTATGTACAATGCACTCTATACTGTGACAAATATGTATTGGAAAATGGATTTTTAAAAAGTTTGCGACAAATTGATATATGACTATCCCAAAAAAGGAAACAGTCTCCTCTCTGCAAAACAATAATCAAAACCCAGCTTCTATTGGGATGTCTCTCTACTATGAGATAGTCTAGCTATTTCCAAGTCGTCACAAAGTGTAGCGAAGGTCATAGGATAAATGATTATACTAACTTTTCCAATATCACAGTCTAATATCTATAGGGATTAGTCTGAAATAGCTATAAGAACAGCAAATTTAGGAGAACTAGAGAATGCTTACATCTCTGAATGTAGGCTATGAATTAAAAAAAAGAATAGCAATGTTGTTTATAGCCTTGCCATATACAAATGGTTAACAGAATTATATATAAATGTCAATTACTCAAGTGTCTGTTTATACCACAATTATGTATTTAGCCAATTAGTTCCTTGCAGAAAACCAAGTTTTAGAGTGTTCTGTTTTTTCACACCAAGCAATTAACTTCATGCAATTTAAACTGGGATTACAAATCCATGGTTGCTATGCGCACCTAATAGAAAGTGGGGATGCCAGAAAACTCTGGTTTTTAATGTATAAACTGCATGTGCATACGCATAACCTACTTGCTAGAACTTGGCTCCTTCCCCTAGCTGAATGAGCTAAATTGAAACTAAAGGGAAAGTTTGGTGTGCCATCCAAGATAGTTTCTCTTATATTAGCCAGGAAGAGTGAATCAACAAATAAATATGGCCAGTTGGTTGGTCTATCTGGATTTCAGTATGAAGCCTTTTAAGAAACAAGTTTTTAATATTTACCCAACTGCTTCCAATTTTTAAAGAAGATATTTGTGGAAAATTAATATGCAGTAAAAACAGCAACAAAGTAGAACTTGCCAAAAATATGAAATACATCTATATCTCGCTTATTTATATTGCCAACATATTAAAGAAAAAATTAAGGAAATGAAGAACCAGTACCTTTGAATATTTCTGCAGTTCAGCGTCATCTGCAATTGGCATGTCCATGGTGACAACCTTTGCATTGAAGAAAGGGAAAGAAATAATAGCCTTTGTTTAAATCAAAATCATTTGCTAGTTCCAATGAGAAGAACCCATTCAACTGCTAACTCAACAGTTCCCATTAATTCAATAGAACTATTCTATGTAGAACTCACAATTGGATTTAGCCCAGTGAATACTCTAAAGCAGGCCCGCACAACATATAGCATGTGGGCCACATGCAGCCTGCTAGCCATATTGTTGCAGCCCACCAAGTGCCCTTCCCTCAAAATCGTATCACCACTGCCTGCCTCCATTTGCGTGTTCTCCCCCTGCTGCCACCATTTGCTGTGGGGGGGGGGGGGGCTTTTCCTTCCCTTCCTATCCATCTTTTGGGTCTGGAAGGGTCATCCTTCCTATCATTATTGGGAATCTGGAGAAGCTGCCTTTACAATCTACGTTGGGGTCTGAAGGGGTTACCCTTCCTATTCATTTTGGGGGTCTAGAGGGCTTATAGGAAACAGAAATGGAAGAAATTCAGAATTCAGAAAGTGTGACGTAGTGGTCTGAACCTCAGATTATGGCTCTGAACCCACTGGGTGACTTTAGGCATATCACACTCTCTCAGCCTCAGAGGAAGACAAAGACAAATCCCTTTGGAATAAAACTTGACAAGAAAACTCTGGGATAGGTTTGCACTGGAGTCATCTTATGTCTGAAATGACTTGAAGGCACACAACAACAACAACAATTTTAATTAATAATTAATTATACTTTATTTGGAAAGTGAGATGCTAAAAACCTATTAGCAGCCCCAAGAGGCTTAGCCTATCTAATTTTGGCTCCTTTCTGCTGGCAAGTTGTGCATGCCTACTCTAAAGTGAGTATATAGTAAATGTAAAATAGAAAATTATTACAGTGTGCCTTTGGAGAGAGGGGCAATAGCACCAAGATTCCCAAAAGTAATCTATGTTTCCCCATCTTTATCCAAAACATTACTTACCTTTCAATCATAAACAGTATGCAATGTAAAACATATAGTAATGTAAGTAAAATATGGATAGCATACCATAACGTCAAATTCTGGTCCCAGCAGTTTTTCCCACTTGGATTTCAATTTATTTTCTGATGGCTCTAGGGTTTCTCCTAAATACAACAATTAACGTTTAAAATTGATTCCTGTGAAAGTGCATTTATTTCAGTACACTGTAATAAAACACATTCTGAAAATATTAAAAAGGAACTTCAATCTTTTGCATAGCACAAATAAATATAAAATTTTGTATGAGTATAACTCAAGCAACAGCTGGCGCTAAAGCACTATTTAATAAATTCCAGAAAGTGTGAAAGGTGGTAGTTGCAAGGATGAGACACGATTGCTGTGCTGAATAATCCATCATTCCTGGCTACCGAGATAATTTCAACTGACTTTATTACTGGGTTATGAAAGCTTACTCCCCCAGGAACTGTGCCATTTCCCAATTACACCAATAGCTGTTCAAGGACTGTATCATCAAAATGTAGCCACAGACTTTATTTATACATTTGGCAGATATCAACTCTTATTTGGCTTAATTCGTAACATGAACTTCTGCATGAGCTTCAGTTTTAAATCAGTTTCTGTGGGAGCTTGGCTATCTTGACATTTATATATTTTCAGCTTTCTTACTTATGCAAGGAGAGTGGTATTATTGCCATGTAAGACAACTTGACATGGCTAGACAGCATAAAATGACTGGCTGTCTTGCATTCAACCCCCAGCCAGAAACTCAGTGTACTTATGAAGACGTCCTCCTCTAATTACTATTCAACTTGCAGAAGTTAAAAGTTCTCACATAAAGACAAACACACATGCACATATGCTTTTACATAACTAGCAGCTGGTGGAGGATATGTTTTCCACAAGCTATTTTGTTTTATAATCTTTTTGTTACAACTTTGGACAAGTCATGGGGGATTTCCTTTGAACAGCAGAAAATGTGATGAAATCCTAATGCACAGTGCACACTCTAACATTCCTTAGATGTTAACTGGGACACATGTGGCCAAGCCATGTCAGCATGTATTCAAGATGAGGACAATGTATTGTCAGAGGCTTACATGGCCAGAATCATTGCTGTGAGTCTTTCGGACCATATGGCCATATTCCAGAAGTTTTCTCTCCTGCCATTTCGCCCACATCTGTGGCAGGCTGTGAGGTATGTTGGAAATTAGGCAAGGGAGGTTTGTATATCTGTGGGAGAAAGAACTCTTGTCTGTTGGAGGCAGGTGTAGATATTGTAATTAATCACCTTGATTAGCATTTGATGGTCCTGTGGCCTCAAAACCGTCAGGGAGAATCCTTTGTTTGGAGGTGTTAGCTGTCCCTGATTGTTTCATGTCTGGAATTTCTCTGTTTTCAGAGTGTTGTTCTTTATTTACTCTTTCGAGTTTAGAGTTTTTTTAATACTGGTAGCCCAGTATTCCTCCCAGACAGGAAGAAGCCAGACCTTGAGGCCACAGGGCCATCAAATGCTAATCAAGGTGATTAATTACAAATCCACACCTGCCTCCAACAGTCAAGAGTAGGCTTGCTCAAATAATTCGATTTCCCCGTTACCCGTTATTAATTCGTTATTCTCGTTTGTTTTGAAGCAATATACGACCTTGATTGTCCACACGTCTGGATATCGCGGTTTCGAATCGCGAGAGGCCGTTTTTTCTTATTTCTTCGTTTTTTTCGTTAGGAAAAAAAAGCTTTTGCAAATCACCCAAACTCCTTTCCTTTTGCCCCTCAGCAAAAGGGGCGTCACGGGCTCAGCCAATGGGAGGGGGCGAGGGGGAAGGAGGCCGAGGAGGAGGAGGAGGAGGAGGAGGAAGACGGAGGGGGGAAATGGCCGCCGCCGCCGCCTCGCCTCAGCTCAGGCCTGGAGAGACAGAGAGGGGCCCGGCGGTGAGGAGGAAGAGGCCCGGGATGCGAGGGGGTGTGGGCCAGGCCCGTCCTCGGCTGCTCCCGGGGAGGGAGGGAGGGAGGACTACGACTCCCAGGGGCCCAGATTCGCACCCTCCCTCCCCCCAATACAGGTCTCCAGTCCATACCACGCTACATGAACTTGAATGGATACTGTGGTTGTGTTGTCGACAGCTTTCATGGCTGGGATCACACTGTTGTGGTATGTATTCCGGGCTCTATGGCCATGTGCCAGAAGCATTCTCTCCTGACGTTTCACCCACATCTGTGGCAGACATAGAGGTTTTGACGTCTGTGCGAAGCTAGGCAAGTGGGGTTTATATATCTGTGGAAGGTCCAGGGTGGGAGAAAGAACTCTTGTCTGTGGGAGGCAAGTGTGAATGTTGCAATTGGTCACCATGATTACCATTGAATAGCCTTGCAGCTTCAAAGCCTGGCTGCTTCCTACCTGGGGGAATCCTTTGTTGGGAGGTATTAGCTGGCCCTGATTGTTTCCTGTCTGGAATTCCCATTTTCTGGGTGTTTCTGGGAAGGTAATGGCACTCCATGTAGTCATGCCGGCCACATGACCTTGGAGGTGTCTATGGACAACACTGGCTCTTGGGCTTAGAAATGGAGATGAGCACCAACCCCCAGAGTCAGACATGACTGAACTTAACGTCAAGGTATACCTTTACCTTTACCTATACACACACACACACACACACACATATAAGCAGGGACTATATATATATATTATATATATATATATATATATATATATACACAATATATATCACACACACACCAATTTAACAAAGTTTCAGCCACAAAAACAAAGTTTCTGAAGTAGAACAATGACTTTCACAGTAAAGACAACCCAATTTAACAGGAAATAAGACTTTCAAACCAGGAACAGATTTCTGCAATTATTAAAAAATGGTTTATTATAAAAGCTATGAAAATTCTCCAAAAATCAGAGGATAAGGGAAACGTTCCAAATTTTGGTGAGCTATCAGTGTTAAATGTGTTCTACCACTGTACCAAGTTTGAAGAAGATCACTCAAAAAATGAGTGTGGGAGAGTCCTGTAAAGTCCTCTCCCTCTGTGCTGTTTTTGGGAATTGCGCATGCGCGTCCGCCATTAACGAATTAATTTTGAAAATAACGAATTTTCGTTAATTTCGAAAATTTTGGGGGGCCAAATTCGGAAATACCATCAGAAACGAAAAGCTGCCCCCCTCTAGTTTTGAAACGAGTTTAGAATCAAATTTTTCATGGATCGATCAAGCCTAGTCAAGAGTTCTTTCTCCCACCCTGGACCTTACACAGATATATAAAACTCCCTTGCCTAGTTTCCAACATACCTCACAACCTCTGAGAATGCCTGCTACAGATGTGGGTGAAACGTCAGGAGAGAAAATTTCTGGAACATGGCCATACAGCACGAAAGACTCACAGCAACCCAAGATGAGAATATTTATTAATGGGAAAGAACAGACAAGCTAGAACATACAGGCACTTTGTTGTTGACTGAATCTACAGGGAAAAGAATGAGTCTGTCCTTCCGCTTCTTTCTAGATGTGTGCGCAATTTTTTTCCCCTTCGTTTCCTTCGTGCTGTCATTTTGTTTTGACCGTTCGTTTATACAAAATGAATGGCAACATTTTCATAAGAAACGAGGAAACAACATGAAAATGAAAGCCGCAGCTAGCGTGCCTGCTTTCATTTTCTTTTCGTCCTGACAGGGGGCTGCTGCTTTCCCACTACAGCTGATGTGTGTACCAATGGGTGTTAATAATAATATTAATATAAATAATGATAGTTACTCTGGCACCCTAAGCCAAGTCTGGGAGGGCAGTTCCTCCCGATTACATCTGATGTGGATCAATGCCTCTTGATAATAAGAATATTAATAACAATAGTACTCTAGGGAAGACTGAAACGTTTTAAAAGTTGGTGGGCTAAAAGGGGTAGAAATGTGATCCATGTGTGGCGATTTTCATTTGGGAAATTGGGAGGAGGAGAGAAAAAATTGGAATACTGTATCTTCAAAATAGTTCAAAATTGTAGAATAACAAAAAATATTCTCCAGACTGTCCCTGACAATTTGGCACAGTTGAAGAGTATGATAGTGCATTCCTTGATTTGTTTTCTCCTTTGCCGAAATTCAGATGCATAATTTTGTTATATATCTATCTTTAAAACACACACAGTATAAAATTAATGATAACTATTAATGAGAGTACAACTAGCTTTGTATTGTAGTCAAAACTTTGGTTGAGTTTTTAAATGAAGTTTTGTTGCAATGTTTCAAAGTTTGTTTTTCTTATTTTGTCTAATTTGTCAAAGCTGCAGCTGTGCTACACATGATAACTAGGGAGCAGGTCTCCATGAACTCAGCAAGAATTCTTTCCAAGCAAAGATGCAGAAGATAGGATTACTTTGCATGTCTTTCATGTGCATTGATTTTCCTCCAAAATGTAAGCCTACTGTCATTTTGGCCTGCTCAGAATCAATATCTGCCATACTAAGTAGCTGGTTTGACTTCAGCTACATGGACAAAAAATTCTTTCTGAGGTTGTATTGTGCCTTTTGAATGAACTTGACTATCCAAAGTAAATACACAAAAAAAATCCATGCGATCACAGTGAAACTAAGAATATTGTTTTTTTCCTATTATCTAGAATCTTGCCCTGGATTTTGATTAAGGAGAATGCCTTTGAAGGCAGATTTATCTTCCCAGCACAGTCCTGTGTAAACATATGAAACAACATAGATAATTTAATCATTAAACTATTGGTCTTAAAGCCAATAGTAGGCCAAGCAGCGAACGCCAGGAGTACCAGTTAGCAGTAAAAGACACACATAACAATCTGTTGGAATATAGAAGGCTCATTCTGGGAGAAAGGTGGGATGTAAATACAACCAATCATTCCATCAATGCATTTATTAATTGCAGATGTAGGATCTTGGCGTAATACAAGTCCAGAACCATGCATTAGGCAGTCCACCTGTCAACTCATGAAATTGATTGTATTCCAGTCCACTTGCTGGATGAACATGGAATGACAAATATGGACGCACACAGATGAACACCGTCACATAGTGTCCCTGTCACTTGAGAATATCTGAATTGGTAAATCATCTGAAATTCCACCAAACCCTGAGTTCTGCACTGATATACCTCATTGGATTAATATTACTACTGTTACTGTGATAGTGGCAAGATGTTTATATATTTCCTTTTCCAAACCCAAATCTACCTGTATTTTAAAAAGCAATGCTATATTTAAATGACAACTATATAACATATTCTCCCCACACCTTTAAAAAATATATAAGAGTCCAAGGCAGCCCTTCTTTAAGGTCCAGCAATCTTTTAAAGATGTTTATTACAAGATATACAAGTCCTGGGTGTGATGCGGGAGTCCTTTTGGAATGCTGGCTTGCAGTAATGCCTTAATGCTAGTTGTTAATATTTTACTTCACACAACAAAATGAAGACAGACTGATCAGAAGATCTCAGCTGGCATGAAAGTGTTGAAAACAGGCTCCTACCACCTCTCCCTAAAGGTGGAAGTTAGATACTGCACACATCCTGTAAAGAAACATTGGGGATCCTAGGAAAGTGAGTTCATATAGAAGTCCTATTTTGGAATCATGGCATGACAGTTATGTTTAAATATTTGAAAAGATGTGATATTGAAGCTGGAGCAAGCTTGTTTTCTATTTCAGAAACTAGGACATGGAGGAATGGATTCAAACTACAGGAAAAAAGATTCTACCTGAACATCAGAAAGAACTTCCTTATAGTAAGAGATGTTCAATAGTGGACTACACTTCCTTGGAGTGTGGTGGAATCTCTTTCTTTGGAGGTTTTTAAACAGCGGCTAGATGGCCATCTATCAAGAGTGTTTTGGTAGTGCATTCCTGGATGGCCCTTTGGTTTCTTTCAACACTATTATTCTATGAAATGTTAAGACAAGAGGCACCATTAATGTGTTGTACTTTTCCTTACGAAGGACATGGACAAAAACCCTAAGAAATACTCCTGCATAAATACAGTAACATATGAGTTGATCTTGAATCAGCAGTTAATCTTAGGGATTTCCCTCTTACAGCTATATCCCATACATTCCCTATCGAGTCTAAAGTTATGCCTTTCTCCATGTATGCAATCCAAAGCAGCCCTCAAGACAATTAAATACAGTATGGCTAAAATTAATCATAATAGTAATAAAGAATTTAAAACCATCCAATAAACTCTTATAGATATGGGCCTGAATTTGTAAAAATTTATTAGCAGTTAAAATATAACTGCTAAAGGAAAGATTAAAAGTGCAATACAGGAAAACCCCTGACAGAGGAATCCCCCATGGATACAGGGGTCATACAATGCTCCTTGGCTTTCATTTTTAATCGCTTGGAGCAGGGCCTCTTAAACTTTTTTCTACTTGCAACCTGTTTTGCCTGAGAAATTTTTACGTGACCCCAGGTATGTAGGTACATAAAATACATAGAAAAATCAAACATTTACTAATAATAAATCAGCATTTGTAGGGGTTGTGAAATAAGCTGAGTGATTTCCCATTTTCTAGAGCACAGCTGAAGCATTTTCTGCAGAGTCCACTGTAAACCTTCAATGTTCTTGCTAACAGATTTGTGTAAATGGGGTGACAGGGCAGAAGCTTTGTACAGCAAAGATGAGGACAATCTTCTATTATTGGATTTCTGATAAAGAAGAGTGGTATTAAAATAAGAACAGTAGAAACTAAGTGATATTTAAAGGAACTAACAAATAAGAAGTTAAAATCCTCAGGCAATGAGCAGGAGCCTTGTAGATTAGTTTAGCAGGTGTTTGTTTAGAAGGTGTATAAGCTGTATGTTGCAGATAAAGGTGTTTTAGTTACTTTTGTATACAATGAAAACTTGTTTTTGTTTTCTCTGGTAGTACTATTTACCTCATTTTTCCATTTTACTCTTAATTTTGTTTTGTGTTGTTGTATTTTATAAGCATGTTTTTCCTTTGCTTGTATGTTTGAATATTTTTTTTAAGTCACAGTTTCCTATTGCCATTTTTTGTGTGTGACTCCAACATTGAGCTAAAGAGACCCTATTTTTGGTCAGGACCCATATTTTAAGAAGCAGTGTCCTAGACCAGAGTTTTCCAAACTGTGTGTTGTGACATGCTAGTTTATTGGCTGCAGTGTGTAGATGTGTCATGGAAATGTAATGAGAAATGACAAAAATTTTGAAAATGTATGTTATTGTCTCATATTTTTTAAAATATAAATGAAAGGTTTTTATGAGATATATTACGATCTCATACATTTCAATATTACAATTTCTGTATTTGTCCATATCTCTTATAAGAGGTTGGTTTTGTGATGACTCATGGGCCTTGTAGTCCTGTTCCTAGTACTATGGTGGCAGACGAAGAGGAAAACATGGGATTTCTGCCGTTTCAACCAGAGACGGAGCCTCTCCACCTGGAGGATGTTTGCCCTCCAGAAGTTAGCCAAACAGGCCTTGGGCAGAATTCTCCCCCGTTTTCCCGGAGGGACAATTATAATAGAGATAGAGGAGTCAGAGAGGCTAATCGCCGGAGCTTGAGAATCGCTGCCAAACAATTAGCTGATTAGGTCTGCTTCCCTTGGGAAATTCTAAGGAGTCATGCATCTGGACGGAGTTGGGTTTTGCTTCTCGTTCTCCAGGGAAAGTGTTCTGTTGGCGGGAAAACGAGACCCTATTTAGGGGTTTTGCCGCAAGGGGAACCTTGCGGAGTCAATTGATCAGCTTGAGGAGTGAGATCGTGTGTGGACTTCGTAATCCCTGTTCCCTGCTTCCCGGATCAAGTTTCAAGTCTTGCCTTGCTTCACGTTTGCCACAGACCTTGTTCATGCTTCATGTTTGCCTCGTTTCAAGTCTTGATCTAGCCAAGAATCAAGTTTATTCTCCAGCCTTGTTGTCAAGCTTCATTGGACTTTAAAGACTCTGACATTTCCCCACACTTTGCTTGGCAAAGTGTGTGTTTCGGTCAAGTGGATTATAACTTTGAACTTTAATATTTTATATTGGACAATACCTTTCTGGACTATATTTGGCCTTATCTGAAAGGTCTGCTTCTGAACTATATTCTTCACTTGGTTTTATTGTTTTTATATATTTCATTAATAAAGATATTAGATAGAGTCTGGCCTCTGCGCATGGTTATTGGTGTTCTGCAGCCTGGGTCCTGACAGGTTTAACCTGCATTTTGCTACGAAAACTGCATTACTGTATTGCAAAATGATGCATGTCTAAAAAGCACATCATCAACATGAAAGGTTTGGAAAGCTGTGTCCTAGAGCAACAAACAATGGCCAAATACCTTTCTAAACTGCAACTTTTGCTTGCCAACAAAAGGATAGCAAGAATGTGTTCAATCTAGCCTCCCATAGGAAAAGGTTCCACAGCATAAAAGCACGCGCGAAGAAGGTCCTCCCATGTGTCCTCAATATATATTTGTAAGGGCAAATAAACTGAGAGAAAACCTTCCCCAAGAATCTTAAAACTCAGTTGGAATCATATTGACATCTCAAAACCCAGAAAGTTTATATAGAGCAGTGGTTCAAAACCTGTGGGTCCCCAGGTATTTTGGCCTACAACTCCCAGAAATCCCAGCCAGTTTACCAGCTGTTAGGGTTTCTGGAAGTTGAAGGCCAAAACATATGGGGACCCACATGTTGAGAACCACTGATATAGAGAAATATAGTGTGCCAGTTAATCTAAGACTCAAAGACTTAAAGTGCATAAGGCTTTGTAGATCATAAACTGTACTTTGAACTGTATCCATTAATAGGCCGGAGGACAATGAAGCTGCTATAGAAAAAATATCTGGTACAGCCTGGTATAGCTTCAAGCCACAAATCTGGCCACTACATGTTAGACTCATTCAGGTTTCCAGACTTTCCAATGGCAGCACCAGCACTGTAACAAAATCCATTCATATGGGTGCTCAGGCCTTACTAATCTGCTAGATGTCTATTTCAATGAGTGCAGTACATCTAAAGAAAACTGTAGCTGCTAGTGCACAACATGGTTTCAAATCTCTTCAAGAAACAAGAATCTGAATGAAAAAATTTAACACCCTCACACCTAAAGAAATAATAGATTTTATAAAACATGCTTTTTACATTAACTTTGAAAGGCTTTTCCAGAGTTTAGACAAGGCATTAAATTAGTGGTGTTTTACGTTAGCGCTATTATAATTAAGTGCCTGTCAGCATTTCCAATATAAGTACCTATTTTTGGAATTTAATTTGGCCATTAAATTCTCCTCCAGGGTGAACATTTATAGACACTGCTTTAGTATCAACGATGTTTGAAATGAAATGACTGCTTTTAGCTCTCTGTAAAAGAGGTAGATCAATTTATTTACCAGTATGAAAACACTCTTTTAGAGTCTTGTATCTTAAATGGGTTTTTTTATCTTTCTGCAATAAGATAGGATTTTAGAAAACACCAAGAATATGGATGTTGAATTGCTTGCCACACACCACTTACTTGGTTTAAAATCCTTTCCATTACTCTATGAATGCACAGATATGGTGAAGAGTAACATTACTCAATGTCATTATAATTTGTCAACTGCAGCACAGGAAAGAAGGCTGTTAGCACTTTAAAATCTGCAGCATGGTGCATCTTGTGAAATAAAAAGGCAACAGATGCAACTTGGCTGTGAAGCAGCTTATCAAACAAAAGATGCCTCCGCCTCTGCCTCCTTAAAAAAGCATTTCTCTAATGCCTACATATACAAGTTGCTATATATTTATTTTAATGCAGTTTACATCCCACTCATTGCTCAAAAAGTTTTCAAGGAGATACATGGGTTTCAACCTATAAAAGAGAAACAGAGAGAAGGAATATGACAGCACTTTTGATTTTTCCTTGGTTTATCATAGCAAGGGACTTTCAGAGATTGAAATCAATTTCTTCATATACAACAATGGAGCACAAAATTAATGTTGCAGGGCTTTCAAGCAATTACACTGTTATGGGTGTAGGGTTAGTGTAAAATGGGATACAGGATGCAAATTGTGATGCTGGCTCCAAATCTTCAAAATGTTTTACAGTCATCCCTCAACATCTGCGATTTCGACCTTTGAAGATTTGATTATTCATGGATTTGATTAAATATGTTATCTGTAACAATCTCTGGGTCCTCCAGTGAGACTCTATGGATGACGTCCTACGGTCATGCTGAAGAACCTACAGATTTGTAGAGAGAACACCTCTTTAGGAACTTCTAGGTCCTCCAAAGCAATTCTATGTTTGGCTTCCATCTGGAAGACCTAAAGGTTTTAGAGAGATATTCTCTCAGGTTATATATACACACACATACACACACATTCATTTCTTTATTCTTAAGTGTTTCATTTTCATAGGGGCCTTGTGTCCCCAACTCCAGGGAAAGTGGAGAACTGACTGTATAAGATGATAGAAATCTAAGTCTTGAGATGTGAAAGCAATATATTTCGCTTACTTGAAAGTCGGTTCCATTGAATTAGGAAAACTTTTGGAGGTGAAATCCTTTGTTACATATGTAACTGTAATGAAACCTCTGTTACTACACTATATGTAGTGTGCAAGAAACCATTATCTCTTTTCATATATTTTAAATTGTTTGGAATGTATACATATTTCATTTTAGCAGTTTCACATTCGAAACTTCTTTTGGATTTTTTTTGTTGCAAAGCACATTTTTGTAGATACAGCAAGGCTGAAATTATCTACAACTGGTGATTTTGGATTTGGCATTTGTAATATTAGATCTGTGTCCATTTCTCCTTTTACATGCAAACTGTCCTGTTTATCCAATGTAGAGTGCAAGTGGCATTGCTGAGGGATGATAACATGTATTATACTAGAATATGTGTGGCTGATGTTGTGAATGATGCTATTATAATGTGTCTACTATTGCTGCCAGAGTACATGTGGGTCTTAATTGGCATTTGGGCTTCACGGGCATCAGAGGTGTAGGACTCTCATGAAAGTGTAAAATTGTGAATAAAAAACCACATTTTTAAGCTGAAAAAACACATCTCTAGGAATTTATAGGTCTCTGGTGGACAGAATTTCTATTTTCTGTTCTAAGATCCTTCACCAGCATGGCAAACACACACGACAATCATATCTCATCATGCTCATCAACGCTATTCTCTAATATTGTACCTTACCAATTTCTTCCCAAAGCAGAAATGTTGAGAGAGAGGGGAGGTTGACAGGGATCTAGTTAGTCTCCATGTCTTCTATGTAAGCATGTTTTTGACTATTCAACCACAGTCTAGAAACACATCTACATATGTAAATTTCCACACACATTGTGGTCTCAGCAAGGGATAATTATAGACAGACAGAAGGGAATAAACCAGCTAAGTGGAACTGTTCTGGATTGGGTAATCTCTTTCCCCCCAACAAATTGAAAAGATAAGAGTTTCCAAAAACACATAAGTGAATCATGACAAAACCTGACCAAAAAGGCTACAACCCAATGCACATTTATGCAAACATTCACTCTATCAAAATAAATAAAACTGACTTCAAAGAAACCATGTTTCGTACAAAAGCATTAATGTGAAATAAACAGTAATCTTTCATTCAGACATTCTTGTGCTGCCTTTGAAAGAGGTACAAGGACATGTTCATTGTGGGAAATGTATCAGATTGCTTTGGGGGTTTTTTTAAGCCACAAAACATAACCCTTAGCATCTGTTCAAAACAATGGTAAACCAGCTTGCTTGCTTTATAATGTAAACTCTCTCTTTTCAATTGAAAGGATCTGAAATTTTGGGGATGATGATGGTTTCTCTCCAAGGTTTTGGAAAACTGCAGTCAGATTACTGGTCTTTTTGTCAGAGTTACTTCTTAACTTGTACCGGTTTGCACTTTTTACCTTTGTCAACTTGATATAGACACAAGGTCTATTCCCATCCCAATTTGCACTTCCAAGAATTTGCAGCACTTTATCAGTCACCTCGTGTTTACAATATTTATATGGTGCACCTTACCCAGTCTACTTTTACAACCTCTCCGTTTTAATCCATGTTTTTATTAGTTCTTGTCATTTGTTTTTATTGGCTAATGTTTAAATTTTTATAATTGTGCATGTCTTTTGTCTATTGTTGTGTTTTATATTGCTATTGTTTTTATTCGAGCTTGGCCCCATGTAAGCCGCCCTGAGTCCCCTTTGGGGAGATAGAGGCAGGGTATAAAAATAAAGTTATTATTATTATTATTATTATTATTATTATTATTATTATTATTAACTGTAATCAATTCTTGTTATTCATTACAATTGGGAGACATACTCTCTCATGTTACATGTTGCTTGAAAACAAGTTGTTATATTGGACAAAGGATAATCAATTAAAAATGGCCAAATATTCTCCCTAACTGACTACCCATAACCAACTTTTACAAGAAACAAGTAATCATTGCCTGTTGCACTCAAAATATAATGTTGTTGCCTCTCATTATATTGCTTCTGTGTTAAGCCTGGAAACATGGGAAAACATGCTGGGTCATACCTGCCTGTGCAAGGCAATCCTACTTCTTTAGGGCCAAGTGGTAATAGTTAATACGTGACTGACATTAAATACAATTCTTTTGTGTGCGCCTTGCTATACCTGTTAAGATTACTTGCTTTTGACAGTTTTCTTATCACAACTGGTATGGTGCAGGAAGATTCAGAGTAAGCTGGTCTGGTAAACTTCAAGAGACACTGACTAGTGAAGGAATGAAACTCACATACTTCTAACTGCCAACCATCTTGAAACAAATATTACATGGAGGGAATCTGTGCCTCAAGCAGCTGTGGCCTCTAAGGGAGGTAACCAGTGCCAAGAGTTTCAAGACATTTATGTCCTCTGTTCCCCTACTTGGATGACAAACTGGCTGCTTCAGCAGTCTTAGTTCCAAGCCAGGAACGTTTTGCCCCAGGAGAGGTTTGGGTAACATGAGAATTTCTCTGTTGGATGGGATCCAAGCAAGCCACAAGAAAAGTGAATGGTTCAATATTTCATTTCACAATACGTACGTGTGATACTACTAAAACTTGACTGAAATATTAATATTGTACAATAATGATAATGTCTGACTTACCAACTATCTGTAGTTTTTGCTTGCGTTCATTTTCAGAGTTGTCTTTTTGCTCTTGAGGCTCCTCATTGTCCAAATTTCTTTCAGTTTTCACATCTGGCAGTGCCAGTGCATCTGTCTGAACTGTGATCAAGACAGCATTCTATCAATGATGCAGTTATGAAATATTTACTGTCACTCCACTGCAACTATGATGTTAGCTTTCCATATGATCACTCAATATGGATAACTCCTCTCTAAATGTATTATTATAAAGCCTTAGTCCTCAATCAGAACTTAGGTAACTAAGGAGATGGGCTTTTCCTTGGCATTCCATTAAAAGAGCAGAATGACAATACAAAATCATATGACAAAGTATAAAAATATAAGAATATATAATTCAGAAGGGACATCAATATACAGTATTTTTGTGCATATTGCAAAATTGCAAAACTGTAAAGAAAATCTGTGAATGTGTCCTACGAAGTTCTACCTAATGTCCCACATTCTTTATACTCTCTAATATATATTGCAGCATTTTCTACAAACCACTTCCCAAGAGAGTTTGGCAGAAGGTGTAACTACATAGTGATGATACTCCACTCTATTTTCTGTCACCTGAGTTAGATGCAGCTACAAATGGCAGTTAATGCTATGTACATTGTATTTAGCACTTGGAAAATATTATACCTTTTTGAGAGCTCTGTCCTATATAACAGCTTTGAGTCTCAGAAATTAACCATGTTGAACTGGTGTACTATGGACTAAGTGACTACAATACTTCTTTACCATGATAGGTAATATCTGTAAATTTTCCATGGAAAGCCCCACACATATCCTTCTGTAAAGCATTCCTGCTATGATACCTGTTTGCAATGTTAAGAGTATGACTAGAGCTACTGATTCCACTGTCAGTCAGTTTAGTAATCTAGAGAAATACACAACTATCTTATTAAACAAAAGTTTAGTAAACAAGAGGAAGAGAACCTACATTTTTCAAAGCAGAAATTTACCTGTATCTAGTCCTCTTTGTGAAGTGAAAGCAGGGTACAATGGTTTCTTCCGAAGCAATGTCAGATGTACAACTGGCCCCGTCTTACGCAATGCTTCCACGACTTCTTGATTTGTATAATTCTGAATATTAATACCATCCACCTAATGAACACAACACCATGCATTTTTTTTTAAAAAAATGGTAATTTGTGACACAAATCAGATTGCTTGATTAAGAACATCAACCTATAATGCTTATTTTGGTGCCACATTCTTTATGTCCAATGATACTTAAAACAATATCTTTGAAAGTACAGATTAAACTGGGCTTGAATTTACAACAATATCATTATCAAGACTACACCAATATTGTTTAAATCCCTTGTCATGAAAAAGCTATCAGACTAAACTAAGTATTTAAAAGCTGAGACCTATTTGAGAATGACAAGCTTTAAAAGTGAGGAAAAGAAAGTGTAGATAGAAGAATCCCTGCAACAAAGAGTTCAAGAATTCAAAATAAAAAAGCAGAGAAAGAGACATAGAGCTGAATCCTAAATTACTCCTCTGTTCTTCTGGGATCTGTCAACATTGCCTTCCAGCTGCAGCAAAGCACACCACATCATACACTGTTCCCAAGGGTCCCCCAACCCCCAGGGTCAGACCTCTGTGGCATGCGGGGAACTGCCGAGAGAAACGGGAAGCAAGAAAGGCACTTGAATGTGAATTCTTTTCTGTTCACGGCAGAGAAATTAACATCCAAGCCAATACAATTTAATATCACACAATATTAAAGGGGGTTAACTTAATGGTCAGTGGTCATGCCCTTTATATGCAGCTGCAACCACCTGGGAGCCTCTTTCTGTGATGCAATTTTGTGTGAGTGAGAGCTGGATGTGATTGATAAAAACATATGGATAGTCTTGATTTCGTGAGTCTTGAACGAAGCACACTATTAGGAACAGGATTTAGATCATGGAAAGCCTATTCCCATATGGCTACATCAGAAGGACACTTCAAACAAGTATTCTGGAAGAGATTATTTCATTCCTAAAACATTCCAGTCTTCACCAATGATTTTTTTTCAATGTAAAAAGTTTCAGTATTCAAAAACAAACAAAAAAAAACTCAAAATAACTTACAGCAGTAATTTTGTCATTGACTCTTATTTGGCCACTGTGTTCCGCAGCACTGCCAGGTATTATGTTTTTGACAAAAATCCCCGAAGATTCCACTTTAAAGAGGAACAAAGAGCACTATTAATGTATCTGAAACATATTGCAGAGTCCCAGAAACTAGTCAATCTGCAGCTTTGACAGATAATAATTAAAATAAGGGGGTTTGAATGACAGAGAATGTTGGGGGGTGAGAGACAACAGTGTGGTTACACTCAGACTCATGCCAGGGGGAAGGGGTCAAATTCCTGCTCAGTAATGGATATTCACTGAGTGATCTTGGCCAAGTCATACTCAGCCACCCTAAGAAGGTGGTCATGACAAACCCCTCTGAACAAATTCCCCCAAGAAAAGCTTGTGATAGCCTAGCTATAAGTTAGAACCAACTTGAGGGTGCATAATAAACAACAAAACTGCAAAGAGCTGGCAGGAATCATGCTGGTCCTTTTTGAGACCTTAGATAGTAGACATAGCTCTACTGTGGCCACACTTCTGTTTTATTTTTATTTTTTAATTAGCTATTGGTGCTTTTTATGTGTCTTCAAGACTGCAATTTATGGTGAATCTGCCATAGTGTTTTGGGCTTCTATGGAACAGCAGGGATTTCTTAGTGCTAGTTTGTTGTTATATACCCTCAAGTCATATCCACTTATGTTGACTCCAACATAAATCTATTGTAGGACTTTCTTGAGAAAGTTATTCAAAGGAGGTTGCCATTGTCTGAACAGCAGAGAGGTGACTAGCCCTAGGTCCCTGTGGGTTTCTATGGCTGAGAAAGAATTGAACTCTTGTCTCTAAGGACCTCATCACATGAAGGTCCTTAATGTGGGAGACAGTGGGGGGATCTGTGGGGCAGCGGGGTGAATCCATTGCCCAGCGCTCTGCATCACCCACTTGCCCAGCATACACCAAAAAAGTACCTTTCTGGCATGCTCCTGTGCTGTCCCCATGATTTCCAATCTGAACATGAATAGTTTTGTGTTCGTAATTCCCCGTCGCAGAACACTTCGCCAAAGCAGCCATCACGGAGCTCCACCTGAAGTACCTGCACGTCATATGATGAGATCTGGTGGGCTCTGTGCTGCCTGTGTTGGTGAAGTGTTCTAGGATGGGGAATTTGCCAAATTTGATGAGGTCCTAAGATCTTAATCCAAAACACAAACTACTAAACCATGCCATCTATCCTGACTGCTATTACAGCACCCAAATCCGTACACTACACTAGCTCTTTATTTTTACTTTTTAAAAATTTCTAAAATGTGTCCCTCACACTACCAAAAATGTATAATGAAATCCCAATTAATAATTATGAAATTCATTGAAATTGAAAAATTGAAATTTTTTGTTTTGTTTTGACCCCTACTTCCAAAAAAATATTGAAGTAAAGGATAAATAATGTATTAAGAGTATGATTACCTACAGACTACATTTACTATGCTGTATAATTGTTGAACTGCATTTCAAAGATTTAATTGGGATGAGAGGGTATGCTAAACTAGAGCCACTGAATCAAAGGGAATTTGATAAATCAACAGTTAAATAATCTCCATTGATTCAACAGGTCTACTCTACTTGAGATGAAAATTGGATTTAAGTTCTAATCTTTAAGGTGCTGCAGGGCTCCATTGATTTTGTACACATGTTAATCACATAAGCCATTAAACTATTAACAGAGTAGTCTAAACTGATCACGATGGTTAAGGAACATTCCCACCACCCTTTAACAACTGAATTGTAAAATGTATTCCAAAAACTCTCTCACATGCTTTCTTCCTAATCTGACCAGGTACATATAGCTCACCTGTATCAGAAACTCCTGAATAGCCAACAATTGTTATGCCAAGGCTCTGCCCATCCTTTTTAGTCAGCTGAACTTCATGAATTTCATTTTCCTGGGAAAGAAAGGCATTGTGTACATTCAAATTATGTTAGAATGTAAAGTTAAATCATTTTACCAGTTCCTATTAGAGCAAGGCCATTGAAATTACTGGGGTTAAATACATAATGACCTCCATATCTACAGAACTGATGTACCTGGTTTCACTTAGCCATGATTTCACTTATTCATTTAGGGCTTCCTGTACAAGTTATACCTCATTCTTTGTGCCTCCATTGTTCACCCCGTTGAAAATAATAGAGTTCTCTATTATCTGCAGTTTCACATATCCACACAAATTTTGGTAACTTATCCCCCACAGATATGGAGATCGTACAATATTGACAAACTATTCAGTAGTAGTTTGGTTGAATGAGTCTACTGTAGTGGCACAAAAAATAGCACTGAGGCCTCAAAAGATGAAACATTAGTCTTCACTTGCACAGCTTCTGCTGAGAACTCACATAATTCATCATCTGACTGGCCATCCCTTCAGTTCAAAAGACCTAAGGTTTTATAAAGTTCTATATCAACACCAGGTCACAAAGCATTATTTTCATAGTTTCAGTGTCTGCAACACTGAAATAGTTTGTTCGAAAGGCTTGGCACTGCAACAGTATTGGCCCATAGCAGATGGCCAAAGAAGGGAAATTATCAGGAATGATTTCAAAGATATAGTTTCCCTAGATAAAACTGAAGTGGTAGATATAAATGTTCTTTAACATCTCAAAAAGGCACCTACAGATTGCTCTGCAGAAACAAACAAAGGTAAGATAAGCAACAAAAGCAATGCTTACTTTATTTATACCAGGGACAACATAAATTGAGATGTACAAAGAGAAAAGCATAAAATATTCACTATTAAAAGATCTTTAAAAATAATGCCTGGAATCCTGTCGAGGAGTTACAAATGCATAGTACTACATACTGAATCCTGTCCTGATACTCCCAATGCCCACATCCAGGACAGCAGCCGATTGATGGGAGTTTGTTCCCTTATCAGCAGGGAAGCAGCAAACTGACATTTTCATCCCCCCCCCCCCCCCAGTGACCACTGGTATGACAGGCAGAAGCAGGACCCCATACAATCTTCCCTTCTGCTGGAGAGGAGGGGACCATTGGGCAGCTGCTTTGCAATCAACAAGGAGAAGAGACTCCCATCAACTGCAGCTGCTGCTGCTGCTGCTGCTAAGTAAATTGATATTGCAGTCCCTAACTTTCATTAAACTAGGGGCTATGTAGAGATCATGAATAAATAGTTTCGAGTGCATAACTCTAGGTGGCTGACACTATTAGTCTAACCTTTTAGAGTAAAGCAATAATGCAATTCAAGTAGAAAATAGATCTTCACTCTAGAGCTATCTACTGAATGTGAACTATAGTTTCTATCAGTCAGCATGACCAATGATCATAGCTAAGACAGGGTTACAACAAAAATCATTTGAAGGACATGAAGTGCTGGTTCTTAATATTATGGGCTAAAATAAAACAACCCTGTTTCACTGTACAGTATATACAGTAGAGTCTCACTTATCCAAGCTAAACGGGCTGGCAGAAGCTTGGATAAGCAAATAATTTGGATAATAAGGTGAGCTGGAATACAGCAGAATAGGCTTGCTGCTTGGAAGGCTGGGTACTTGCATTCTAGGGGAATGGTTTTTTGGCCAATCTGAATTGCACTGAATAGCCTCGGTGCTTCAAAGCCTGGCCGCTTTCTATATAGGGGCATCCTTCCTTGGGCAGGTTGAATGGGATGGAGTAGCATCGTGGCTTCAAAACTTGAGGGTTTTCTATCTAGGGGAAATCTTGGTTGGCCAGGATGAACAGCACTGAATAGCCTTGCTGCTTGCAAGCCTGGCTGCTTTCTACCTTGTGGAATTCTTGGTTGGCCAGGTTCAATAGCAATGAATAGTCTCCATGCAGCAAGTATGAATGCTGCAGTTAGTCATCTTGATTAGCATTTAATGACCTTGCAGCTTCAAAGCCTGGCTGCTTCCTGCCTGGGGAAATCCTTTGTTGGGAGGTGTTAGCTGGCCCTGGTTGTTTCCTTTCTGGAATTCCCCTGTTTTCAGAGTGTTGCTCTCTATTTACTGTCCTGATTTTAGAGATTATATTGTTCTGTATTATTATACCACAGTAATTATTATATATTATATTTATAATCTTATATTATCTGCTTAGAACTGGATTATATGGAACCTGTTCTACACAACTGTATGAAATCCACACTGAACTGGATTATATGGCAGTGTGGACTCAAGATAATCCAGTTCAAAGCAGATACTGTGGATTATCCTGCCTTGGCATTCTGGGTTACATAGGAGTGTGGTAGGGCCTTGAGTCTACACTGCCATATAATCCAGTTCAAATCAGATAATCTGTATTTTATAGGCAGTGTGGAAGAGGCCTGAGTGAAGAAGCCCTGAGCTCCATTGTGGCTGAGTGGGTTGTTAGGAGACGAAGTGGGCGGAGCCTACCCTTCTAACTGGCAGCTAGGGAAAAAACAGCTTTTTCTGGTCCTCTAATTTGGACTTTATTTTTCTAGGGTTTTTTTTTTGTTTGAAAGACATATTTTAGATGACTGTCTTTTGTGGTGAAATTTGCTGTGATTTGGTTCAGTGGTTTTGCTGTTTACTCCACAGTAAAACACACATTACATTTATATATATATAGATTAAAACAGAATCAAACATTATTGTATGAATTAAAAAACAGTTAAAATCCTTAGCTACAGAGCTAATCCTGATAATTTAAGAAGCCTTTAGGAACCACCAGATCTATGCACACTTAGAAACAAGTTATAGTAACATAAATCATACTGAATCATGGCAATTTGTGGTGGTGTTATATAGAGCAGCAAATGTCACCCCGGGTCCCCAGTTCAAAGAGACAGTAGCCAAATTAATTGTCTTTCCAAGTATTAAGAACATTGCTGTTGTTACTATTATGGTAAAAAAAAATCTGACTTTTTGTGACCTTAAAATCACCTGCTAGTAGGGGTTGCCTACTTCACAATGCCTAAAAGGGGGGCTGGCTCTGCTCTCTTTATAAAGCCCTAGTTTAGTGCACCTTTTGATGAGGACAAAAAGAAGCAAGCAGACAGAAAAACCACATTACATGAAAAAAAAATTCCACACCTGCATCTTTAAAAAGCTCAGTAGAAACAGATGTAATGCCAGATGTAAGCTTTGCTTACATTTCAAGACTTCCTAAATACTTTCAGTAGCATTAATTTTAATCACTGAAAACTGAGAAATGCTTTAGTTTCAACAGAACAGTTTCATATGACCAAAGCTGAAATAACATGTTAAAGAAGCATTTCAGCAGATGACATAGTCATGTAGAGTAAAGGAATTTAGTACATTTCTGTTTCTATTCCTGAACATTTGAAACAGAAAAAGAGAATTCCATATCAAGTTCTCATCTCTATTGATGGATGAATTTCTAAATAAAGAGTTTAACACTGTGAGGAATTATTATTTTAATTGCATTTGGAAGTTTGAATTAAGAAATTAGGTGTGAAGACTTTTCATAATACTTATATGGATTTGATATTAATTCATAGCAAATATATAAAGTACGAAGATACTCACAGTGTCAAATTGCCCATCTCGGAAAAATGTTGGTGCAGCAACAGGTTGGGCAGCAGGAGTTGGTGGCGTTACGGTTATTTCGCTAGAGGGATCCCTGGCAACCACCATCTTAACACAGTTTCCGCAGTTTCTCAAGACTTGAGCAACCTGTTCACTGGTCATTCCTTGTACATTAGTCCCACCAATTTCCAAGATGTGATCACCAGTTCTGAGTCTGCCATCCTTCATGCATGCAATATAGTTTTAAAATTATAAATTAACAATTACAATAAATTCCATTTTTTTCTAAATTACAATGAGACGACATGTCATCAAATCAAAAACCATGCAGCATTAAAGGTTATTCAAGGCAAGAATCAAATATCTATTTCCTTTTAAAATATATTAGAAAAATAAGCTAGAATTGGTTTGGAATATTAGATCCCCATTAATTCACAATGGAAAATACCAAATTTTGATGGTTTTTATTTTATAGGAAAAAAACTGGTAAAGAAAAGTGCTTCAGCTTCACAAATTCCTATCAGGAAATGGGGCAATAAGTAGAAAAAGAATTACATTTTATAACCAAATTTTATATCCAAAACAGACTTGCTTCAAGGGTAAAACCCTTAGCATACTCAGAGCAGAACCAATGAACCCATTAAAGCCTTATATAGAGTTACTTCTATAATGGCTACTTCACAAGTCTAGAAAGTTCAGTCAAAAAATCAGTCCCAAAATTGAATTATCCATATGTCAAAGTAAGTACTGTGCCTTAACTCCCATTTAAAAAGGAACCACCTTCTTCTCTGGGTAGAGTAGTGAAAGGCAAGAGCTTAGTCTACCTGGAAGAATCTAAAAGAAGCACCAAGTGCCTTTACTTTCTCTGCTGTGGTGCCACTTCTGGTTTTTTTAAAATACTTGGGTGGGAAAATTATGGAGAGTCTCTGGTGCTTCCCATCAAAGAAGCGTTTAAAAGGTAGAGTAGGCTGGTACTTCTTTTTAGGTTATCTTTAGATGGACTAAGCTCTCTCCTTTTGCAACTCAGCTCAGAAAAGAGGCTCTCTTTTTGATGAGTTAATGTTGTACTTTCACTTATATTAAAAAAGGGCCATCCCCTTATTCAGAGTAGCAAAAGACCCTTTTGAATGTCTGGATGGGAAAATGGCAGTGAATACAACCTGGGCTTTTAAGGGCAACATTGCTGTTTTTCCCTCTCTGCAAAATAATCCTTGAATTATCCATGGGTCATGTCACAATCCATAATCCGGGCCTCAAAACCTGTCCTTGACTTATACATGAGATCGATTTATACACAAATACACAGTACTCCAGGGAACTCTGAAGTAATTTTATTACAACACAGATTATCTCTTGGGAGAAACACCAACAGGAACAAGTCTTCAGACACTTTGTGTGTGTGTGGGGGGGGGGGGGGCAATATCTCAGCCATGCATAAGAAGTCAACCTTGCATCCACAAATGGATAACAAAATGATTGACCTGCATTTAGAATTAGAAGTTAACTTTCTGGTTTCTCCCAGGATTGTATTTCTGATGTGGGACAGATGTTACATTTCAGAGTCTACCTGTGAAATGTGCTCACATAAGTCCACTCATGCATGGGCACGTTGCTGAAGTAGGCACTGATTTGAGAACAGCGCTTCTGACATTCAACTGCAAGTATGAAGGAACTGTCCACATAAGTGTTTATTTGAATAAGTAAGCCCTGCAGAAAGTAATATTTGCACTGGCTTTTGAGTAATAGATTCTTAAGATTTTGTTTCAACATTTCCTAGCATTACTTCTATTTTATCCTGTACCCCTATTCTTGATCACTCTAGACTGTTGTAAATTAAGAAAGTATGACATATTATTTTGAATGCCAAAACATTTTGTTCCCTATAGCAAAACAGGTGTTCCAAAGACATAAGTATAAAAGCATTCATTATACCAGGCAGCTTTGCAACAACGGCTGAAGAGCCAATATTAGAATTTCAGATCTCTCTAACACTCCAACTTCCATTTATATTATGAATTGGAACACTTCCTATTCTGGACATTAACATTATTTTTAATAAAATAAAACAGGAATCACTTTGTATCTACAAGGTTAAAGACAGCAATTTTATTTAACTTTTCTTTTCTTTACAAATGCACAAGTAATTTTAGTGCCAGGTGAGACATGATATATAACAACAAAGAGACTCAGAATTTCTTATGACTACTACATCCCTAAGCAGACTTGTGCACCTAAAAATACACAATTCAAAATGTAGTTCAGCTGCAACTTGGGATCAAATTCTGGTATCAGAAAACAACTGTACACCATGGAGAGTGAGAAGGGAAAAAAAGAGGGAAGTATGCATATAAGCTCATGAAGTGAACATAAAGTGGAAAACCATGGCTGGGCATTACATATAAATGCAGCTTTTGTGTTGCAACCTTTCTGCACTTGTGTATAACCATGAAAACATTGCTTAACCGTTGCCCAAAAAGTACGCACATTTTTAGTATGCCCCTATCTGCTATGAATCGAGACATATTTGAGACACATGATGCAGAATGACATTTAATTACCTTGGTTTTGTACACTGTATTAGATAATATGAGTAATCTTTCACTGTTATATGCAGATTCATTATTCTGCCATGAACTATTTGGCTACTGTAAACATCCTGTGCATAACTGCCTTCTGAGAGTGGATGCAGGATAGGTGATCAGAAAAGGAAGAACTGGAGTGCATAGTAGGTAGAACTGTAGTAGATACTATTTTACTTGATTCTCAGTTCATTCTACTCATTGCTGACATATCTGGGCTTGTGAATGTGACAAGTATGCTATGTACATTGCACGTATATTGCACAAACTGGGGTGGATAATATACATACATTTGCTAATTGTAGCAGGAAAGAAGAGTGGAAAATGTAGGTATAGGAAATATCCCATCTTCCACCCATGCTTCTCCTTCTACAGTCTAGAGAGGCCGGACTGAGCTAGACCCAGTAAAACAGGTGAAATTCTAGTGAGCTACATTAATTATCACAATTATACAGTAGAATAATAATCCCATACGTATGAAATCCATATTAGTGTTTCACTTATCTACAACTGGGGGAAAGTAATCTAGGATTCTTTTAGGTCATCTAGGAGATTCTATAGTATGCTTCCCCTGGAAATTACCATACAGTTGCATTGGAGGACCTAGGAAATTCTGAAAACGGATGCTGCTTTAGGAGTCTCTAGATTGGGACTGGAACAGGGACTGAAGACAGCTAATGTAATGGCATTCAGTCGTATCTCTGATTTTAGGTAAGCGCTATCCAGCTGGGAACATATCTCATGCAAATACGGGGGCTTTATTGTACTCTAAATTTGTCTTAGAATTGCCAGCAAATCCATTTTATAAAAAGGACAAATTAACATAGTGTAATCAAATTACCTTATCTGCTAGTCCTCCAGGAACAATAGTTCTTACCACTACGCCAATTGATTTTCCTCCTACAATTCCAAAACCTAACCCTGAGCCGTCATTAATGAGCTCAACATCCTCAATGTGGCCCCAACTGATCTGAAAAAAGGGAAAACAAACATATGTTTATTATCACACATTTGGCAGTAATCAATTTACACACAACATGTGGAGTTTATAGTCCACATACAAAAAAACAGGTATTTTTACCACAATTTTCACCACTCTAAAACGCCTTCTTGGTGGCCAGATCATCTGGAATAAGTAGGACGGTAAAAAAGTGCATGACTTATGGCAGAAATTATAACGTAATACAGAACACAACAAGATTAAAAAGCATAGAATAGTGGGTCACATTTAGTGTGCACACCATATTTACACGCTGTTGAACTAGGACATGAATTACTATGCCAGGACCAGCAGAATTAGGAGGGGGAAGGGGCCATGTATTAGTTGGAGCTCCATGGAAAGACGGTGAATTCGAATTTTAAAGGACCAATATAAATCTGAGCTTCATCAGACTTGAATAAACCAAATAAATAAATTAAAATAAATAAAACAGCAATCAATGACACAAATTCCATTCCATATGATTTAGCAGAGTGTTCTCCAGACCATGAGAACTACTTAAACTTGAAGAAAGCTTTAGAACTCCTACTCGGAACCTGTGTTTGCATGTGATCAATCTTTCCAGTGCACATTCTTTAGTGGAAAAAAGCAATTCCCATTTTAATCATTAAAATTCTCAGAGCAACAGACATTGATTGTGCACTAAACAGTATCAGCAGTTTAAAAAACTAAATCAAAATAAATTGCACAATACCAGACCACTATAAAGGTTTCTTTCAAAATTATCCATTATTAGGGTTTTTTTAAATTTAAAAAATAACAAACTAGGACCAATGGAGATACATGACTCTATATTACGTGGAACTCTTCCCATGCAAAGAAAATGAGATGATTGATACAAATCCCCATCAATTATGTGAAATAGAGCTACATTGCTACCTGGGGTGGTTTGTTGGCTTGTTCTCCAGACTGTATGTAGTTTCCATAGGGTTCTGCATATAATTCAGCCATCTGGTCCATCAGCATAAACAAATGCCAGATAAGAGGCTGGTTCATTTGGGTGGGAGATGGATACCCTCTCTGGTCTGCCTAGGGAATGGGTACACTTCCAGCTGTGTTACCCCTTTTGCTTCGTCCACTCATGTAGCTGCACAAGGACATTTTTCTAACAGATTGCATCTGTTTCTGTTGATATGGTATTACTTATGTTGTATCACAACTTTGGGTAGTTTTGGAAAGGCACTAGATCTAGCCTAGATGGGGAGATGTGGCTAGCATGCCTGTGATCACCAATCTAGGGAGAGGCCATATGTTCAATCTGAGAGTGATGATTCCTATATAATTCACAGGTTATTGGAGAAACCACATGTACTTAATACCCATGTCAACCCCACTTCCTGTTATCTTCATGTTCTCCAAAAAGAACAACTGGACTATGCTGGATTGTCAGATGCCTGGATTTGATATCACATTCTGCCAAAGCAGCACCTATAACCACAAAAGTTGGGGCCTTTTGCACTCCAACAAGGTGCCTATGTACTTTCTTTCCCTGCACGTGACCCACTGTTTATCACTGCAAGGAGTGAATATCATCAACTTAGAAAAGGGAAGAACTTCCCTATATGATAGGGAATGCAGGTAAAAATTATTTCATGATATAGATCAGGGGTCCCCAAACTAAGGCCCGGGGGCCGGATGCGGCCCTCCAAGGTCATTTACCTGGCCCCCGCCCTTATTTATAATATAAAATTTTTATATCAGTTTTAATAATATAATATATTGTATATACTTATGATATTGATAATATTATCATTTTATACAATATAATACTAATTATAATACCATATAATAATATTTCTTATATGTTATATATTACATATAATATTACAGTATAGTGGTATAGTTCAATATAGTAATATATAATGCTAATATTGTGTTATGCTAATAATATAATATATTGTATGTACATTCAGCTGCTCTGAGTTCCCTTCGGGGTGAGAAGGGTGGGATATAAATGTAGTAAATAAACGTAGTAAATGAATAAATAAATAATTTTAGACTTAGACTCACCCTGAGTCTGAAATGACTTGAAGGCACACAACAACAACAACAATCCTAATTAACCTGACTATCTCATTGAAAGCCTGATAGGTTTATGATATAGATATAGATGATATAGATATTTATTTCATCATAATATAAAGCTTTATTTTTAATTTTTTGTCAGTAGTGAGGAGTTAAAGTTTAATTATGTAACAAAGCAGTAAGATAGGTGTAAAATAAAGCCAAATGTCCCATGTACTCTCTGCCAATTATTTGGTTTATCTTACTATGCCAGGTCACCAATTAGCATGGAAAAATATGAGATATGTTCATGGTTCATAAGGTTACTCCTCAAGTAGGAAACTTACAGAAAAAAAACACAATTTGAAATGATTCCAGAAATCTCATTAATAAATAACCAAATCCTAGAAGAGCATGAAAGGCCCCAGGCTTGTAACTATGAGATACACAAGTCACTCATTCCCATGTACAAATCTGGAAAGTTTTCTGTCCTCAGATTTGGTCTCAAGGAGGAATGATAAATAAGAAAAGAGTTGAACTAATTGGACAATACTAGTCATGAAGTGAAATCAAATCATGAAGCAACAGTTTTCCAAGACTCTTCCAAGAAAGGCTTACAAAAAGTTCCATACTTTCAATTCTGGAACATAAATCTTTCCCTGCATTTGTCTTGACTAGGCCATGATACATAACATCAAGCTTTTAACCTTTATTTCATTTTTTTAGGAGAGCTGGCTAAAGGGACTTAAAGTATATTATCACTTAAACAAATCCAATATCCATGTGAATTGGTGAGACAATTAAAAATATTCTCAAGCAATGATTGAGAGTTTATATTTATTATTATGTTTATTGTGATTATTAGTGGATTTATGAATAAAAGATGGACATAGCACAAAAATGATTATAATTTAGTACTGGCAATTAGCATCTCATTAGCACGTACTTGCATATTTACCAGCAGATTATATAATGCTACAGATGGCTTAAGAGCATGCAAATATTCCACACTGCTGTTTAATGCTACAAAATTAAATACGGTCAATTGATTTATTGTGTCTATTTTAGGCACTTCACATGATCACCACACATGATGCTGTTCCTGACACCCAAACAAAATACTGTGATTCATGTATACCTCATGTATACCTCTGTGATTCATGTATACCTCTACTACATATTCAGTTTGACTTACTTAGCTATGTATGTGGTATAGAGTTAAATTATTCAATAAAATCTTTAAAAAATGTAAAACCCTTATAACAATTCTAATAAAATTATAATCCAACTTACCATTGGAGGTAAATTAGCACTGCTTAAGGTGGCTGAGGTCTCACTGCTTCTCTGGGCCAGCTCTCTGGCCACAACCAAATGTAAGGAACCCATGGCTTGTTGGAGCAATGTTATTGCTTGCTGATGGGAAATGTTCTGATCCAATGGGGTATGATTAATGGCCAATATTTGGTCTTTTTCCTTTAACCGTTGATCCCTTCCATAAAACACCGAAGAAAATTTTAAAGTGCTGTAGCTATAACATAATAATTTTTCTAAAACAAAGCAGGTGTTGGGTGGCAGTAGGGGTTGACTACCACAGCAGTGGGTTTGCATGTCAAGCAGTATACCTTGCTTACATTTCACCTTCACTATTTGCTTCCTAAATGGGCTTTATGAAACTAAAAACAAACATGCCAAGAGCCTACATGGTTGAGAATAGAATAACCGTTCTCCATGTGGCACACTTACAACTCCTTTACTAGACATGCTGTTGTGATGCAACACACATACATGTGGCATTCCATTGCTGGCAGAAAGTGACACAAAATCAGAAAAGTGTTTAGCTATGCTTCCACAGCCAAACACATCATCCACCAAGATCCACTGGGATATGCTGGAGGTCTCACCCAGTTATGCCATCAGTCCACATCTGGCTACAGCCAGATACTTCTCTGATCCCTCCTGGTCACCTCTCCACTAGTTGGCCATTGAGGGGTGGAGAGCATTACAGCAAAACTGAGTAGAGGCTTGGATGGTTTCCGATATAAACTTTTGCAATGAGAAAAAGGACATACCGTATACAGCATATGTCACTGACAGGATGCCAGCCATTGTTTTATTTCAGAAGCTAAACAAGGTCAAGCCTGGTTAGTACTTGGGTAGGAGAAACGGCCAGGTAACAATAGCGCCGTTCAGACAAAGTTAAAGAGGGCTATTGCCCATCAGAGTGGACAATACTGAGTTGGATGGACCTTTGAATTAACTCATAAAGGTCACATCCTATGTTCTCAACAGCACCTCTCCGCACCTATATTATCAAAAATAACACTTTATAGTGATATTGAATTAGTCAGTTTGTGAGGTTTTTTGCATGTTCAAATCCAATCAAAATGCTAAGGTAGGCAATGATATAGAGCTGAACCTCTGCGTATCACCTTCCATAAGGAACCTGTTCTCTTCTTGTAAATGATGATTAAAATAAGGAAGACACAGCAAAATGCTTTGTGGTTTGATTTATCTCTGTGGCTCCAAGATTCAGTGTCTGGAAATATTGACATTATCCATGAACAATGTGAAAAAAAATCGTATGCTTCACCTGACTAGTGATATTATTATGAATCTTGATCAAACAAGACAAAAATCTCACCTGGCTGCTATGCTTCCTGGCTGAACTTCCTTGACAAAGATACCAGATTCTCCAACACTTTGGTTTTTAAGAGCAATCACACTAAATCCAAGGCCTCCACTGAATGGTTTCTCAATATTTATATATTCTATTTGCCTGCCCTAATAAACAGGAGAAATATTAAAATAATATTGAAATCTGTCTTTTACAATACAATACAATCACAAAGTACAATCAATTTTGATAGAAGTAAAGAATTTATATTTAAAAATAATTAAATAAAAATCCTCAAATGCTACAGACTTTTAAAGCTATTTTCATTCTTCGCTCATGCCATGACTATGTGCAGTATGTTGATTTCACTTCATTCAGAAAGGAATCTGAAGGCAAAACAAAAGTCAAAAATGCAGCACAAGGTGCTACCTTTTCTGAAGGAAGAAATAACACAGAGGTGTTATAACACATCAACTACCCAGAGCAGAAATATGAATTCAGAGGAATAACATTCAAACTGATTCCCTGGTCTTTAAGAACTGTAAGTCTATTCAGATATTTATGAACAAGACACAGGAGTCCTGCCATCCTACTCCTTCACCTGCCCTACACTGACACTAATGGAAGCTTTACATAAAAACATTCCTTCTTAAAGAGACTGGACTGTGAATGTCTCTGTTCCTTAAGCAATAGGAACATCCCATGCTATCAGTAAATCTATGCCAAAATCATTATAACCAGAAGCTCAATGTAATACAAGTCCTGTTCAGGTATTTGTAAATTACATCCCTAAAGGAATTGCACATGCTTACTCCATTATTTTACCTTTCCATGTTAGATAGGAAGAGCTAAAGACAGGTTACAACTGCACTGAGTTGAATCTCTCATTTGAAAAGAGGTTATAGTTACATGAAACTATTGCTCCAATTTGACATGCCACCGTGTGAACAAAATTATATTTTTAACACACCAATCGTGTTGAGTCTTTACCTTTGCCATTGTTTGAATTATCATATTAAAATCATTCATTCCAAGTTTTGGAATCCCAAGAGCCAACTGATTATTATCATTGGAAGTCATATAGCGGTTCCCATTAGCAAGAGACTGGCGGTCTGCGTCAAACACCAGCAAACCTCTTCTGGTGAAATCAAAATCCACTGAACGATTGGGAGGTAAATAAGTCAGCTGCAGATAGCAAGGGGAGACAATCACACAAAGCTATGTAACTGCAAGGAATGGCAGTAGCAAAAACAACTCTTCAATGTAGATGGATGTTTTAGCAAGAATAAATGACAGCAGCTTGTGCTATATGGTTAAACGTTAGTATTACTTATCTAACATGCACCATAAATCAATTGGCAACAGAACAAGTCACAACACTGATGGTTTATTATTTATCATAGGGACAGGCAAAAAACTCTGTAAACAAAGACTTATCCTTTAGCAGATATTGAAAGTAACAAGTTACTGCAACATGTTTCTTTTGGGAAAACAGCAATATAACAAAATTATATATGCATTATGCAATATATCAAATTTGGGTTATTTTGTGTATTAAGTATAAATATAACTGTGGTTATATTCAGGCTCACTTTTAAGGGTATTTTATGAGCTTTTTTAAACAGGAAGTTTGAGTTTTATCATTATAACGAGTAATAGAAACAGCTTACCTTTAAAACACTGTAATGACTTTTTAAGCTTAGTTCTTGACATAGTAAGAATATGCTTTACCTTCTTTTATATGTTTCTTTTGCATTCTTTTATTCAGACACATTTTATTTTGTGCTCTTTATTTTTCTACAGCAGGCCAGCTTTACACTTAAAAACAGAGTATTCTGCCAATTTCTCTAACCTTTGCCATGCAATTCAGCAAAATCAGGTATTATATATGGATTAGATTGCATCAGTGTCTTTTCGCCATATTCTTTTCAGGCCATTTTAAGTTTGGGGAATGACCTTTTTTAAAAAAAATTGAAGTAAATCAGAAGTGATACCCAGTGAGCTCCATGGGTCATTTGAGACTTAAACCTATGATGGTTGAATGAAAAGTAATGCCTCCACCTTCGTAACTCCTCAACAGATGGCAGTACTGGTATGTGGCAGGTACTGGCTTGTTCAGAAGACTCTCCTCTATAGTTCCATTTGGCAGGAAGCCTTAGCATTGAACAGTTGTGTTGTTACAGTGCGAAGTATGGAACCTGCGCAGACAGTCAGTCAATGCGACTTAAGCAATGTGCAGTCATTGAATTCGTGACAGGAGAAGGTGTCACCCCCAAGGAGATTCATCAGAGAATGCAAGCTGTTTATGGCGATTGTATTGATGTGAGTACTGTGCGTCATTGGGTAAATTTAAAGATGTTGAGGTGGGAACATCTGACCTGCGTGACAAACAAAGAGTTGGACATCCTCTGACAGCAACCACCGGATATCACAAGCAAAAGGTTGACAGATTGATTCAGGACAATTGTCATATCACTCAAAGAGAAATTTCAAGCATAATCAGCATTTTTCACAAGAAAGTGTGGGTCACATTATTGCCTTGCTTGGCTATTGGAAGATCTGTGCACAATGGGTACTGTGAGACGCTCGTTGCAGGAACAGAGTGTCGACTTCTTCTGTGATGGATTCAGAAAACTTGTTCATTGTTGGCAGAAATGTATCCAATTGTCTGGTGATTATGTGGAAAAGTGAATAGTGGTAGTTAAAGAGCACATTCTAAGGATTATTTCTGTGTTTGATTTATTAAAATATTCCCATCCAAACCCAAGTAATGAAGGTGGAGGCATTACTTTTCATTCAACCCTCGTAGATCTCCGAAGTATTATTCTTTCATTTAGACTGCACAACTTTTTCTCAAGATAGCATATTTCCAGTATTTTAACCTGGAGACTGGAGATAATACCATGAAGTTGCTTTCTTACAGAAAGAGGAGCTGTCATTTTGTCTTAATGGGCCAAATCCAAAATAGTCAACCACTTGTAGATCGCAGATGTCATCAACACAAATTAAAGTGTAAAATCAATGTCACTAACACAACCTAAACTATACATGTGTTCTCGACCATGAGAATGACAGAAGATGGAAATTCACCCAAGGCCAAAATGTCTTAAAGTGCAATAGTGCCAGCCATATGTACTTCAACAGTATGCCCCTCAAACAAACCCACTTGATACTTCTCATTTTGCAACTTACTTGTTCCTTGAGCTGCTTGATTGATTGCTGAAGAGTCAGCATGTGATTGAATAAGGGATTCTTAAGTGTATTATACAGAAAAGCCAGATTTTCACTGTGTGAAGTGTCTCCTCTCTCATGAAGTTTCATTAGCAGATGCTCCAGGATCTGCAGCACCTGCTGCTTATCTGTTGGATCCCAAAACATCACAGATGAAAACGCTGCTTAATACTACTTGATTTAGATAACATGATTGTTTTTAAAGGCACCTACCTGCAACGGGATTTTCTGGCATGATGGCTTGTTGTGTTGTTGATATCAAGAAAATCTGGATTTTAAAAGAAAAGTATGTGTTAGGTCTGGCTTTTCAACATTCTCCTTTGTAGAACAGAACTGAAAAACATGACTACATACTCGCCCTTTCAAGATCTACAGATGCTACATAAAGCCCCGTATTTCACAGGAAAGCACAATGTGACTGTGAAGGATAGGATACGGAACTACCATGTTTCACTGAGTAATAGTGAATATTACACCAAGTGTAATAGTCACAACCCCCCTTTTGGTTTTGGTTTGGTTTTTGTTTTTTTGTTTTCTTTGAGTAATAGCCATACCCTTGATTCATTGTCCCTAAGTATCCACTTCATTTGCTCCCTGGCTCACCCTCTGCCTTCCAGCTATGGGGCTTCACTTGCCTACTTTTGGACTCAGCCAAGTGAAGCGCTATTGCTGGAAAGGGGTACAATTTTTTACTGCACAATAATTACAACCCTTTTTACAGCCCCCAAGAGGATAAAAAGTATGACTATTATATAATGAAATACAGAATTGTCTTGTATAAAGTTTCCCTCACACTTATCAGGAGATGTGATTTTTTTAATGACCAAGAACGATTTCAGCTCAATGAATAACACTGTCTGAAAGAAACACCTCTCTAGGAATTTCAAGGTCCTTCATGGTCAGATGAAAGCTTACCATAGAATCATACTGGAGAACCTAAGTAGAGATTCCTAGAGATATTCTCCTAGAAATCTCTAGATCATTAATACTAATACTACTACTACTAATAATAATATATCTTGTTTGCTGTGTCATAAAATAATAATAATAATAACAACAACAACAACAACAACAACAACAACAACAACAACAATAAACCAGTGCAGGTGGTCCCAGTGGTGATCGGCACACTGGGTGCCATGCCAAAAGATCTCAGCCGGCATTTGGAAACAATAGACATTGACAAAATTACAATCTGCCAACTGCAAAAGGCCACCCTGCTGGAATCTGCACGCATCATCCGAAAATACATCACACAGTCCTAGACGCTTGGGAAGTGTTCGACTTGTGATTTTGTGATAAGAAATCCAGCATATCTATCTTCTTTGCTGTGTCATAATAAAATATTATAATAATAATAATAATAATAATAATAATAATAATAATAATAATAATAAGCTTTATTTGTATCCTGCCCCCTCTCCCCAAAGGGACTCGGGGCGGCTTACAACAAACAAAAAGTAAATAATATAATACAGACAGTATCCTTACTCCAGAACTTAACCACAGAGTCACACTGAAGGATCTTGAGCAGAGGTTCCAAAATCTTTTGGCCTACTGCCACCTTTTCAGAACAAAAAAAATTACTCAGCACCCCCTGGAACCTTCTTTAAGTGAACAAACAGAAAGATGCAAAGACAAATTTGCATTCTTTTATATATCTATATTTGTAGCTATGTCCTAAACATAGTTTAGAAATTTGTTTTAATTTTTTTTTTGTTATTAGACTAGCACCCACAACATCAGGTATAGAGTGGTTTTTCCACATGATGGCAAAAGGCAAACAAATTAAAATACTAATGAAACATACACTGAGTTTTGTCCTTTGTCCTGCATTAGATATATGTATTTGATATTAAATTGTCAACTATCAAACTAATTTATCAAGAAGTAGCATTACATGCACATATGCACATATTCGTGCAGATGCATGCTGGACTTCCTGATAATGCTTGACATTCTCATCTGTCAACACATGCTTGTTGAAACCTATCTGATCGGTTATAACTTGCATTATTTTGGAAAATAATCACTATGTTGTGTAACTATGTTGCATAACATATGAAACGTTTACAAATGGTTTTTCAAAATTCTCTTTCTGCTTCCATTGCCCCCTTATTTTCATCCAGTGCCACCAATTGTACCCTGGGCTACTACCACCCCCTTGGAGCCTTCCCATGACCCCAGGGGAAATATCACCCACTTTGGAAAACACTGATCTAGATATTCCTAGAGAGAACATTGTAATCAAATCAGTTAATAATCAAATCTGCAAAAGTCAAACCCACAAATGTAGAAGGTTGATTGTACTATGCCCCACAGCAACAACAATCACCTTTATGAGAACAACACATACATTAAGAGGTTGTACTTTGTCCTTCCAGTCAACCTTGAAGAAAAAAGGTCTTCATCTTCTAACACAGTTAAATAAATGGGTTAGGATTGCACTATGGGGGATTCAGGTCCCATGAAGTTCAGTGGGATTTACTCAAGTAAGTCTGTTTAGGATTGCAGCCCTAATCATTATTAAATTGTGGAGATTAATTTTAGTAAGCTCCACTACTTAGCAGAATGGTCCTTTGCACTCAAAATCACGCCAATCCAACATACACTTAATTGGAAACAAACTCTACAGAATGAGAGGATACATTCTACAGTTTCTTGCAGAATTTTCTAGTTACACAGTAGGCCTTGGCATTATTCATAACTAACTTACATTCAACTTATTTTAATGGTATTCACGGCATGTCTCTGAACATATTTGTTCAGAAATCTCATCAGGGCTAGTCCATGAGGTCATACATTTTTCACTAGAAGAGAACCGCTTGAGACATCACCCAACCCTTCTAAATTCACGTATAATGCTACATTTCATCTGATTGTAATATATTACTGAAGCATACCACTCACTCAATTGCATTTGGTGGGAATACGGGAGAAGGCTGCTCCCAGACTTTGGAAGTCCCTCCCAAGAGAAACCAGGATGGCTCCATCACTGCTTGCCTTACGCAAGCAGGTAAAGACCCTTCTGTGCCAGCAGGTATTTGGGGGAGGATAAGGGGTCTGCTGCTGGGGAGGCTGTGGGTGGGATTCAGGGGGAGGGGAAATTGTGAGCTTTAAATGCAATTGTAATTGTATTCTCACTGTTTTTAACCTAAATCCACACAGTACTATTTAATTGGGGTTTTTTAAAATGTCTATATTCGCTCTGTTTTAAACTGTGACCAAATAGTGTGGTTGTTAGCTGCCTTGAGTTCTCATGGAGGCAGGGTATAAATAAATGAATAAATAAAATAGGTGAGCATCTAAGCACACATGTGCACTCGCACACACACACATAGCAGGCTCCAGTAAGCTATCCAGAGAAAAGAGATTAGTCAGAGATAAGGCTGGGAAATACCCCCAAGGTGCTGGCTTGCTGAGAATAACAACAATGATGCCAGTTGTGATGCTAAATATTATGTTGTTGAGTGCCTTCAGTGATTTTTCACTTATGTAACCCTAAAACAAGCCTATCACAGGGTTTCTTGCCAATATTTGTTCAAAAAACATTTGAGGCAAAGGGACTGTAACTTCCTGAAGGGCAGGCAGTGGGTTTCTAAGGTTGAGCAGGGACTCAGACCCTGGTCTGTTGTGGGTGCTTGCCTGAAAATAAACATGTACTGTATAAAATGCCTCATTCATGGATCTATATTGCAGAGTCCTCAATTAAATGCACGTTTAAGTGGCAGATTCTACCAATATTGAAGAGCCTGAAATGTTAATCATGTAGTAGTAGTGTCTGACAGATAATGCATGTTATTTTTAATCTCTGGAAACACCTCAGCACTCCCTCTGCCTCTCTCTACCTAGAGCACTGCTTCTTAAACTGTGGGTCCTGACTCCAAATGTTGTCCGTAGACCACCAGTGGTCCCCAAGAACTAAAATATGGTCTGCGGCCTCACCGTTACTACATCGTTGCCCTTTTATGATGCCAAGGCAACAGGTATGTCGGGAGGGGAGAGGCAGACTACCCAGAAAAGGTGCGACAAGCCTCCTGACTGCTGCTTCTCCTCCTCCTCCTCCCTCTCCCTGAGTGGAGCCATTCCATGCAGCACCTGGAAGCAGGGGTGCCTTGGTGTCTTCATTTTTAGGCTTGTTCCTGCGGTTATTTGAGGTGCTGATTCAGAAAAATGCATTGGATAAACCACATCAGCTCTAGATTATTAAATATTGTTTTCTGTGGGCGAGCAGATGGCAACTACTGGATGGCAACTGGTCTCATGAAACCCTCTTATAGTGCTGAGGCTTATTAAATATGGTTTTCTGTGGGTGAGGAGATGATGGTTACTGGATGGCATACGTTCTGTATCAGAAACTAGAGCTGATGTAGTCTATCCAATGCAATTTTCTGAATTGTTACCCAAAATAATCAAACCAAATCTAAAGTTGACCAAAAGCTGATTGGCAACCCTTTTGGTACTAATGTTGGAGAGTGGTCCCTGGTCACAAAAAGGTTTGGAACCACTGGCTTATATCAATGTTGGGGTCATGAAATATCTGGCAACAGTGAGAGGTTTCTGAACACTACCCATTAACCTAAATCTGTCAACAACATGCAGTGTTTACAGCAGAGTCTGCATAAAATTCCACAATAAGAAAATCAGCCTGGCAAATGCTGCTTTATTGTCAGTAAATGTTTAATTTTATATCTATATACCTGGGGACACATCAGGCAGAAAAAGGTCACGAGTGGAAAAAAGTTCTAAGCAGCTCTGGTCTAAAGTTCCCAACAGCTTCAAAAACAAGCTGCTCCTTTTGGACAGATTTGCAAAACCAGTCCTGGCTGAAGCCGTCCAGTTAGTGGCTGGAAAGTTGCAGTCAAAATGAGGCTTCAGGTCTGGGCAGTTTTTCTGCGCGTGGGAGGACCTCGGGGCTAAAAAAAGAAAAGCCGCAAACTCCAAAGGCCAGCGAGCTTTGACGCCCCTGCCAAGAGTTTGGCAAAGCAAAAGCGGGGCGTCATTCCACGCAACGTAAACGGTTCAGGAAGCAGCGGGAGGGCGTTGGGTCAATGCCCTGGAGCTGCTGGAGAAGACGGCGGCTGCCCAGTGTGCCCATTACTCCCCAGTTGCCCCCTCCACGGCCCACTCAAGGGCGCAAGACCCAAGGGGCTCCCCTCTTTCCTTACCTGGTCCCCGGGAGGGGGGGAGGGGAGGGGGGAGGGCGTCTCTTCCCCGGGTGCCTTTGCCTCCTCCCAGATCTTGGCTGCCTCTCACCTGGGCGGAAGCCGGAGTCTGGAGTGGAGCCGCACCTCACCTGCCACACAGGAAGCCGACGCAAAGGGGAGTCGCTCCGGAGCGAAAGGAAGCCGAGCCCAGGACTCAGGGAAGGAGGAGAGGCGCTCCAGTTGAAGCCAGGGCTCCTGCGAGGAACACACTTCCTTGTCTAACCAGGAGAAGCTTCGAAAGACTTGCCAGGCAGAGGCAGGCAGAACTCTGATTTGTGTGTGTGTCTTCAAGTCGGCTGCCCATTTATAGAGTCGACTCCATTTCTCAGGCTGGATCTACACAGCCCTATATCCCAGGATCTGATCCCAGAGTATCTGCTTTGAACTGGATTGTATGAGTCTACATTGCCAGATAATCTGGGATATAAAGCAGTGTAGACCCAGCCTCAGAGGGGACTTGACCAGTTCTTTCCTCTGAAATACAGCCTACAGTGTTCGTAGTCTCCCATCCAAGGGCTAACCAGGGCCGCCCCTGCTTAGCTTCGAAGATCAGAGGAGATCCGCACCCCTAGTGGGGACAAATGGCAACCAGACCAAAACGGAAAGAGAAAATACCATGAAAGGGAGGGAAGGGTGAATCCAAAGAGAGAAACCAGAGCTGGTTGGTTTAGTCGCTTTGTTTGTGAAACCAGCAATGTGCTAAACGAAACTTGAAGACGTTCACAATCGCAAATTATGAGTCAGGGTTTATTTATTTTTGAATGTAAAATCGTTGGGCATCTATTTTTAAAATTATTTATTATCTATTTGTTTTTATTTCAGCCCTGTCTTTATCCCAAGTTGGCACCCAAAGCAGCTATAACCATTTCTATGAAGAAGGAAGGGGGGGGGGGGGAATAAAAGGAATGTGGCAGCATCATTAAGACCGAGACGCCTTCTACACTGCCATATAATCCAGATTATCAAACCAGATAATCCACATTATCTGCTTTGAACTGGACTACACGAGCTCTGAGATTATCAGGAGAGTCCCTCCTCTCGATCCCACCACTGTCACAAGTACGATTGGTAGGGACGAAAGAGAGGAGCTTTCTGGTGGTGGCCCCAAGGCTCTGGAACTCCCTCCCCAAGGAGGCATGTTTGGCTCCCCACATCGGCCTTCCGCTCCCAAGTGAAAACTTTCTTATGGAAGCAGGCCTTCCCCATTACATACAATAACAGCCATCTCAGCCAGTCAAGACTCATATGGCCAAAGACTTGGAGCTCTCAGAGCCCTTCCACACACACCTATATCCCAGAATATCAAGGCAGAAAATCCCACATTATCTGTGGGATAATCCAGTTCAAAGCAGATATTGTAGGATTTTCTGCCTTGATATTCTGGGGTATAGGGCTGTGTGGAAAGGCCCTGAGTCATTGGGTTAATGTTTTAACTTGTTAGGATAGCCCCAGTGTCCTGAAGCATAGGGTTTTTAATTGATATTGTAATTGTGGTTATTTTTATGTTTATTTACATTTATGTGACTTGTGGTTTATTCAATGTTTGGACTTATTGTTTATCTTGTCAGAAGCAAACCGAGGGTACAAGTTGTAATGTATTTGAAAACACAAAGTTAAAAATGTTGGATGAGTGGGATGACTGGGTGGATGGGGATGATTTTTTTTTCTATATTATGTAGTTGTCTTCTTTTTGTTTTTTGTATGTTGCTTTGAGTCCCATATGTGGGAGAAAAGCAGGACTAAAGTAAATAAAATAATAATTTTCTGAAATACCTGGAGGTACCGTGTTTCCCCGAAAATAAGACAGTGTCTTATATTATTTTTTGCTCCCAAAGATGTGCTAGGTCTTATTTTTAGGGGATGTCTTATTTTTCCATGAAGAAGAATTCACATTTATTGTTGAACAAAAAAATGAACATTTATTATATACTGTACAGTAGTTGTCATCACAAACCAACATAACCAAACTAGACAAACTATGACTCCTGTCAAGAATTTCTTGTTACTACTGTATAAATATAAATAATATAACATTTTAATATATTATTACCATTATTTCCATGTACAACTGGTATGTACATTTACCGATCCTGCAAGTTCTGGTGTTTTGTTTGGCGGGCACCGGGCATGCTTCCAAACAAAAACTTTGCTAGGTCTTACTTTTGGGGGAGGCCTTATATTTAGCAATTCAGCAAAACCTCTGCTAGGTCTTATTTTTTGGGGATGTCTTATTTTCAGGGAAACAGGGTAGTTCTGCCAGTTATTTCCTCTGAAATAGAGCCTGCAGCATGCAGTTGTATTTATCAGTGGTCTTCCATCCAAGTACTTGCCAGGCCTAACTTGCTTAGCTTCTGGTGCCTTTGTGATATTTAGGCTCTTTTAAGAATGTTCTTTGCCAAGCATTATTTTAGTAAAAGTAAAGGTTTCCCCTGACATTACGTCTAGTCGTGTTCGACTTTGGGGATTGGTGCTCATCTTCATTTCTAAGCTGACACCTCCTAGGTCATGTGACCGGCATGACTGCATGGAGTGCCATTACCTTCTCACCGGAATGGTACCTATTGATCTACTCACATTTGCATGTTTTTGAACTGGTAGGTTGGCAGAAGCTGGGGCTAACAACGGGAGCTCACCCTCTCCCGGATACGAACCAGCAACCTTTCTGTCAACAAGTTCAGTAGCTCAGTGGTTTAACCCACTGTGCCACCTGGGGCTCCAGCATTATTTTACTAGATCATAAATCACAATAGCAAAAACATCCCATAAGCAATATTTCCTCTTAGGCTGGTACAGTGAAACTAGAATCCTCTGACAATTTATAAGAGTATCTCTTTCTCTGTGTAATTCACTGTGTGTGTAAAAGTGCAAGATTTTGTGCCTCTCTATTTGGTGTATTCATTTAATCACATATGCAAATATTATCCTCGTATAGCGGATTTTATGTCATTGAGAGGCCTTGAGAAGCATGTGGAATAATACATACCAATAGAATGTTATTACAAAGTAGAACTAGTTGATTCAAGCAATTCAAAAGAGCACAACATTACATAGGGTACAGATAAAAACAGAATCCATAGAGTTTAAAGAACAAAATAACTTATGGGAATGAGTGAAAGCCAGTCCCATCTGATAATGGATGCCAACACAAAATGAATAATGTACATAGAACACCCAAGGGGTAGCCATTTTTTTCATAGCACATAAATAACTCCCAATATTTTCAGAATATAGTCTGGCCATATTATATACTATGGATGTCTACTCATATTGAGTTCAATTGAATTTGCCTTCAGATAAGTGTGCATAAGACTTGCAGCATCAAGCAAGAAAAAATCCATAATGGAAGCTTTATTTGACTTCTTCCTTTGAGATACATATTTCTAAACTGTGGAAACTTTTAACTCTAGTATGACCTGTTCCCTGGTTTCAGAATGTTATCCTTTTAAGATTGCAATTCATTTTACACTTACCTAGGAGCGAGGCCCCTTCTACACTGCCTATGTCTTAGGTGGCATTCCCAGACAGGACTACAATCTGTGCTTTGGTGCGGATTTCAGTCCCCACTCCACCCTAAAAACCCAGGCTTTCCTGGGGAATGACTACATGCCATCCCAAAGCCCCCCAATTTACTACTGAAAATGTACCTGGCTGCCATAAAACCAAGGCAGGTCCTGGGATATGGACTTGTCTGGATGGGCCCAGGATCTGATCCCATATTATCTGCTTTAAACTGGATTGTATGAGTCCCCACCATCAGATAAACTGGCATAAAAAGATAATCTGGATTCAGATCCTGGGATAGCAGTGTGGAAGGGGCCTGAGATAATTTGGCAAAAATGTCTTGTGCTTTGAATAATACACATTGATATTCCTTGCTCACGTTAGCTGTACACTGATTATCTCTGTAATGCAATCTGTGACATCTTCAATATCTCTTTTCCTGGTCAGTCACTACCAGCTGAGACCCAATGAATGAATTTCTTGCCTTTTCATGTATATTTGGTTATAGCATCCTGGTTGTGGAATACTCTTATCAGGGAGGGTCTCTTAGCACCTAAACTATACTGTTTTCGGTACTAGATAAAATATTCACCGTTTTCCTAAAACATGTTCATGTTTTTGGATCTGTAATTTTTTTAAAATTAATATTCTTGCTACTACATTTATATTAATTTATGTAACTGCTCTTTTTATTGTGTTAAGATTATGAGGTTTTACTACTTTGAAAAGAATAGTTTTCCAAACTGTGTATTGTGACCCCTTAGTGTGTTGTCTGCAATGTGTAGGTGTGTCACATCAGCATAGCAAGAAAAGGCATCTTGGAAATGTATTCTATTTTACAAATCATATATATATTTTAAAATAAATGAAAGGTTTCCACGAGATACATTGTGTCCCCATACATTTCACTGTTACAATTTATGTATGTATCCATGCCTCTTATAAGGGGTTGGTTTAACCTCCAGTTTGCTACTATAGTAGTCTGGCTTATCCAACCTTCGCTTATCCAACGTTCTGGATTATCCAACACAGTCTGCCTCCCGCCCAGATCCTCAGCTCTTTCTCTAGGCATCAAGGACTGAACTTTTTACAGTTTTAACTTCTGACAATGTTGTTACTGGAAGTTAATTTTATGCAATTCTACCTTTATTTGTAGTTAATTTTTTAGTAGTCAGTGTTTTTGTAGTTTATGTTTTCAATACATTGCAATGTTTTGATGCTAAATTCATAAATACAGTAATTACTGCATAACATTACCGTGTATTGAACTGCTTTTTTTGTTGATTTGTGGTAAAAAAATGTTTTGGTGCTTAATTTGTAAAATCATAAGATAATTTGATGTATAATGGGCTTTTCCTTAATTCCTCTTTATTATCCAACATTTTCACTTATCCTATGTTCTGCCAGCCCGTTTATGTTGGATAAGCGAGACTCTACTGTAAAACAGAATTACTGTGTTGTGAAATGATGCATATCTAAAAAGTGTGTGATTCACATGAAATGTTTGGAAAGCTCTGTCTTAAAGTATGTGACACAGTCTATTGGAAAACCTGAACTTCCCAAGTTAGGAACAAGACAGGTTCTGTAAGTTTGTTCTTAAATTGAATTTGGCCCCTTCTATACTGCCACAAAAATCTGGATTATCTGCTTTGAACTGAATTATATGTCAGTGTAGACTCATATAACCCAGCTGTGGATTATCGTATTTTATAATCTGGAATATATGGCAGTGTAGAAGGAGCCTTAGAAGAAGGGCCTTAACCCCTTAATAGGGTCATCATAAATTGAAAATGACCTGAAAGCATAGCCTCTGTTCCTTTCTCAAGCCTATATATATGTCACGTTTTCTCTTAAAGGAGACTCAAAACATTTGTTGACATCACATTTCTATTTCGATACCCCCAAAGCAGTCCTTTAGACATGAACCTTTTAAAAAAGTAGATATTCTCTTTAAGGTGTTATTTTCCAGATGTGATTTTACCTCAATATTTTGCAGCTAACATAATAAAATCTTAAATGTAACCTCTGTGTGTGTCTTTTCAAGTTGCCTGTCAATTTATGAATGAGATGGGATTTTCTTAAGCAAGGAATCCATGGACAGTGATGAGCTGGTTCTACCAAGGAATGCCCTGTTTCTCACTTCACAGAAGATGTTAAGCAAGTTATTATTTTTAATTGTTTAAAACCCTTCAGATTTTAAAGTATACTCTGAAATAGTCCCAAATCCTCCCAATGACACCTTCTAAAAACAGGTAGAAGTAACAAGTAAATGCGAATCCATTTACAAATGCATATACACATGCCACACATATAAATAAACAATAGCTTTTAAACATTTTAACGCTATTGTTAATTGTTAATATTGTGCTATGCTAATAATATAACATATAGTAAAGGTAAAGGTTTCCCCTGACGTTAAGTCCAGTCGCGACTGACTCTGGGGGTTGGTGCTCATCTCCATTTCTAAGCCAAAGAGCCGGCGTTGTCCATAGACACCTTCAAGGTCACGTGGCCGGCATGACTGCATGGAGCGCCGTTACCTTCCCGCCAGAGCGGTACCTATTGATCTACTCACATTTGCATGTTTTCAAACTGCTAGGTTGGCAGGAGAATATAACATATATACTGTACATATGATATTAATCATAATATAATGTAATACAAGATAATACTAATAATACACAATGATAATATAATAATTATCAAACACTAACATATAGGAAACACTGCATGAACACCAAGCACAAAGTAGCTGCACGCAATAACATCCTGCAGAAACTTACTGGCAGCACATGGGGTGCAGACCCAAGATTAATAAGAACATCAGTCCTGGCCTTGTCTTACTCAACTGCTGAGTATGCTTGCCCTGTTTGGCACAAATCTGCCCACATGAAGCAGGTGAATATAGCATTGAACGAATAATATAATAATAATTTATTTCTTTTAACCCGCCTCCATCTCCTTGAAGGTACTTGCAGTGGCTTATATGGGGACAGAATACTGAGAACAACAGTTAAAACAATTAAAACACAATAAAAATTGCAGGATTAAAATGCATAACAGAACAATTATTTAAAATATCTTAAAATGAACACACAACATATCAATTACAGAACAAAAGTGGGACTATTCAGGTTGCATGGGAGGGGCAGGCTTGTGCAAATGTGAATAATAGAACCAGAGTGGAATAAAATGCTAGGAAATGGGCAGGAGAAATTTAGGACCGTGAGATAAAAGTGCAAGCTGGTTCATTCAAAAGCCCATTGAAACAACCATGTTTTCATGTCTTTTCGGAATATGGCCAGGGTGGGCACTAATCGGAGCTCCTTGGGGAAAGAGTTCCAGCCGGGGGATCAACACCGAGAAGGCCCTCTCCCACATCCCCACCAGCCATGCTTGTGATGGTGGTGGAAGCGAGAGGAGAGCCTCCCCGGAAAATCTTAATGCTCGCGCCGGTTTGTAGGGAGAGATGCAATCACGAAGATAGGCAGGACCCGAACCATTTGTGGCTTTGTAGGTAATGACCTGCACTTTGAGTTGGGACCGGAAACTTATCAGCAGCCAGTGGAGCTGCTTCAGGATAAGCGTAGTCCGCTCCTGTAACTGGCTCCTGTTAACCATCTGGCTGTTAAGGAAACATGCAGAATAATCACAGAATATCTCAAACCTACATCTGTTGATAAATTCTACAAGCTAGCTGGCATTGCCCCCCCCCCCTCTCTGATGTGCGACGGGAAATTGCTGCTAACTGTGAGAGAAATAAGGTTGAACACAGTGAAAGCCATCCACTGCATGGCTATCGGCCTCTTCCCAGTAGACTCAAATCAAGGAAAAGCTTCATGAGATCCACCACTCTCTTAACGTTCCCCCAGTAACAGCAAGAGTGTCCCTCTGAGCAGCAGGAAATCCCAATTGAATGGCCCCTCACGAGGGTCTTCCTCCAGGGCAAACTAAGAATGGGCAACTTGGAAGTCCCTGAACAGACTCAGAAGTGGAGTGGGCAGATCAAAGACTACCTGGCAAAATGGCACTACCTACTCCATTTGGTGTGACTGTGGAGCAGAACAGACAGCTCTGCAGCTGTATGCTTGCCCACAATGCCCTGCCTCATGCACAGAGAAAGAACTATTTAAAGCTACAGACAATGCAGTCGCTGTTGCTTATTTTTGGTCAAAATTACTTAGCCGCTTGTGCTCCCTCTATTTTATCAGTTTTTTTACTTATTTATGCAATACTTTTGATACCAAATATATAAATATATAATACTATTCTAATATAATATTAATATATTATATATAATACTGCTGATAATATATAATAATGACAATAGTTTTATTGTTGTATATTTGCATATTTTAAGTTGCAATGGTTTTTTTTATTGTGAGCTGCTTTCTGTGGTCATCTGGGAGGCAGTTATTGTGGGATTTTCTGCCCTGATATTCTAGGTTCCATGGCTGTGTGGAAGGGCCCTTGGGCCCCTTCCACACAGCTGTATAAAATCCCACATTTTCTGCTTTGAACTGGGTTACATGGCAGTGTGGACTCAGATAACGCAGTTCAAAGCACATATTGTGGGATTTTCTGCCTTGATATTCTAAGTTATATGGCTGTGTGAAAAGGCCCTGGGAGGCAGCTGTGCTGAATTGTTATGCAATTCAGTTTAGCATGCCAATCACGGCCTTCCCTGAGTCCAGACCCCTTTTGAAATAAGGGCGGGCCTTTCGTTGCCTGGTAACTGTCCCGCCATCTTTACTAGAACCATGGGCGGAGGGAAAGAAACGTGGGCGGAGTCTGTCTTCTGTCCTACGTAGAGAATAAGACGGGGAAGCCATCTTTGTTGTGGGCAAAGGCCCGTCTCCCTGAGAGAACAGCGTTGCGTCCTGGTTTGTGCATCAGCTGACAGGGAGGCTCGCGTTCCAACATGGCCGCCTGGCTGTGGGTGGCGTTGCCTGGGCGCAAGAGGAAGAAAGGCGAGGCTGGCGCGCTGTGGCCCTTGGGGGCCCTGTGGCTGGCCTGCCTGGCGACGCGGAGTGCGGCGAACGGCGACCCGCCGCTAAAGTGCGAAGACCTGCGGCCGGGGCAATATCCTGCCGCTGGGAGGAGGCCAGGCAGCCCTTGGTTGCCATGGAGATGGGTGAGGAGGGCCGACAGGGCCTCAAGGTGGGCGCGGGAAGCGCGGGGCGGGAAGATAGGCCTGCGGAGCCTTTGTGCCGAGGCCGAAGAGCCTGACCAGTTGGAGATCGGTCGCGGAGCTAGAATGTGAACAGGAAACGAGTAGGATAGCGTATGGGCCCTGCCACAGCCCCCAAAGGATAATGACAAAGGAGCGTGGCATGGGAAATAACACATTTTGCTCTAGTTTTTCAACAAATATCTCATAGAGCCTCAGCCAGCTCAACATAGGGTTGCTGTGAGATGGTCCAGAGCATTTTTTCCAGATGCTTCACCTATATGCATCCTCAGAGGTGTGAGGTCTGTTGGAACCTAGATAAGTGGAGTTTATATATCTGTGAAAAATCCAAGTTGGTAGAAAGAACTCTTTTCTGTTTGAGACAAGTGTGAATGTTGCAGTTGATCACCTTGATTAGCATTTAATATCAGATACAAAGCCTGACTGCTTCCTGCCTGAGGGAACTCTTAACAACCACCATGTCAGACTACACACACAGAAGCCATTGAAATCCACATGCATGTAGACAATTTCAGCAGAAAGGAGGAAACACTGAAAATAAACAAAATCTGGTTACCAGTATTTAAAAAAAAAAAAACAAACCTCTAAAATAAGGACAGTAAATAAAGAACACTCTGAAAACTGGGGAATTCTGGACATGACACAATCAGGGCCAGATAACACCTCCCAACAAAAGATTCCATGAGATAGGAAGCATATCTAAAGTTGATTTGCTGAAATCAATATGACTTCAGTTAGGCTGGATCTACACAGCCCTGTATCCCAGGATCTGATCCCAGATTATCCGCTTTGAATGGGATTATATGAGTCTATACTTCCAAAGAATCTGGGATAAGCAGATAATCTGGGATATAGGGCAGTATAGATCCAGCCTCAATCACATCTAATTCAAATCCCATTGATTTCAGTGGTTTGATGTAAGTATTTTTAAGTCATGATCCAATTCAGTCTTTGGAATATATTTCTGGAAAAAGTGGTGAGGAATCGTTGCAACAATGAAGAAATAACGAAGACAACACAATTTCTGAAAGCATGTTCTTTAAAGTCATGCAGATTAAGAAACTGTTAAACATTAATGACATTGGCAGCAATTTTTTGAAATAGTGCACGTAGAATTTAGGAATACCAGAGATGGTTAAAGATGGCGTAGTTCATTGTTTTATCACAAATGTTGGTTCTTAACATTTGATTTTATTTGTCTTTTCAGATGTAAGTCTCATTTTTATAAGTATGGATAGGATTGTTGTCTGAATTGAAATCTTGTGTACACTTATCCAGAATGTAGGCCATTTTAAGGACAATGAGATTTAATTCTTATTAAACATGCATATAATTGTGTTGCAGTACATTTAAGTATGACTAGAAGTTATGAGAGAGTTTTGCTTCTTTGTAGAACCACATAGGCGCTCTGGAGAACACTTCTCAATGCAGCATATAGCTACTTCTCCAACAGATGTCATATTGGCTTCTGTTTCAGTATCTTCAGTGAAGGAGCACACCATCACAACCACACTCTTGTAGCCCAGGGTAGTCTGTTCCACTTCCAAATGGCTTGTTCCCTTCCATTTTCCTTTATAAACCCTGGATCAATGGTTTTCTCATCCCTGTGTCATGATAGCTGAAACATGGGGATGCTGAAGCTGAAAATAGCTGAGAATAAAAATAAAGAAGTCAATAAAATACTTAGGAATCAATATATCTAAAGAAATTGGCAATTTAGAAAGAAGACAATATAATCAGATTAAGAAAAAATGTTAAGGATACTCTGGCTAAATTTACCAAGCTTAAAACTGTCTTGGTTTGGTAGAATTGCATTAATAAAAATGAAAATATTACCCAAAATATATGTTTTGTTTAGAATGCTACCTATTAAAATTTCAACTAGCAAAATTACATATTGGCAGAATATGATAAATACCTTTTGTAATGGGAATAAAAGGCCTAGAATAAATAAAGAAAAATGGTATAAAATACAAAAGAAGGGAGGTCTGGGAATACCAAACTTAAAGCTATACTATATGGCAAATCAATTAAGGTATATTATTGATGGGATTATAGGACAAGAGGATTTAGAATGGTTAGAAGACAGTAAAGATATAGATATGAAATTAGAGAATATTTTCTTCATAGGGAAAACCAGGAATTCTGAGAAGAAATGGTATAATGAAATAGGGAACACCTTTTTAAAAATATATTAGAAATCTGGACCAAGTATGAAGAAAAATTAATACCATCAATCTCCCCATTAACACCGGTGTTAATTACAAAAAATTCCCAATGAATCTCAAAAGGGAGTTAGAAAGACAATTTAAAGAAAAAGGAATGATGAAATCAAAAATGGAAAATCTATGGGAGATGAGGAATCAACTTTCAGGAGGGAGTATTGGGTGGTATAAAGTTCTACAATTGGAAAGATGGGCAAGGAAAATAAGAAAGAAATGTAAGGGAGATAAAGAACTTACAAAATTTGAGAAGATGATTAGTCAAGGGGGGAAGGGAAGAAAAAGAAAGAACTAAAGGTATAACAAGTGATATTTACAAATTGCTGCTAGATGAAGAACAGGAGCAGGATCACCTTAAAGAAATGTGGGAGTTAGATTGCAATAAGGAAATACACCCTCAAATCTCGAAAGAAATGTGGAATATGCGTATATTAAAAACATGTCTATAAGAATAAAAGAGAATTAATATAAAGTGGTTTGGAGATGGTACTTCACACCAATTAGATTAAATCAAATTGATAAATACTCTAAGCTTTGCTGGAGGGGCTGTCAGGAAATTGGTACATACATACATATGTTATGGTCCTGTAAATATATTCAAAATTTTGGGAGAACGCCTTTAAAGAAATAAAGAAAATCACCAAACAGAAATAATAGAAACGCCTGAAATAGCACTGTTGTCATTTATAGATAATATTCAAATATCAAAAGAGTTAAAGGAACTAATCACTAACTTGGTAACAGCAGCAAGATTGTTAATAGCCAAAAAATGGAAAGGGGGGGGGGGGAGTGCCAATTGGAAGAATGGTATAAGGAGATTTGGGATATTGCGATAAATAATAAATTGACATGTAATATTAAGATTAACAGAGGGTTATTAAAAAGGGATGATTTTGGGAAGATATGGGGAAAATTTATAGAGTTTGTATATGTAGATGGTAAGGGGAACAAACCTGTAAAAGAAACAGTGGAATTTTGGAAATAAATATTGTAACTGGCTGGTCTGGGGTGAAGGGTTAGCACTAGGTGAAGGGTAACAAAAGGTAAGTAATATGAGTATGTAATATAGTTAGAGAGTGAGAATACTATATGAGTTATGATATACATAATTCTGTACTGCAAATTTGTTAAAGAATGTATAAGAAGTTTTAATTACCGAATATGCAAAATTCACAATTATTCAATAAATTTTTTTTTTTTAAAAAAAGGAGTCAAAATTAACGACATAGATAATTGTAACACCAGATGTGATGTTTTTGTGCTGTTTGACACCTCAGTTGTGACAGTCAGTGATACAAAATGCAGGGCATAACAGTGCATAGCAAAACAACATATTGGCACATATTATGAAGTAGAAGTATTTTGAAACAGGAATAAATTGTGCAGAATGTAATGTCTAGTTATTATTTTAGCTGTATTGTTTCTTATAGATAGCAGATACATTATACGTCCTTCTGTACCTTTAGTTTTCATGATTTGAATGAAAAGAAAGATTGACTACTGCTGATATAAACTGATAAGTAAATAAATTCCCTGTGGTACTGTTGTGAAATACTTCTGTGAGACTTCAGCTCAATATTTCTTTTCCTTAATTCTTCAAACATATATTTGTGAAGATCCTAAAATAGACAATGAAACTCAAGAACCCTTGAAGTGTACAAATCATACTGCATATGGTAAGGACTACAGCACTCTAATGCTTTTTATTTTCTTCATATTGTGCATTATTGTGTGTTTGTGTCTTCAAGTTACATGAGAAATTATGGTGACTCCCATGACATTCATAGAGTTTTCTTCAGGAAGGTATACTCAGAAGTGATTTTTGCCCATTCCTTTCTCTTAAATATAGTTAAAATATTTACAAAATGTTATTAATTGTCAGGGGGCATAATTAGATCCACATTTAATTGATACATATATCTTTTTAGTGATTTTCAGAATCACTGAATAGGAGGCTCCCTACAAGAGTTACTACTAGAGTGGCTTGCACTATTCATGACTGGTTGCACGAGTGGTATATTTATTTAGCTGTAATAGCATTTGTAGCTCTTTGGTTATGAACCATTTCCCATGTGCCTTGACACTCATTTCTAGTAAGTATGATAATTTGAATCATAAACACACATATGTTACTATGTCACAAGTGGAAAATAATTCCACATTTTCTGAGGAAGTAGCATTTCACAATACCAGTTATGTTAATGTGTAAAATGTATTGAAATATATCCCCTCTTTTTGTACAAGATGTTTTTAATTTAAAGTATTCATATGCAATCATTTCTATTTGTTTTATGTGAGCTGTTTTGACAAAACAGTGTGTAAATATTTATTTTATGTATTTTGTACTAAAGTGTTTCAGTGTTCAACACAAAGTATACTTGTTTTTCTCCCTCAGTTCCTTGCCTTCCAGCACCAAATATTACATGTAAGGATTTTAGTGGAAATGAAACCAAGTTTACTGGAATAGAAATTGGATTTTACAAGCCTGTAGAGTGTCGAAACGTGTAAGTAAACATATGCTCTCAAGTATATAATGATGCCATTTCTGCTAAACACTAATATGTTTATTATAAAATTATTAAATATGAAAAACTTATATTCTCATATTGTACGTTAAAATGTTCTTTCTTCCTGGTGTTGTTGTAGATGAGAGTCGACATATGGTAAAGCTGCTTACATTGACAGAAGAGTTGTTTCATTTTTGCTCTCAGGGAAGTTATACAGACAGTCCTTGAGTTACAAACATTTGGCTTACAAACGATGCATAATTAAGAATTGGGGGAGGGGCGAGACAACAAGGGGTGAGAGAAATCTACCCCTAGGAAGGGAAATTCACCCTTGAAAGAATTATCATGAGGAAAAGGGGTATCTACTAAAGCTTTCTCACCAACCCTTTTTTCCACAAGCCATTTTTTTTTTCGAAATCCAGTTATCACAGGGACAGAAAGTGAGGTGAAATCTTCTGAACAGGAACACAGACAGCAAAACAAATACCACAGGGGTACTAACCCTACCCTATGCTATCATACATATTTTTGACTGGAATTACACTTAAAAATGTACATGTTTCAACTTTTATACAAATTCACTTATTAACGAACCTACAGAACCTGTCTTGTTTGTAACTTGGGGACTGCCTGTAACCACCCCCAAGTAATTTAGTTTTGGATTCATTCAGGTTTTGTGTGTAGCTTACCTTACTTCTTCATCAGTTCAATCCTATGCAGAGTTAGGTATGCTACCCTAGGTTGTTTTATAGGCATAAACACCAGATTGTCTGGTGTGCTTTTTTCTCCCTGTGATCTGGATTATAAATTCAAAGTATGTGTGTAGAATTGTTGTCTCATGACCTCATCAGATGTGAAATCAACATCTTAGGACGCTTTCACCACGTCTGAAGGACGGAGGCCCACACTGGACATTATATGATGTTGTGTGACTTCCAGCATTAGGCCCTGCCCCCAACCAGGATTTTTTGTTGCAATACATTAGTTACCTTTCCTGCCACAAATAATACCCATCCATAGAGAGCAGTAGATTTGTTGAACCTTTTTTGTTTTGTTTTTATGACCCCTGTTTATTAAAAAAAGTTTTTAGTTTATTTTAAGAAAAGTACATAACAAGTGGCTGAAAACAGGGGATTTATTTATAGTGGTTTAGGTTGGTACTACAAAATACTCTTAAGTTTTTTTGCAGGTCTTGTTTTACTGGATTTTGCAATGTGACCCTGGGATGATAAAATGTTGTTAATATTCTCTATCTTTTTGCATGGTATTGTTATGATGTGACTATTTAAAACTTAAATACAAAGTAGCTGTGGAAATTGCCCAGAGAGCTTCTTAGCCAACCTCATTTATGGTCCTATACAATTCTGTTCAAAAAAGGGTAATACAGTAGTTCTGCACAAAGAAATATATTACTCTGAGCTATTCACCACAGGCCTACCACAGAATTGGTGAGTTTCATTAGTGTCTGGAGGGGGGGGGGGGGTGGAATCACAGAAGCAGCTGCCTTTTTGCTCAATGGACAATTATTTCATCATCTGCTGAGATCTAGATCAGTCAAAACTTTTTCGATCATGGAACCCTTCAGAAGATATTTATTTTCTGTGGTACCCTAACACTATCCCTGATTTGCTTATTCAGAATATATATTCTGGATCATTTTCTACTAATTCAAATATATTTCCCAAATTCCTATATAATGTCTAGTTTTGTAGTAAATATCACTCTTGATATTTTATGAATAATATCCTACTATCCCAAATGTATTTCACCTCAAAAACTGTACAAGAAAGAAAATAAATAAAACGGAAATGTGAAATCCATGTGACAAATAGACTATATGTGAGCCACTCTTGTTCAGATGGTAAATAAAATGGTGAAATGTGAAGCCAGTAACTACATACCTGATAGCAATAGTTGTAGCACAAAATAGCTATTTCGGAAACTACATCAAAAAGTTGGCTTTGTGTGTTTTTATTTAAAATCAGTTTTCAATTTTATTTTTAATATTTTTCACAGAACCCCTGTGATGTTTTTGCAGAACTCCTAGGGTTCCGCAGAACACAGTTTGGGAACCACTCTCTAGACCACTGCTTCTTAAACTGGACACCGATCCCAAATGGCGTCCCCTTAGCTCGATGTTGAGGTCCTGAAAAAACTGACGACAATAAAAGTTTTCTGAATGTCATCAAGTGGCTGTTTTAGACATTTATATTAATCTAGTTTTCAGTGTTTACATTGGACAGAAAATGCTTCATAAAAAAGACAATCAGCCTGTTTAGCTAGTATTGCAAATGCTGATTTGTTGTCAGTAAATGTTTGATTTTCATACCTATTTTTATAGCTGTATACCCAGAATCATGTAAAACTTTCTTGGGCCAAAAGGGGTCACAAGTGGAAAAGTTTACAAATTCCCGCCTCACAATAATAACAATTTCAAAAATACTCTACCATACTGCCCAGCAAAAAATAAAAAATAGCTTTCTGGGCTCAAGAAGGATCAGGTATATGATCCAAATTCCCCATAAAAAGCATGGGCTGGATTTTTTAAAAATGACATGAGAAGAGACTTGAAGGTTAAAAAAATGGCTCTGTGAGCTGAATAGGACATGCAGCTCACACGTTGTACTATTGTAGTCCAAAATGTCAGCTTGTATTGACTTCTGTCTTTATAAGTGTCCATATTAAGTAAACCAGGGCATACTAAAGGTAAAATCGAACAAGTGGCGAAGCCTCATTTTTTTCCCAAGACATGACGTATCCTTTTATCCATGTTACATTTCATTATTCTAAATGTGGTAGCAGTGCAAACCTTAATACTCAAAATATTTGCTATTTTATATATTTCTAGACATATGTTGTTGGTGTACAAACATAGCTAGATTTTCATTTAATCAAGCTATGAAACTGTTAGGCTCTGATGCTAAATTCCTTATTAAACAGGCATATGTGCTGTGTTTCAAATTCATTTGATGAACATGATGTTACAAATAGATTCAGCATATTTAACTCCTTATTCCTGTTTTTAGAAATGGTTATTCTTATAAAGTAGCAGTAGCTCTGTCGTTATTTCTTGGATGGTTGGGAGCAGATAGATTTTATCTGGGATATCCTGCATTGGGTGAGTATATTTTAAATATTGGTCTGCACACTACCTTAATGGCTTAATGTAACAGCTGGCATCTCTTTTGTGTCTTATTCATGCATACATTATATGCTCATGTATACATCTTGAACAGTTAGTCACAGGACAGTGAGAACACTGTACCTTAACCCTTATCAAAAAAGAGGTCTATCCCCTTCTCTGAGTAGAGTAATAAAAAGTAAGGATTTAGTACATGCCGAAGAACATAAAAGAAGCACAAACCCCTCTGCTCTCTTCACCTTTGGGCCACTTCGGATCTTTCTGAATGCCTAAGCAGGGAAATGGTGGCCATGGGCAATGGAGCTTTCCTTTCTCTGTGGTAAGAAACTCAGTTTAATCACAGGTCATATCAAAATACATAATCACCTCCCCCCAAAACAATCTGCCCTCAACATACATGAGGTCAGTTGATACATTATATATAGTACTTCCAAGATCATGATATATCTTTATATTTGATTTAATAGTTAAATAGGATGGAGGCAATCAGGAGAGGCAAGATTTTTTAAAAATAATATTCTTTTGGTCAGATTACTAGTTGATATCATTAAGATTTTCAGGTAATCTTTACCCCTGCATGGGTGAGGATTTTTTTTAAAAAAATGTTCCACACTCGGGGACTAATGAATCTGAAAAGATTCCCTAATGTCTTGAAAAATATCCTAGCTACTAGACACATAGTCCCACTGAAGTTCTTAATAGCTTCTGCCTGGTGTAGGATGTGATTTTCTGGGATGCTGAAGTTGTGAAGAAACAGTCGGGTTCTACTCAGATTTGCCCATTGTAGGGCCTACTACATGCAAATATGGGCAGCAGAGGCTGTTTTTGCTACCACTATTGTTTCAGTACATTTCAACCAGTGGAGGTGCTTTGAGTAGCTGCAGGATTAACTGTGAGCTACTCTTGTAGCCCAGAGAAATGAAGAGAGCTTGTTAGAAATCCACTGAAAAGACTTTGCATGATGTTTTGCTGCAATAATTGTTTGTGTATAATTGGAGTATATATTAAAATAAGATTATGGAAGGGCAATTATAAAAAGTGGTATTTCTTGCTTACATTATGAGCTTTGGTACATATCAACGATACTTATTTCTGAACTATTTTTCTCTGTTGTCTCTTAAGTGATAACACCCCTTTCTGTTCTGAATTGTTACTGGCAAAAGCAGTGCTTTTGCTTTTACATACTTGGTTAAACTTGTTTTAATTATTTATTTGCCCATATTTTTATGAGTGTAGTAAGTGTCATGTACTCATTTAAACTCATACCATTTCAGATTATAGAGTGTCATGTTGGCATCCCCCTATGGAATACCAGTTCATTATGTCTGTCACTTTTCTGCATGTTAGATAATGTTAGATAAATAGACAGTTCTTGAATGCCAGTGTATTATTACAGTACTTACAAACATAGAGCTATCCAGCTTATGCAAATAGTTTGTCCCAAAGCTTTTTTTAAAATTGCAGTAACCTTGTGTTCTTTTCAACCATTTTCAAATATATTACTGCATTTCTTCAATTCTAAGATGCCATTGATTATAAGATGCACTCTAATTTACCACCACCAAAAATAAGATACTTATATACCCTGTTTCCTCTAAAATAAGACATCCCCAGAAAATAAGACCTAGTAGAGGTTTTGCTGAATTGCTAAATATAAGGCCTCCCCCAAAAGTAAGACCTAGCAAAGTTTTTGTTTGGAAGCATGCCCAACGAACAGAACACCAGAGCATGCAGGATCGGTAAATGTACGTACCATAGAGTGTTGTACATGGAAATATTCGTAGAAACAAGAAATTCTTGATAGGATTCACAGTTTGTCTGGTTGTGCTGGTTTGTGATGATAACTACTGTACAGTATATAATAAATGTTCATTTTTTTTTGTTCAACAATAAATGTGAATTCTTTTTCATGGAAAAATAAGACATCCCCTGAAAATAAGACCTAGCGCATCTTTGGGAGCAAAAATTAATATAAGACACTGTCTTATTTTCGGGGAAACACGGTAGGTTAAGAAGTATGTCATAGAATTGAAGAAATACAGTAATAAAATATTATATAGTATTTCACAAAGAACTCTGTAAATTTCTTATTATCCAAAGTCATACACATATATTAATTAGGCAGGAAATTTTAAGTTAACTCTAATCAAGTCATTCCTTACATATTGGGATGTAGCACTCTCTATTTTGCCTATTTTCTTCATAGTAATTTCCCCGTCATAGAACTGTTCCATTATGCATTCACAGTCTCAGAACTAAATACAGTTACTGAAGATTGCATAAGAACTAGCACTAGTTGATTAATATTTAATTTGGAAGGGACATAGATGGATTGATACTGTAATTAATTGCATAATTACAGATTATAGAATAATAAGGTGGCGAAGACTCAAGGTGCCCAAGTCAAACCTTCTGCATTAAAACAGAAGTATAACAGCCTGTATCGTGAAAGCTCCTGTTAATCACTTTGGAAGGTGGCACTAAATTAGCATCTTACATTTGCCCTTAAGGTGTGCAAAATTTCTCAATTTGTGTTGGAATCTGTCCTTCATAGGTTGATATCTGGCTTGTACACATATGCAACCACACTGATTTGTCACAGTATTTGAAGAGAAGAGCCTTTACATGTGCCCACCACATCTGTGAATTTTCCAGCAGTTTTTAGGGGAGTTCAGAAGTTCTTTAGTGGGTTCTAAGTATGTATGTACTGAAAACAGAAAGTTACTTATTGGGAAGAGCTAGAAAATAATCGCATTGATACACAAACCTATGGCCCTTCAGGGTACCTCTTAAAAGGCTTTTTATGGGCATGTTTAGCCTGCAGAAAGGAAGACTGAGGCAAGATGGCCACGTATAAATATGTGAGGGGAAGGCATAGGGAGGAAAGAGCTAGCTTAATTTCTGCTGCCCTGGAGATTAGGATGCAGAACAACGGCTTCAAATTACAGGAAAGAAGATTCCACCTGAACAGTAGGAAGAACTTCCTAACTATAAGAGCTGTTTAGCAGTGGAAGTCTCTGCCCCAGAGTGTGGTGGAGGCTCCTTCTTTGGAGGCTTTTAAGCAGAGGCTGGTGGCCATTTGTCTGGGGTGCTTTGCAATTTTCCTGCTTCTTGGCAGAGGATTGGACTGGATGGCCTGTGAGGTCTCTTCCAACTCTTATGTTACTATGATTCTATGAATGGAAAACGTTTGAATCAATTATTATTTAAAAACTACTTTCTTGGCAATACTGGTTTCCTAAAGCAAAGCTGCTTTATTCACAGGCTTGTTAAAGTTCTGCACAGTAGGATTTTGTGGGATTGGAAGTTTGATTGATTTCATACTGATTTCAATGCAGGTAAGTTCACGGTGTCATTATAAAAGCTATTGGCCAGGTTACAAAAAACTACTTAGGTTCCCACAAGGGACCTAATTCTAGTCCAACAGAATTTTTGGCTGCTTTCATGCAAACAGCTAACTCTCATCTGATATCACTAAGAGCTTTTAAAATTTTCCTCAGATTTAAAAACAGTTTGTGTAATGTGGATATGATTGTTGTTGTTGGTTTTTTTAAAAAAAAAATATGGAGTGGAAAACAGATGGAATTGAAGAGGCTTGGTAGACCAGAAAAATCTATGAGATGTTCTTGAATTTCTAGTTTTTTTCTTCTCTTTTTATCACAACTGTTGCACAACTCATCACAACTTTATTAGGTTAAGTGTTGGCTTGTTCAAATTGTTAGTAGTGCCTCTATTGGTTATGTAAGCAACATTAACACCAACTATACTTTTTCCACTAGTATAAGGTTGAATAAAGCCGATCAGGAGTACCATTGAATTTCTTATACCAAAATGTTCTTGGAATTTTATTTCCGTAGAATATAGTGTGTGTTGTAAAAGTATATATCTGTAAATCTACATGGTTAATATAATTTCTCTTTCCTTAGGACAATGCAAGATTGCTTCCTTAGTTGTTGCAAATATTTGTATATATTTGTATACTTTTCATTGACAAACAATACTGACAATTCTCTTGTGGTAATCTGGGTCGATGCAAGGAACACCGTGGATGTATCGTATCTGGATTTTAGTAAACCCTTTGACAAAGTCCCCCATGATCTTTTGGCAAACAAACTAGTTAAATGTGGGCTAGGCAAAACTACGGTTAGGTGGAACTGTAATTGGTTAAGTGAATGAACCCAAAGGGTGCTCACCAGTGCTTCCTTTTCATCCTGGAAAGAAGTGACGAGTGGAGTGCTGCAGGGTTCCGTCCTGGGCCCGGGTCTGTTTAACATCTTTATTAATGACTTAGATGAAAAGTTAGAAGGCATGATAATCAAGTTTGCAGACAACACCAAATTGAGAGGGATAGCTAATACTCCAGAAGACAGAAGCAGAATTTAAAACGATCTTAACAGATTAGAGAGATGGGCCGAAACTAACAAAATGAAGTTCAACAGGGACAAATGCAAAATACTCCACTTAGGCAGAAAAAATGGAATGCAAATCGACAGCAGTACTTATGAAAAAGATCTTGGAGTCCTCATGGACAAAAAGTTAAACATGAGCCTACAATGTGATGCAGCAGCAAAAAAAGCCAATGGGATTTTGGCTTGCATAAACAGGAATATAGTATCTAGATCCAGGGAATTCATGCTACGCCTCTATTCTGCCTTGGTCAGACCACACCTGGAATACTGTGTCCAATTCTGGGCACCGCGATTGAAGGGAGATATTGACAAGCTGGAATGTGTCCAGAGGAGGGCGACTAAAATGGTCAAGGGTCTGGAGAACAAGCCCTATGAGGAGTGGCTTAATGAGCTGGACATGTTTACCCTGCAGAAGAGAAAGCTGAGAGGAGCCATGATAGCCATGTATAAATATGTGAGGGGAACTCATAGGGTACAAGCGTGTTTTCTGCTGCCCTAGAGACTAGGATGCGGAACAGTGGCTTCAAACAACATGAAAGGAGATTCCACCTGAACATTAGGAAGAACTTCCTAAATGTGAGATCTGTTAAGCAGTGGAGCTCTACCCTAGAGTGTGGTGGAGGCTCCTTCTTTGGAGGCTTTTAAGCAGAAGCTGGATGGCCATCTGTCGGGGGTTCTTTGAATGTGATTTTCCTGTTTATTGGCAGGGGGTTGGACTCAATGGCCTGTGAGGTCTCTTCCAACTCTATGATTCGATGATTCTATTTGGTGGGATTATCAAATGAATCTTAAAGACAACTTGGTGGGATTATCAAATGAGTCCAAATAAAATCAAAGTATGAAATTTTTATCTGTGACTCATTCCAAAATGCTTAGTTTTGAAATATTATTTTGTCACTTTAATAACTGGTATTTGTGTTTTGTCCAGGAATTCTTGGAGCATTGCATGATTAAAACATATATATGTCCATACTTTCTCTTCTAGATTGTGGGACCTTCAGATGGCTCTAGTTACATCATAGATTATTATGGAGCAAGGCTTACCAGGCTGGTTATTACAAATGAGACATTCAGAAAACCTCAGCTATACCCCTGAACTTGTCAGTAACTGCCTTGAACAGGGTATGTGAAGCTGACTATTTACAATAATTTATTTTTGTGAAATGTTACATGATGGGCAAAGGAGTGGAATTCACTAAGATTTTGTCCTTTCATTCATCTAATTGTAAGTTTACTAAAATGTTCATAATTTATTATAAACCAGCAAATTCTTATTGCATACCTTCAGTGGGGCTATTGCTGCTTGCAAACTTAGATGAATTTGTATTGTTGAAGGCTTTCACAGCCGGAATCACTTCAGATGATTCTCTGAAGATGTCAGCCACAGATGCAGGTGAAATGTTGGAAGAAAATGCTGCTAGAATATGGCCATGTAGCCCGGAAACTACACAACACCCCTTGGATGAATTTATTAGGCAGCTTGTGATAATGCAAAATAAATAAATAAATGAATACGTTTCTTTGCTACATGTGTATGTGCACTTCTCTTAAATCCTGTATGATCATTCCTCCACATTCACTGGGGTTAGTGGCACAAAATTCCATTAAACTGAAAAAAAAGAAATTTAAAAATTGTATTATTTTACCTTTAGAAATTTCTGGGCCCTCCTGCAAGATTCTATAGTCACGTTCAGCTGAAATCCGATCATGGAATTGTACTGGATGTACCTAGAGATCTTTCTAGGAATCTGTAGGTCCTCCAGCTTAACTTTGTGGTCAGTTTCGGGGGAAAGTTGATCATATCACCTAGAAATTTCTAAATAAAACATTTAAATCAAATCCACAAATAATCAAAACTACAGAAGTCAAACTCACACATCTATAGGGGTGTACTTTAAATTGTGCCAGTTTGCTTCTTTTTTAGAAACGAAATGCAACATTTCTCTATGAGTGCAGTTGACTTGCCTAAACCATATTTCTCAAGAAGGATTCTAGAAAATAAGAGAGTACTTTACAACCTAATTATACAATAGAGACAACTCTCAGTATTATGTGCATTCTCCAACACCTAATTTTATATTCGTTATCTTTGGCATCTGATTCTTGAAGTTTTTCATTTGGTTCCCTCATGTATTATTGAAAGCTAATGCTTTTTTTCTGTAGTGTGATCTTTCCTTTTCAAACCATCATAGCTCTTCAGCTAAAGCTGTTATCTGCCATTTAACTGGTGTGTTCAACAATAGCTGGTTGTGTCTCACATCTAAACAAATCTTAGGCTGTGACCCAAAGGGCAGTATGCTTAGCCTTTGTCAGTTTTATGGAGCAAAGAATCACATGCCTAAGATTTTCCCCCCAATTTGACATTTGTGATATTGCAACATGTAGTTATACTGTAGGTCTTTGCTGTCCGCTGAGTTTTGGTTCCAGGAACTCCTGTGGATACCAACACATGTGGATGCACAAGTCCCATTATACAGAATATTGCAGTAAAACTGTGAGCCTTATGTAAAATGCCAAAATCAAGATTCACTTTTTGGAGTAGAAATTCAAGATGTGGCTAGTTGAATATGTGGACACAGAAACCATGCACACAGTGGGCTAAATGTAGCTCTTTTCTTCATAATTTTGCATGTTCTATTATATATTTCCAGTTTCTTAATTTGTTCGTTGCATGTATTAACAGTCTGCCATTTCGGTTCCGTATCACCTTCTGTCTCACACAAAGATGACAGTGTTCAGAGAAGGAGGTTAAACATTTTATCATAGTCCCAGAATAAAATTACTTATTCTCTGCATCCATCAGGCAGTTGCAATACATAAATCCAGTTGTGACAGAACTTCTAAAGTGTAATAAAGACTAAAAATGTGTTTAAACAGAAGTTTAATGTAAGTTATACTTGTGAAACAACCAAAAATATTTTAATTAAGTTGAGAAAATATTTCAGTACATTAGCTTACGCACACATTAGCTTTTTGTTAAACCAGATTGTGGTATATGGTCTCTTGATTTCTAAAGTCCAATTTGGATAGAGTTTCTGCCCTTTCCAAACTAAAGTCAGCTACTATTTGTCACTACTAATCCAACATGTTTAACACTGTTATTCTAGTTTAATGTAGTTTGTAGTCGTTTTTCAGAATTATCATTCAAATATGATAGTTTGTAACCTTTGTTTTGGGCTTTTGTAGTACCTGATGTAAAAAAAGCAATGTTGGATGGGTTGAGATCATAAATAGCTTGAAGAAGAAGCTGCCTCTGTGAGGAAGAGTGATGTACAAACCATACAAATAAATAAAACAGTTTCAGTAGTAATACATAGCTAATGCGTTTTTTGGATAATCAACCCTATACAAATCTAACAAATTCTTTGAATAAGTCAAAGTTTTCACTGGAATATTGTAAGATCCCTCTAGAAGTCTATTCACAAAATCCCATAGCCTATAATGAATAAAATACACAGATAGTGTACAGATTCTTCATTTGTGCTGTGCTTTGGAGACAGTAGGAAACTGTATTGTGCTTTGGAAATAGTAAAAAAACAAATGCCTACAAGAAAGAATGTTCTCTGTAGTGAATGAAACCCAATGCTGGGAGAGGGGTAGGGGAAGAGAGTATGTATCATTTGGCGATGGCAATGTTTGGTGCCCCCCCCCCCCCCCACACACACACACCTTTTTGCGTCCTGCATCCTGCAGGTGGCACCATATCCTATAACTGAATTCCAACCTTATAACAGTTGAAAGTTGTTATGAACGTTAATTGTTGTGTACCGTCTTATCTTGCACTGGTTAATAAGACTAAACTTCTGCTTAAACTGGATTCGATTACCACCTCAGGCAAATATAAGGCTTCTTAATTTAGCCTTCCATAGCGAAAATGTTGAATCTGTGCAGAATTCATTATTCTGCCTTTATAATCTCTCCAGGTACATCTGGATTTTATCCTTATTACTCCTTACGCATGACGAGATCTTGTGCATGTTGCAGCAGTATTTTAACTGTTCCTTGTGGATATTGGAAAAATGTGCGAGAGAGCTTTCAAAAGCTTTTAAAGCAGAAGGAAATTATATAGTGGCTTTCTTGCTCCATCCATGGAGATATATGAAGTTTCTAGACTGTGTCTGACAAATATAATAAGATATTCTGGTTATGTAATAGCTCTATAGCTTATCAACTGGAGAATTTCTATGAAAGATAACACAAATTACTGTATAAAACTTTAAAGTCCTGCTGCATATTGAATGTCAACATACGTAGTTCAGTTTGGAATTGTATTAATTTCTCCACTGTTTATTTTTAAAGAAAAACTAGCACATTAAAAACTGTTCTCTGAATTTGGTTTTTGAAAATTCAGTACCTTGATTTTACCTTAAAAGATGGGTATATATGGGAACTTTAAAGGCCTCATTTTCCTTTTTTTTATTTTCTATGGGGAAAAGTCAAAATGAAGATAAGCGTGAAAGGCTGTACAAAGCCTGAAGAACATTAGTCTGATATATCCAATATGGCTACTCTGACAATAATTCTCAAGAAAGTTTGTCGTTTGAAGATTTTGTTTAGCAATCTTGATGTTAATGTGGAATAGTTGCTGTTCACATACTGCAGGAGTTGTACATGTTACACTATAAGGTTGACTTTTCTGAGAAGAAAAATAAAAAAGTTACAATCACAGGTTCTTTGGCTCCACTTGCCAAGGGAACAGAAGAATTCTCTGCAAACTAGTCTTTCATTCTCTGTTATGGAGATTATGATTATGCTTTTCTGTTGATTATAAGATAAGTCCTAACCAATTAATATTTCTTTTCTTTCAGAATTTAGCTCCATTTCTTCCATTTTTATGGGAAGAAGAGGAATAATAGATGATGGAAGTGGACTTTGTTCAAAGAATGATTTGAAGGAGTCCTGGGCACCATCAACTCTCTACACAAGCTCTACCTGGCAAACCACTTCATCATACATGTGACTGGTTAAATCAAACAAGTTAGGGCTTTCGTGGCATGATTTAAAACAGCCCCATTAAGAAGAGGACAGTGACTTGTCTTTTAAATGATTTTGCTCATCGTTATTTATGGTAAATATAGTGTGAAATTCTGTACAGTGGACTTATACAAATTGTACAAAACTGAAAAGCGGACGTGTAAATAGCAAAGGCAGCAAGAAAAGACCTCACATTCAGCATCCCTTTCCCTTCTGCTTTGTCAAACCAAAAGAGAGCTCAAATAAACAAAAAATAATATTGTTTTACAGATGTATCAAGTTCTAGCTCATTCGCTCTTTCCCTCCCTTGCACCAAGTACACCCTGTACTTTTGGCAACAAGTTGACTGGATATTTAAAAGCTGCAAACTGCTCTGAAAGTTTCACATCGTGGGTTATGGGCCATGTGTGTTTGATCAAAATTCAATTACTGCACCGTGCCAGGCTTGGAAACCTATCATTGCAAGTTATGAAGTATGACGAAATAAGTTACTCTAATTGGTTCAGTATGGGGAGCAGTCTCAACCAAGCTTGTTATGATAAATAGCTTCCTGTGTTAAAGGTTCTCTGGAGCTTAAGTGTCTTGGCTCACCTCCTTTCACAGAATAAGGATATTGTTCCCCAGGAACACTTACATCACTGTCCTTCTCCCCAATTCAGAATTAAATGTTTGTAGCATTTTCATCTTGCTCTTATTGAGGAATATAAACACTGCTGTCATTTCCCTTGTCTTCCATGTTCTCACTTCTCCTTCCAACCATAAAGTGTCTGACGTTTCATTTTAATACTTCCAACCACTGTTATTGGCCATTTTACTTTTGTCAACTATGCTATGTTGCCAGTTGGAAAATCGTAAGTGGTGCTTGAAGTTGAACCTACTTTTTTATGGCTAAAAAAAGACTAGGAATGAACTGTGGTGCCAAACCTACAGTGACACTTCTTGGATATGTAGCTTCAACTACTACTGGTAGTTTCAACGGTATCTGCTTCTAGAAGAAACAGTAGGCTTATAGCTAATAAAGGGAATGCACAGAACTGTCTCTGACCATCACATGTGTATATACTTATGTGTATAGCAACACTAAAGGAAGGCAGAATGTAGATCAGGATGTATTGATGAGTTTCCTGGCAATTTCTCGTAGAGGAGCAAAGGGTTCCAAATCTATAATTTTATAAAATGAAATACTTTCTCCTTCCCAAAGTAGACATACAGTTTTGTGGGCAAAATGGAGTTAATTTGTGAGAAGGAATCCATGTGGAAGTTCGACAGAAAACTGAGTGTGTTTATGGGTCCCATATTGGTAGAAATGCTATAAATTAAACAAATGCATTAAATAAATAAATCAAAAGTCTTTTACAGCAGACTCTCAGTAAACTGTATCTCAAGTAGCTGGAACTTTCAAGCGACCAGTAAAGAAATGATGAAATAATACTTTGAATTTTAAAAAAGTTTATAATACGGTAAAATAGTGGTACATTACATTTGTCTTTATCTTAATTTGCTTTTACTTACTGTATTTCAATATTAATATGTCAATATATAATTTATAGTATGATGTATAGTATTAGTGAGGCCTATGTTTAATAGTAACTCTGAAGCAACCAGAAACTACATTTATCCAACATCTACCAATTCCCATGGGTGCCTGTTGACTGAGAGTCTACTGTATGTATCAAATCTCAGCCACTTTTGTACTTGTTTCCACTTGGTGAGCCAATGCAAAGCCATGAAGAAGCTCATGTTATATGTTTTTGGAAAAAACTAAAATATTTAATATGGCTGCTGCTCTTGACAGAGTAACCAAGAAAATACAAATCTTATTCTTGTTGATTTCTTTAACATTTTGACTTGCTAAATACAAATTAGTTATTTCAGTAGGTCATTTTACATACTATGATATAGAATGCCACTGTTGCTAACCAGTCAATTTTTTCCCTCTAAGCTTTAATCTCATCTCAACCTGCCTTTATATATAAATGTTCTGTTTCACCTTCTGCTACAAGATGTATGTAATGCTGAAGTTGGCATTTCCAGCCTGTAGTAGATCTGCAAAAAAGGTCTCAGTTTTAAAAAAGCAATAGCCTTAGTCATCACTTAAGCGATGACTAAGTGTAGCAATACAAAAATTAAGGGGAGGAAAACTTGATGTAATAAATGTAAGTAAACATGTCTCAGAAAGATGAAAAATAGACACTGCCATTATTTCTGTAAGAAGGATAGTGGCAAGTGCACCTGTAATGCAAAATGTCCTTAGACTGAATGCTGCCCTGCAGGGTTTTTTTTTTCAGTCACAGGTAGATGTTAGTAATCATGTTACTGCTTTTAATAAAGTTCTCACAAGAAGGAACTTTACCTTTAAAAATAGAATGTGACTGCAGGCACTTATGCTAATCTTCCTTTTGGCAAATCAGCTTTTTTGTATTGAATCTCGCTTGATTGAATAGCACGGGAGCTGCCAGAGTAAATGCTATTATCAGTGTACAGTAATTAAGGAAATAGTCCTTGTCACTCGGAACAGCATCCAGGCTGCGCCTGCTGTAATAAAGTTAAATGATAAAGAAATCTCTTTAAATAAAGTGCAGGTACTGGAGTGTGGTTACTTCTAAAATGCAGTGGAGAATGATCAGTGATAGGAAAACATGCCCATTGAACACAGTGCAAATGTCGACTTCTAAAACATTTAATTAAATAACGCAAAATTATTATTCTTCTGATTTAAAGCTAGAGAATTTACAAGTTTGGAATTATTTTGCCTTTTTTACATGTATTCAAAGAACACTACTATTTAATATTTTGAAATCTATTTGGAAGATGTTCTACTTGGGCTTGGTCAAGTTGGCTTACAGAGTGATAATTGAATGCAACATATCCTGGACTATTAGATTTCATTTATCTGAATCTTACAGATGTTGACATAGATATTGAAAGTTGATGCTCGTTTTGATTAAAATTGTTATATTGCAGGCAGGTTTATTTCCATCAATGCACCTCAGTTGCATGCAAACTGCAGAAGAACTCTACCCAGGAAATCTGAACCTGTGAACCATGCGATGGAGATACCTTTCAGAGATAAAATCTTTAGAACTGCAGTCTCAGCAAAAGGAAATTAAAATCAGTAGTGCATCCTCTTTAGAAATTAAGAGACCTTGGGTGAGCTAGGCTTCATTTTGCCTGGATGAATGCAGTGTTTGCCAGTCCCTGTAAAAACAGATCCTATCTAGTTCTTTTTGATGTGACAACAACATAAAGAAGGCTGCATTTAGGTGGTTGGCAAGCTGCACCGTGAAAGTGGTATTTCAGCAGTTCAGGAATGATAGTGAAGCACTGCAAACACTGATTAATACCATTTGGGGTATAATGGCAAATAATCCAATGAGTTTACATATAATCAAGTCTGCAATGGTGCCTCAAATCAGAAAAAGTTAAGGAATAATATTCAGTCTACAGTAATATTGGCAATTTTTCTCCCTTTGATTTGTCCAATCAGTAAGTGTCCAAAGATCTACTCTGGCCAGCAGGTGAGTAGGGTTTAATTTCCTGTTATATCTAAAATGCATTAGCTTGGGTATATATACCTAATCTACTCCACACAAGTAGACCCGTGAATTAAAAGTGGTGACAACCAAGGAAGTTGGGATGGCAGTAGAAGGGAAAATTTAAATATCCTTGTTCTCCACAGTATTAGGATAAAAAGAGCAGGAAAAATGTCTTAAAGAGAAAAGAAGCTAGTAGGAGACACTCCCATGAAGAGATTTTCACATGCTTCACTTCAGTTTCCAAAACTAAGCATCAATATTTACTTTCCCTATTCACTGTGTTATCTCTTTATAATGATGAGGGGTTTTTTTTTGGGGGGGGGGGGTGTTAATGACAGAATGGATATCTTCTAAACCTAACGATTTCTACGGACTGATTAGCTTTAGGCAAATGTCTTATGTGAGTATAGTGGACACCAGGCTTGCTCAAAAAATTCGATTTCCCCGTTTATCGTTAGTAATTCGTTTGTTTTGTCGCTTTTGAAGCGATATTTGAATTGCATTATCCCGTCGTGTGGGTCCTGCAGTTTCGAACCGCGATAGGCAATTTTTCTGATGTCGTCGTTTTTTTTCGTTAGGTAAGCAAGCATTTGCAAATCACCCAAACTTGTTTTAGTGCACTGGGGCAACCTAGCATGTCTTTTCCACCTTGTGGCCAATCGGAGAGCACGTTTAACTCAGGGGAGGGGCTTGTATGTCCTGAATGAAAACTGCAGGGAGCCTCGTGGCTCATTCGGCCCGGGGTTTCTTTCTCACTAGCTCATCCCTCAGTACCAGCAGAACTACTTGTAATGAGTACAGAGCAAGTAACATGAATACAACACTGGAGATAATTTCAAGAGCCACAGGTAAAAAATCACTTCTGTAGCCCTTTTATTTTCTTGCACTGCACAAATGGCCGGCTCTCTTAAGATTATCAATGCTTGCAAAGTCTAGCAAACGGTGCAATTCCCATAATCCACACAAATAGAACTTGGGCAAAAGGGAGGCTGTATTTTTCCCTTTTATTTTCTTGCACATTAGTGCAGTAAGTGCACATTGGCTGGGTATCTTACTCCTATCAATGCTTGCAAAGTCTAGCAAACGGTGCAATTCCCATAATCCACACAAATAGAACTTGGGCAAAAGGGAGGCTGTATTTTTCCCTTTTATTTTCTTGCACATTAGAGCAGTAAGTGCACATTGGCTGGGTATCTTACTCCTATCAATGCTTGCAAAGTCTGGCAAACGGTGCAATTCCCATAATCCACACAAATAGAACTTGGGCAAAAGGGAGGCTGTATTTTTCCCTTTTATTTTCTTGCACATTAGTGCAGTAAGTGCACATTGGCTGGGTATCTTACTCCCCCCCCCCCTCCTGGGCTGTTTTGGGCCACAGCGCATGCGCGTCAGCCATTAACGAATTACTTTTGAAACTAACGAATTTTTGTTAAATTTCGAAAAATTTTGAGGGCAAAATTCGGGAAATGACATCAGAAACAAAACGCTAGCGCCCCCTACTTTTGAAGCGAGTTTAGAATAAATTTTTATGTGGATCGCTCAAGCCTAGTGGACACCTGTTATACGCTGGGGTTTGGTTCCTGGACCTCATGGACACCAAAATCAGTAGGTGCTCAGGTTCCATTATATGCAATGGCATAGTAAAATTATATAATATGGCAAATTTAAGGTTTTGTTCTTGACATTTCAAACTGGTTGAAACTGTGGATGCAGAATCCATGGATACAAAGGCAACCTGGACTATGCCATCACAAATGTTCTGTAATGAAAATAAACTGTTCAGAAGCAGATTCTAGCACATTATTTAATATTGTTTAGGGACTCTGTCCTAGGATATGACTGCATTTAGTGCATCTTCCCTACATCTGCTATATAGAGTCCCCATGTTGAGTAAGGATTTTTTTTTGTGCCCATCGTTCTCTGCTAGTCTTTGCTATTGCTTTCCACTTCCAAGGCCTTTTCATGTTGGATTGTTGTGATATATGACATCTTACTCCCAATACATAATGTTGGCTGCATGTATGAGTGCAATGGCAAGTATGGTGGGGCATCAAGTCAGTAATTTAGTTAATGATTGGTTGATTGCATTTTCCACATGCCAACACAATTACAGTACATTGACAGTACTTTTGTGCCTTTAAGTCATTTCTAACCTGTGGTAACCCTAAGACAAACCTATCACAGGCTTTTCTTGGCAAGATTTGTCCAGAAGAGGTTTGCCATTGCCTCCTTCTGCATATTGGAACAATTTTCATCTTCCATTCTACAAAGTGGAAACAACTCATGACAACAAAACTACTTCTCAAAGAAGGTTCAAACTCTTTTTGTGTCAGTAAACTTTTGAGTGTTGGGCTGTGACTCTGGAGACTATGGTTCAATTCCCTGCTTAGCCATGGAAACCCACTGGGTGACCTTGGGCAAGTCACACTTTCCCAATCTCAGAGCCAAAGAAAAAATGCCTCTGAACAAATCTTGCCAAAAAACCTCCAGGATAGCTTCTTCTTAGGGTCACCCTAAGTCAGAAATGACAAAAAGGCACACAACAGCAAAAATAGTTATCCATTTGATGACTTTAATGTTTGCAATCTAAATAGAAAATTAAAGCAAATTGATAGCAGAACTAAAGAAAAGCTTGAGGAGCCTAGCCTTCCAAATGTCTGTGTTAATAGCTGAAAAAAGAGAAGACATTATGTGGGTATTTGTGCTGTGGCTGTTGCCAATTCTTTGTTCTACAAAGTCTTCATAATGACCTTCAGCACTGTAGATTGCAATTGAAGCAGGAATGCGCTGATCCATTTTTTAAAACATTATAGCACAAGCATTGGGTTTTCAAGTTGAGACATGCCAAATCTGAAAGCAGATGCTTTCCATTTTACAGATGCTAGATCTACACGTTGCTTCAAGGACAAAGGAAACACTCATCCAATTAGAAGAAGCATGAGGTTGTAGCATAAGGCCTCATTCCTTCAATAAAGGAAATTCTGGAAGAACAATGTTGACCTTAAGTCACAATAAGTGCTATTAAAATAATGACTGTACTGTATGTCTAAACATTGCACACACACACACACAGACAATTGCACTGCTTTTAGATGTGCAGAACTTTAATTCCTTATATGGCTTCACTGCCCAAAGCAAATCCCATTGGCCGTATGTAAGACTCAAGAAGTAAACTGGACTCATCATTGTTTATTTTGAGTGCTATCAAACACAAATGACTTACTCATTGCTGCCCTGTCTACAGAAGGACAGCAGGAACCAAAATCTCCATGAGCCTCATTTGAGCTGGGCCTTTCTGGACCAGAATTCGTCCCTGAATAATTGTAGTGAAAAACATCTCAGTCCTTCCTTAATCACTACAATAAACCCTTGTCATTATTAAAGATGAAAGAATAATCTCTATGGGAAAGGTACAGAGTAATAAATTTTAGAAAGCAAGGATATGCTCCTCTGCCGAAATCTGCTGCTTACAGCTGCTTTTTCATGTCATTTCATTTTATGATGATACAACCCAGTTTGACACAAGTACTCTCAGGTTTGTAAGAGGTTCCTTGAGTATGGTTTTCATAAATTGCAGTCAGATTTTTGGTAGTTCTCACTTGCACCTTTTATAATTCACTGGTAATTCTCTTCCAACTTTTCTCACACCCTCCTTTTCATGAAAGCAGCATAGCCCAGTAAAAGAGATCTACATTGCCATATAATGCCGTGTAGCATCGACTCACATAATGCAGTTCAATGCAGGTAAACTGCATTATATGGATTGACACTGGCCATATAATACAGTTTCAAATACAGTTTTAAATGCCGTTTCAAATTATATGGCAGTGTCGATGAGGGCTGCACACATACATCTTTAGCATGTCTCATTCAATAATTAATTAATTATACAATTCTATAACTAGTAAGATTAATGGTGAAATTACAATTTAACTCAATTTAGTTTTGAGAATTAAATTGCCCCTTTTCATTAGAATATTTCCATCTTAATTTATAACTTAGCTGATTTTAACTAGTTTGTATCTCATTATAGCATTTTGTGGGCATATTCCATGTATAAAGAAAAGTCTAATGTTCATTTCAAATTGTTATAATTTCCAGCATTAAATGAGGCTTTCAGCTACTGCATCTGATGAGGCTTTTCCACTCCTGCACCTGCATGGAGCTTATGAGCTGTCTACTATGATTGCAAAAACTCTTTCCTAGACAAAAGTTTCAAAAGTATATATTTCCATTCAGTGTATATTATAAATGAGAGATTTTGTGTCTAAATGTGCATTGCTGTGTTGCAGCCAGCCAATTCTGGCTGTGCTATTCAGATTGACCGTAATCCTCTACCCTACCTCTTTCTACCCAAGGGACTCTATCCCCTCCCCAAATCCACATTGTGAGCCCTCAGTGTCCACTGGAGTTTGACTACCAACATCTATGGATGCTCAAGTTGCATTATGCTGTAGTAACATGACATCCCTTACATAAAATGGCAAACAACTCAAATGAGTGCCAGAAAAAGCCTGAGAACCTGTGAAATGGTCGCTACAGCAGAGTACCATATTTCATTGCATAATAGTCAAACTTTCTATTCATTTTTTAGCGAAAAAAGTGTGGTGCAACTATTATGCCATGAAGACAATTCCAGCTATGGGGCTTCACTTGACTGCTAGCTGGATGAAAGGGGGAAGGTATGAAGCTTCTGGCTGGCAGCCAAGTGAAGCCCCATAGCTAGAATTTTTTTCTCACCGCATAATAGTTGCACTCCTCTTTTTTCCCAACAAGGGATAAAAAGTAAAAGATAAAATATCCAGCTATGGGGCTTCACTCGGCTCTCAGCTGCATGAAGCCCTGTAGCTCCAAAGGGGCAGGCGTGCAGAGATGCAACTATTGTGCGAGGAATACTAAAATTTGGGCACCCAAAAATGGGAGTCTGACTATTACGCGATGGCAACTATGTTGTGATAAAATATGTAGTGTAGTACTTGTATGTAGTGCAGTGCTTTTGTTTTGGGGATTTTCCTCCCTGATTATTTTCAAGCCATGGTTGGTTGAATTTGTGGATGCAGAACCCGTGGATATGGAGGGCCAACTGTAATGCAGGCTGGAATGTAGGAAGACAACAGTTTCTGAAATTGAAGTAATCTTTATTAATGAAAGTTTTTTTATTTAAAATGAACTGCTGGACCTATCTTAACTCAGTCCTGTGACCAGACACAGCCTAGCTGTGCCTATATACTCATCTATAAGTCTACAAATTTCATTCAAGAAATTGTCAGAAAAATCTGGGTCAATTTATCATGGATCAATATACCTTAATCTTTATAAAAAAATAAATCATCCTCTTCTCTACATAAAGTTGAAAAAGGATGAAAGCTGAGTCCATTCTGAGAGTACCTAAAATATGTCTCTGCTCTCTTCACCATGGCACCACTCCTGGCCCTTTTAAATGCCTGGGTGGGAAAATGGCAGCAGGCGTCACCTGAAGAAATGCTGGTGTTTTTTTTCCTTCTGGAATAATCCTCAATCTATCTACAAGTCATATCAAAACCATAATATTGCCCCCAAACCTGCCCCTGACTTATACATAGGGTCGACTTATATGTGAGTACAGTATATATAGTACTAGCCTGTTGACCCAGTGATGTCCAGGTTACTTGAAAAAGGCATTGTTTGTTTTTGGATGTTAGGTATTCTCAGTTTGGTGTGGGTGAACTACAATTCCCAGAGTCATGGGTCAATCCTCCCAGAACTCTGCCAGTATTCAAAGTTGGCAATTTTTGGTCTGTGCACCAAGTTTGGTCCAGATAGATAATCGTCTGGCTGCAGTGCTGTCTGGATAAGAGTGAACTCTGGATAAAAGTGAACATCTACATGAAGCTGCTGGGAGAGATCATTCGGAGTTTCGGGGTGCGGTGTCATCTGTATGCAGATGATGTCCAACTCTGTCACTCCTTCCCACCTGTCACTAAGAAGGCTGTCCTGGTCCTGAACCAGTGTCTGGCTGCTGTGTCGGACTGGATGAGGGCCAACAAATTGAAACTGAATCCAGACAAGACAGAGGTCCTCCTGGTCAGTCATAAGGCTGAACAGGGAATAGAGTTACAGCCTGTGTTGGATGGGGTCGCACTCCCCCTGAAGACACAGGTTCGCAGTCTGGGGGTGATCCTGGACTCATCGCTGAGCCTGGAGCCCCAGGTCTCGGCGGTGGCCAGGGGAGTATTCGCACAACTGAGACTTGTGCACCAGCTGCGCCCGTTCCTTGGGAGGCCTGACTTGGCCACGGTGGTCCACGCTCTGGTTACATCCCATTTGGATTACTGCAACGTGCTCTACGTGGAGCTGCCTTTGAAGACGGCCCGGAAGCTCCAATTAGTACAATGGGCAGCAGCCAGACTAATAACTGGGGCGGCTTACAGGGAGCGTACCACCCCCCTGTTAAGCCAGTTCCACTGGCTGCTGATATGCTACCGGGCCCAATTTAAAGTACTGGTTTTGACCTACAAAGCCCTAAACGGTTCTGGTCCAACTTACCTGTCTGAACGCATCTCCTCCTATGAGCCCACGAGAACCTTAAGATCATCCGGGGAGGCCCTGCTCTCAATCCCACCTGCCTCACAAGCGCGGCTGGTGGGGACGAGAGACAGGGCCTTCTCGGTGGTGGCTCCTCGGCTGTGGAACTCCCTCCCCAGTGACATCCGGCAGGCTCCATCCCTTCTGGGTTTAGAAAGAAGTTGAAGACCTGGCTATGCGCGCAAGCGTTTAATGAATGAACTCAGTTTGCGTTGACATGGATTGGATTAAGGCTTTTGCACAAGGTCTGGTGGATGATTGGCATATATATTCAGTGTTGCACTGTGTTAAATCTTTTATATATTGTAATTTACTATGTTATTTGACTATTTTAACTGTTTTATTCTTATTTTATTGTATTATGATGTACTGGTAGTGATCCTGCCAGTTGTGTAAGCCTCCCTGAGTCCCCTCGGGGAGAAGGGCGGGGTAGAAATATTGGAAATAAATAAATAAATAACTACAGCTCCCAAATTCCAATGAAAATTGCTCCCAAACCCCACCTGTATTTACAATTGGCGATGTTGGTTCTGTGTGCCCAGTTTGGTCCAGTTCCGTTGTCGGTTGGGTTTAGTGTTCTCTGGATGAGGGTGAACTACATCTCCTGGATTCCTGGGGCAATCTTCCTGAAACACCTGTCAGTACTCACAGTTGGCCATGTTGAGTCTGTGTGCCAAGTTTGATTGCAGGTGAACTATAAATCCCAATACCTACAATGGCTACAAAATCTAGGTGAAATCCCTCCAAATCCCTCCAGTATGTTATGTTGGTCATGAGGGTTCTGTGTGCCAAATGTGGTCCAGGTCTATGGTCTATTTGACTTGATGCAGGGTGAACTACAACTTCCATCATGTGAAGTCAGTCCCCTAAGCTCCTCTAGTATGTTTAATTTCTGCTCAGTTCTGCTCTGTTATGCAGACAGAGTTGAAAAGAGGAGGAAGGGGTTAAGGGAGAGGCAGTGGGCAGGGTCATGCAAATTCGACACCCATGGAGAGAGTTAAGGAATGTCTGCCTGTGGTGGAGGAAACACATAAAATGTAGGATGAAATTGTCCCCAAATGAAACCATTTCTTGGATGGTGGGCCATAGTGTTTGGGGAGGACATTGACAGGGTTTGGGCTACCTGTTCATGGCACTCGCTATAACTGCAGTGTCAGTGGAGGGAGGACCTTTGGTGGCTCCTCAGCACTGTGGGTTATAGCTGTTTGTGGAGGCAGGAGGCTGTCTTAGTAAGTGGACACCTCTGCCACATACACACATACAGAGTTTCCCTTTTATTATGTGTATAGATAGATGTATTAGGAGAGGGCAGAAATGTGTGGCCTGCTAGACATTATTGAACAGCTATTCCTTTAAAACTTTTCCAGAATATTCCATGGTGAATGCTGTTTTGAGTTGCAGTCCAGCAACACCTGGAATTCCCCCTTTAATCAGAACAATGATTCCCATGTGCAATGGTACTGATTGCTTTTAGTCCAGAATTTGTAAATTCAATCAAAACTCATCAGTTTATAAATGACTCGTTTTCTTGTATTTTACTTTCTCATTTTTTCCCTGGAAAAACGACTAGCTTAAGAAAAGTACTTACGTTTAGAGACTTTCTTATTTCTTCTTAGGAAAGGAAAAGGCGGGGGATCCACACATCTGGAATACTGCACCTGGATATAAAAATAATTTGACAATTTTTTTAAGCAACAAAATGCTTTATATTCTAGACACAATGACTTGCTTGCCATAGGCACTTTATGTACTTGTCTTTGGAGAGCAGAAAGGCAATTATCTAAGGATACAGTAAGGTCACTCTTATGCCTTAACTGAGTATAAACTTCTGGCACCAACAGTTCTTCACAATTAATTCCTGATCTCTCTTGACCCTTAATTTCCCAGTTAAATCTTTAATTTACAATGAGCCATCTTCTCTTTCATCTACAATATGGCAAGGATGAAAAACATTGAAGTTTTTGTTTTGTTTATTTAGCTGATGACTAATGTATTCATATCATCATTTGAACAATCACTTTCTCTTAGGTGAGAAGGAACACGAGGACTCACACTCACTAGTGGTGCTCCCATGGGAAATGACATAATTGTGAATATGGGACAAATGAAAGTACATAATCGAGCCTGAGCAAGAAAAAAAAAGGAGTTTAATCATTGAAATATTATGGCCAGGATGTAAGTTTAAGCTTAAGAAATTGGTTACAATGTTTCTTCTTTCATACACTATTAATTTTATTCAAGATAGCTATCTATGATATAGTATGACCCCAAGTACCAGTATCTGAACTTTCATCTACCTGCATCCAAAAAAATGTCCTCTTTCGGAATTTCCTGGGTCCTCAAATGATTGTAATGTATGTTTCTGCCATACATTATCATATAGTCACACTGGAGGACCTAGTGAATTCTTAGATGCCTCTCTAAGACTATTATAGGTCTTGTCAGGCAATTCTATGGTACCTTCTGGCAGAAGTTGTTTATTTCAATAGAGTTCACAATTATCATAATTTTCTAGAAATATATCTCTCATGCATACAGGGGGCCTACTGTATCTGGACTTCCATTTTTTTGCATGGGTAGGGAACTTTGCAACTTATGAGGATGGTGGTGGCTTACTCCTTCCCTTCAAGGCATAATATTGAAGAAAGAACACTAATAATAATAATAATAATAATAATAATAATAATAATAATAATAATAATAATTATTATTATTATTATTATTATTATTTATATACCGCCCTATCTCCCAGATGGGACTCAGGGCGGTTTCTAATCATAAAAACAACACAAGCATTACATAACAACATAATAACACATTATTAAACAAAGTAAAAATACAATTATAGAAATAACTAACACTTACATGACCTGATCAAGGGGATGGGAACCATAAACCCAATTTATTAAAATGTATCATTTTAAGTTAGAGAAATCTTGTGCAATATATTCAGGCCCAGAAATCAGCGGTATTCCAATGTAATTACTGAAAAACCTGCCGACACCACCAGGTCTTCAGTTCCTTACGGAAATTGGATAATGTAGGGGATTGCCTGATCTCTTTTGGCAATGCATTCCAGAGCTGGGGGGCCACTGCCAAGAAGGCTCGTTCCCTTGTCCCCACCAGCCGCACTTGAGACGGTGGTGGGAGCGCGAGAAGAGCCTCCCCGGATGATCTCAAGGGCTTATAGGGGGAGATGCGATCACGGAGATAGGTAGGGCCTACAATCCTCTCTGGTACTAGGCTCTAAAGCAGCAGTCCTCAAAGTGTGCCTTTGGGCCTCCATGAAGCATACTGAGGGGCTCCGTGCTTCTCCCCTCCTTTCTCCTCCCTACCAAGTTTTCCCTTCTCCTTTCTACTATTCCCCTCCTCCCTCACCACAGAAAGCCATTTTCTAGCCTCCTTCACCCCCAAAAGCCTTTTTTCTTGCCTCCCTCACCTCAAAAGCCCTTTTTCCTCACCACCCATGCCTGATATATATACTATACTATGCTGTATATAAACATTATATATAAACATTTATTGGTGCTCTACTGGAAACATTTGTTTCAAAAAGGGCTCCGCAGCTGAAAATGTTTGAGAACCACTGCTCTAAAAGGAAGAAAAATATCACATTTTATTATAATTCTATTTTGTAACTTTTGGGGAAAGTTGAGGTATAAATAAAGTGATGGATGGTTGGATTATCTGCATTTGAAACATTTTGGGAGAGGTATATACAGAATGGAGGGGTTGGGTTTAGCCCTGGCATGACTTTTTCACCCGCAATATGAATTTCAACAATAGAAGAACCAATTGTTTGTTTTATTTCTGCTTTCCTTTAAATGGTACCCATGATCACTATAGGTTATGCAGTACTGTAGTGGAGATGGAATTAGTGTATTGCAGTGTTTGCTGTTTCCTGTGACTTATAGACATGCTCAAAGATGGAGTGCTATTGCTCTAACAAGAAATTAGGTGTTTACATTTTTATCCTATATTTGTGGAGAAAGGAGAGAGCAAATTATTCTTAAAACATAGGTTAATTCTTCATTTCTTACCATAGCAAAGTGGGACCCGAAAGCATGGAACAAAAGCAGGTTTCCAGCCTGTTGTCTTATTGCCCCAGTCTTTGATGCATCTACCATGTAACAGACTCTTTGGTTCAGAAGGTCAAAAGTTATTAACTGAAAATCAATTGAAATATTTAAAAAGCAGAAAATTTGTCGCACTACACAGTTTACTCCTCAGATTGCTTCTCCCTGCATTGCAGTAAAATAAACCTGCAACATTGAAAGAAAGCTAGATGAATAAAAATAAGGCAAGAATGCAACACGGAAGCCATGGACTCCTTTAAATATATTCAGGAAATAATAATGAAGGTAACCAAGTAGTCTAGTTAGAGAAGTTTAGAATTAACTGAATGATGTAACATCATCCAGGTATACTGAGTGGTAAATGCACATACGGTTAGGTGACTGGAATTAAGCCAAGTATAATAGTGAACAGTGTAAAAAATTAAGCCAAGTATAATAGTGAACAGTGTCCAGAATCCAAGAATATTGCAAGGAGGGACCCAGTGCCCACTGGTGCAGAGCTGGATAGCACTGGGGGCAAATCCACTTGTGACCGAAATAGCTATGGATTTGCCAGAAGTTTTCCACAATTGGTTGTCATTGCTTTCCACAGAGTAAATATGCCATTGCGCATACCCTGCTCCCAGTACAACTGTGCTAGTGGAGAATGTCCATAGTGACTGGATATAATTCCATATTCAAATTTTAAACTAAAATGACAAGCAGTTTGATACTGTAACATGAAATGTGCCCCATTCTCCCCTTCTCACTGTTAGAGTGAGTAGGCCAAAGCCTGCTCTGTGGTAGTTTTTTGCCTCAGTAAAAACTGGGGGGGGGGGGGGGGGGGGGGAGTAAACCATCCTTAAATGGAAAGATTTAAAAGATAGTCATTATTTTCTCTTTAGTGTGCTGTGAATAATACTATGTCCCAATGAGCCAGGGGAAACCTGTCTTCTTTGGAACAGTATTAAGGGGTGAAGATGGCCCCCGCCTTTGGCCTAGCCGGGCCTAGCAGCCTGTCAGTAGAAGCGCTGAAGGAGGTGAGGTGAGGGGGTAGAGTTTTCATAAACATACCCACAAACATTGTTGAAAAGGAAGCATTAAAACATAATTATTTTCCATCATTAGTTGGATTCAGAATGCTGTGAATGTGTGAGTGAACTGTAATTCTTAGAACCAAAGTTTTTTATTATCAGTCTGACAGTTGGGCATGTTGGGTCTATGTGGTCCAGATCCGTTGTCAGTGGGTTCATGGGTCGTAGGGGTTATGTGTGTCAGGTTTGGTCCAGCTCCGGCCTTCCTGGTGGTCCCAGTGGTGTTTTGGATTGCCAAAGTGTAGGCCGAGGCTGTTAACTCTCCCAGAGCTAGCTTTGTTCTGAGGAGATAAGTAGGCCGAACGAAGCCAGTTGGTAGTAGTTTTTGCCTCAGCGGTCCCATTGGCCTGTGAAAGTGGAGGCCAATCAGAAACCTGGCCAATATTCCGGCCAGCCAATCAGAAAGCTGATCCATATTCCGCCAGGCCAATCAAAACGCTGATACAAACATACAAACATTCACTTTTATTATATACTAGCTTGGGGGCCCGGCGGTGCCCGGGTTATTTGAGAATGGAATTGTTTGCCTTTGTTCCAAGTTTAGTCTCGATCCAGTGTCAGTTGTCTTCAATTGGTATGGGTGAACTACAACTCCCATATGTAAGTCCATGGTCCATCCCCCTCCAAATAGCGCCAGGATGTAAAGTAGGTAATGGGGACGCAATGTGTCAAGTTTGATCTTGATCAGTCATTGGTGTGGGTTGCAGTGGTCTGAGGAAGTGAGTGAAGGTACTGTAAATCCCATCTTCCCTGGTCAGTTGTTTCCTCAAACGGCAGGAGGACTTAAAGCTGGCCACATTGCACTTGTGTGTCAAGTTTGGTACAGTTTCATCATTCATGGGCATCACAGTGGTCTGTGGGAGGTGAATTGGATGAAGGTACTGGAAATCCCATCATCCTTGGTGCATTCTCCTGCAAACCACACCAGGACATAAATTGTGTCACATTGCACCTGTGTGTCAAGTATGGTACTGTTTCATCTTTCATGGGTATCACAGTGGTCCATGGGAGGTGAATTGGGTGAGGGTACTGCAAATCCCATCATCCATGGCCCACCCTGTGCCAAACTGGACCAGAGCATAAAGGGGGCCACATTGCACCTGTGTGTCAAGTATGGTACAGTTTCATCATTCATGGGAATCACAGTGGCCTGTGGGAGGTGAATTGGATGAAGGTACTGCAAATCCCATCGTCCTTGGTCCATCCTCCCCCAAACTGCTGCAACATATAAAGTGTGTCATTTGGGATATATATACCAGATTTGGTTCAGTTCTGTCATATGTAGCAGTTGCTGTGGTCTCAAGAAGCGAGTGAAGGTACTGCATGTCCCATCTGTGTGCCAAGTTTGGTCCAGTTCCGTCACTGGTGGGCATCGTAGTGGTCTGTGGGAATCGTAGCGATTGAAAGTACTACATATCCCATCACCCATGGTCCATCATCCTGCAAACGGCACCAGGACATAAAGCGCATCATGGGGTAGGCTCTCTGGAATTGTGGGAGTTGGAGTCCAAAACACCTGGAGGGCCCAAGTTGGCCCATGCCTGGTTTAAAGGCTTCCATACAATCCTAGAGTTAGAAGGGGGCCCCAAAGGCCATCTAGTCGAACCCCTTTCTGCCATGGAGGAAGACACCATCCAAGCCTTCCCGACAGATGGCCATCCAGACATAAATACGATTGGGAGATAGAGAGAGTCCTAGATTTGAAAGGGGTCTCTGAAGGTCATCCAGTCCAGCCCCTTCTGCTGTAAAGGAAGACACCATCCAAGCCCTCCTGACAGATGGCCATCCAGTCATACATACGATTGGGAGATAGATAGAGTCCTAGATTTGAAAGGGGTCTTTGAAGGTCATCCAGTCCAGCCCCTTCTGCCACAAAGGAAGAGACCATTCAAGCCCTCCCAACAGAAGGTCATTCCAACCATACATACCATTGAGACATTTATTTATTTATGTATTTATTTAATTCTGATATTTCTCCCCCGCCTTTCTGCAATGGACCCAAAGTGGCTTGCAAGGTCATTAAGCCACGTGCTAACATCCACCATATAAATAAAACATAAAAGTAATGTCAAGCAATAGTAGTATAAATAAGAAATAGCAGGGTTCAGTGGGGCAGGTGAACTACAACTCCCATATGCAAGTCCATCATCCATGGTCCATCCCACTCCAAACAGGGCCCGGATGTATAGTAGGCCATGGGGACTGTATGTGTCAGGCCTGTTAGAGTGAGTAGGCCAAAGCCTGCTCTGTGGTAGTTTTTTGCCTCAGTAAAAACTGGGGGGGGGGGGGGGGAGTAAACGATCCTTAAAAGGAAAGAATTAAAAGATAGTCATTATTTTCTCTTTAGTCTGCTGTGAATAGTATTTACGTACTGCCGCCTTACCTTGTTGAAGGAGAGTGCTGTATCCAAAAGACACAGGCAAAAGCTGCTCTGTTTGGAACCATGTGGAACAGGGAAGATGGCTGCCTCTTTTGCGGCCTAGCACAATGGAGCCAGGCTGCAAGGCCTGAAACGTGTTAGCAAAATGATCAAAGGAGGCTTGGATTGGGGCTTTGGGGGCTAGAAGTGTTCATAAGCATATCGTTAAAAAGATAATAACAATGTTCTCTGCTGTCTTTTGAGGCAAGTAGGGCCTTACAAAGAAGTTGAAAGCTGAGGCAAGATGGCGTCTTCCTTTTCGGCCTAGCAGCGAGGGGCCAGCCTGGAAGGCCTTAAACATGTCAGCAGAGGGGCCAACGGGGGCCATCCGTTGTCAGTGGGTTCATGGGGTGATGTATGTCAGGTTTGGTCCAGGTCCGGCCTTTCTGGTGGTGGCAGTGGTGATTTGGATTACCAAAGTGTAAGTAACTTTGTAACTTTCTCAAAGCTAGCATCGTTCTGAGGAGAGAAGTAGGCCGAACGAAGCCAGTTGGTAGTAGTTTTTCCCTCAGCGATCCCAGTGGCCTGTGAAAGTGGCGGCCAATCAGAGCTGGCCCATATTCCGGCTGGCCAATTAGAAAGCTGATCCATATTCTGCGAGGCCAATCAAAACGCGAGCACATATTCCACCAGGCCAATCAAAACGCTGATACATACTCCGATTTCACTTTTATTATATATATATATATATATATATATATATATATATATATAGAGAGAGAGAGAGAGAGAGAGAGAGAGAGAGAGAGAGAGAGAGATGTTAATGACCTCCTTTCCTGCTATTGTTGTGCTTCATTTTCAATTGTGAGAATCCAGTTCTGCTTTCTGATTTTGAGTGGTTGGGGATATTCCGACACTTTCTACACTGTCCTATATCCTAGGATCTGATCCTAGATTATCTGCTTTAAACTGGATTAAATGAGTCCGTACTGCCAGATAATCTGGGATAAACAGAAAACCTGGGATCAGATCCTGGGATATAGGGCTTGTCTGGATGGGCCCTACACTGCCAAATAACCTGGGATAAAAACATAATCTGGGATCAAATCATGGGATATAGGGTAGTGTAGATCCAACCTCAGTGAGCATACTACGCATGCTATAGGTGTGGCCCTAGAGGCTTTAATGCAGAGCTTTCCAATCAGTATGTAGCAACACATTTGTCTGTCAGCTGCAATGTGTCATGTGAAAGTAATGAAAAACCTCTGAGTTTACATAAAATAAGTAATAACACTGAAACATGGAAGCTGTACAAATCCTTGACAAAATGCTAGTGTCTTTACCTAATACTCCACTAAATGTTTAAAAACTATATTATACAATTGTTTTTTATTCTTCATATATTTACATATTGTAACCATAAGTGACAAAATATTGGAAATAAATATTATCTTACAAATCATATATTTCTAAACATATAAATGACAGATTCTCATGAGATATGTTGCGTCCCCATGCATTTAATTATTACAATTTATGTGTGTGTCTGTATCTCTTATAAAGGGTTGGTTTAACCTCCTGTTTGCTAGTAAAAATAAATTACTGTGTCACAAAGTGATGCATGCCGAAAAAGTGAAATGTTTGGAAAGTTTGCCCCTAATGATTAGGTAAGAAGGAGAAAGAATTTGTCAGACAAGCCAAAACTTTGCCCACCATCCCAAACTCCTTTTCCAGCTCCTTTCCAGAGTGTCTTTCTCTCTATCCTTACTAAACACACATGCTCTCATACACATCTGGAAATATAAATGCAAATGTGTTGCATAGTTTTAAAAATCATCTATTTAATTAACCCTCAGTTTCTTTCCTGCTTTCTTCTACCTTCAGACATAGTAATCACTGGCAGATGAAGACCAGCATCCAGATTGATCAGACAGATAGATTGGTAGCTGCTGGCTTTCATCTGCTAGCAATTGGTCTGGTCTGGTGTGATTAGGAAATATCCCCCTCCTTTGGAAAAAAAAAAGCTCTTTTAAATATAAAACATTTCATTTATATCGCTTGTACCGAACTAGGAAATGGAGCAGAGATGATGTCTTGGAGGAGGTAGTAGGTTGTATTGGACAGTCTCAAATTGTGTTTTTGACTTTGAGTGCAAAAGAATGCTCTAATTCAGCAATGTCTTCAGTGTAATAGGAAAAAGAGGAATCCTAACTTGTTTAGAAACCATAATCTTGTAGCAAAAAAAGTGGCAAATATGGCATTTGTGTTCTTTCTTGTGAAATTTACACTTTTGGGAAATTTACTTTCTTAAAAGAAGCACATGTTGTGGATTATAATGCAAGTGTATGATAAAGGGAAAGAAAAATAATAGCTACAACTTCAGTAGGGTGCTCAGTCAGTGGCTGAGACCGGATGAGAAACTCCCTCCTGGGCACACAGAAGACTGGGCAACTTGGAAGGTGCTGAACAGACTGGACTTTGGCACCACAAGATGCAGAGCCAATCTTTAAGAAATGGGGCTACAAAGTGGAGTCCACAAAAGGTGAGTGTGGAGAAGAGCTAACCACAGAACACCTACCGCAATGTAGTCTGAGCCACAGCCGACCCCAGGTAATTTTCAAGTGTAGGCAAACAAAATTTTGGTGCCCCCCCCAAACCAATCATTGAAAAATAAAAGCGTTGGATAAGTAAAAATGTTGGATAATAAGGAGGGATTAAGGAAAAGCCTATTAAATATCAAATTACATTAAGATTTTACAAATTAAGCACCAAAACATCATGTCTTACAACATATCAACAGAAAAAGCAGTTCAATACATGGTAATGTTATGTAGGAATTACTATATTTGCGAATTTAGCACCAAACATTGAACAGGGATGTAGGGCAGTGTGGACTTAGATAACCCAGCTCAAAGCAGATATTTTGGGTTATTCTGCCTTGATATTCTGGGTTATATGGCCGTGTGGAAGAGCCCTGAGGGTCCTTCCACACAGCCATATAACCCAGAATATCAAGGCAGATAATTAAAAGGCCACTGAAAGGGAATCTGGCCCCTGGTATTAAAAAACTCTAAAATCAGGACAATAAATGAACAACATTCTGAAAACAGGGGAAATCTAGACAGTAAACAATCAGGGCCAGCTAACACCTCCCAACCAAGGATGCCCCCAGGGAGGAAGCAGACAGGCTTTGAATCTGCAAGGCCATTAAATGCTAATCAAGCTGGCCAATTGCAACATTCACACTAACCTCAAACAGACAGCTCTTTCTCCCACCCTGGACTTTCCACAGATATATAAACCCCACTTACCTAGCTTCCAACAGACCTCAGAACTTCTGAGGATGCCTGCCATAGATGTGGGCAAAACGTCAGGAGAGAATGCTTCTGGAACATGGCCATATAGCCCAAAAAACCCATAGCTACCCAGTGCACATGAATTCTGGGAGGGGAAAGGGGCGGGATCTTCTTTGCAGCCCAACGACCAGGCTCCACTTTCTCCCGAAGCCTGGCTAGGAGTTGGAGGCGGCCTCCTCTTCCGGTGCTACTTCCACCGTGGTGCGCTGCTGAGACCAGGGCCAGGCAGCCCAAAAACCTCGCCGGAAGCAGCGGCGTGCATGCTCGCCAGCTGCTTCCGACGAGGTCTTCGGGCTGCCAGTCTCAGCAACTTTGAAATGTAAGGCTACAATTATCAGACAAATACAAAGATAAATTTCATACAAATTAATTCTGCACCTTTGGCACAGATATATCCTGATAATGTGTTATATTATGACTGTGTTTGATCTTCCATTAGACAAATCATATTAAGCAGCAGATTTTGAATGCTACTAAAGAGAAGCAGAATAGTGATAAACCACTTCATCACATTAGGCAGGGAAATGTGTGGCAAAGGAGAGCAAAGAAGAGGTCAGTCTTACTCCATTTTTAATGAAACATGTTTTATTTACCTTCTATCACACTGTTAAATACTTTGTGTAGTCTTTCACTGCAGTCTCCTTCATACCATAGAGATTTGGCCCAGCCCACCATCCCTCTCCCTGCTTATTGTTGCAAAAAACACATCCTCTCTTTGGAGTCCCTACTAATACGAGATCTCATAGGCGAGATCTGAGAAGTTCTGACCATGCTCAGTCTGTTACAAACACTACATGTTGCCGAAGGAAGGAACATGAGAGCAATGAATGCCATCACATTACATATTTGGCAAACCATCCAGATCATTGAGAGAAATCCACTTCCACACCACATCCTGAATCTGTGGAAAAGAATGCTGGCCCCCATGCTTAAAATACGCAAAGATTGCTGTACCCTAGAGTTGAACCAAAACTAATGTTTTGGACTGCTTTTTCTGTCCATTTGTTGTAAAACATGATGTTTTTGGTGCTTAATTTGTAAAATCATAACAGAATTTGATGTTTAATAGACTTTTCCTTAATCCCTCCTTATTATCCAACATTTTTGCTTATCCAATATTCTGCCAGCCTGTTTATGTTGGATAAGTGAGACTCTACTGTAGTAGGAGTTACCAACAAATTTTCCATGGAAACCCTCTGGCCCCACTGCCTGTTAGGAAGTTTTCAAAAAATAAATCATCCTCTGACATTTGAAGAGTTAATCTGCTGCCATCTAGTGTCTCATGAGTAATTTTACAAGCTGCCTTCCTTCTTTAAAATCAAGCAGCTGTTCCTATAGAAATCTGTCTGTAAAAAAGAGCAATATGTTGCATGACATGCTCAGTGAAAATGATATCTCTTACCAAAAAAGTAAAACTGAAAATGATTATGATGATGATGATGATGGTAGATACAGCACATTTCTCAAGCAGCACAACCAAGACGTTTTTGCACCCACCTCAGATCAGCCAATTGCATTTCTCAGCCATTCAACCTGTATAGTAGCCTAAGTTAGTTAAGTTGTTTTATTACTTAAGTTAGAGACCTCTTCCTCATAAAAGGCTGCCTTAACCCCCCCCCCCCCCCACACACACACACACATGGACAGCAACGTTGAGTAGTTCCACTGGAGTGCATCAGAGGGAGCTGAGAATCAGGACCATTCTCTATTGCAATGCCAGCTTCATTCTCCTTTAAACATTAAGAAGCGTATACTGTAAGAAATGTTCAGTAGCGGGGTGGAGCACTTGAGGGACTGGTGGACTCTCCAACTTCAGAGTTCCTTAAACAGAGCTTGAATGGGCACATTTCAGGTGGGCTCTAATTGGGTTGTTGTATGTCTTTCGGGCTGTGTGGCCATGTTCCAGAATGGCCCCTTCCACCTCTAGGACTCTAAATTCTATGGTTCTATGACCAGGCTTCATGTATTGTCTCTATTCCAAACAAAATAAAAATATGAACTATGTTTTAATATTAAAAACTGGCACCTGGATGCAGGGCCGTAGCCAGAAAAAAAATTTGGGAGGGGTTTTGAAAATTTCGGGGGGGGGGGGGGTTGAACCCCTAGCACACACCTCTCCCCGCTACAAACCTGTCAATATCTGCTTGAAATAGTGCCTGGAGGGACTCTTAATGTTTTGCGTCTCATAGACTTAGCATGGGGATTTGGTTAACCAGTTAAAATTCATGAGTAAACCAGGTTTTTTTTATAACCTGAAAAATTTCGGGGGGGGGGGGTTGAACCCCTAAAACCGCCCCCTCGCTACAGGCCTGCCTGGATGTGTTTTTCCCCTCCTCACCCCCTTTGTGTTTAACATTTAGCTTGTAAGACTGTGGGCCATGACTGTTGCATTTTTTAGGTTTGTATGACTACTTGATAGCTTTTTGATTTAAAAAACCTGGTTAAAAATGCTTAGTGAGGAGGAAGAGGAGGAGGAGGAATAGGAGGAAAAGAAGGGGAGGAGAAAAGGAGGGGGGGGGAGGAAGAAGGGGAGAATGGGGCACATTTCATGTTACAGTATCAAACTGCTTGTCATTTTAGTTTAAAATTTGAATATGGAATTATATCCAGTCACTATGGACATTCTCCACTAGCACAGTTGTACTGGGAGCAGGGTATGCGCAATGGCATATTTACTCTGTGGAAAGCAATGACAACCAATTGTGGAAAACTTCTGGCAAATCCATAGCTATTTCGGTCACAAGTGGATTTGCCCCCAGTGCTATCCAGCTCTGCACCAGTGGGCACTGGGTCCCTCCTTGCAATATTCTTGGATTCTGGACACTGTTCACTATTATACTTGGCTTAATTTTTTACACTGTTCACTATTATACTTGGCTTAATTCCAGTCACCTAACCGTATGTGCATTTACCACTCAGTATACCTGGATGATGTTACATCATTCAGTTAATTCTAAACTTCTCTAACTAGACTACTTGGTTACCTTCATTATTATTTCCTGAATATATTTAAAGGAGTCCATGGCTTCCGTGTTGCATTCTTGCCTTATTTTTATTCATCTAGCTTTCTTTCAATGTTGCAGGTTTATTTTACTGCAATGCAGGGAGAAGCAATCTGAGGAGTAAACTGTGTAGTGCGACAAATTTTCTGCTTTTTAAATATTTCAATTGATTTTCAGTTAATAACTTTTGACCTTCTGAACCAAAGAGTCTGTTACATGGTAGATGCATCAAAGACTGGGGCAATAAGACAACAGGCTGGAAACCTGCTTTTGTTCCATGCTTTCGGGTCCCACTTTGCTATGGTAAGAAATGAAGAATTAACCTATGTTTTAAGAATAATTTGCTCTCTCCTTTCTCCACAAATATAGGATAAAAATGTAAACACCTAATTTCTTGTTAGAGCAATAGCACTCCATCTTTGAGCATGTCTATAAGTCACAGGAAACAGCAAACACTGCAATACACTAATTCCATCTCCACTACAGTACTGCATAACCTATAGTGATCATGGGTACCATTTAAAGGAAAGCAGAAATAAAACAAACAATTGGTTCTTCTATTGTTGAAATTCATATTGCGGGTGAAAAAGTCATGCCAGGGCTAAACCCAACCCCTCCATTCTGTATATACCTCTCCCAAAATGTTTCAAATGCAGATAATCCAACCATCCATCACTTTATTTATACCTCAACTTTCCCCAAAAGTTACAAAATAGAATTATAATAAAATGTGATATTTTTCTTCCTTTTAGAGCAGTGGTTCTCAAACATTTTCAGCTGCGGAGCCCTTTTTGAAACAAATGTTTCCAGTAGAGCACCAATAAATGTTTATATATAATGTTTATATACAGCATAGTATAGTATATATATCAGGCATGGGTGGTGAGGAAAAAGGGCTTTTGAGGTGAGGGAGGCAAGAAAAAAGGCTTTTGGGGGTGAAGGAGGCTAGAAAATGGCTTTCTGTGGTGAGGGAGGAGGGGAATAGTAGAAAGGAGAAGGGAAAACTTGGTAGGGAGGAGAAAGGAGGGGAGAAGCACGGAGCCCCTCAGTATGCTTCATGGAGGCCCAAAGGCACACTTTGAGGACTGCTGCTTTAGAGCCTAGTACCAGAGAGGATTGTAGGCCCTACCTATCTCCGTGATCGCATCTCCCCCTATAAGCCCTTGAGATCATCCGGGGAGGCTCTTCTCGCGCTCCCACCACCGTCTCAAGTGCGGCTGGTGGGGACAAGGGAACGAGCCTTCTTGGCAGTGGCCCCCCAGCTCTGGAATGCATTGCCAAAAGAGATCAGGCAATCCCCTACATTATCCAATTTCCGTAAGGAACTGAAGACCTGGTGGTGTCGGCAGGTTTTTCAGTAATTACATTGGAATACCGCTGATTTCTGGGCCTGAATATATTGCACAAGATTTCTCTAACTTAAAATGATACATTTTAATAAATTGGGTTTATGGTTCCCATCCCCTTGATCAGGTCATGTAAGTGTTAGTTATTTCTATAATTGTATTTTTACTTTGTTTAATAATGTGTTATTATGTTGTTATGTAATGCTTGTGTTGTTTTTATGATTAGAAACCGCCCTGAGTCCCATCTGGGAGATAGGGCGGTATATAAATAATAATAATAATAATAATAATAATAATAATAATAATAATAATTATTATTATTATTATTATTATTATTATTATTAGTGTTCTTTCTTCAATATTATGCCTTGAAGGGAAGGAGTAAGCCACCACCATCCTCATAAGTTGCAAAGTTCCCTACCCATGCAAAAAAATGGAAGTCCAGATACAGTAGGCCCCCTGTATGCATGAGAGATATATTTCTAGAAAATTATGATAATTGTGAACTCTATTGAAATAAACAACTTCTGCCAGAAGGTACCATAGAATTGCCTGACAAGACCTATAATAGTCTTAGAGAGGCATCTAAGAATTCACTAGGTCCTCCAGTGTGACTATATGATAATGTATGGCAGAAACATACATTACAATCATTTGAGGACCCAGGAAATTCCGAAAGAGGACATTTTTTTGGATGCAGGTAGATGAAAGTTCAGATACTGGTACTTGGGGTCATACTATATCATAGATAGCTATCTTGAATAAAATTAATAGTGTATGAAAGAAGAAACATTGTAACCAATTTCTTAAGCTTAAACTTACATCCTGGCCATAATATTTCAATGATTAAACTCCTTTTTTTTTCTTGCTCAGGCTCGATTATGTACTTTCATTTGTCCCATATTCACAATTATGTCATTTCCCATGGGAGCACCACTAGTGAGTGTGAGTCCTCGTGTTCCTTCTCACCTAAGAGAAAGTGATTGTTCAAATGATGATATGAATACATTAGTCATCAGCACTGAAGACATTGCTGAATTAGAGCATTCTTTTGCACTCAAAGTCAAAAACACAATTTGAGACTGTCCAATACAACCTACTACCTCCTCCAAGACATCATCTCTGCTCCATTTCCTAGTTCGGTACAAGCGATATAAATGAAATGTTTTATATTTAAAAGAGCTTTTTTTTTTCCAAAGGAGGGGGATATTTCCTAATCACACCAGACCAGACCAATTGCTAGCAGATGAAAGCCAGCAGCTACCAATCTATCTGTCTGATCAATCTGGATGCTGGTCTTCATCTGCCAGTGATTACTATGTCTGAAGGTAGAAGAAAGCAGGAAAGAAACTGAGGGTTAATTAAATAGATGATTTTTAAAACTATGCAACACATTTGCATTTATATTTCCAGATGTGTATGAGAGCATGTGTGTTTAGTAAGGATAGAGAGAAAGACACTCTGGAAAGGAGCTGGAAAAGGAGTTTGGGATGGTGGGCAAAGTTTTGGCTTGTCTGACAAATTCTTTCTCCTTCTTACCTAATCATTAGGGGCAAACTTTCCAAACATTTCACTTTTTCGGCATGCATCACTTTGTGACACAGTAATTTATTTTTACTAGCAAACAGGAGGTTAAACCAACCCTTTATAAGAGATACAGACACACACATAAATTGTAATAATTAAATGCATGGGGACGCAACATATCTCATGAGAATCTGTCATTTATATGTTTAGAAATATATGATTTGTAAGATAATATTTATTTCCAATATTTTGTCACTTATGGTTACAATATGTAAATATATGAAGAATAAAAAACAATTGTATAATATAGTTTTTAAACATTTAGTGGAGTATTAGGTAAAGACACTAGCATTTTGTCAAGGATTTGTACAGCTTCCATGTTTCAGTGTTATTACTTATTTTATGTAAACTCAGAGGTTTTTCATTACTTTCACATGACACATTGCAGCTGACAGACAAATGTGTTGCTACATACTGATTGGAAAGCTCTGCATTAAAGCCTCTAGGGCCACACCTATAGCATGCGTAGTATGCTCACTGAGGTTGGATCTACACTACCCTATATCCCATGATTTGATCCCAGATTATGTTTTTATCCCAGGTTATTTGGCAGTGTAGGGCCCATCCAGACAAGCCCTATATCCCAGGATCTGATCCCAGGTTTTCTGTTTATCCCAGATTATCTGGCAGTACGGACTCATTTAATCCAGTTTAAAGCAGATAATCTAGGATCAGATCCTAGGATATAGGACAGTGTAGAAAGTGTCGGAATATCCCCAACCACTCAAAATCAGAAAGCAGAACTGGATTCTCACAATTGAAAATGAAGCACAACAATAGCAGGAAAGGAGGTCATTAACATCTCTCTCTCTCTCTCTCTCTCTCTCTCTCTCTCTCTCTCTCTCTATATATATATATATATATATATATATATATATATATATATAATAAAAGTGAAATCGGAGTATGTATCAGCGTTTTGATTGGCCTGGTGGAATATGTGCTCGCGTTTTGATTGGCCTCGCAGAATATGGATCAGCTTTCTAATTGGCCAGCCGGAATATGGGCCAGCTCTGATTGGCCGCCACTTTCACAGGCCACTGGGATCGCTGAGGGAAAAACTACTACCAACTGGCTTCGTTCGGCCTACTTCTCTCCTCAGAACGATGCTAGCTTTGAGAAAGTTACAAAGTTACTTACACTTTGGTAATCCAAATCACCACTGCCACCACCAGAAAGGCCGGACCTGGACCAAACCTGACATACATCACCCCATGAACCCACTGACAACGGATGGCCCCCGTTGGCCCCTCTGCTGACATGTTTAAGGCCTTCCAGGCTGGCCCCTCGCTGCTAGGCCGAAAAGGAAGACGCCATCTTGCCTCAGCTTTCAACTTCTTTGTAAGGCCCTACTTGCCTCAAAAGACAGCAGAGAACATTGTTATTATCTTTTTAACGATATGCTTATGAACACTTCTAGCCCCCAAAGCCCCAATCCAAGCCTCCTTTGATCATTTTGCTAACACGTTTCAGGCCTTGCAGCCTGGCTCCATTGTGCTAGGCCGCAAAAGAGGCAGCCATCTTCCCTGTTCCACATGGTTCCAAACAGAGCAGCTTTTGCCTGTGTCTTTTGGATACAGCACTCTCCTTCAACAAGGTAAGGCGGCAGTACGTAAATACTATTCACAGCAGACTAAAGAGAAAATAATGACTATCTTTTTATTCTTTCCTTTTAAGGATCGTTTACTCCCCCCCCCCCCCCAGTTTTTACTGAGGCAAAAAACTACCACAGAGCAGGCTTTGGCCTACTCACTCTAACAGGCCTGACACATACAGTCCCCATGGCCTACTATACATCCGGGCCCTGTTTGGAGTGGGATGGACCATGGATGATGGACTTGCATATGGGAGTTGTAGTTCACCTGCCCCACTGAACCCTGCTATTTCTTATTTATACTACTATTGCTTGACATTACTTTTATGTTTTATTTATATGGTGGATGTTAGCACGTGGCTTAATGACCTTGCAAGCCACTTTGGGTCCATTGCAGAAAGGCGGGGGAGAAATATCAGAATTAAATAAATACATAAATAAATAAATGTCTCAATGGTATGTATGGTTGGAATGACCTTCTGTTGGGAGGGCTTGAATGGTCTCTTCCTTTGTGGCAGAAGGGGCTGGACTGGATGACCTTCAAAGACCCCTTTCAAATCTAGGACTCTATCTATCTCCCAATCGTATGTATGACTGGATGGCCATCTGTCAGGAGGGCTTGGATGGTGTCTTCCTTTACAGCAGAAGGGGCTGGACTGGATGACCTTCAGAGACCCCTTTCAAATCTAGGACTCTCTCTATCTCCCAATCGTATTTATGTCTGGATGGCCATCTGTCGGGAAGGCTTGGATGGTGTCTTCCTCCATGGCAGAAAGGGGTTCGACTAGATGGCCTTTGGGGCCCCCTTCTAACTCTAGGATTGTATGGAAGCCTTTAAACCAGGCATGGGCCAACTTGGGCCCTCCAGGTGTTTTGGACTCCAACTCCCACAATTCCAGAGAGCCTACCCCATGATGCGCTTTATGTCCTGGTGCCGTTTGCAGGATGATGGACCATGGGTGATGGGATATGTAGTACTTTCAATCGCTACGATTCCCACAGACCACTACGATGCCCACCAGTGACGGAACTGGACCAAACTTGGCACACAGATGGGACATGCAGTACCTTCACTCGCTTCTTGAGACCACAGCAACTGCTACATATGACAGAACTGAACCAAATCTGGTATATATATCCCAAATGACACACTTTATATGTTGCAGCAGTTTGGGGGAGGATGGACCAAGGACGATGGGATTTGCAGTACCTTCATCCAATTCACCTCCCACAGGCCACTGTGATTCCCATGAATGATGAAACTGTACCATACTTGACACACAGGTGCAATGTGGCCCCCTTTATGCTCTGGTCCAGTTTGGCACAGGGTGGGCCATGGATGATGGGATTTGCAGTACCCTCACCCAATTCACCTCCCATGGACCACTGTGATACCCATGAAAGATGAAACAGTACCATACTTGACACACAGGTGCAATGTGACACAATTTATGTCCTGGTGTGGTTTGCAGGAGAATGCACCAAGGATGATGGGATTTCCAGTACCTTCATCCAATTCACCTCCCACAGACCACTGTGATGCCCATGAATGATGAAACTGTACCAAACTTGACACACAAGTGCAATGTGGCCAGCTTTAAGTCCTCCTGCCGTTTGAGGAAACAACTGACCAGGGAAGATGGGATTTACAGTACCTTCACTCACTTCCTCAGACCACTGCAACCCACACCAATGACTGATCAAGATCAAACTTGACACATTGCGTCCCCATTACCTACTTTACATCCTGGCGCTATTTGGAGGGGGATGGACCATGGACTTACATATGGGAGTTGTAGTTCACCCATACCAATTGAAGACAACTGACACTGGATCGAGACTAAACTTGGAACAAAGGCAAACAATTCCATTCTCAAATAACCCGGGCACCGCCGGGCCCCCAAGCTAGTATATAATAAAAGTGAATGTTTGTATGTTTGTATCAGCGTTTTGATTGGCCTGGCGGAATATGGATCAGCTTTCTGATTGGCTGGCCGGAATATTGGCCAGGTTTCTGATTGGCCTCCACTTTCACAGGCCAATGGGACCGCTGAGGCAAAAACTACTACCAACTGGCTTCGTTCGGCCTACTTATCTCCTCAGAACAAAGCTAGCTCTGGGAGAGTTAACAGCCTCGGCCTACACTTTGGCAATCCAAAACACCACTGGGACCACCAGGAAGGCCGGAGCTGGACCAAACCTGACACACATAACCCCTACGACCCATGAACCCACTGACAACGGATCTGGACCACATAGACCCAACATGCCCAACTGTCAGACTGATAATAAAAAACTTTGGTTCTAAGAATTACAGTTCACTCACACATTCACAGCATTCTGAATCCAACTAATGATGGAAAATAATTATGTTTTAATGCTTCCTTTTCAACAATGTTTGTGGGTATGTTTATGAAAACTCTACCCCCTCACCTCACCTCCTTCAGCGCTTCTACTGACAGGCTGCTAGGCCCGGCTAGGCCAAAGGCGGGGGCCATCTTCACCCCTTAATACTGTTCCAAAGAAGACAGGTTTCCCCTGGCTCATTGGGACATAGTATTATTCACAGCACACTAAAGAGAAAATAATGACTATCTTTTAAATCTTTCCATTTAAGGATGGTTTACTCCCCCCCCCCCCCCCAGTTTTTACTGAGGCAAAAAACTACCACAGAGCAGGCTTTGGCCTACTCACTCTAACAGGCCTGACACATACAGTCCCCATGGCCTACTATACACCCGGGCACTGTTTGGGGTGGGATGGAGCATGGATGATGGACTTGCATATGGGAGTTGTAGTTCACCTGCCCCCACTGAACCCCGCTATGTCTTATTTATACTACTATTGCTTGACGTTACTTTTATGTTTTATTTATATGGTGGATGTTAGCACGTGGCTTAATGACCTTGCAAGCCACTTTGGGTCCATTGCAGAAAGGCGGGGGAGAAATATCAGAAATAAATAAATAAATAAATAAATAAATGTCTCAATTGTATGTATGGTTGGAATGACCTTCTGTCGGGAGGGCTTGAATGGACTCTTCCTTTGTGGCAGATGGGGCTGGACTGGATGACCTTCAGAGACACCTTTCAAATCTAGGACTCTATCTATCTCCCAATCGTATGTATGACTGGATGGCCATCTGTCAGGAGGGCTTGGATGGTGTCTTCCTTTACAGCAGAAGGGGCTGGACTGGATGACCTTCAAAGACCCCTTTCAAATCTAGGACTCTCTCTATCTCCCAATCGCATTTATGACTGGATGGCCATCTGTTGGGAGGGCTTGGATGGTGTCTTCCTCTATGGCAGAAGGGGGTTCAACTAGATGGCCTTTGGGCACCCCTTCTAACTCTAGGATTGTATGGAAGCCTTTAAACCAGGCACGGGCCAACTTGGGCCCTCCAGGTGTTTTGGACTCCAACTCCCACAATTCCAGACAGCCTACCCCATGATGCGCTTTATGTCCTGGTGCCGTTTGCAGGATGATGGACCATGGGTGATGGGATATGTAGTACTTTCAATCACTACGATTTGTGATGGAACTGGACCAAACTTGGCACACAGATGGGACATGTAGTACCTTCACTCTCTTCTTGAGACCACAGCAACTGCTACAAATGACAGAACTGAACCAAATCTGGTATATATATCCCAAATGCAGCAGTTTGGGGGAGGACAGACCAAGGACGATGGGAGTTGCAGTACTTTCATCCAATTCACCTCCCACAGGTCACTGTGATTCCCATGAATGACGAAACTGTACCAAACTTGATACACAGGTGCAATGTGGCCCCTTTACGTCCTGATCCGGTTTGGTGCAGCATGGACCATGGATGATGGGATTTGCAGTACCCTCACCCGATTCACCTCCCATGGACCACTGTGATACCCATGAAAGACGAAACTGTACCATACTTGACACACAGGTGCAATGTCACACAATTTATGTCCTGGTGTTGTTTTCAGAAGAATGCACCAAGGATGATGGGATTTCCAGTACTTTCATCCAATTCACCTCCCACAGACCACTGTGATCCCCATGAATGATGAAACTGTACCAAACTTGACATATAGGTGCAATGTGGCCCACTTTACGTCCTCCTATCATTTGAGGGAACAACAGACCATGGATGATGGGATTGACAGTATCTTCACTCACTTCCCCAGACCACTGCGACCCTCACCAATGTCTGATCAAGACCAAACTTGACACATCGAGTCCCCATGACCTGCTTTACATCCCGGAGCTGTTTGGAGGGGGATCGACCATGGACTTGCATATGGGAGTTGTAGTTCACCCATACCAACTAAAGCCAACTGACACTGGATCGAGACTAAACTTGGAACAAAGGCAAACAATTCCGTTCTCAAATAACCCGGGCACCGCCGGGCCCCCAAGCTAGTTTTAAATAATAATATCATGTTCCCAAATCGCCTTCCAATGGGAGAAACAATAGAATAGAAATGATGCCCTATGACCAGCCCCAGCCAAGGATGCATAATTGCAATTTACCTGCCTGGCATGATAAATCTTAGTATAGAGTATAATCTGCATTGTCATCAACCACATGCCACTTCACGTTGCCATATCATTTTATTATTTAATCAGTTTAATTTCTTAATTGTTATATAAGGCAATTTCAGCCCATTATTGTTCTGTGATCACAAAGGATCCCTTGATGCCCTGCTTATTTTGTCCCATTAAATGTCTGGTTGTCCATAATTTGCCTGGATAAGATATCTAGTTAGGATTAATTAAGCATAACACATTTTCAGTGGCAAGATATTTCTGAGAGACCAAATATCTCAAATTTTCCCCAAGGTGTTTAGATGAACTCAGTACTTTTCCATTTATAATGCTTGATTATGGTCTGAAAACAACTATATTGCAGTGAATTTCATAGTGATAAAAGCAACTTTATAAGACATATTTATGGGTTCTTCCAGCTTTTTAAACCAGAACATCAGTGCCAGGGGTGAGGGTGGGACTCTTGACTGCTACTGCAAAGAAAAACTTGAAACTTTATCATTAGGTCACTCCTCACATAAAAAGCCAATAGAAGATGCAAGTGAAGGGGTCAACGAGTGACCAATTGTTAATCTTGTGTGCAGTTTCTTATACCTCATTTTGTTAACCTCCTCACAATTAAACTTTCATATTGGTTACTGCACTTAAATGTTCTTGAAATTAACGTGTCCTTTGAAGCACCTACAATGGAAGACTGGATCGCTGAGGTGGCTGACTTAGCCCAAATTGCCAAAATAACTTGAGACTTAAAGCACAAGCCCATTAAAGATCTTTTAAAAAGATTGGAAACTTTTGAGCCACAAGAAATCTAACAATATAACTGTCTGTAGTGAAATTTCTTAGTAATTATTAAGAATTTAGTTGGATTTGTAATGGTAGAATAATATTTTTTTCTTTTTCTTTTTTTCTTTAATAACAGGTAGGCTTCAGGGGGCCCAGAGCCTTATTGTGTTTTAATTATCATAGAATCATAGAATCATAGAATAGTAGAGTTGGAAGAGACCACATGGGCCATCTAGTCCAACCCCCTGCTGAGAAGCAGGAAATCGCATTCAAAGCACCCCCGACAGATGGCCATCCAGCCTCTGCTTAAAAGCCTCCAAGGAAGGAGCCTCCACCACAGCCCCGGGGAGAGAGTTCCACTGTCGAACAGCTCTCACAGTGAGGAAGTTCTTCCTGATGTTCAGGTGGAATCTCCTTTCCTGTAGTTTGAAGCCATTGTTCCGTGTCCTAGTCTGCAGGGCAGCAGAAAACAAGCTTGCTCCCTCTTCCTTATGACTTCCCTTCACATATTTGTACATGGCTATCATGTCTCCTCTCAGCCTTCTCTTCTGCAGGCTAAACATGCCCAGCTCTTTAAGCCGCTCCTCATAGGGCTTGTTCTCCAGACCCTTAATCATTTTAGTCGCCCTCCTCTGGACGCTTTCCAGCTTGTCAACATCTCCCTTCAACTGTGGTGCCCAAAATTGGACACAGTATTCCAGGTGTGGTCTGACCAAGGCAGAATAGAGGGGGAGCATGACTTCCCTGGATCTAGACGCTATTCCCCTATTGATGCAGGCCAGAATCCCATTGGCTTTTTTAGCAGCCGCATCACATTGTTGGCTCATGTTTAACTTGTTGTCCACGAGGACTCCAAGGTCTTTTTCGCACACACTGCTGTCAAGCCAGGCGTCCCCCATTCTGTATCTTTGATTTCCATTTTTTCTGCCGAAGTGAAGTATCTTGCATTTGTCCCTGTTGAACTTCATTTTGTTAGTTTTGGCCCATCTCTCTAGTCTGTCAAGATCGTTTTGAATTCTGCTCCTGTCTTCTGGAGTGTTAGCTATCCCTCCCAGTTTTGTGTCGTCTGCAAACTTGAAGATCGTGCCTTCTAACCCTTCGTCTAAGTCGTTAATAAAGATGTTGAACAGAACCGGGCCCAGGACGGAGCCCTGCGGCACTCCACTTGTCACTTCTTTCCATGATGAAGACGACGCATTGGTGAGCACCCTTTGGGTTCGTTCGCTTAGCCAATTACAGATCCACCTAACCGTAGTTTTGTCTAGCCCACATTTTACTAGTTTGTTTGCCAGAAGGTCGTGGGGGACTTTGTCGAAGGCCTTACTGAAATCCAGGTACGCTACATCCACAGCATTCCCTGTATCGACCCAACTCGTAACTCTATCGAAAAAAGAGATCAGATTAGTCTGGCATGACTTGTTTTTGGTAAATCCGTGTTGACTATTAGCAATGACCGCATTTGTTTCTAAGTGTTCGCAGACCACTTCCTTAATGATCTTTTCCAGAATTTTGCCTGGTATTGATGTGAGGCTGACCGGACGGTAATTGTTTGGGTCGTTCTTTTTTCCCTTCTTGAAGATAGGGACCACATTCGCCCTCCTCCAATCTGCTGGGACTTCTCCCGTTCTCCAAGAACTCTCGAAGATAATTGCCAGTGGTTCTGAAATAACTTCCGCTAGTTCCTTCAGTACTCTTGGGTGTAGCTGATCTGGCCCTGGGGACTTGAATTCGTTTAGAGAGGCCAAGTGTTCCTGGACAACTTGTTTCCCTATTTGGGGTTGGATTTCCCCCAATTAGTTTAGCTTTCATTTATTTCTGCCTTTCTTTTTAAGTATTTATTATCATGATTGTGAATTAGATTGATTGCATCATTAAATAAATAAATAGCCTTTTATGAATTGTGTAGGTATTGAGGAATCTCAGAGTGAAAGTACTGCCTTGAATAATGTGAGTATATATATTTTCCTTAAATGTACATCCAGAAATGTGGTGTGTTTAATCAGAATGATGAACTCTCTGTAACTGTGATTGATGTAACCATCAAGATCTATCGTGCTCTTTTGTAGACTATCTCGGACTTCTCTTCCCTATACATTTTGAAGAATCAAATGAGTGGAATTTTAGCATTGTCAGATCTTCCCCTGATTGCTTCCAATGGTTTTCATGAATATATACAATCTGATAGTCAGAGTGATGTGTAAGGACCATCAGTGTCTGGCTCTTCGTAGTCAGCCCTAGCATTAGACAAAACTAAGTGGTTGTCATCAGTGGGCAGCAAATTGTTATATATTTATTTTGGAAATGTGTTTTGCCAGTGGTTGGAGGTGGGCTAGTGATATTGATGGGATTTTCAGAATTGTGTCTGCCAAAATTGTATTAAATGATACGAATGTGTCTTGACTTAAGTGAGAGTGGAAGTCACTTCCTGGTCTTCCAAATTTATTTATTTACTACATTTATATACTGCTTTTCTCACCCCTGGGTGGACTCAAAGCGGTTTCCAATATAATAATGGCAAAATTCAATGCTGAACATACATGTGAAAACCAAATCATAATATCTAAACAATAACATATAGCTATAAATTAAAACCAATTAAGACCATTTAAACATGAAACATAAGCAACATTTAAACATTAAGACATAGAATTAAAACGTACTATTATAAACATTAAAATCACATAATCCAAAATCCTAAACCAAAGCCATTCCATTTGTCAATTGCACATATCCCCTATTTATTTCTCGCACTGCATTACTTTACTAGCCAAAGGCTTGGTCCCACAGCCATGTCTTAGTTTTCTTTCCGAAAGGCCAAGAAGGAGGGTGCTGATCTATCCTCACTGGGGAGAGAGTTCCAGAGCTGAGGGGCCACCACTGAGAAGGCCCTGTCTCTCATCCCCACCAACCGCACTTGCGAAGGAGGTGAGACTGAGAGCAGGGCCTCCCCAGAAGATCTTAACTTCCGTGATGGTTCATAGAGGGAGATACGTTCAGACAGGTAAACTGGGCTGGAACTGTTTAGGGCTGTATAGGCTAAAACCAGCACTTTGAATTATGCTTGGTAGCAGACTGGCAGCCAGTGGAGCTGACATAACAGGGGGGTTGTGTGCTCCCTGTACGTTGCTCCGGCGAGAAATCTGGCTGCCGCCCATTCAACCACTTGAAGCTTCTGAGCAGTCTCCAAAGACAAACCCACATAGAGCTATTCGAAATGTAACAAGAGCTTGGATCACCATGACCAAGTCTGGCTTCTCAAAGTACTGGAGCAACTGGCACACAAGTTTTAATTGTACGAAAGCTTCCCTGGGCACCACCAAAACCTGAGGTTCCAGGCTCAGCCGTGAGTCCAGAAAAACTCCCAAGCTGCAAACCTGTGTCTTCAGAGGGAGTGTAACCCCATCCAGCACAGGGTGTAACCCTATACCCTGTTTAGCCTTTTAACTGACCAGGAGTACCTCTGTCCTATCTGGATTCAATTTCAATTTGTTTGCCCTCATCCGTGCTGTCACAGCTGCCAAGCACTGGTTCCGGGCCAGCCTAGTGCCAACTGGTAGTTGTCTCTCCTGAAGCTAAAGGAGAATATGTTTATCAGTTTAGAATACTAGAAGGATCACAGTACAATCTACTGCAAAAACGAACATACAGAAAGACTAATGAATTTGTAATTGTGTTGTGTTTGACTTCAAAATAACATCACATTTGAAAAACTTGGCAAAGCGGCTGTTAAACCTTTCTCCATTAATTCAGAGTTCACATTTATAATTTTGTAAGCCATGGCTGGTAACCAATGAATATGAATTAAATAATTTGCAAGTCATATATTAGAAGATTTCATTTAATAGTTTGTTTTTATCATTCACTTCAATAATTATAGGCATGGTTGAATGAGATGCTGAGCTAGCAAATGAGTGTTTAGATGGGGTGCTGCAGCTGGGGTTCCCATATATTGGTCTTAGTATTAGGAAGGATCTAAAACATTTGAAACCATTCCCAACCTCTAGATATTTTGAACTTCCCCTTACATCAGAACTATATATCATGGGTGATCCTCAGGAATTCTGGGAATTGTTGTCCAAAACATCTGGAGTGTACCAACTTTGAAATACTGTTCTAGTATCTAAGAATAATGTCTAGGGACTTCATCAGACACATTGCAGAAAATGTGTGTATGTGGGGGGATCATCTTCTTAGCAAAGTGTATCGTCCCCTTCTGTTTTAAAAGACATTGTTTCACAAATCCCATCAGACACTCTATGTTCCCATCATTCACCTTCTCTCCTTCTGTCCCACATTCTGAACCATTACACGAGTGAGTGCAGTCCCTGACCACTCTACATTATTATTTAAAATCGGGGGAAATTTGAAATAGTATAAAAACCAAATTAAAAAGCTAACTATAGTGTAATATTGAAAGCCAAGCTTACTATGGACCTCATTCCATTCTGGGGAGAAAGCAGTGGAATTTTAAACCCCTTTGCCATGATCTGTCTTTCCCATGCCTTTCTGCCCTTTATTACACCAGTTATTATAAACCCCTTTGCCATGATCCCTTCCTCCCATGCCTTTTAACCCTCCTTTCATAGTTTAAATTATAAGTTTGGGGACAAATGTGATATGAGTACTTATAAAGGTACTTCAAATTTAAGGCAAAATTATACAGTTGCTATAAATTGTTCCTGAACTTTCATGGGCACCAGAACTTCCTATAGTGGGTTTAACAAAGAACAAAAAAAGTTTAAAAGCTAACAATAGCACAATTTTGAAAGCCTAGATTAGTATGAAGGAGAAAAGGCAATGAGAGCAAAGTGGTGATATCTTACAATAGCACTATTCCTTAGGATTTCATTAATTTTTTTTTAAATTACTCTTCCAGGCTCTTGCAGAAGGATTTTGTAAAAGAAGTGGAGCATTGGAGACCGCCCTTAGGAACATCCATTCATCCACATCACTGAAACAATTCAAAACAAATGAATCTGACAGATCCCATCCCACGTGCTTTTAATCACTTTCTCTCATTTCCAGGCACATTGGGAACTCAGAAGATGGTTTTTCATCATCTTCTGCCCCCCCCCCCCGCCACACACACATACACACACTTCTACTACATTTCAGGGATGAAGTGCAACAGATGACAACCAGAAGTAGTTTTACGTTGTGTAAAGGGCTCAGTGGTACCTTATCTCAGAAATGTCTTTGAAGTGTGTGGAAATGGGGGAGGACTTGTGTCCAATGAGGTCCTAGACTTCAGCATCTGCTGTCAGTACTCTACTGTCCAAAGCCCCCCATACTTTGAGATTTTGTGTGCTGTCACACAAAACTATCCTGGACACAAAGGTATAGAACAAGGCATGAAGGAATTGGAATAGCATCTACCACTTAGATGTTACTTCATTTTCTCTAATGCTGTGGAAAAGTTGTTGCTAGAATGAAGAGAACCTATGGTGTATCTTTGAAATTGGCATGGGTAGAATATACATAGGTCATATATTTTGCATTTAGTAGCACCAGATTAATTTTGAGGCATTTCCATTGAAAATTGGATGAGGTAGCCAGTGATAGGATGAGGTAGCCAGTGATAGGCATGCATAACTGAGACCTGGTTGGACGAGGCTGGGGGAGTTAACCTTACCCAGCTTTGTCCACCAGGATATACCGTGCAGCACCAACCAAGATCTGGAGGGAGGGGAGGAGGGGTTGCACTGGTCTATAAGGAGTCCATCCCCCTGACCAGGTGCCCCATCCCGCAGTCTACCTTGTTTGAGTGTGCTCATCTGAGGGTAGGGGGCCGGGACAGTTTAGGGATTCTGCTAGTGTACCGACCACCCCGCTGCACTACAGTCTCCCTGCCTGAGCTAGCTGGGGTGGTCTCAGGCCTGGCTTTGGAGTCCCAACGGCTCATTGTGCTGGGGGACTTCAATATCCATGCCGAGGCCACTCCCTCCGGTGCGGCTCAGGACTTCATGGCCACCATGGCAACCATGGGGCTGTCCCAATTAGTATCTGGCCCTACCCACAGAGCGGGGCACACACTTGACTTGGTTTTCTGCCAGGGATGGGAGGAAGGTGGCGGTGTGGAGGAGCTCACCATCGCTCCGTTGCCATGGACCGACCATCACCTGATCAGGTTTAGACTCACTGCACCCCCCAACCTCCGCAGGGGTGGAGGACCTAAAATGCTCCACCCCAGGAGGCTTATGGATCCGGATGGATTCCTGATGGCTCTTGGGGAATTCCCCGCCACCTCGGCTGGTGATTCTGTCGATGCTCTGGTCACCCTCTGGAACAAGGAGGCGGCTAGGGCAATAGACACGATCGCTCCAGAACGTCCCCTCTTGAGTACCCGAGCTAAACCATCTCCTTGGTTTACTGAGGAGTTGGCAGCGATGAAGCGAAAGAAGAGGGAACTAGAGGGCGTGTGGCGTTCGGAGCCAAGCGGGCCAAACCGAATACGGCTGTGTTCCTATCTTAGGGCATATGCCGCGGCAATAGATGCTGCAAAGAACGTTTTCTTTGCAGCTAATATTGCGTCGGCAAAGAACCGTCCGGCAGAGCTGTTCCGAGTTGTCAGAGGTTTGTTATATCCCGTCCCTCAAGACGGGATCCCTGACAACTCGGCAGCCCTCTGTGAAGCATTTGCTCGGTTCTTTGCGGACAAAGTCACTTTGATCCGTTCTGGCTTTGACACCATATTAACGGCAGTCTCCGAGGATGTAACACGAGCACCTGCTTGTCCTATTTTGATGGATTCATTTCAATTGGTTCAGCCTGAGGACGTGGACAAGGTGCTTGGAGAGGTGAGGGCTACCACATGCATCCTAGACCCCTGCCCATCCTGGCTGGTGAGAGAAGCCAGAGGGGGATTGGCCGAGTGGGTGAAGGTGGTGGTGAATGCCTCCCTTCGGGAAGGCATATTTCCAGCGAGCCTGAAATTGGCTGTGATCAAACTGCTGTTGAAGAAGCCATCACTGGACCCCACTCAATTGGAGAACTTTCGGCCTATTTCCAATCTCCCCTTTTTGGGCAAGGTCATGGAACGTGTGGTGGCCGCACAACTCCAGGCATTCTTGGTAGATACCGATTTTCTGGATCCGGCACAGTCTGGCTTCAGGCCGGGGCATGGTACCGAGACAGCCTTGGTCACCTTAGTCGATGATCTACGCCGGGAACTGGACAGGGGGAGTGTGTCCCTGCTGGTTCTGCTGGACCTCTCAGCGGCCTTCGATACCGTCGATCACGGTATCCTTCTGGGACGCCTCGCTGGGATGGGTCTCGGAGGTACTGTTCTGCAGTGGCTCCGGTCCTTCCTGGAGGGTCGTTCCCAGATGATGTCATTGGGGGATGCCTGCTCAGCCCCACAACCATTGACTTGTGGGGTCCCGCAGGGTTCAGTACTGTCCCCCATGTTGTTCAACATCTACATGAAGCCACTGGGAGAGATCATCCGGAGTTTCGGGGTCCGGTGTCATCTGTACGCAGATGATGTCCAGCTCTGTCACTCCTTCCCACCTGTCACTAAGGAGGCTGTCCAGGTCCTGAACCGGTGTCTGGCTGCTGTGTCGGACTGGATGAGGGTGAACAAATTGAAACTGAATCCAGACAAGACAGAGGTCCTCCTGGTCAGTCGTAGGGCCGAACAGGGAATAGGGTTACAGCCTGTGCTGGACGGGGTCGCACTCCCCCTGAAGACACAGGTTCGCAGTCTGGGGGTCCTCCTGGACTCATCGCTGAGCCTGGAGCCCCAGGTCTCGGCGGTGGCCAGGGGAGCCTTCGCACAACTAAGACTTGTGCGCCAGCTGCGCCCGTTCCTTGGGAGGTCTGACTTGGCCATGGTGGTCCACGCTCTGGTTACAGCTCGTTTGGACTACTGCAACGCTCTCTACGTGGGGTTGCCTTTGAAGACGGCCCGAAAGCTCCAACTAGTACAACGGGCGGCAGCCAGATTAATAACTGGGGCAGCTTTCAGGGAGCATACCACCCCCTTGTTAAGCCAGCTCCACTGGCTGCCGATATGCTACCGAGCCCAATTCAAAGTGCTGGTCTTGACCTATAAAGCCCTAAACGGTTCTGGCCCAATCTACTTGTTCGAACGTATCTCCTCCTATGAGCCAGGAAGATCCCTCAGGTCATCTGGTGAGGCCCTGCTCTCGGTCCCGCCTGCCTCACAGGCACGGCTGGTGGGGACGAGGGACAGGGCCTTCTCGGTGGTGGCTCCCCGGCTGTGGAACACCCTCCCCAGAGAAATACGGCACGCCCCAACCCTTCTGAGTTTTAGAAAAGCCCTGAAAACATGGCTATGTGCCCAGGCTTTCAAAGATTAAATGATAAAAGATGACCCTGGACTGATTTACGGCTACAGCACGAGGATTTTGAAGGAATGGATTTTAATCATATGTTTTATATTTTTCTATTGTTTTAATTGTTTTATTGGATTTTTATTGCTGTTTTAATTATGTGCAGGCATTGAATTGTTGCCAATTTGTACGCCGCCCTGAGTCCCTTTGGGTGAGAAGGGCAGGATATAAATGTTGTAAATAAATAAATAGGAAAAGCTTCAAAACTGAAGTAGAGTCAGCCCTCCACATTAACGAGAGTTAGGGGCACAGGACCCCTGCAAAACTGAAAAACCGCAAAGAATAAATTGCTACTTTTAAAAACGGAGATAATACTTTTCTTGGAATCTATAGATACTCCAGCATGACTCTATCATCCACTTCTGCTGGAGGACCTAGAGATTTCAAGAAAGGTGTTCTCTGTGTCCTCCAGCATGGCTGTATGGCCATCTCCGTCAGAAATTGACCTTAGAGTGGTACTAGAGGACCTAGAAATTCCTAGAGATAACATTTCAATCAGATCTGTGAATAATCAAATCTGCAAGAGTCAAAAGCCACAGATGCAGAGGGCCAACGGTTAAACATTCCTTGGTTGGGTAGACAAAATAGTAAAGGCTAATATAATGCAGCTTCCAATGAGGTGAAAGGAATGCTGGGATGGGATTTGGGCCTGGCCAATGTGCGCTGAGGATTTTGGTATGGCAAAAAAGCAATTCTTCTGAGTTGTGTTCAAAGGGCATTTTTGACAGTTATAGAACATTCTGCATTTACTTTGAGAAGCAAGTTATTAGAGTGATTATCAATCAATACATCAGTCAATCAATCACTTTATTTCTTTCCCACCTTTTTCCTAAGAGTAAAATTCAAGGTGAATCTCATTTTGGTAGAAATGTAGGATATAAATGTGACAAATAAATAAAGGTGGCTTTTTGAATAAAAATATAACTGAATGCATAGAAATATGGAAATAAAAATAAAAATAATATTAAACAGTCCATAAGATTAATATACTAATGATCAGACTATGAAGATCTGAAAAGGGGAGGAATCATGTATTATGCAAATTGGATAGGAAATAGGATACTGGCATTTCTCATGGCGCTGAAGAAATATTCCAATTCATCAGCAGAAGGGTTTTGAGATTTTCAAATTGGAATTACAATGTTGGTCTTGGTGGGGGTTACTGATGGTTCTTTGGCATCTAAGATTGTTTCCCCCTTTCTATACATCTGATATAACTTATTAGCTGAGACAGCTATGAATGGAACAAAACATAAAACCGCTAGCTTCACCATATTGTATAGTCTTTGGGTAAATGCAAGTCTTTTTTGTGTACAAAAGACCATGAAGGGCAAAAAAAATGGCTCGATAGATATTTCCTGCCAGCTGGCAATCTGTAGTGATATTTTTCCCCCAGGTTTGCAAAATGTCCTATATAGAGAATTAAAAAGCACATTGATAGGTCAAAAAGGCAAGGTGAGCACTGATGGTTACAGGCACTGCTAGCTTTATGATGGTAATCTGAGAGCATAGCAACAAGAGAGCTACCTATGCACAAAAGTATCCAGGCTTTTACAGTCCCAGAAATATAGGATCATAGAATAATAGAGTTGGGAAAGACCACATGGGCCATCTAGTCCAACCCTCTGCTATGTTACTGAAAGATGGGAGGGAACTCAACAGTGTAAATATACCCATTGTGTTAGTGGAGAAACTCAGTGCTTTTCAGTTTTCCCACTTGCTGGGGTGGCACCCCCCTTGTTCTTCAGTTGAGGGTCCCTAGGAACACTTATATAGCAGGTTGTGCAGGTAACCTGGATTCATGACAGTGCTTTGTCTGTTGCTAAGGCTAGATCTACACTGTAGAATGAATGCAGTTCGATACCACTTCAACTGGAATGGCTCAGTGATATAGAATCCTTGAAATTTTAGTTTTGCAAGCTCTTTAACCTTCTCTGCCAAAGAGTGATGTTGCATCACCAAACTATAAATCTGAAGATTCCGTAGCACTGAGCCATTGCAGCTAATGTTTTGTCAGACTGCATTCATTCTACAGTTTAGATGCACCTATGAAAGATCTAGATCTATGAAAGCAAAGTTATTTGTACTTTCAGAATAACACAATAATGGATTCTGCTTACTGTCTTTATTGCCTTCAGCTGTCTAAACAATTATGTACCCCATACCCAAATGCCCACTTTTTCAGCAGATTCTTTCCTGTTTGCCCTTGGCTTACTTCAGTTGCTGTAACCTGAATTCAAAATACAAAAGTAACTAAAGTTAACTCACAAGAAGGGAGAAGAGAGAAAGAGGTGAAGATGCGACATCTACTTGATGTCTAGACAATTATAGGGTAGGGAAGACCTCAAACAATCTGGAGGATGGGAGATGGCAAAATAGTCTCTTAGGACATTTCCCTACCAGTGGTATAAAACGGAGGCTATTGTCTACCAATCATTCGAGTTGCTCTGTGAGCCCATTTTCCATACCCCTGCCTTCCATGGATGGGACTTGGAGAAATTAAGACTTCACAAGTGGAGCTGGGACTTCTGCCACATGGGCATTATTGTGTCTTTGTGGGGTCTCTCTGTTGAAATCTGCTTCATCCAGAGATGGCTGCCTTTTTCTGCACCTTTCTGGCTCTCTGCTGTTATATCTGTATTCTTCAGAATTTCCTTGTCTAAAGTGGGAGCACTTATTAAAGCTCCTTCACATTTACCAAGATCCCATTGGAAGATAGTGTTCTTGCCTTCCTATTTCCAAAGTGCAAGGGAAACATTTGAAGGAACTCTAATGCAACTTTGCTGCTGTTGCTTTCCATATTAAATATTTGGCTCCCTGCAGGTTTGATTAAAAGCTCTTCCAGAGTGTTTACGACAACAACATCTCTCCTTTTTCCAGACTTACTTCTTGTTGTGTACAGATGAAGCAGCAAACATTTTGTACCCGGAGCAACATATGGTTGCTGTTTGCTCGGAAGATAGAAACCCATTATTCCATAGCGTGTGACCAAAAAAGAAAAATCTAGTATGTTAACAGCAGTAGTGCTTAACTTCGTTTAATTTTTTTAAAGGATGGCTATACTTTAAAAAATTGTGCTCTTTTTTCTTGTTTCTTCTGAAAACCAATGTGTGGTTTCGGTGGCTTCAGCTGTAATAGGCTGAAATGGATTGCATGTGATATTACTTAGTTTGGGAATCTGGTTTCAATTTGGGTTGTATTTTGTGCAGCGACTCGTTAGTCACAAAACACTGACACGTTGTTGTAAGTATGCCATCTTTCCCATTGTTTATATGCAAGTGCTGAGACTACAATGATTTATTTATGTTTTAATTAAAAATCAGCAAATAGACCAGTGGATTTTTCTTCCTCTTTTCCCCTTTGTGTGTGTGAAGTATGCCATTTCTAATTTGTGGCCTCTGGGGGGCGGGAGGAATCAATAACCTGATACCATTTATATTTTTATAGTTACCTCAGGCATTTGTAATGCAGACCTGCCATTCACCTGTATTCTGACTTGGAGAATAGCTACTTGTTCAGTATAAATCTTAAAAGGAGGGAAAGAGGTTCTACATTTCTGAGTCACTTCAATCCAGTTTGAGTAAAGCAAGAAAGAGCAAGCAGTGTAACACCTCCCTCCTCTTGTCAAGGTGTATAAGTAAAATTAATATAGCAAGTAAATTGATGTACTGTAAGTTTTATAACACCTGACTGAATCCGTAACAGATGCCTAGAATTTTAATAATTTAAGCTCATTGATTCCCTCTTCCATTCCTCCATCATTTGACATATAGTATGCTGATCTAAAAATGTAACCCATGGGCTCTTTAGGGAGGGAGACATGCCAAACGCTAAGGTTTTATAAGGAAAGAATGTATTTCATTCAGCTTAGGCTCATAAATTAAAGGTTTTTAAAAATGGGGTGGTGTCACTATATTTAATTGTATACACAAGTAATAATCACGTCATACAGGTTCCCCCCTCCCCTCTTCATATGAAGAAGGAACAAGATGAGTTGCGGACATGTAAATGAATGTTCAGATATTCACTGTGGTAAACCGTGACCTGATGTATTTGCAGGGCAGGAGTGCCTTGAATACGAAAATTGTGATTTAGAATGGTTGAGAACTAGTTTTTACTGACTTCTTAAAGAGCTTCTCAGTTTGATGAACTAAGGCGTGTGCATCTGCTAGAAAATTGGCATGTTCTTGAAGAAGTGTTGGCAGAATGAGAAGAAAGAGAGGAAAGCCTGTTTGGCATTTGAATGAGGTGCTTGTTGTTGTACTCATTGGTGGTCATAGATATCAGTCCATGTCTTCTCAAAAGGATTGTTTTAATTCCTGCTCTCTTTGTTACAGGTTGAGCATCTAGTATATGAAACTTCAAAATCTGAAACTGTTGACATGGATGGCTGAGACTCTTTGCTTTCTGAAGGTTCAGTGTACATAAACTTTGTTTCATGATATATATTTTAAAAATATTATGTAAAATTATCTTCAGGCTATGTTTATAGGGTGTATACGAAACATAAATGAAGTTTGTGTTTAGGCTTGGATTACATCTCTAGCATAGCTTATTATGTATTAAATGCAAGTAAAGGTATTCCAAAATCCACAAAAACAAAATCTAAAATACTTCTTTTCCCAGGCATTTCATATAGGAATACTTAACCTGTATTACTGTTCTGCCTACCTCCTTCCACAGTTCAATGCTGCCTTCATTAGAGTATAAAGCTTAAGCAGATAATCTTATATCTTTCATGGCCCTAAATTGGCCCCTCAAAATTCTATGTGCACAGAGTATCGTTCTCACCACATAAAATAAAAGAAAGTGTATATAGAAAATATATGTGATTATTGTGCACTTATTTTGGAAGAGATGAGGAGGTCAGAGGATTGAAGATTTGAATTTCAGTTAGGCTAGTGGATGACTCTCAACTCTGTTTCTTCTTTCCATCCAGTCCCAGAAATGCTGTCTCAGTAAACCAATGCTGTTGATAATTTACTGATTGTGGGTAAACAAAGTGAACTTAATCTGGACAAGACAGAGGAGTTCCTGGTCAGTTGAAAGGCAGCTCAAGGTATCAGGATCCAGCCTGTGACATACTCCTCCTGAAATCTCAGGTTCAGATCTTAGGAATGCTCCTGTATGTCCAGGTTTCAGTACTGGGCAGGAGTGTGTATGCACAGCTAAAGCTGGTATTGCATCAGTTCCTTGAGACATCAGACCTGGCTTTAGCGAAATATGTCTTAATTACATCCAATTTGGGTTTCTGTAATACACTGTATATGTGTCTGCCTTTGGAAACAGTTCAGAGACTACAGTAGGTCCAAAATGCTGCAGGCAGGTTGCTGGTTGGGGCAGGTTATAGGAATCCCTTTGTTAAATCAACTCCACTGGCTGCAAATCCATTTTAAAGCAGAATGGAAAATATTGGTCAAGATCTTTACGGCCCAATGCAACTTGGGTCCAGACTATTGGGGAAAATGTTTCTATATTAGCCTGTCTGTGATCTAAGATTTTCTCTTGGTCTCTTCGTCATACCAGGCATGTCTAGTGAGGACACAAGAACCTGCTCAATGAGTGCTCCCACGTCTGGAGCTTCCTTCCTTGGGAGATCCAATTGGCCCCCTGCTTGCTGTCTTTCCACTGCAAGTAAAATTAATACCAGTCCATTGTTTATCCTTTGTGGATGTGCTTTTCTCTCATTCTCCAGTCTCTGTTGTATCTGTGAAATGCCAGGGATCCATGTACATGGTTGGCATGAATCCATGCCTCTCACCATTTCACAAATTTTCACATTTCTTTCTAGCCTTCCGTCTCTCTCTAGTCTCTCCTCTCTTCAGGGAACTTGACAGTTGCTCACTTTCATTTTGCAAACAGGAGTAACACAGCTTCTGCCTCAAAGGCATGAGCAGGTGGATGGTTCCATAAAGTTTCAGATTTTGGAGTATTTTAGAATTTAGATATCCAGATAAGTAATGCTCAATCTTTACAAAGCTGCTCCTTCCTGTCACACACCACATGGCAGAACAGGGGTGTGTATGGTCAACTCTGCCACTAGCAGAGTGAGGCAACTGTCAAAAGAAGGAGATGGTGAGGGTGAGGATAGCACTTCTGTGGCATTCTCTTCAGTTGTCATTCTATACATAGAAAGGCCAAGAGTGGGATACTATTTTGACCTTTGTCTCAAGTAGAAAAATGTCTTGGACTGATCCAGGGTGTATGTGAATAAACCACAATAAAATAATCCTAACCTACATAATGTTATAAAATAAAACAACCCTAAAAGAAGTAATTTAACACAAGGCAATTTTAGTTCAATAAGGTACTGAACACCGGCTAAAACCCATAACTATAGTTCCCGGGGCTTCTTGTGCAGATATGGGGAAAAGGGGGAAATGACTATTAAACCAACTTAAGTCTGTAATTCAGATACACCTAGAGTCTTTAAAGGAATTCAAAACACTTCTAAATAATCTGGAAATTCACATAACTCAGGTGAAGATAACGGATGACTTTAATGTGAAGTGAGACTTTGAAGATGAAGTAAGTTGCTGAAATAACATTCTCACGACCTTGAAGAGCCACGGCTTCAACCCTTGTGCAGTTTCTTCTTGCTCATTAAATCTCTTGTACTGGTTTATTTTCCACATGCCATGAGATAGGCTAGCTGAAGAAGCTTGTCACATGCATCCCAAACCTCCATTTGTATTGCAAAAGTTTATTCAGATGATTTATAACTCTGTCATAACGTTGATCCTACAGAGTAGGGAGGTGAGCATTCCTTTTCACATAAAGTAAAAGATTGAGATAGGATTCTCTGATAAGCAGCCCTTCCTCTACAAAATACAACAGCTGGACTAAGTCTTTATTTAAACTATCCAGTGTAGAGAACACATTGAATTATTACTTTTAGAAAATGATCTACCAAACTGACCCAAAATACTGCTCTGCCCAGACAGTTGTGTAAGTTTACACCTCAGTCTAAAATATCAACATTTTTATAGCATCAGAGTACTGCATCAAAGGCATGACAATCTGGGATATTTAGTAAGAATTGGAAAATTTCACTTTCTTACACATCTAAACGTTGGGAATTTTGAGATAGTCACTACAAAATTTTACTGAAATGAAATCTCTACCAGTTCCTAACATTTTCTTTACCAATCACCATCCATACAGCTTCTTTTCTCTCTCCAAACATTTCTCTCCAAACTTTAAGGTCAGGCAAAATATAGCCGCAACCCAAAACCTGGGGTTGGATGTGGTTCCCAAGGATTGGACTTTTGTGCGATTTGCCTTTTCTAGACTCTTTGAACCAATGTTTTTCTAGCCCAGCATTGGATGGCTCCCAAAGTTGCAAGCCACCTTTTAAATGGGATTCACCCCCTCAAAACATTTTAGCTATTTTGTAAAAAAAAAAAAAAAACTTGGAGAAAACAGAGAAGGAAATTTTGCTGTGAACGGCTCTATGGTAATGTCTGGCAGAAGCTTCCCATAGAATCTCTTGGAGCACTAAGAAAATACCTTATGAGGACATATTTTGTCACATGTGAGTTAGTAAAACTACAGGTACTGTACCTGTGGGCATGGAACTAATATTGCAGTACAACACAGCCCCAGCAAATCAGATCTTTAGTTTATACAACCTTTCAAGGAACAACCAATAGTCCCCTTCCCTGATAACAAATAAAAGAACCTACTGATAGATGACTGGAAAAAGAGGCAACACCATTCACCATTCTTCCATGAAGATCAGTTTACCAGATACTACTCAAGTAGCCTCCCCCCTCCAGAGAACCTCAGTGTATGGGAGAAGGTGATCCTGTAGGTAACCTGGACTCAAATCACGTAGGGCTTTAAAGGTCAAATCCAACAACAAATTGCCCAAAAACAAATTGGCAACCAGTGGAATGACTTTAATATGGGTGTCATATGCTCACTCCCAGATGTTCCTGTAAGTAATCTGGTTGCTATGTTTTGAACTAATTGCAGTTTTCAAACTTGGTGCAAAAGTAACACAACGTAAAGCACACCACAGAAATCCAACCTTGAGGATATCTGTGTGTGCACTACCATCTTTAGGTCTTCTGAATCTAGGAAGGGACACAGCTGCTGTATCAGCCAAAGCTGATACAGCATTCCTAAACATGGTATCTATTTGGGCTGACATCTGGAGCAACAGATCCATGAGTATTCACAATCTGCGAACACAGTCTTCTAGGAGGAGTGTAATCCCATCCAGGACTGGTTGACACACCTCTATCCACAGATTAGGATCCTTAATGGCAAGCACCTCTGTTTTACCTGGATTCAGTTTCAATTTTATCTAGCCCATTATTTTCCCCAGGCATTAATTCATTTGAAAGCATGGAGAAATATATTTGGGTATCATCAGCATACTGATAGCATCCTACCCCATGTTTCCAGGTGATCTCTAGCAACAGTTTCATGTAAATGTTAAAAAGCATTGCGGGTAGATTGTCCCCTGTGGAATGCCACATAACAGCTCCTTTTTTGTGGAGCAGCTGTCTCCAAGGACCACCATCAGGAACCAGAACCACTGCAACACAGTGCCTCCGATTCCCATCCCCTCCAAGCATTCCAAAAGGATACCATGATCAATGATATTGAAAGCAGAGGAGAGATCTAGAAGCACCAACAGGGATACACACACCTTATCAGTGTTGAGATGGAGATCTCAACCAAGAACCTTTTCATAAATATTCTATAAACTAACAAAGAGAGGACATGTACACACAAATAGGTACATGCAGAAATGACATCCACATAGTTAGCCCCAATCTTTTTTATGGTTCCAGGAGAGCCATAAAAGGAGAGCCAATTGCTCCAGAAAGTGAGAAAGCAATTGGTGGTAGAGTTCAAACTGGCAGAGCTTTGAGAACAGCATCCTCTCTTGTACAGTCCATAAACATTTGCTTTCATCAATTTCCTGAGGCATAGGAACATACCGACTGATGAATATGGAGATAGTCGTGCTGTTAGTAATGTAATGGGTGCCTTGACTTTCTGACAGGCACTTTTAATAAATTAAAACAAATAACTGAACATCAAATTGTGCTGTGTATTGCAATACAGGCTCAGTGCTTTTTTTCTTTTCATGACTCTGAGAGCCCTCCCCCCCGATATCTTATGTAAATGTGTATTAATTAAAGCACTTTGGCAATGCAGAATATTGACCTAATAGGCTATAATGGCTCTGTTGAAGCAATTACTATCTATCACAGAGATATACATTTGCCGAGTTATTTTTTTGGAATATGCATTATTGGCTTGAGGGAGCTTAACAGTTTCTTCAGAGCTGTTCCTTCCTGTGTAGAGCTGCCTTGTCTCCTAGATCACTGACATAACTTATTGAAACAACTTTAATATGAAGTGGTCATCAGATCAACTTTGATTTGAAGGGCAAATTTTCAGTACTGCCCTCTGGTTGCTATATAGATCTTTTATGATAAATTTTCTATTTACGCAACAGAACCTAATGCACATGAATGGAATGGGGGATACTTATTGTTGATCATAAGTTGAACATGACCCTGCAGTGTGATGCCGCAGCAAAGAAATCAAATAGTATTTTAGGCTTCACTGATATAACCATAGTTTCTATGTTAAGTGAAATAATAGTCCCACTATACTCTGCACAGAGCCTCCAGTGGCACAGTGTGTTAATGCGCTGAGCTGCTTAACTTGCAGACCAAGGTCACAGGTTCAAATCCAGGGAGCAGAGTGAGCGCCCGCTATTAGCCCCAGCTTCTGTCAACCTAGCAGTTTGAAAACATGTAAATGTGAGTAGATCAATAGGTACCGTTCCAGTGGGAAGGAAACGGCGCTCCATGCAGTCATGCCGGCCACATGACCTTGGAGGTGTCTATGGACAACGCCGGCTCTTTGGCTTAGAAATGGAGATAAGCATCAACCCCCAGAGTCGGACACAACTAGACTTAATGTCAGGGGAAACTTTTACCTTTATCTTACCTATACTCTGCACTGGTCAGGTTTCATCTGGGGTGTTGTATTCACTTCTGGGCACTTCATTTCAGGACCATTGAACTAGAATCAAGTGTGAAGTACAAGTATGTTCAGGATTTTTTTATAAAAAGAACCCATCTTATTGTATTTATGCAACATTCTACCTGTCACAATAATTTTGTATTATTTAAATAATCATAATACTAAGCTCTTTATTTTTATTTTTTATTTTTAGAAAATAAGAAATTGTCAACATTTAGGAAATAATCAATGAAGTTAAATTCCCAAAGAACAAAAACAGGCATATCTGTCCCATTCTTTGGATGACAGCCTGCTTCTGTTTATATTACCCCATCAGCAAAAAACAGTTAAAATATTCAGTTGGTATTACCCACTGGTAGATTTCAGAAACTCCCAAAAAGAACATTGCCTCGTGTTGTTCTGGCCATTGCTCTCCCAGCACTTCAGTACTGTAAAGTTTCCCATTCACCTGACGAAGCCAAGGTCATTTAGATCAGAGCTTCCCATCAGATCTCCAGATTTGTTTTAAAACAGTTGTAGTCTCACAACGCAGGGGAACTGCCTGTCGGTGCCCATCACGCTCCATAATGTAAATATCTAAAACAGTCTCAAAAAAGGGAGTGGGGAGAAGATGATCTGAGATTGTCTCAGGAGCTTAGGATCCGTGGTATTCCATTTCTAAAGTACCAAAAACATGTGGGATGGGAGCTGTCAGAATCACCCACATTGAATTGAATAGGATGATCTGGGCAAATGGATTGTCCTGTGGGTGGACTCCTGGTTGAAGCAAGTCCCTAGTATGCTGCCTTAATATTGCCACTCAATCCTTTTCAGTTTTTTAAAATTAATACTAAGAATTATCACAACATTGTTATTTTTCTTTGTCTTTCATGTTAGAGTTCAATCCTGTTGAAGCTAGACACTTTTTAAGGGGAGAGGGCAATGATAAAGATGAAAATGTATAGTAACAGGTAAACCAGCAAATTCAGATGGCATGTGATAAGTTACGAATACAGAACATAGTGATTTGCAATGCTATAGGACTAAACACCATGCTTAGCTGACACAACACCCTCTCACATACACACTCAGGATAAGCTCCTCAGTCATTGTCTAAAGACAATGACCACCACTTTGTTAGTAAATGGAAAGGAAGAAAGAATTTCAGCAGGAAAATAGATAATAGAACTGGCTATAAATACACCTGCAGAGGTAAAATTTAAAGCTCTCAGATGACAGCATGTTTTAATCTGATAAATAATGATATGATTAGCATGATGAAGGAAAACTACAGCATGAAGTCAACACGGTTGTCAGTTGGGTTTCCATTTATTTCTAGGAAGTTGTGTTGACTGAATGTGTTTATGAATGGGGGGGGGGGCTATTAATTAACATTTGAAATAACGAAATTCACAAAGATAAATAATACGATTCCGGTCTTCACTGTAGCAGATGAATGCCCTGATTCATTTAATGAATTTCAAATAGTTCATGACATGGTCTTTCCCGTTTCACTTCTGTCCTGTTTCTAAACCAGTGATCTGGTGGTTTCCCCTCGTTTTAGTTTTTAAGTTTATTCTGGCCCTTTTCCAGTTTAGCACTTAAGCAATTGATTAAATTTAAGCACATGAGTAGCAGCGGTAGCTTCAATGGGTTATTCACAGATCTTAAACAGTTAATCAAGTGTAGGAATCTAGTTGAACCAGATTCAAAGACTGCCTCAAGGCTGGAACAAAGTGCAGGGCAATCATCAGTTTCCTTCTATTGAGGTTTATATATGGAACTACAATACTTGGATTTACAAATGTATTTTTTTATCGTGTTTATTTATGAATTTTGTAGTTTTGTAGTTTAAGTGATTTGAAATGGAACTCTTTCGATTGCATGAAATAACATATTGCTATTTATTGCTGTTATATATCAAGGTAATATTTTATTGTAAACACAGTCCTGCTCAGGTATCATATGGGCACATACTTCAAGAAGAGACATTGCTAGTATCTTAAACCTGGCTATAGTATCCATGGTGTCATTGAATTTTTTTTAAAAAAAATCTGTTACACAACCAAATGAAGTTCATCAGTAGAAACTTGTCATTCATACAATGTGAGTTAGGAATGCTTCCCAGGAATGAAACTTCCCTTATCAGTTTGAAAGAGAAATATGAACAGTGTGAAGAAGTAAAAAGGGATGATATGACAAACACTAAACCCAGAAGATGCTTGGATCTCAATGAATTGGGACAACTGCAAAAAGTAATTGCACCTAGCAGATGGATGTCCTATCCATGGACCAACTTCATGTGGCAGGTATAATATTTAAAACAGCACATTATGGCCTTCTAAATTTTGTTAGCCTGTGACACTCACTCAATCAGACTCAGATCTAGGGACAGTTGTAATACCAACCCTGAGTACTTGAGACAAGCCACACGTGACAGAATTTATGTATTTAGGCATTCCCCTGCATATTGAAAAAATCCTGCATCTGCAGTGGCAGCCAGGAATGATAGATATGTATATGTATAGATAGATTATTCCTGGGCATTACTTCTTTAACAGAAAATTTGGTGACAGAAGTAGAAATGATACAAGAATAGTGATAGGTTTCTAAATCACAAAAAAGGAAGAGCAGTTCAATATGTTTCAATGAAGTTTGTATTCAGACAGAATGAATATGCAAAATGAAACAACCAAGACAAGTAAGCCTTGCATAAGTTCCCAAAAACCCCTTGAACCTTCTCGAGACCCCTTGAAAGCTCCTTCCAAAATGTATCCTGAGATGATTATTTTTTCCTCATCAGCATCCATTTTTCTTATGAGTTCCATTTTGGTGGCTAAATTCAAAGATTTCCGTTAACATGTTGGGGGGTAACTGGTGATGCAAGCTTTTTTTCGGTTTGGCTGTTCACTCATTATGTATAAGGCATACTAGAGATACCAGCAATTACAACAGTGAACCCTATATTTTGCCACTGTATTTTGATCTTTGTACCATGTGTTTTGCTATATGTATTTTATAATGAGGTGCTTTGATATATGTACTTTGTTGTATGTTTTTATGTTTATGTGTTTTGTCTGTGTTGTACCCTGCCTCATGCTGTTGGGAGAGGCAGATAACAAATAATAATAATAATAATAATAGTAATAATAATAATAATAATAGGACCACTTGCTGCTACCCAGTTTCCCTGAAAATAAGACATCCCCGAAAAATAAGACATAGTAGAAATTTTGCAGAATTGCTAAATATAAGGCCTCCCCTGAAAGTAAGACCTAGCAAAGTTTTTGTTTGGAAGCATGCCCAGCACCTGTCAAACAGAACACCAGAGCATACAGGATTGGTACATGTGCATACCATATAGTGTTGTACAAGAGATAGGATTCAGTTTGTCTGGTTATGCTGGTTTGTGATGACAACTACTGTACAGTATATAATAAATGTTCATTTTTTTTGTTCAACAATAAATGTGAATTTTTCTTCATGGAAAAATAATACATCCCCTGAAAATAAGACCTAGCATATCTTTGGGAGCAAAAATTAATATAAGACACTGTCTTATTTTCGGGGAAACACGGTAACATGCTGCTGCAACCAGACAATTGCATGTCCTTCCTCCTCTGCCCAATGCAAATACTCTATTTTTTAAAAAAACTACCTATACAGATGACATGGGAATTGCAGTTCTAAAGACTTGGGGAAAAGAGGTGAGCAGAAAAAGATCTGGTAAAAAGGTGCTTCTTTGTTAACTGAGGAAAGCTGTATCTAAATACATATGCATTCTCATTTCCTAGTATTGCACTATTTCTTTTCAATGACAACCAAGACCTGCCATGTTTCAGTGAATAAAAATACTTTATGTAGAAATGCAATATTAATACTCAGACTGAACAGGAATTATAGAATGTTGTCCCAGTTAATTAAGTCATGAATGGTGGTAAAACCTTTTCAAGCATCTCTGGAGTGTAATGATCTCCCTCAGGCAGATCCTCATTGGGTTTGTAGTTAGGTCTCTCTGAACCCACCCCCTTTAGGAATGTTTTTCTGTTTTGTAAAGCAGGATTGCTCTGTGCTTGAATCTGTCAATAACAAACTATATAATACGACTGTATAAAATGTTGATATTACCACAGTCCTCAGTATCCATGGGTTCTGTATCCTCAGATTCAACCATCCACCGTTTGGAAAAATCCAAAAACAAAGCTTGGTTTCCCCATTCTATGTATAAAAGGGATGTCATTTTAGTACACCATTACATATAATGAGGCTTGTGCATCCACAAATCATGGTATCCCAAGAGTCCTGGAACCAAAACCTAGTGGATAACAAGGGTTTACTGCAATTGTTCCACTGGGACTTAAATAGGTGTAACTTTAGCTTGCTTGTGTCAATGACCTCCAAGGTTTTACTCATCTTTCATTTTTTATTTTGATACAATGACTTATTATTCTTCTTCTTCTTCTTCTTCTTCTTATTATTATTATTATTATTATTATTATTATTATTATTATTATTATTATGTGATTAGTCCTGGGCCAAGCTACTGTGTTCCTCCAAATCCTTCTCACTATTTATAACCACTGCTTATGCTGGTGAGGGCTGGTGGAAACTTAGGTCCAACAACATCTGGAGGGCCACGGTTTTCCAATCCAGTCAAGTTAAAAAAAAAAAAGACAGTATAATGAACTAAAATACAATCTAAAGATACCAATATTTCTAAAAAGATGCTGCAAAATATACCACACAAATGTGATGGGATTATGTCCAGAAGATTACTATGTCATGTTCTACTGCAGGAAGGACATTTAGCTGTTATTGTAAATCTAGGCCCTGTATTTGAATCTAGAAAGTCTCCCTCTTTCTCTTGAAAGTTATTCTAAAGCCTTTTTGTTTATATACACTCTCCCCTCACCCCAATGCTAAACTAATGATTTCAGATTCTAAGGTGATGATTCTTCGAGACAGCTGGCATGAATGAAGGATGGAGAAATACCACTACAGAGTATTAGAAAAGAGAATTTACCCAGCTGCAAAGTCTTGTGCAAAGAGGGTGAGGATCGGAAACAAAGATTGTAGGATTCCTCATGAGACCCAAAACTCTGTCGGAGGCATAGAAGAATATGACAAAGGAGCTGATGTGCCTTGGCTATTATTCATGATCAATGAATCATGGGATAACAATCGCAACTACAACCTGAAAAAGTCAAGGGCATGTAACTTACTTATGTCCCAGGGCTGCTATAACTCCTCCACCCCATTTCAATTATTACTGCTGAATGTGCGTTATTTATGCATTCTTCCAGGCCTGCACTTTTTCATTATATTTTACGTCTTTGTGGCATATAGCTGCTTTGCATGCAGTCACCAATGCACACTGTGTAACAGAATGTCGGAGTCAAAAGGCTCAGATCAAAGGTAGACCCATATTTAACCATATCCCAAGCAATAAATCACCAGGCAAAAGTCGAAGCTACCATGCTGCCCACAATGAGGGTGTTTTTTGTTTTTTTGTTTCAATAAAGCTAAACATGTACTAAAGTTAGACATTTTAAAGTCCTGTTTATTTTAACAAGGCAACATGGGGACATCTTCTTAAGTTTCCTATTAAAATCCATTGGGGTTAAAAAGTGTCTAAGTGTACTCAGATAATTCCTAAAATTGTTCATTCTTGAGAATCACTTCACTGATCCAGCAAATGTAACAATTCTTAGAACAAAAAATCAAAATAAAACAAACCAAAGCTAATTGACTTGTTATCTAGCAGTATATTTAATGCACTGGTTTAATGACTAGTGGTAAATACAAATGGAGAAATCCACTAGATATTGACCTCTTATAAAGTATGTGGGAAGAATGCTGATGGTTTATATTACTGTCTTTGTCTAATAAATTCCAGGAAGGTTGCATTATTTGAGGTTAATGGGAATTTGAGGGTTCATCTCCACTGTAGAATTAATGCAGTTTTACACCACTTTAACTGCCATGGCTAAATGTTATGAAATCATGGGAATTATAGTTTGGTGAGGCACCAGGACTCTTGGGTGGAAAAGGCTAAGATCTTGCAAAATCACTATGATGCCACTTCATTGTGCTGTGGCAATTTAAAAGTGGTGTCAGACTGCATTCATTCTACCAATTTCTGCTATGGCACACTCGATCTTACAGGTATATCTGTTTATTGAGTTGAAATGCCTGGCCACTAATTTTTTAGCTTTCTGCTTAGAATAACAGACTTGTGACTCCTGAAATGTATAAGCGTGTCTATGGTTGTTTTGCCCATATACTGCTGATGACATGCTGTATGCTTGTATTCAATCATATAAATAATATAGTGTAATATAGTATACATCATGCTCCTAAAAGTGACAATCTACTTAAGGCATTTACAAGTGATCCAATGCTTTGCATCAGAAGGATGTCTTCTTGCTGGACTGTTGACTGGTGTTTTCAGTACAGCTTTTACTTGCAATCTCCTTAAACTCGGTATCTAATGGAAAGCTATAATATGAGTCTCTCTGATGAGTCTAATAAGATCCTCAGAATTTGTTAGCAACTGATGATTTGATCCAAGAGCCAATGCAATAGGTATAGATGCATTTTGCCACATGTGTCCCATGGTGAAGAACAACCTAGCCATGATACTTAATGCTCTAATGCCACCCAGATTAGACTACTGTAATGCATACTTTTCAGGGCAGTCTCTCAAAAATGTCTGGAACCTATAACTAGTACAGAAAGCAGATGCCAAGGTTCTGACAAGGACAAGCAGCTTGGAACATATGATACCAATTGGTTAAAAACCACACTGGCTTCAAATTGTTTCCAGGCCCAATTTAAAATTCTAGTTTTAGGCTTTAAATCCTTAAATGATCAGGGTCAAGGACATTGGGAGAAGCACTTTCGCTTATAGAAGGGTAGGAAACATTTTTCTTCTTTTGAGGACTGTATTTCTCCTTTAATTTATAAAAGGCCTGCATTCAGCTCTCTCTCTCTCTCTCTCTCTCTCTCTCTCACACACACACACACACACACACACACACGCACGCACGCACACACACACCACTTGCAAAATAATATGACCTCTAGCATATTCCACTATGTTTTCCTTATGGGAAAGGCTACACAGGCTTTTAATATATCTTACTTGCAAATCACAGTACAATTCTTCCTCTTCAGTTCACCCAGGCATCAATAGAATTAGTGTACAGTACATTCTTTCCATATTCAGTTCATCTCATGAAGTGGATTTTGATCCATATCACTCTATACTGTTATGCATTAGCTTATTAGGTATCCACTACATAATGTTTTGCATTATTTTAATTTTTACTCCCATGTATCTTGAAATCAGAGAGCTGGTATTCCTCTCCACTTGGCATTGGTATCACATGGGGTCGTGGTTTGATTGTTGGACTATGACTTCAGAAACCAGGGTTCAAATTCCTGCTCAGCTATGGGTACTCATAGAGGTGTGCACGAAGCCAAAAATATGCTTCGTTTGTATTTATGAAATTTGTGTGACCCTGTTTTGATTCTAAAGTGTTTTGAAAAATTCGAAATTATTATATATTACAGAGTTCCAAAAATTTAGTTTGTCTTTTGTTATGCTATTTTAAAAACCTACAAGAGTTAAGCTAATGCTAAAGCATGAGGCCTCCTCCACTGCCAGGCAGGTGGCTCACTATGAGGGGTAGGCCGATGGGGAGTAGGGGGGAGAGAAGGAGAGAGATAGTAGCCCTGCCGCTGCTGGGAGGGCACAAGAAGGGAGAGGGAGGCAGACAGGGAGAGGGGGAGAGAGAGGACATATGAACCAAACAAACTTCTTTACAAAAACTCGGAGTTGTATGTTTTGATTCATTTGTGTTCAATGAATGGTGGCTCTGGGGGTCGTAAATCCAGTCGTAAGTATGGATTTGACAAAACATGATTTACAATTATATTGTGATTTTTCGCACAGCCCTAGAAACTCATTGGGTGACTTTGGACTAGTCACACTCTCTCAGTCTCAGAGCTAAGCAAAGGTAAACCCCATGTGAAGTCATCTTGCCAAGAAATCTACATGATAGGTTTCCTTTAAAGTTGCCATAAGTCAGAAATGGCTTGAAGACATGTGACAACATCTTAAAACCTGTCCATATGACTGTAAGGCCTCTCTAGTTCATAGCCAGAGTATTTGCATTTATGTGGAAATTCACTATCAGTAAAAAAGGGCAAAAGATATACTGTTAAATGACAGATTTTCTCATTTTAATATCCTCCACCCGTCCTGCTTCTTCAGCCATTGTTCAGTCAAGTATACAATTTCAGAATAATCCTTTTGCTACTTTTGCCCTATTCCTCTAAGCAAACCACCAAAGAAGGAGTGGATCAAACCTTGAGAAAGTTATACTTCAGGTGATATTCATGCTGACTGGGAAATTTGGAAAGTTGCTGCAAAACCTTTCTTCAAGTTATAGAGAAGCCCTCCCTTGAATGGGCCTTATGGGCCCAAATCCCTGCTACACTAGATTTATTATTATTATTATTATTATTATTATTATTATTATTATTATTATTATTACTATTATGTTATTTCTTATCCACCTCACCTTACAACATTACTAAAACACATATCAAAACAAATAATCATTAAAAACACACTGTAGAATGCACATATTAAAACCTATTTCCATAAAATACGTATTACAATACACAAAACAAAAGTTATACATAGAGTGGAAGTTTAAGATTCATCATTAAAACTATCTGGGTATGCCTGCGGGAAGAGCTACATCTTAACTTGTGTTTTAAATTTCGAGAGCTGATCTAGCTGTTGGAGCTCTACCAGCAGGCTGTTCTACAGTTGGCTGGACGATGAAAAGGTCCTCTGGGTGGTGGTTGCCAGTCGGGTTCTGGTAGAGAGTAGATGCCCCCCAGAGGACCTCAGTGTTCAGGGTAGATTACATAGGAGAAGGCGATCCTGTAGGACTAAACCCAATATTGGGTAAGTTTCAAATACTATATGAAAATATTGATCTCATGTATAGCAAATAGGGTTTCAATAGTGACAATAGGATGTGACCACTTTTTGTCAGGTTAAGTAAGGCCCAAATCATATTGCAAGTTGTCTCTGCAAGATGTACATATAAACCCAAAACTGTAATGGAAGCACACTATTACTTCAACATGTTGAATTAATTCCCACCTTGGACTTGATTTGGATAGTTCAACTCTGGGTCACAAATTCAGAAATTTCCTAGCAGTGCAGGAAAGCTGTCTTATTCACTATAATTCCCTTTCTCACATAAGTGACTTCTGTTCACCTGGTGCTGGTTTCCCCTCTTGCCATTGCATCCTTTTTTCCTTTTCATGTAAAATTAGCATTCTACTTCCATTCAGCATGCTCGATCCTCATTTGGCTGTTTGTGGGATGCTTTTTTTTTTTATCTCGCAAAACTTGGTGTTCTCCTAAGCTTGCTGCCTCTTGGGCATCAGTGCTGCCATTTTGGCTACATAAGCACCGGCATGCATAGCCTGAATACTTCAAATAGAGAAAATTATACTGCCTTGGAATATGGAGTTTCCATTTAGCTGTCACTAAATTGATGTATCTGTCTTCTATGAATTTATCTAAACCTATTTTTAAAATGTGCAAGCCTGTGCCCATCACAAAGTCTTGCAGCAGCACATTTCATATATTAGTTATGCATTTGTGAAGAAATTATTTTCTTGGTATTGAATCTCCTAATCAGATTCAATGAGTAATCCCAGGTTTCTAGTGCTTGGACAATAAGTATGTATCCATGTGGATCTGATGAACTCTCAGATACTGGTTTAAGACAGGTAAAAATAGTTGCTAATTGGTCATTCACCATTCTGCATGACTCCTTGGCCATCTTCATATTTAACAGGAGCTGAAATATTCTGCTAAAGAACCCAAAATACATAATTTTACTTAAATGATACTCTTTGAAGGGCTTGGAAACCAGCTTCTATTGATGCAATTTTTAAAGCTGTAATGCAGCATTAAATATTGGCTTCAGGATGGTTTAAATCATGTCAGAAACAACATCAACCCCTTGCAAAGAAAGCTTTTGTCCCTTGTGATATATACCACCAAGTTTAATTTGCCCCCTAAATCAAGCCATGTATTAATCTTCAATAGAAAACATGTTTCAGTTTCACAAACAATATTTAAATGCTATGATAGAGACATCTTTTATAAATACTTGCAGCAAGTTCTGCAGAAAGGTGTGGGGCTATAATTAATGGAAATGCCAAGTGCCAGTTAACGCAGAAAAACTCAAACATCATAAATCTGTCCTTAGCGCTCTCACATATACTGATGGATGGTTACTCTATGCTTAAACATTTCACAATCAATAATTCAAATGCAGCTCCTGCCCTATTAAATTTGTCATCTTTATAAATAAATACAATATTTAGCTGACTTTCACATAAAACACTCATATGCTTCATTCAGTAACCCAAAATACACATTTTTGAAAGGCCTCTCTCTTTCTCAAAAACAAGAAGTACCATACTTCGCATTCTGGGAGAATAATCACACAAATCAAGGCTGTCTATTGAGAATATTTCATATCATTTCCCTCCATATAGCTGACATGCAAATTTACCCCAAACCAATCTCTTTTAATGTACAGTAAGCACACTTAAGGCTAAAGATACCTGGAGTTTATCAAAACCACATTGGCAGTTGGGCAGATGAAATTGAACACAATATTGAATGAAACTGTGAATTATTTACACAGAGTTCTGTAGCTCTTTGTGGCACGGAGAAAGATCACGTCTCTCATTGTTATTCAAGCCCTTTTCCTCCCTATGAGACAACAAGTACATGGAAGTTATCCTGGGCTACTGGCCTTTAGAAGCCTCCCTTTTTAGTGTTTCATTACACATTAAGAATATTACTATTGGATTTAACCATTTTAATTAAATACACACACAAAGGAAAGCAGGAATAGTGAACTGTGATTGATTCCCTCTACCTGGTCACTCGACTTATGCTTCTGCTTTCATCTTACCTGAACCTCGAAAGATATATAACCCTGGAAAGTGTAAAAAGACTACCAGGATTGTCCACTTGTGCCTAGCCTTCAATGGAGTGACTCCAAAAAAGTATTCTGCTGACTTTTAACTTTATTTCGAGCTGAAAGTTATGTTTGTTAGTGGATGAAAATGATCATTGTGGTCAGTTGCCCATTCATAATTTAATGATATATTCAAACTGATGACTTCAAAATCTAAAACTTGAAAGTGCCAGATACTTATTACAGGTGTGTAGCTGATCTTGGAAGCTAAGCAGGATCAGTCCTGGTTAATACTTGAATGGGAAACTGCCAATGAATATCAAGTGCTGTAGTAGGCTATATTTCAAAGGAGAGAACCAGCTCTTGAAACTGTATGATTCTAAGTATTATGTGTAGTTCCAAAACAATGAACCTAATCCAAATAAAGTGGTGATTTCCATTCTTGTTTCAGCTGTAATGCGTGGTTAAAGGAGCAGGTTTTACAGCTTTTTTTTTTTGGACTGTGTACGTGTTCCACTGACCTTACTAAACGTTGACCTATCACTGTAACCTGATGTGCAGTGGCTAGAAGTAACAGTGTGTTAAAGATAGCTGCCTGCTTCATTTACTCTCCTAAGTGCATGACTGTGGCTCAGAGTGTTGCTATTCTGATCAGCTGATGGAGACACTACCACAGTACTTGGTTTAGGTTTCCCAGACTATACTGCCTTTTTATACTTACAGCTCTCACACTTTCTAGAAGTTCCTTTCATTCTTTAAAGTTACACATTGAAAACAAAAACCATTGATTTGGGAAGAGATGCTTTGCAGTCAACTATAGCCAGCAGATGAATCAGATGTGTACACTCCTAGTTTGGTCAGATCTTGGCTGTAGTTTTGCATTTTTTAGCCATGTCCTGATTGGAAAACTGTAGTGTGTTCAAAATGGGTCAGCCAGTAAAAACCATTCTGAAAGATCAGATAATAAAGAATATTAACCTTCTGTTCTGTCCCATCAATAAAGCTCATGGTACGTTAAAGTCACTTGTCCCCTGCTATGTAAACCTGTCCATCCTTCAAGGCAAGTCACTGATGCTTCTTTCAATACCATCCAAACATGTCTCAGAAGGCAATGTGCAAAAACAGTCTTCTCTGCGGCTGTGTCCCATATCAACTTCATTTATGCTGTTTGCAACTGGAAATACCTCTCTGTAAACAACCGTTTGATTCTGTTTTTGTTTGATTTCATGTATGAGTTCTTTGGGTGGTTGGTATTTCAGGCTTTGTTGCTGCTTTGAGTTTGATCGTTAGTTTCAGACATTTCAGTGATTGAATACTACAGTTTTTATTAATTTATATTTTGTGACATCTTTTTTTGAGAATGGGAACATGTTATAAATTCCTGCATCAACTGGCTCTGGAACTCCCTTCCTACAGAGGGTAGATTGGCTTCTTCCTGACGGACCTTCCAGCAACAGGCAAAGACTATTTCATTTGGATTTCATATTTGTTGCTTCATAATTGAAATGTTTCAAAATTGCTTTTAATGCTATGGACAGTTGAAACATATTTTAACTTCTGTGTGTTTTCTGTGTGAAATTTGGTTTTAATCTTCCTCTGCCCTGGAGATAGGAAAAAGGACCCACCTACCTTAGTGACCGTATCTCCTATCATAAACCTGCCCGATCCCTTCGTTCATCCGGGGAGGCCCTTCTTTCGCCACTGCCTTTATCCCAGGCCTGTCTTGTGGGAACGAGGGAGAGGGCCTTTTCTGCTGTGGCCCCCCGACTGTGGAATTCACTGCCCACTGAGATCAGGCAAGCCCCCACCTTGTTAGCCTTTAAGAAAGATCTAAAAACATGGCTTTTTCGATGTGCCTTTGGGGAGTAAATGTTATATACCTCTTTGGCTATTCCCCTTGGATTCTATCCTTTAGACTGCTCCACCATTTTATATCCCTGTTCCCTTTATTCGTATGCCTCTCTCTCCCGAGTTTTTAATTAAGTGTTCATGTGGCCCGCCCTGTTTTTTACTGTTTTCTCTGATTTGTGCTGTAATGTATATGATTATTTTTGCACTGTTATATTGTGTTATGATATGTTGTTTTATTTTGTTATATTGTATGGTGTCTGGGCATGGCCCCATGTAAGCCGCCCCGAGTCCCCGTTGGGGAGATGGTGGCGGGGTATAAATAAAGTTTTATTATTATTATTATTATTATTATTATTATTATTATTATTATTATTATAAAAAGGCAGGTTACTCCTCCTCCTCCTCCTCCTCCTCCTCCATCTTTTTCACTTCCACCCCAACATATTATCTGTTTCCACACAGTTAATTGCTTTATGCTCTTACCTGTCACCCCAAACTAATTTGTTAATTTGACCAGTGAAATTGTCTGCATGTAGTTAAATTTTTAATAAATTAATTACTATGTAACAGAACCACAGAAGGAGTAGTCTAGTGGTTCTCAACCTGTGGGTCCCCAGATGTTTTGGCCTTCAACACCCAGAAATCCTACAGATGGAAAACTGGCTGGGATTTCAGGGAGTCGTAGGCCAAAACACCTGAGGACCCACAGGTTGAGAACCACCGGAGTAGAGCATGATAATGTAACATGTAGGTAGGTGTCGTATTATGAATTATATATATGGTTGCTCCTGGCTGTAAGATGTCATTCATTTATTTTTTTTACCAGAGATGAGGCATTCTTCAGAAAATGTTGATAATAAGAGAATTTTTTCATGCAAGTCTTCAATGTCTTTGCTTAGTGTGATTTGCAATTAATTCCTGAAAGGTTAAGTATCGTAAGTTACCTGGAAAAAGAATAAAATACAAAGACACCATGAAGTCATCAAACACCGACTACTGATAGGTTGGTATTATTTGGGATCCAGAACATCATCCTAGCTCTGCTCAGTTATAGATTAAGTATGCCATTATATCCATTCTTAAAAGTAATTTTCCAAGTGGTGGTATCTGTAATGTTTTGAAGTCTTTCTTCACAGCAGCAATTAAATGAATAGTGACCACATGTTTTACCTGTGAATAGTCAAATATTTTGTTCAATTCATGAATGCATCCATTCAGACCTATAGAATGCAGAAATATGAGCTGTAGGATGAATAGTGAGTACATAACTACACAAGAGCCAACGTGGTGTAGTACTTCAGGCCTGGACTATGACTCAGGAGACCAGGGTTTGAATCCCCACTTGGACATGGAACCCAGTGGATAACCTTTGAGAAGTCATGCTCTCTCAGCCTCATAGGAAGGCAAAGACAGCCCCCCTCCCAAACAATTGGGATGTTGCTAACAAATTGAAAGTAAGTGAATCATAGGTCACACCATGTCTCATGAACAGACATCTCTGGTTTTCCTCTTCAAAATTGTGCTTTTATCTCAAGAGAGAACTTTTTTCTCCTGGCTGACAAGCAGATCTCAATTTGCAGGGGGAGGGGTCATCGCTCCATCACTCCATCCTTTCTCTTGACTCCATTCCTTACATGATTTTTGGGAGTTTGCATCATTGCATAGGAACACCGGTCATGCCTGTATTCAGTTGTTGCCATATTTAGACAACGTATGCTATATGGAGTTAGAATTAGCAATAGAAATATAGCACATAATATTTCTGGCACCTATGAGGAGTAAACAAAAGTTTACATAATAAACTGTCTTGAAGACATTGCCTTTGGCACTTTAATTTTTAGTAAGTCCATGAGGAATTATAGCTGGGCTATGAACCTTTCTCCTATGAACTATTGCTTCACTCCATCCCACAAGATATGATAACACAAAGTACAAATCCTAGGACATTACCACTATTTTCTCTCTCTGTCTCTTGCACTCCTTTCTGAGCCATAGTTTGTTGAATTAATGGATACAGTACTCATGGATATTGAGGGCCAACTGTATTATTATTTGATTCATACATTTGTTTCCTGACCATCCTTTAGGGAATCCAGAGTGCCCAATGCAAACTTTCTAAACCTCCGTCTCAAGTAGTAGCTACATTCCTTATAAGAGATTGAGCTTTCTCAGACGTGTTTAAAGCTGTTCTGCATCTTCTCCACTGAGGTAAAAGGTACCTTTGTCTGCCTTGCACTTTCCTATCTGTTCTTTATGTTCTCCAGAGGATGAGCGCAATATTATGCCTCCAATTCCAAACATACTCTGCTTGGTTGTGAGCCGCCCTGAGTCCCTTCGGGTGAGAAGGGCGGCATATAAATGATGGAAATAAATAAATAAATAAATAGGTTAGCAAAGAGAAATATACAGTTCCTATAATTGCCAATGTGTAATTGAACTTAGCTCTGCTATGGAGATACACACTTGAGAAGGGGAGCAGGGAATGGTGGAATAGTTAGTGCTCAGGGTTAAGCCTGGTGTGAACGAATCCTTTAAAATATAGTTTTTGTTCTAAGTAAGTGAGAAGGAAGATTATACTGAAGTGATCACACAGGCTCAACTTAGTGCTCCTACGGAGTTAAATTTGAGTTATGATTGCATAAATCTCTATTTCAAATTTATTGCCATAATTTATCAGCTCGTGTTGCTCAATGGCCAAGTAGTTAATTTTAAAATGAAGTAGTGCTATTTTCATTAATATCCTTGTGCTAACTACCTATCAAAACACTCAGAGGCAATTAATACCATGTTGCTGAAGTACTGAACCAATAAATATCTCCAGCACTGCCTTGACTTTGGCAGATAAAAGGCATTAAGCTAACCCACTCTTTTAATAATGCTTTCCCATTCCCTTTCTCCCCATATTATCAGAAACATTTACACTTTGAGGAAGGGATTAAATAGCCTAATAAGCGCACAAGATGAATGTAAAAGGCTGTTCCTTTTGAAATTCTTCCTGATACCCAAGAGATCCCTCAGGATATAATTTCAAATCAATAAGCTTGAAAGTTGATGCAAAATTTTGGAGCTCATATATCATGAACACATGAAATTGAGCTCATAGAAGGGACCTTGTACTGTCTTTAATTGTATGGCAGACAATGTACATTTTTCTATCTATTAATTGATTAGAAATTATACTTTTGTTATGCTTTTATTAAAAATGTCTTTTTTCTACACCACACTAGGGCTCTTTAAAATGTTTTTATATTGTTTGCTGAAATGGCTCTATGTTTGGAAGAGTAAATGTAGGACAAACATACCTCTGGGGTTTTAAAAATCTGACATTATACTGTTATAATGCAGACATGCCTTTAAATCAGCTGTTTAGGGTTTACGGACAATGGGATCATTTGAAATGACCACAGATGTACATTCCTGGAGTCCATGGATGGGACGATCCTTGTTCTGGGATGGTTCATAGAGAAAAATCACTAAAACCTTTAAGGAAAAATGCGAATGTCTTTAAAGAATGTTTGGCAAAGCCCTTAAGAAGATATCCAAAGATGCTCACAGGAAATAGCCTAAGGCCCTTAAATAGCCAATTGTCCTGAATCTATAGCACTCTTCTAGTTAAAACACAAGGTATTATCCACCACACAGGATGAACCTGAGTTTTTCAGTCAGTGGAAACTGCAATCAGCTCTCCACATAAACAGATTCAACCATCCACAGCTTGAAAAAAAAAAAAGCTAAAGAGCCAAATGACAAAAAGCAAACCTTGATTTTGCCATTTTACTATACCAAAATCCACAGATGTTCCACTCTCAATCTACACCAGCCTGCAAGGCTTCCATGAACGTCTTTGTGCACTAAAATAGTGGCCCTCACATAAAATTAAGGCTTGCTTTTTTGGACTTTTAAAGAGAATATTTTGAAGATCTAAATGATTGAATCTATGTTTACAAACGGTTGTTTGTATAAAGGTGAAGACAGTGATCACAGTCAAGGTTGGGCAGTGAAGTATGGTGGTACACTCTTTATTAGTTTAATAGAACCTTGTTTTTAGCCAAGGTGCCCTTGTCCGCCTCCACCAACAGATTTGGGGGGGAGGGGGTGTTTTACTGGAGGAGATAGTAAAAAGAGGCTATATTGGACTTCTCTTTTTGTGGGAAAAGAAGACTGTTCTTGGCTCTAATACTGCTTGAGAGTGCTGAATGAAAAAGGAAACATTTCACTCTCATTTTTTGCATAGAAGGAAGCTGTTTAGGACACACCGATGGAAGTTACGGCTTCCAGCTCATCACTTTCCTATTTTACTATGAGTATAAAGCATTTATTGCATGCTATTTGTACATACAAATAATGGGGTTTTGTACAATAGTTTATATAACTATATACATTTATATCACTATACAATTTTTATTATATGTATAATATACATGTAGGTACAGGTAAAGGTTTTCCCCTGACATTAACTCTAATCATGTCCGACTCTGAGGGTTGGTGCTCACCTCCATTTCTAAGCCAAAGGGTCAGCATTGTCCATAGATGCCTCCTAGGTCACGTGGTCGGCATGACTGCATGGAGCACTGTCATCTTTTTGCCAGGGCGGTACCTATTGATCTAGTCACATTTGCATGTTTTTGAACTGCTAGGCTGGCAGAAGCTGGGGTTAATAGTGGGAGCTCACCCCGCTCCCCGGATTCAAACAAGTTCAGCAACTCAGCAGTTTAACTCTCTCTCTCTCTCTCTCTCTCTCTCTCTCTCTCTCTCTCTCACACACACACACACACACACACAAATGGTACCTAAACTATTATAATCCCTCTGTGCCCATTAGATAAGTCTTAAACCTGATTTCTCTACAGCATTTTCTGGTATTTGTACTCACACAAAACAGCAAAGTCATTATATATTGAAGTTGCAGTTGTGTTCTGCAGTTCTGAAGGGAGCAGCTTCCAACGCACAGCCAACGTGACAACCATATTTCCCAGAGATACAGTTTTGAATGAAGCTGATAGGGCAGGAGTGAAAATGTGTAGCTTCTTCTGAGTTTCAACCAGGCTCATTTATCATAGAGCAAACTGCTGAGCAAGTTCCTGGTTTTAATCTTATCTGGCCAGGACATTGCAATTTGAGGCTATGGTTGTCTGGAGTGGGGGTGGGTATGATTTGTTCCTGACTGTAAATAGAAATAAAATAGAAACTTAAATCTTTCTGTTTTTTTGCAGCTACAAGGTCTGTGAAAGGTGTACAAGGTGTGGAAATCATTTAAACCAATGCCTTCGCTATTGTATCTAGAGTTATAAAAATATCCCTTGAGCATCCCGTGTTAGAAGTATTCACATATCATTCTACAATATTTGTTTGTGCTGATTTTTGATAAAATCATATCAATACAATGAAAAATACACTATCCTGGCCAGCGATGCCAATAGCAGAATCTAGGAGGTACTCAGATACTAAGCAAGTATGTTATAGTGGCTTCATCTTTTTGGTGATGAGCTTTCCTGAATCAGTCCTCCAAGATCAGGTTGCCAAGATTCTGGTTGATTGAAAGGGTTTTCTTCCCCCTTCACATAGTTTTCTGACGGCCAGAGTGGCAATTCAAGGATAGTTTGGAACCAAATTCCTATGCCTCAGGCCTTTGCTTACTATATCCTGCTAGTTTAGGATGACTGGAATTAGAAATCAATCGATAGTAGTAAGAATGGCACACTAATACCCATAGAAAGAAGATTCCGAGTTGTAACCTGCACAATGGGTCAAATACGAGTAGGTAAATTCATAGTTCAAATACTAGGCTGCGAGCAATTCCTGTTACATTGTTTTAGTGATCTAGAGCTCTTAATACTGTAGTTAGGATATGGGGATCAGGAAACCTCCTTCTAGACTGGAATTTCAGATAGAATATACTCCACTGAATTTTTTTTGCTGAGATCCTTTGAGATACAACGTATTTGTATTGTTATTTCTGTTAGTGATGTCAGTATTGCCAGTACAAAACATTTAGTATGACCTTTCTCACCACGGTATTTCAGTAGTGCTCCTGCTAACAGAAAATGTACAAAATATGACCGTTGTTTTCACAGTTCCATAAATACATGGAGGTATTTATGCTGGACTGTTACCATACAAGTTGCCAGAAGCAGCAGGGAAATACCTCCATGTGGTGATTTGATGTTAGGCTAAGTCTCTGAGAGACTAGGGTTGAAATCCCTGCTCAGTCATGGAGTCACAATCTCTTCGTCTCAGAGGAAGGCAAAAGAAAATCTAGTCTGAAGAAATCTTACCAAGAAAACCCCATGATAAATTTACCTTAGAGTCACCGTAAATAGAAAACACTTTAAAGGCAAGCAACAACTTGTATACACACACAATAGACTAAAGAACAATGAAACATGTTAGCATTAGCAATTTTTTATTTTCCTTTTTTGTTGCATAGGAAATGCAGTACTTGCTTCCAGTAATTGTATTGTAATGTGAGAGGGTGGTAGCACTAATGGTTGAATACAAGTGTTAAACTAATCCACACCAGCTCAAAAAACCTGCAGAGATTTAGTTTTTTTAAAAAAAGAATGGATGCCCACAGTGATTCTCAACCAATTGCAAATTTTTACAGAACACAGTAAAACTAAAATGGTAACTATGAGAGTCAATACAAGGATACTAGAGGCACAAGGGACCCGATTCATAAAAAGGTGGCGACACAAGGGTATTAACACAGAGGTTAATTGATTTTGCAGCAGATATTTCACATATGTATTGGAAGAACTTTTGTTACATCAAATTGGAAAAAAATGAAACCAGGGATATTTATTAGATCTGCACCAGTGAATTGCTCAGTGTGCAAAGAAGCCAACCGTAGGTATATTGTGGCTATTTCCACAAACACATTTTGTAATCTTGAAAAATAACTGCAAAGCCAGTTTCAAATCTTTTTACAGCAGCAATAATAGCAGAGGTACAGGTGAGAGATTGTCCATTCAGTCACATTGCTATATTTAATATCTGTGCTCTCTAAGCATCATTGAGTTGGAATGATACCTCTACATTAAACTGCCAATCTTCTCACTCTCCTTCGCATTTAAATTTATCTCTTTCTTTTGGAGAAGAATTGTTTACTGATCTGAGGCTTGCCACTCAATGCGAGTAAGGAAATACTTGGTGAAATACTAGGTTGTTAATGCTTTCTCTTATACTGCTTAGACTAGGAAGGGTCATGAAAACAAAATCCAGTAGATCTTCCTGTGGCCAAGAGAGTTTGTTTAGCAAGAGAGTAACACTTATACCTGAGCAGAGTGCAGAATTAAGGAAGCTCTAGGCAAATGAGCACCACCTAGGAAAATTTTCCTTCATGTCAAATGATGCATGTACTCAAGTTATATGAGACAAATCTTGTTCTGCCTTCATGTAGAGCTTGAGTGGATGTGAAAATCAGGTCAAATCTTGGCAACAGCAATGTGCTGAAGTTATATTTGCCTTAGAAAGAAAGAAAAGTGCCCAAATTTGGATTTAAAAATATACACCAAAATCCTATGTTAATGCCCAGTGACCATTCATGAATCGGGCCCAAAGTATATACATAGTTTTGAAGGAAAAAAAATGCAACAATGAATGAAACTAAAGAGCCATATGAGGTTGGGTTTTAAAAGGTTCTTTAAAAGTTTGTTTCAATATAAGGAGGTCTGGTGTGAAGAAGGGTCAAACATGGGTACCTGGTTTGAATATTGTCCATTAAGAAACCACTTTCAAGGTCAGTTCCAAGCTTGAGGATTGTTCCTTACTTTGAAACTTGACGTCTTCTGAGATTGAGCTCTTAAAGAGTTCTTATGGATGCTTTAAGCAAAAAAAAAAAAAAAAAACAGAACAGAACAGAATAAAACCCTACCAGGCAAGGATTTTTTTTTTTATTTTGAACCCCATGCCTTCCCTCAAGAATAGAGAATGCCCCCCACAAATAATACTGAATTTTAAGTTAACTGTATATCTTCAAAATACTGAAAACACCCAAAATCAAGAGAAAAAAACCCAGAAGTTGCGTTCTCAGTGAAATATCTTTAAACCTATCTGACAAGAACCAAGTCAGGAAAAAAAACTAACATAACTTTGAGTAATATTCATACAGCTCACTAAGCATTATGGAATAGCATGCATTAATATTGTACGGTTATTTTACATCACCTATATCAGAAGGTTCTGACAGACAGCGAAGGCTACTGGTGTAGAAAAATCTTACTTCAGAAGAGCAATATAATACAGATTTCACAGGCACTACATTTTTAATATATCAGGTATTATGCTGGTTTTCTTATATTTTCTTTCTGTCCTAAAGCTGGCATTTATAATAATGACCAAAAAGGCAAGGATTGAAGTAAACAGAAACTAGATACCAAAGTTGATATATTTCTTTCTTTTTTCAGATTTATATTAGTGCATAGTTCTCATGCAGATAAACACTGCTATGCATTTACATTGTTGGAAAGCAGAGTGAATTGAGCCCAAGTTGTCACATTTTTGTAAATCATTTTGCCAGCCTGTAATAGCACCATGTAATGGATTTGCATTAAACATTAAATTGATTTCAGAATTGGTGACACAGTATTCACTACAGTTAAGTGCTATGGAATAGCTTCAATGTTACCTACTATATATCAAAGCAATTTTCATCCCACTGCTTTTTTATTGGAAAAAAATAAAAGGAAAATGTACTCGATACTAATTAGACTATTGCACAGCCTTGGACTTGATGGTGGCATAGCTGGGTTTTACTGTCAAACAGTAATACATGCACTGACTTCAAGACAAAATTGGCTTTCTATGCTTGATTTAATGGAAACCTTGCCTGGTAGGCAGAGTTCACTTCATGAGATCTCCAATAGGTTTCATGAAAGATTGGTTTGGTTTAGGTGCCATTGAAGCTCTCCTTCCATTTCTATGCCGGTTGTGGTTTGCAATGTTTGTTCTATGGAGGCCTTCTACCAAAGTAAAATTATTATTATTATTATTTTAAAAAGAAGATATTTCCAGAGACACAATGCAAAGTATAATAGTAAGTGACATTTTTTAAAAAAAACACAAGGGGCAAAAAAGCGGTTTCATGTTATGTATTTGGGGTTTTCATTGTGTATATGTGTACGGTAAATGTTAACACTGTCACTACAAAGCTGCAAAATATATAGAACGAAAAGGATAGAGTGAAAGAAAACCAGGTAGAGGGATTTTGCATATTCCTGTGGGCTGACTGAATACTGTGGAGCTGGAAAAGGTTCTATTCCTTTACTCTTCAACTTTCCAAAGAGAAGAAGGAGAATATAGACAAGGTATACTCATGGGTGATATTGGCCTATCATTTAAAATATATATATAAGATGAATAATTACAATATTGCAGGGGTGTGCAGAATAATAGTAATAAGCTAGAGTCCTATTTTGAAAAAGGGTCAGGGGAATAATAATAATAATAATAACAATAATAAAAAGCTATTTTCGGTAGTGTCAATTCCAAGTGGGCTCCTGTTTGTGTTTTGTGTGAGGAAGCAGAAGTCGGTGTTGTGCGTTTGTCAGTTCCCAAAGAAAAAGATCAGAAAGAAAAATGGTTTGTACAAAGGATGAAAAGCAATTTTGGAATGGGCAAGTGCGCGTGTGAATCTGCTTTCTAAGTGTGACCTGGGATTATTTCTCTATTGTCGACTGTACACCCCATGCCATTGTCTCCCCTCAGATCTCCGTTCTCTGCTCTACTTCGAGGAATAAAACTCTGTTTGTTCTCCACACCTGAACAGATCTGAATTGCTGTGTTTCTGCATGATAATCAGATGAACCACCATTGAATTTAGTGTCTTTAATACTTTACAACTCCGGTTGGTAAACACCCCTGACCGCCCTATCTAACATTTAAAGCCTTGAAAACAATTCATTTTGACTCAATTCCGATCAGAATTTTCCTAACTTTACCATCTTCAAACTTAATATGATAAAACACCTTCAAAAATACAGCATATCTGTAATGTCCATTTACAATGGTTCTTCAGTAGCCTATACTTCTCAAGCATAGGAATATGCTATACTATTGAGAAAAGAAAAAAACAATAACTGTATTTAAATACATACAAAAAGGAAACAGGAAAGTTTTAAACTTAAATCCAGTTCCCAAAGGAAAAAAAGCAATTCTATGAATGCTGCCTTTATAATGAACAATCAGAAATTCCACTAAGCTAATTTGACAGAATTTTTTTCCTCATTTAAACAACATTACAAAAGTCCTGCATTATAAAATAGGGTAGAATAAATCAGTGTAATCAATAAAACTATACAACATACAAATTACATCGCTTCTGCGTGGGCAGCTTTGATTCTCTCTCTTTGCGGCCATGACTATGACATGCTCACTAAAAACAACTATCTGCCCAAACTATTGCTTAGTTTGCTTTGTTTTTCTTTTTTAAAAAGGGTGCAATTTTGTTGTATATACAACCAATTCACTGGTAATACCTTGGCTTATAGCAAGGTTCTGACAAAATGTTTGTCTAGGCTTTTTTTCCCTTCACTGTGAAGCACTGAAAGCTGCTATTTTTTATCTTTTCTTCTTTTTTTAGTGCACATATGTCTTAATAAGGTAATGCCCTGCTAAGTGCTATAGGGAAGGCAAAAGATGCTGGCTAGTGGATGTGATACCATAATACTAACAATCACACAATACAACAGAGCAAATGACTACTCAACCACTTATTTGACATATATGAAAATCCAAAACATTTTTTTCTTTAAATAGAGAATAACCAGTAAACAATTTTCAGAACTTGGAAGTTTAAAAACGTGCATATAAAAATGGGCATTATATACTTTTTATTGAATGTGGGTTGATTGCAATCTGCTAATAAAAATGGGTGTGGGATCTGAAGAAAAAGGGATTTCTTTTTTTAAGGCTTGCTTGTGAAAGGAACAGTTGTAAAACAAAAAAAATTGCTTGAAGCAGGGTTCAGCTTAGTGCTTCACAGTTTGACTGCTTCTCTAAGAAGAGCCCTTCCTGCGTGTGCATTCAAAAAAAAAATCACAACAAAAAAGTACAAAGACAAACACCTAAAACACACTGCATCAATTGCAGCACCGACTTTGGTCAAATAAAAAAAGGTCAAAAGAAAAATCAAGAATTGCTAAGCTTTTCTTCTACATGATATAAGCAGGTATTGCATATTTTCATATATCTGGGAGAAAAAAATAAAAACAAAACAAGAGGAAGACTCCAAATAAAATGTAAAATGCAGCAACATCAAAAATACTGATAATCTAGCATCTACAGATCTTAGAATAGCACTGCCACTGACCATACAGGACAAGAAAACACTACCCCTATCTGTGGAACAACTAACGCTCTACTCAGTTCTAAGATGCTGAAACTGACAATGGCTGACATAAAAGTCACATTTACAAAAAAGTGTCTCCAAATGCTTGACTAGGGAGAAAAAACCCCTTTCAATATAGGAACATGTGCAACAATTCCACAAATAATCGCTATCCAGGGCAAGGCACATTGATATGGAATTCTTTTTTTTTTGTTTCGTGCAAATCAAGAAAACAAAACAAAAAAAAATAGTTTTAGGGAAAAGATGAGGAGCAAAGTGTCTTCCCAAGAAATTCAGTTTACTTGATTGTATAGGACAGTAGTAGAAACCCTTCTGAAGGGCCGAACAAACATAGTTTAAAGGCAAGTGCCTGGATTAGGGATTACAATATTGTGTCTTAATGCACTCTACTTTACCCTACATTAACTATATAAAAATTAGTTACTAACACTAGAACATGCAGAGACTTTCTCTGATTAGCTAGATCAGCCAACCAGAACGTATATATATGTATAATATAGGAAACCTTCTTAAAGTTGCATGGGAAGCAAAGGGGTGCTCCGCTGTCTGATAGAAAAAAATCTCTTGCATTTTTTTGCTGTTTTTTTTCCTCCTTTTCCTTTTTTTCTTTTTTGTACATAAGATACAGGACATTTGGGGTCCAAACTCTTCTTCTTCATCATCTTTTGTTTTGTTTAAGCAAGTGTCCTTGCCTCAAACTGGCACAAGATACATAATCAGCATTTTGCTTCTGTATTGCTGCCTTTGCAGTCCAGGAAAAAATAAAGCCAGTTCAGGGACACAAAGGGGTTCTACGTTCTGGACAGCTCTGTCATTATTATTATTATTATTATTATTATTATTATTATTATTATTATTATTATTATTATCTCAAGGGCCACGATCCAATGCAGGGAGAGGCAGGCTTAAAGCCGTTTGTTCCAAAGGGCTTAAGCACACCTACTTCCGTGCTGGGTTGTGTCCAAGGGATTCTGAGAAGTGATATACCCTATATTGCCGGAAACACAAATGATTTGTCAGAATTGGCATAATTTATTATAGTGACTTTTAGCTTATAAAATTAACAGATATTATGATTTAATTTTAATTATGTGCTTTGATAACAGAAAATGATTAATTAGCATTTAATGTAGATAACATATTGTGGTAAAAGCACCATTAAATTCTGTTTTTTAAAAAATTTCCTTCAGTTTTAAAGGGATACAAGTTTAACAATAAAAAACATAAAAAGCAAAAATAGCTCCCCCTTTTTTTCTCGCAAGGCTGTTTTTTACCCCAATAATTTAGAGTCCTGGGGTGATAGGACTTGGAAAACAAAAATAGAATTTTCAACAATCTCTATCTTACAAAGATATTTAGCTATCCAATGAAATTGCACTTTTCTCAATTCAAAATTCGATTGTTTTGATTGACTTCTGTCAGTTTCTATCAAAACAGACCAACTTCCCCATCTCCATGTGAATTTTATGTCATTGTTGAAAATTGTTACAAATGCTTTATGTAAGTGCAGCATTTAAACCCTTTTTTCTATTTCACGTAAACAGCAGTAGGTTGATCTTTCATATTTCTCTGCAACTTGGGTGGAAAATCAACTTGTTGATAATGTTCTTATGATTCATGTCATACATCTAACTAACCGCAGACTGCAATTAAAAAAAAAGAACTGATATGTTACAGAAAAAAACAAAAAGCAAAACCCAACCCCCAGGTCTGTCCTGTAAATTCTGTATTGCAGAATTCAGCTACTGCAAAAGTTATCATTTAATGTGTGTTCCTTGTGATTTCTCAAGAAGTCTCACACCTGTATGGGGAAAAAATCAGTGAAAATACTGTAAAACAGGCGCCATATGGAAAGTGTTATAACAGCAAGTCAGTAAGCAGCCAGAAGGCTGGCTCTACTACCAGTGTCCCTAATGCTTACACTACCAATTGAACACTTCAAGAAGTATGAAGCCCAAACATTTCCAGCACCATATGAGAAATTACATCGGTCACTAAGGTGTTCTTATTTTTTTTTTTGTTGAAAAAAAATCCCCCTCATCCCCATGCCCCCGAACAATGTTACGGCCTTTGTTGATCAACCATAACTTTCGCCATTTTTTTGAAGATAAGCAGTTGTTTGCTATCAGTATCTGTTCATCTTCCCTTCCACAGAGGTGAAGTAACTGCACTGCATTGCGGCTGCTTCCATGTTACAGAGTTGGGAAGGAGTCAGGTGGTCGGTCTGGCAGATGGTGGGAAGCTGTGAGTTTTATCCCAGGTACCAGGACTGCAAGGAGGAAAAAAAAGGGAAAAGAAAGAATGGTTAGTATGTGTGGCAATAATGGCAAAATGACAGCAGTTTGATGCCTCTAAGTGGCATGGGTCCATTAATTATGGAATCAAATCAATCTGAACCTCACCAATATTAATCTCATCAATTTAAAAATTGCAGGGTTTCAGGAGATGTTAAAATGATAACACAGTATTGCAATTATGTAGTATGGATATACTTTGAAACAGACACTCAGAGCTTGGAAAAGTTGTCTTTCTGACAATAAACTCCCCTACAACCTCTGAGAATGCCTGCCATAGATGTGGGCAAAATGTCAGGAGAGAATACTTCTGGAACATGGCCATACAGCCTGGAAAACACACAACAACCCAATAAACTCCCCATTAGCATGTGTTATGGCTGGAGAGGATTCTGGAAGATTATTTCCCAACCTATTTAACCCCTCCCATGTATATGTGAAAGTGAAAGAAATCAGCTTATATATATCTTAGTTACAGTTCTACACCAACTTTCTTCCAATGAGTTTGGCTCATTAAGGCTACCTGAAAGAGTTTCAGTGTGTTGGCTGTACTACATCAGTGGCTCCCAACCTTTGGTCCTCCTTGTGCTTTGGACTTCAATTCCCACAATTCTTAACACTGGTAAGCTAGCTGGGATTTCTGGAAGTTGAAGTCCAAAACACAAGGAGGACTAAAGGTTGGGAGCCACTGTTCTGCACTATAGTTGTACATTCTGTAACACATAATCAGCATCACACTAGACTGTGCCTTCCTTTAGTGCGAAAGAGTATGCAGCAATCATCGGTAGAGCTGCAGTCACTTCATACAATCCTTTTTGTGTGAACTTGCAATGTGTGAGGCAGAGTATTCATGTGATCTTTCCTACTAGCTAGAATACAGCAATGTTTTTCAGAGGTTGTGGAGGGAGGTATCCTAAATCTCATGATGGAATACCCCACGTTTTAGTGTAGAATAGCAGCTGGAGGGATTCCCTAATGCACCCTTAGTCCCCAGGGCTGTGGTGGTGTGCTTTGGTGTACCTCCGCTGTCTAGCTCATTCCAATGAAGGAGTAGGTATACACTGTGCCCTTAAGCCTGCTGTTGCACATCTGGGGAAGGAGTAGGAAGTAGTTTCCCTCAAAATCTTGGTCTTGTTTTGCAACCTTCTTGTTATGAAAGTAAATCAGGCACTAAATACCATAAAATGGAATGGAGTAGCCATGAATATTTTTCAGGGCATTTTCGGGTGTACCTTTGAAAGAGGTGAATGCACTTATTACCCCAACATTTGGAATATATTTCATTCCCTGTGAGCTCAGAGTAAGGACTGACAGTTTATCCAAAAAATCAAGAAGTCACTCAATTCACCAATGTATGATCAGCTTACAGCATCAATTCTGCACTTAAAAGAGATCCCAATGATCTAATTTAAAATGGTGACAAGAGCTTGGGAAACTATATTACAAGTTGGAGGAGATGCCATGGCTGAAGAATCTGGAAGCTATAGTTCAAATATGTTTCAAGTGCTGATCCTCCTAGTATGAAATGCTTGGGATAAGGCCTCACTGCTTTGTAGTCAAAGATCAGACATAATGGCAAATAAAAAAACAAACATTGACAGTATCTTTACATCAGCTTTCAAATATCATGATTCAAGTAACTCCTTTGTTATACAATGGCTGCCAAAATTCTAATATATGGTTAGGATGTTTCTCATTTACTTTTTAATTTATTGATTTGCTTTGCCATTTAAAAATTGCTTATTGATTTAATAACCCCACCTTTCTCCCAGACTTCACAGACAAGTTGGTTTCAAACTTAACAGCTTTCAATAAAAAACATAATAAATTACATGAAGTAACATAAAAATTAAACTAATTATACTATTAAACTGTAAATAGAAAAAATGAAAATACTGCACCAATAATACATAAGCAGTAAAATATTTATAGGTTCAACACATCTGCCCAATGACATCTCTAATGGTAACATACAGTAGTAATTTGTTGAAGGCTTGCATCAATAGTGTTGGAATCACTTAAAGGGCCAGACTTAAAAGTGTCTTCAAAACAGAGTTTATTGAAACAAAAGGAAAAGGATGCAGGGATACTTAAATGCAGTTCCACTGGTCAAAAACTCAAAAACCCAAACCAGACCTGGTTCAAAAGGGTAAACAGAAATGTAATCCAGATCAACTGGATGCAAAAAGCAACAAATCAAACAAAGTGCTCTAAGGCAAAACAAAAAGGCACAGTACACAAATGGTTAACAGAGGGAGTTGTAAGAAAAGAAGCGTCTCAGCCGAAGTCCAAGGTCGAAGCACAAAGAATCCAAAGCAGCGTAGCTCCAATGTCTGCAGAAGCAGCATCTCCAGCCAACCCTGGTTCAGGTCCAAACTGCAGATCCAAACATGAAACAGGCAGCAGCAAAACTACAAGAAACTTTCCCAATACTCAGCACACGAACGCACACCAACACCTTGCCTTCTGCCAAGACCCCTTTACCCCTGAACCCACTTTTATCTACAAACCATCATCAGAGGATGAACTGACGACCGCCCCATCACCATCTCCCACAGCTGCTCCCAGCTCTACACGTGAATTCCTTTGACTCTCCCTCCAATTCCTCCATCTCCCGTCAAGACTTAGATCCCCCCTAGAATCAGTTGGATCCCCTGATTGCCAGTCTTCACTCCCAGAGAACCCCATAAAGGTACCACTAGTTGTTGGTGCCTCACAAATAGCTTGCACTTCTCTTATCTTAGTCCAATCCATGGTGCCTCCTTCTTCTCCTTCACTCATTGATCCATCATCCCCAGAGAATCCCTCAAACGACTCCTCATCTGTAAGTGCTGTAAGTATGTCCCGGATCCTCTTTCTCTGCTGCTCTTCATCAGATTCCTGCTCCCAAGTAACCCCTTTTCCCCTTCTGACACCCATACTACTGTCTGCAACATCATCATCCCCAGAGAATCCCTCAAATGACTCCTCATCTGTAGGTGCTCTAAGTATGTCCCGGATCCTCTTTCTCTGCTGCTCTTCATCAGATAATAATAATAATAATAATAATAATAATAATAATATATTATTATTATTATTACATGTATTACATGTAATATATTATTACATGGATGACCTGAAGCTGTATGGAAAAACGGAAACTGAAATCCAGTCTCTGACTAACACTGTCCGAATTTTTAGCACTGATATCAGCATGGAGTTTGGCTTGGACAAATGTTCGACAGTGGCATTGAAGAAGGGAAAAATCATTGAAAGCGAGGGCATAAATATGCCTAATGGCCAAACAATAAAGTGTGACCAGCCAGAGGCCTATAAATATCTGGGCATACTACATCTGGACAACATCAAGCAGGAACATGTGAAAACTGTGGTCAGCAAAGAATACACACAAAGGGTCAGAAAAATTCTCAAAAACAAGCTCAATGGAGGCAACACCATCAAGGCCATAAACACCTGGGCTATACCTGTCATAAGATATACTGCTGGCATCATAAATTGGACACAGATGGAACTAGACAATTTGGACAGAAAAACAAGAAAACTCATGACCATTCATCATTCACTGCACCCTCGCAGTGATGTTGACCGGCTATATCTGCCTAGAAGATCAGGGGGCAGAGGACTCCTACAAGTAAAACAAGCAGTCAAAGAAGAAGAACATGCCCTGGCAGAATATGTAAAGCAAAGTGAAGAACCTGCTTTGATTGAAGTCAAAAATCAGAAACCCCTCAAAGCACAGCAGACAAAAAACCAGTACAAGAAAGCCACACTACAAACTAGAGCTGACAGCTGGCACAACAAAACATTGCATGGAAAGTTCCTTGACAAAATTGAAGGAAAAGCTGATAAGGAGAAGACCTGGCTGTGGCTCACAAATGGGACCCTGAAGAAGGAGACAGAAGGCCTGATCCTTGCAGCCCAGGAGCAAGCCATCAGAACAAATGCAATTAAGGCCAAGATCGAAAAATCAGCTGATGACCCAAAATGCAGACTGTGCAAGGAAACCGACGAAACCATTGATCATATCCTCAGCTGCTGTAAGAAAATTGCACAGACAGACTACAAACAGAGGCACAACTATGTGGCCCAAATGATTCATTGGAACTTATGCCTCAAGTACCACCTGCCTTCAGCAAAGAACTGGTGGGATCACAAACCTGCAAAAGTATTGGAAAATGAGCACGCAAAAATACTGTGGGACTTCCGAATCCAGACTGACAAAGTTCTGGAACACAACACACCAGACATCACAGTTGTGGAAAAGAACAAGGTTTGGATCATTGATGTCGCCATCCCAGGTGACAGTCGCATTGACGAAAAACAACAGGAAAAACTCAGCCGCTATCAGGACCTCAAGATTGAACTTCAAAGACTCTGGCAGAAACCAGTGCAGGTGGTCCCGGTGGTGATCGGCACATTGGGTGCCGTGCCAAAAGATCTCAGCCGGCATTTGGAAACAATAGACATTGACAAAATCACGATCTGCCAACTGCAAAAGGCCACCCTGCTGGGATCTGCGCGCATCATCCGAAAATACATCACACAGTCCTAGACACTTGGGAAGTGTTCGACTTGTGATTTTGTGATACGAAATCCAGCATATCTATCTTGTTTGCTGTGTCATAATAAAATAATAATAATAATAATAATAATAATAATAATAATAATAATAATAATAATAATAATAATAATAATTTATTTGTTTGACCAGTCATATGACCATTTCAAAGTGCAACATAAATAAAAACAAGGCAAAAGGGATGGGAGGACAGGCAGCTGACCATCTGTTTGCTGACAAAATCTTATTTTCCTGATTCTTCTTTCAGGAAATGTGCTCTTTTCTTGATAGCTTTCAGGATAAAAAGGCTTACTCTAATTATGGTGGATCTTTCTTGTCCTTGCAAGAGGACTTCATCAGATTCCTGCTCCCGAATAACCCTTTTTTCCCTTCTGGCACTCATACTACTGTTTGTAACGTTACTACAACAAATAGGAAGACCTGAATGAATCGCAAACCCATGTAACATAAATAATTATTTATTTGTATTATGCCAATTAATTAATACACTTATCTTAGCAGTGCACAAAATTGGCTTTAAAAATGAATGAAAATAGTAAAAAAAATGAATTGACAATAAGCTACTTTTAGATGCCAACTCAAATTACTTTAGGGCCATTGCAGACAGACCCCATATTCCAGGATCTGATCCCAAGTTTTCTGCTTTGGAATCATAGAATCATAGAATAGTAGAGTTGGAAGAGACCTCATGGGCTATCCAGTCCAACCCCCTGCTAAGAAGCAGGAAATCGCATTCAACGCACCCCCGACAGATGGCCATCCAGCCTCTGCTTAAAAGCCAAGGAAGGAGCCTCCACCACAGCCTGGGGGAGAGAGTTCCACTGTCGAACAGCTCTCACAGTGAGGAAGTTCTTCCTGATGTTCAGGTGGAATCTCCTTTCCTGTAGTTTGAAGCCATTGTTCTGTGTCCTAGTCTGCAGGGCAGCAGAAAACAAGCTTGCTCCCTCCTCCCTATGACTTCCCCTCACGTATTTGTACATGGCTATCATGTCTCCTCTCGGCCTTCTCTTCTGCAGGCTAAACATGCCCAGCTCTTTAAGCTGCTCCTCATAGGGCTTGTTCTCCAGACCCTTGATCATTTTAGTCGCCCTCCTCTGGACGCTTTCCAGCTTGTCAACATCTCCCTTCAACTGCGGTGCCCAAAATTGGACACAGTATTCCAGGTGTGGTCTGACCAAGGTAGAATAGAGGGGGAGCATGACTTCCCTGTATCTAGACGCTATACCCCCATTGATGCAGGCCAGAATCCTGTTGGCTTTTTTAGCTGCCGCATCACATGCTTTAGACTGGGTTATATGAGTCTGCACTGCCAGATAATCTGAGATAAACAGAAAACCCAGGATCAGATCCTGGGATATTGGGCCTGTCTGGAAGGGCCCTTCATTTCTGGAGTCAGAACCAGAACTGATTCCAAAGGCTAAAAACTAGAAATGGTTCCAGAGTTTAAAACTATGCAGAAACGATGGGTGCACATGTGTTACTCAGTGGAAGCTGGCAATGATGTGCAGATGCTGGGCTGCTTCTTGTAGTCCACATGATTTTTTCTCTACATCTTCCCCTAGGAATTGATGTAACCTCCAAACAAACATTTGGATTATACCATGACTTATCAAGGCTGGTATCCAGTACTAAGATTATGGAATCATAACGTATGAATTTATAAACCATGAGTTATGGATCTGTAACTCATTTGAACTCAATAAAATGATGTATTACAAAACACCTGAATAAATTACACCCCATTTCACCTTTAGAGCCAGGCGCTAGTGGAGGAGGTTCATTTAGCTTCAGATCAGGGAACAAGGAGAAAGATTCCCGCAAGTAAGCCTGCAATAAGCAGAAGGGCCCTTGTGGCAGGCTGGCTCTCAGATAGGAGAAGAAAGGTGTGCTGGAAATGGCATCCTCCTCAGCAACTGGCTAGGAGCTGTTATTTAATTACAGTACACAGGATGGAGCCCCCGCTGATGTAGTGGGTTAAAGACTTGTGACTTGAAGGTTGGGCTGCTGATCTGCAAGCTGCCAGGTTCGAATCCCACCCGGGGAGAGCGCGGATGAGCTCCCTCTATCAGCTCCAGCTCCATGCGGGGACATGAGAGAAGCCTCCCACAAGGATGGTAAAACATCAAAACATCCGGGCGTCCCCTGGGCAACGTCCTTGCAGACGGCCAATTCTCTCACTCCAGAAGCGACTTGCAGTTTCTCAAGTCGCTCCTGACACGGAAAAAAAAAAAAAAGTACACAGGATTCTAGCACTCTCAGTGGTCTAAGACTTTTGGCTTACAAAGGGTCTTCCCATTTTATTGTTACAATAACATGTGAAGTAAATTCTGATGTCTAATTCTCCAAAGTCTAATATCATATCCACTATACTTTCAGACTCTCCAGGAATCTAGTTTTTATATATCTTACCAACAGGGAGCCCCTGATGGTGCAGTGGATTAAACCCTTGTGCCGACAGGACTGATGACTTGAAGGTTGAGTTGCTGACCTGAAGGTTGCCAGTTCAGATCCAAGCCGGGGAGAGAGCAGATGAGCTCCCTCTATCAGCACCAGCTCCATGTGGGGACATAAGATAAGCCTCCCACAAGGATGGTAAAAACATCAAAAAACATCCGGGCATCCCCTGGGCAACGTCCTTGCAGACGGCCAATTATCTCACACCAGATGTGACTTGCAGTTTCTCAAGTCACTCCTGACACACACACACACACAAAATCTTATCAATGAACTAACAATCAGTCTTGTATTGTCTTTTTTTTAACAATAGCACACCAGTTATGTCATAATATAATGTATCTACACTGAAGCATTTTAAGATCAGTGGCCTATACTGATCAAATTAGATAATGGTACCTGTTGATAAATGGTGATGAAAATTGAGGCTTTTACTGTCCCTATAGTTTCCATACAAAATACATCAAAATTCCTACCATATGACTTAAATTATAATATTATCAAACAAAGTATTTTTTTCTGTTTTAAGATTTCATAATTTTTGCTTTGGAAATATCTGTTAAGCATCCCTCATCTAGAATTCTGAAATCCTCCAGAATCCAAAATTCCTCACATGGGTGGTTGAGATAGTGACAGCTTTGGTTTCTGATGGTTCAATGTATACACTTTGATTCATGCACAGAAGTATTAAAATGTTATGTAAAACATAACAAACTATATTCAAACTATATATAAATGAATTTTGAATGAAATGAAATATTTCATTGTGTATGGATATGCAAACGCAGGTATTCCAAATCCCTCCAAAATCTGAAATCAAAAACACTTCTGGTACTTCTGGTACCAAGCAATTAAGGGATATTGTATAAGGGATTATGTAGAGAAACTAAACAAATAAATATTACTTTAATACATATTTGCATTTGAAACTTTGGTGGAAATGCTTAGTTTTTTCATTCAATTAGTTAATTCTTAGGTCTTTTACAAAAAATACATGCATATGTTTGTATATTAATACCCATGCATGTATATTTGTGTGTGCGTGTGTCTATACATGTGTGTGTTAACATTTTCCCTATCTTTTTATTGCATTACTTTGTGAATCAGATGTATTATGTAACATTTACTCAAAAGACAGAACTTTAGAAACCTGGGGAGCTACATCAACTCCACTGACTAAATCAAAGTACACCACTTTTATGCTTTCTCTGTGCAACTGTTTTGAGGATTCCTGCATTATCAGTGTAGTGTGTACGAAAAATGAATGAATTCTAACACTATGATCTAAATAGGTTAACTAACATCTCTCCAGTAAATAATCCCATGTGCTCTAATGGAGTATCCTAAGGTAAGTTGTACCTGGCTGTATCTGCTTGGTGGATGGGCATGAGCTCCTATTTCAGTGCAAAACATGATATCGGTAACACAAAGCACCACCAAAAAGTTTGAATTCTAGGTTTATAGAGCTGCTAGCAGAAGGCTAATGGTTTCACTAGAGAAAAAAAACCATTTGTTCTGAGTATTAGGTAAACTCAAATCTGCCGATCAAGTTGCTATCTATTTTGTAATGTAAAGTATTTGCCTATCAAATTGCTATACATTACGAACATGTATAAATCCGCAATAATCTTAGAAGCCTTAAACAATGGTGCTATTTAGGTTTTGTTTTTTTTTAAAGGGGGACTTGTCACAAAAGTAGTCCAGGGATTTGATACAACCATCTGGGTGCAAGTATACTCTATCTCACTCAGGGACATGTAGTAGAAAGTTTGAAACTGTAACAGAACATATACATTTTGATAACAGTCACTATGCATTTTGGACACCAGGGGGTGCACTCCTCCATGTCACCTTTTTCCCCTGTCCCACTCACTGCATTAATTTTTTTCACAAAAAAAGTCTGCAGTGGTTTTGCACTTCTCTCAGAAAAGGGGGTGTTGGAGTTCGGGGAGAGGAGGAAGTTTCTTTACCCATCTTACTATTCAGTGTGTGCCTTGCAGACAAGGTTACCCCAGAGCAGCTCTGTAATCCTTCACTGAAATAGGCTTTATTGATTGCTCTGGTCTATTGTTCCCTTTTCAAGTCCCCCAAGTTCAAGTTCATCCTGGTGTTACATCATGTCTGGTTGCTATGAGCAACCAGACAGACCCAGACGTGACTATCATTAGCAAGACACACTCGGCTCCCCTCCCACCAACCTTCCAGTGGCTCTGACGTAGCAGGGCCCACTGCAAACACATTGAAGTATTTATTCAGCCTAATTTATGACCTACCCAGCCAGCGAGACCCCCTCTCCAAAACCCAACACTGTTGTATATTTAATTAATCAGCCTCTCCCTGGCACTTGGGAAAGTTAGACAAAGGGCTAATTATTGTGTTGTTGCACTCCCCACCCTTTTCTTCTTTTTCTTCTTTTAATAGTTGGGGGGCGATTAGGGAGGGGGTAGAAGAGAGTTGAATATTTGCATGGGAAAGAAACTTACAAGGCTCACGCCATTTGCACCCTCTTCCCATAAACACCTTTCTCCCACTCTCCTGCCCTCCTGACATTTTGTGAAATACTTGAGCTGCTTAAGGGAATTAGAAAAAAAAATCTGATGTGAATGTAACTCCTTCAGAGTTGGTATTCAGTAACACAAATCAACTCATGACATGTTTAAATTTAAATGCTAACCACACACTCTGAGAGTTACTTTAAAGGTTAGTTTTTAATCAATAGAAGTTGCTGACTCTGGAGTTTTTGAGCTGCGCACTGCAGCTCTTGTGCCTTTGTCTAAGCCTTAAGGCTTTCAAACTTTTTTTTTCTTTTCTTCTTTTTTTTTTCAAAGATGATTTTAGCAATGATTTGCAGACAGAGTGCTATTGTGTTCTTGGTGAGCAACATGTCAATAAAGGAGTAGAATTACCCTGTGCTGGGGGTGTCAATATGACTCCTGAATGCACCAATCACTCCGGACAGGACGGAAAACTCATTTAACCCTTTCTCAATCCAACTACTTTTCAGAGATGCTGGTTCTTATATATATTTAACTGGCTCCAAAGTTATTTTTCAAAGTGAGACATCCCCAAACAGCATTTTATAAACAGTACTATACTTATGAGTCACCCCCCACTCCTATCCTAAAATCCTACATACTGATGCATTTACTAAAACCCCATCTTTTAGTAGAAAGAGAGTGTTTATTGGATACAAGGTGCATTTCTGAGTATGTACATACTTATGTACATATATATGTACATCGGGCGGGGGGATACACTGATTTTATTACGGTTATTTTAAGATCCCCGCTATTTGATTCTACAACCCCTTTGTTTTCTGTTTTTAGCTGAATGCTTGGAATGGCAGTCAAATTCTATTTCTGATGAACTTGTAGAGTTACTACTACAAGACAATTTAAGCTTGAAAATATATGACCAACAGATTACTATTAATTTTCTACTAAATGTGGGTGGTGGTTTTTTTGCATGCTAGATATTTGCAACCAGGAAAGACTTTCTCTTTCTCTGTGTGTGTGAGGGGGAGATATGGGAATATTATTTCATTTATTCTGTTTGGAATGGATTTCCTGCGAGAAACGGTTACTGTGCCTATACCTGCCCATTCTCAGCAATTCTGCAGCATCAGATGATCTGAGACTGCTGCCTGGCCGGCATGGAAACATTTTGCTTGCTTGCACCCAGGGCTATTACAGTTCAGTGTTGTCCTAAAATGGCACTGTCCTTTCTCCAGAGCTCAAGGTGAAACATCAAAAAGAATTCTGCAGTCCACTACAAGATCTTCGCTTTCCTTTCTCCAGTCAAATGAAGAAGTAATCTCATCAGGTTGAAAACTGCTGACTAAGGATTTAATAAAGTGCCTGCAGATGTGTGTCATCTCTAAGGTATTCAACTCATGTAATGCAAAACAGTTCCACATTGAATGTGCTTATAAAATTCCATTTAACCATTGCTGAGCTCTGTTTTAATATTCTCGAAGGGGTATTATCACACTCCCCCCTCCCTAATTTACAGCACAATGAAAGTTGAGACTCTATAATGCCAGTATCCTAAAATCCTCACAGCAGTAAGGTTTTATGAACCATAAACAATATCTACTTGACTGAATCCTAAACAGGAAATCTGAAATGGCAATTACATTACTTAGAGAATGTCAATCTATATCTAATGTTAGCTGAAAGAGGAGAGGGAGGCTTTGAAAAACAACCCTCCTAATTCTGCTTTTGGTATTCACCACCAGTTTTGATTCTGCTTGTTTTTGTGTGCCTTGAAGTCATTTCTGACTTATTGTGACCCTACCATGACCCTACCATGGGGTTTTCCTGGCAAGATTTGTTCAGGGGTACAGGTTTGCACCTGGCGCTATGAGGCTGAGAAAGTGTGACTTATTCAAGAACACCCAGTGGGTTTCTATGGCAGAGTGGGGATTTAAAACTTGATCTCCAGAGTCATAGTTCAGTGCTCAAACCACTATACCACGCTAGCTCTCGACTGCACTTAGCAGAACAGAAATAGGACAAAAGTTCTCTGAAACCCACCTGGAATATTTTTTTTATATTTATTGTCTGCCATCTTGTCCAAAAGATTTCTATCTGTAAATTCCCCCTAAATAATGCCATGTTAGACAAAAAAAAGTGGTTACTGTAAGATATAAGAAATTGTTGTTTTTCCAAGCACAAAAAAGTTAAATTGATTTTTCAAGGGCAAAGTCTAATACTCTGGGAGGAGGTTGTTAATGTGGACTCCAGAACTGAGTGTGATGAGTTCATTTGCTTTTGAAGTCAAATTGGCTATTTAAAGACATGCATACAGTTACACTGTTCTCTGACAATGTCATAGATTAGGATTCATGAATGTCCATGGTGTTTTATCAATTTACAAAATCTGTTTCCTGTTCTCCCCAAGGGATTCTCTCTAAAATCCTGTTGTGGTTTTATACTGGTATAAATGTAATTATGCAAGCATTTCCACCTTCTTAGAGGTTGAACAATAGGTGGTATCCTATTCAAGGATGCAAAAACCTTGTTGCCTGGAAGTAAACTGTTGCACAAGTGGCTGCACTGTCTTGGAAGTTCTGTAAGTGTGATCCTTAGTTGTGAGTGAGAAGCTGGATTATAAAGGAATTGAAAGGCCATACTACCTGTGTGACGTCATGACCACCAAGGATGCAGGGAGATGTTTCTCCCTTTTTAAAGTGTAGCGTAGCTTGACTTAAAATGTATGTACTAGAGGCTTGAATGTTAGAAAACGGTAACAAGTTTATTGATGTACATATGCTTAATAGTTTCAATGTTGCTTCTCTCTTAGAGGTACACTTTTTTAACAGTTACAATGATAACATTCGATGAAACAACTCTCAAGAGGACTATTTCTTCCTTTAAGCAGTTTAAACCTTTTTTCTTTCCAACTGATGTTTCTTATTTTAACTGATCGCTACAGACTTCTACTGGGATTTCCTTTCTTTGTTACTCAAACTCTACTACTAACTTAAATAAATCACTTGACCTATTTAAAAAGGCACAGGATAGAACCTGAACTTTCCTGATTCTCAATACCTTAGAACCAGCCTTCCCTGTGGTTCCCTGACCACAGACTGACTCTTTTTTTCAAAATCTGCCCAATCTTACCGAACGGCAGTTGGTTCCGCCCTCGTGTCTATGGCAACCTGCCTCAGGGTGCTGAACTGGCTACCAATCCTCCAAGCAATGCCAACTCAAATACTTACCTTTTTAAAAACCTCTACCTACAATCAAACATAACTGTAAACCAAAATCCACACTTCACCACAACCTGGTATATGCTTTACTGTACAATGCTAAAACCCTAAGTACGTATGCTGGTGTAATTTTATGCCATGCAACTGATGATCATAACAGGGAGGAAGGGAGGAGGCAAAAAGTAGTGTAGCAGCACTTTTAAAACTAACTGGCTTTATTTTTGCATGAGTGTCCATGGATGTAAACTTCTTTGGATCTAAGCCTCTTAGAGCTCCAGCCTCTTTGCTGTAGTTCAAAAAAAAAAAAAAAAGCCATTTCCCAGCTCTGTTTTCATCATATAGCTACTAAACCACTGTCTTGCACTGACTGAATATGATATTAACCCCTTCTTGATTTAAAGATGTTTACAAGTAAGTCAAATTTTAAATTAAAAAAAACAACAATCTACGTAGTGTTTTAAAATCTAGGCGGTTCTATTGGAAGGGCAGGACACTGAGGGAATATGGATTGGGAAGAAGCAGAATGGGACAAGGAGGTCAATGGTGTTTACACTCTGGATAACTCTTTTGGAAGGATAGGAGATTAAAGGGAGGTGGATTGGGAAGAAGACAAATGGGTGAAGACATTGATAGACTGGAAAGGAGTTTAAAATCTGGATGGAAAGACAAGACATTGAGGAAGGAGAATTGAGAAGAAGAGTAGGGTGAGGAGGTTAATAGAATGGAAAGGAGTTTAAAATCTGAGTGGATCTACTGGAAGGACATTACATTCAGGCACGAGAATTGGGAGGAAGAGTAGTAAGACAAGGAAGTTGATGGAGTAAAAGGGGTTAAGTAATCATGCCAATGTCATTGTCACAATACAGTTGGCTATTCATGTATTTTATGTCTAGGTTTTTAAAGCATTTGACATGTTTTATGTAGTTTTATATTTATTTTCTCATGTTGTTTTAATTTATGGATTGTGTTTTAATCTATGTTGATGTTGGGCTCATCCCCATGTAAGCCGCCCCGAGTCCCTTCGGGGAGATGGATGCGGGATATAAAAATAAAGTTGTTGTTGTTGTTGTTATTATTATTATTATATTCTTTGGTTCCCTTTTTTTTTTTTGCAGATTTGATTATTTGCAAGTTTATAGTGGCCCGTTAACTAGCTATACCCTCTCCTGCCTTATATCCTTCCATTAGAGCCATCCAGATTTTAAAGTCATTTAGGATGTTCACATTTCTTTCTTTATCTGTTAAATTATATCATTACTATTACAGTATATAGCACTTTTATTATAGCCGCATCACAACTGAGAAGCCAAGCCTGTGACATGGTGTTTACCTAAGCCCAACTTTTGAGTTCTTGGCTGAAGTGAAAGTGTGAAAGTTGCTTTTGAAAGTAGTTAAAGGTATAGTTTCAGAATCCCCAAATAAGTTACAATACAAAGTAAAGGTATGTGGTAATTACTGTATTTATGAATGTAGCACCAAAACACCACAATGTATTGAAAACATCGATTACAAAAACATTGACTACGAAAAAATTGACAACAAATAAAGACAGAATTGCATAAAATGACATTGTTGGAAGTTAAATCTGTAAAAAATTCAGTCCTTGCTGCCTAGAGAAACAGCTGTAGATACAGACAGGAGGCAGATTGCGCTATATAAGCCAGAACGTTGGATAAGCGAAGGTTGGATAAGCAAGACTTTACTGTAGGTGCCAAAGTTTACAATCACAGGAGTTTTTAATGGTCACAGAGTGCAGCAGACCCCATCCCAATGAAATTAAGGACCACACATATTTCAATTCAATCCTTCATTCAATATAGTCCAAGCAGGAGATATAGCAAGATTTTCATCTGTCTATAAACAGTCAATAAAGATATTTCAACAGAATAGAGACAAAAGTGGGAGTTAATACATTTTAATGGGAACTATATGATCTAATAAGAGAATATAGTTTATTCAGACCTTTAGTAACAGATTCAAACCCCCATCTTTCCAACTAGCTGTTTATTTTTTCATAGTCGGAGACTTACCTTTTCATTATTTTTGTGTTACATTCTTTTCATATTTATGGCTAAAAAGCCTGTATGGGTGAGAAGCCTTGAAGGGGCAGGGTTTTTTTTTTCTGTTTCAGTAAAATCATCCTAAAATATGTCCTAAATTATCACGAACTAGAGCACCACATATTTGACAATTCATTAGCTATCATTACTCAAATTCAAACTAATGTTATGTGCGGGAACAGGGGAGGACACTAAGAATTTGTCATTGTTTAATTATGTTAAATACTTGATCAATGTTTATTTCAAACATAAATACTTTTACAAAAAAGGGATGCTCCATGGATTAGCAAAGCATAATGTATCACCAGCAGATGAGGACATGTTTCAGGGAGAAAATATCAGGACAAAATATACAGACCAGCTCTTGAATATATTCAGCATTTACAGTGTAATCCTATACATGTCTACTACAGAAGTCAATTTACACCCTGAACCTTACTCTCATGCAAACTGGTATAGGGTTGTGGTGAAAACATGAAAAATGTTGAGATCTTTCTGATCATTTATTGTAGTTTTTTAGTAAAGGTAATGGTATATCAATCATATCAAGTTGAACTGCCAGTTACATGCTATAGCTTAAAACAGGGCTTCTGCTTGCTGACTGTTCAAGTTGAAGTCACACCTAATTTAAAAAGAGAGTGCACTGCACCGGCGCTGCTTGACCTCTGTTTTTATATTAATGTCTAGTTTTACAATACTAGGGAACCATTAACTACTGTGTCAGTCTTTCCCCTTCTTGTTTGGTTGTCCAACCATTTGCTAAGACTCCATTTTTCCTTCTCTTCTGGAAAAGAAACAAAGCATGCCAGAGATGAAGGACATGGGCAGCCACTGGTAGGGAATGCTTTGTTTATCAAAGGAACACAACAGGCCATCAGCTGTAAGCAAACAGGTGAGCAAGAATGGAGGGACAAGGAGGAAATATTAGTGTTTAGAAGAACGGTGTGATAGAGACAGAAAGAGTTCAGCTCCCAGCGCATTTAGTATATAAAACACACTTCTGTCTTATATTGATTTCTATTATTCCATTGCTGGGGCTAACAAATGTCTTTCAGTTCCAATCTGTTTGGACTGAATTTCAGGACTGTACCCCCAATCAAGATTTCCTTTTCAACTCATTCTTTCCATTCTTTATGCCCAATGAAAGCTGGTCAAAAACCCTCCACAAAAAGTTTCTTGCAGCAGTTCTTTCTGTTGGTTCCAGACTTTTGAACACGAAGAACATATATCTACTAATCCAGGAAGTTTCCTGTGTACCCGGCACAATTCTAAAAGACCCCTTGTGTTTGAAATGTGAAGAATAGGTTTTAAAGGTTGGTTGAACTGTAACACAGTACTATTTAGTCTGAAAATAATATAATACAGAGTTGTCACTTGGAAATTCTTGAAATATCCGAGCAAGCAGGACAGATGCGACTTTGAATATGATGTATAAATTATGTATAGTAATATATGATCTAAATTAGATAGATAAGAAGAAAACTTTCATTTTCTTTTTGACTACAAAGAAAATAATCTGACGTTATGTTTGTAAGAGAGATGTTAAGGTTCTTATTTTTTGTCATGTTTTGAGGGAAAGTTATGCTTTTGAAGAAAGGCTTTTCTTTTCTTTTATTACCAAGTTTACTTTAAATGAAGGTCCTAAACTTTCATGTCACAGATTCAAAGACAGCCACTGCAATAGTAAGCTTTGGATATGTCTAGTAGAGAGGAGGGCGGAAAGGAAGGCAAAGAAAAGAAAGAGTAGTCAAGCAAACAAGAGAAAGAAACAATTCCATTGGGTTTTGTTATATGAGGGCATACTACATAGATCAGAGGCTTTAAAAAAAATACAAACCCCCACTGTACACAAAGCACAGGAAAATGTGGTGGGGGAAAAGGAAAATCTAAAAGCAGCTTAGGATGTGTTAACTCTGCCATTCTGTCAGCTTAAAGAGTATTTTATGCTTGATCAACAGCTCCCTTTTATTATGCTTTCCTTTCATTCATTGAAGACATCAAAGAAGTGAGCCACCAGTGTACCTGATCTACTTGGAGAACTAGTAAGGGCGTTCTAAAGAAACGGGGATATTGGGAGCCAGACACCCCTGCGGACAAGCAAGTTCAAAGGGAATATTTCAACAATGATTACATTTTGTAAATCTTTTTTCTTCTCTCCTGCACGAAAGACAGCTTATTTCCTGCTTTTTCATGAAAAATAGATTGTGCCCATTAAAGTAAGCTTGTGGAATGGAAGTTACTTGAGAGCTGAAGTACAGCAAGGGGATTAAGTGGAAAGCAAGATGAAATCTTTCAGAGACTTCCAAAGTGTTGCTTGCTATTTTGTTGTAAGACATCAAGGTTTTCTTAGTGGAATACAAATGCCCCGTCTCTACCTACCGGTACTTTGTTGGCAACGCTAAAGCATGCATAAAACGTAGGTTCCACCACCCTGATATTCTACATAGTAGAGATTAGTGTACTAAAAATCTACTTGATATCCTGAAAGTACACAGTTAGTATATTTTAAATATCTGTAGTAGCTTTTCTCCACCTTTTATTATTTCTTGAAAGGTTTTCAGATTTTTTTCTACAGTAAAAGAATTCCCTCCTCCTTCCTGCCCAATTATACTGTTGAATACACCAGTCGGCATATTCCAAAAGACTTCTGCAGGAATTTAGCCGGGACACAGAAGATGGCACAATGAGATAGTGAACTTGCCAACATTTTGCGGATCCATTACGCTGGTAGTTTAATGACAAATTCGTATTTGATGAAGACGTGGATGTGTATCATTAATCAGAAAGAGAAAAGTCACAATTTGAAAGATAAGATGTGTCTGTCTATATCGCTGGAATTGGCCCTGGCTTTCTGAGGATGTATTAAATATGGATGATACTTTATGACCTGTATGATGTCTGTTGTCAATCTTTTACATGCAACTCAATTTAAAATTGAATGTGCTTTTAATTATATATATAAATGAAGGCTTGATTTGAGCTAAATAGAAGTATTACAGGCCATCACATGTACAGTACAAATACATTCCTCCATGTTTGCGAGTCCAGACATGCTTTACGTGACAGTTTTGTTTTGCTATCTATACATGTATACAAGGGGAAATATGTTCAAGACATGCTTTGGATATATGCCAGGGAACCCTGGCCAAACACAGCTCCCCTGACATATGTCCGTCACCTGCTTCTGAGAGTTGGAAATGTGTCTTCCCTTCACACTTTCCGTGTTTTATGAAAGTCTGGGATATAAAACTACCTCTTCCCTCCTTCCCTTTCCCCCCTCTTTTAACTCCCCTTTTTTTTGCAACAGAATTGTACTCAGAACAAAATGGTTTCCTGCTGTACCTGGCAAAGCTTTATGTCCAGTCCCATTGGAATGTATTTAAAAGTTCAAGTTCAGATATAAACCAAATAAAATGCTCCTTGGGAGCCTAGAGCCAGCCTTCATTTACATGTGATCTCTCTGAACTTCTCTTGTGCTAGCTTGCTCTGTTTCCAGGGCCCACCAAAGGAATGTTCTGCAGTTACAGCCTGCAGTGCTTTCTCAGGCATTTGAGACCCAGAGGCACAAGTTTCAAGCTGGAGTTATTAAAAGTTTCCACTTATCTAAAGCAGTCAGAAAAGGAGGGTACAAGGTACAACAATATATCCCTAATTATTTACATATAGCATTATACTTAAAGTATTATTGTTGTTGTTATTTCTTTAAAGGGACATAATTTATCCCAACAATCTCAGTATTGTAATATGGGCTTTCACCACCTCTTTGTTCTTCTTAGCACTTTCCCCATTTGCAAAAATCCTATTGTTAGTCGTCTCTCAAGACTGTACTTGCAGTTTTATTTAGTTTAAACCGCAATCTGGGTTCCTGAAGGAAGTTAACTACAACAGACCTGTTTATTGTGCATCTCAAGGGGATGACATGGAAAAATGTTGAAATGTGTAAAATATAGCTATTGTTCTTTTCTAAATAATTGCCAAGTGCCCACCATAAACACTATTATGCAGATATAGGAGAAAAATGCTTCTTTAATTGTCTAACCATGAAACGGACCCCACTCCTACCTCCAAAATGGATCAAGAGAGATTTGAAAATATCAGATAATACTGAAAGTATATCTCAAAATGCACTTTGCTGTATAAAATCTGAGTTTTACTACAGTTGCAGATCAATTGCTTATCACCTTTCTTAGAGGAAAGATATTGTGTTATTTCCAATATTACATTGACATGAAGCAATGCTGATTTAATTGCAAGTGACAGTAAATACACACATACACCCTCAATCACACTTGAGAAAATACCTTAGTAAGCAATGGCCTCTCCTTGTCTGTGGCTACGATTTTAGTATCAGTTATAATGACTTCAGTGCATACTTTAAGAATTAGTCTGAATTGTTTATTATGATATCTTTTCTATTATAAGATGATTATGCTAAAATACATGAGACTACAGTATTCACTGTCAAAAAAGGAAAGTCTGGATGACACACAGCTACTTCATATAATTAATTTTTGTCATTTAACCAAAGATGATATTTATCCCACTTTTATACTTTTATATATATTTTATATTTTTGTATATATATTTATACTTAAAGCTAAAATGGAGTGAATGTGTTCTTGAATACGTCTTGATTTTCTTATCAGAATGATACAACTATTTGACTGTCAGAGAACTAGTGCTTGCACTGAGAGTAGGTATTTTGTAAAGTAAATGGATATTAATTCAAGAACAGGACATCACAAAATACTTTGCATTAAAACAGTCACAACTCCCAAGAATGCACTGTTTCTGGGGGAAATCCAGTTCTCCCCAGCTAACACAGGATTGCATCTAAGCTGAAATGCAATCTTCTTTTTTTTCTATTACCTTCTAGCTTCTCAAACATTGTCTGTTCTAGTGAGTCGTATTTTCTTTTTTTATAAAATAATCTTTATTTTGAATTTTGATATATAGATTTAAAAAATGTTTTCTCATGGTATGTACAAAGTATAGCACTCTCAATTTAGTCATCTTGGCTTCTCAGAGATTCAAGGCTTGATTTACTTCAGGACCCATTTATTTGTTTCTTAGCGGCAACAAACTGCACACAGATGCAGGAATAGAGCTGGATGCATCATTGTGTCCCTTGCTCTCTGGCTACTTAGAAATGGCTGTAGGGGGACGTGTGATTTAAAAAGCAGGCCGGGTTGGAGGGAAATAGCATTAGGAGATATAGCTTCAAGATGTCTCCCAATGCAAGATGTTGGCTACAGTTAAGCATCCAAAGCAAAGGGCAGGCACAGTGACCAAAGGAATGTGAACACAGCAAATATAAATGTTCTATGTGAGAATAAATTACAATATCTCACTATGAAATGCTAGAAATTCAGGAATAGAAGGAAAACTTCATTGTAGGAACAAAATTCCTATGAGGAGTTATAGTGCTTTCAATTTTATGTCATCCTTCCCCCAATACCTATTTTCTGGAACATAGAGAAAAAGTGAAAGAAATCTAGCTTTTTGCCATATTTCTGATTTTGCACAGAAGTCCATCCATTTCATTAAGGAATAAACTAGTTGTTAAATCACTGTGAACAAGTCACCCAAAGGGCAAAATGACTTCGAATTCCCTTTGACCCAAAAATGAACTTCTATTTTCTTTCATTGCTTCTAGCTGAATCCAGGCCATGCAATTAATCTAATCTTATACAATTTCTGGGTCCAACATTCCTGGCCCCCTTAGCTTTGCCTAGACAGCAACAATATGCAGAGCTTTCTGAGATGAACGAAGCCGAGTCTCACATTACGCTGCAGTGACCCTCTGGCCGGGATAGAAAAATGGCTAGAGGAGCCCAACACAGCTGTCCTTGGTGAACAAAGGACACCGCATTGAATATCCTGGAACACAATGAAAACATAGACAGTATTGAGGGGCTGGATCTGGAGAGTCATCCATGAAAGACAATTAAAGTCAAGGACAATTTGCAAAAGCAAACTTCAACTGAAGAAATACTAAAGAAAGGTAACCATTTTTAATGAATTTGAACCATCATTTAATTAAAAACTCTCAGGAAATTTAATTAGTCACCCTTCATGCAATTAATGATTATTTTTGCACACCTTCCTTTTCATTAAATAAAATAGTCTGGAAAAGGGGTATGGATATTGATGCTTTTAAATATTGGTTTGCATTTTTTTTAAAAAAAAAAGTTGTGTCTTGTGGGAACCAGTGGAAGGGAAGTGGGATTTTCCACCCTGGAATGCAGGAGAATAAAAGATTCCCACTCAAAATACAGGTTGCTGAGATACAGTTTATGAAAATATCTTTACTGAAAACCATTTACAAGAATTATAGATCCTGCTACTGAATTTCCTGGACAGAACTAAGAGTAGACATACTTATTTTCTTTTGAATTCTTGTCGATTGTTTAGTTCTAATCGTTCTATGCTACCTTTACTAAAATACTATTTGAGCTGCATTTTTCCTAACCATTGGTATTTCATTTTATCTCATTTGGCTTGATCTGCAAATGGATTAGAGAATATTTATTGATGGGTAGGCGCATACACACACAAACACATAATATCAATCAATGATTTACTTAGAAGCAAGCCCTATTGAATTCAATGAGTGCTTACTTCCAAGAAAAGGTCAATACAATTAGTTGGCCCTCTGTAACCATGGGGTTCTGCATCCATAGACAACTTAAACATTTTTTAAAAATCCAAAAAAACCCCCAAAAACCCAGACTTTGATTTTTCAGTGACCCAAGCATTGTACCGATGTGTCATGATAATCTTCTATATTATTATTATTATTATTATTATTATTATTATTATTATTATTATTATTATTATTATTAACAACTGCATTTCTATACTGCTTTTCTCACCCCTAGGGGGACTCAAAGCGGTTTACAACATAATAAATGGCAAAATTCAATGCCTTACATATATATAAAAGTGCCCAGCCACGCGTTGCTGTGGCGAAGTATGGTGGTATGGGAAATAAAGTATAGAGGAATTGGTGGTAGTTAAGGTAAAGGGTAAAGGTTTTACCTTACATTAAGTCCATTATAAATGGGTTATATAGCTGTTTGGAAGGGCCTTGAGTCTACACTGCCATATAATCCAGTTAAAATCAGATAATCTGTATTTTATAGGCAGTGTGGAAGAGGCCTAAGTGAGGCCTAACTCTGCCTGTCCCCTGGGCTGAGTGGGTTGCTAGGAGACCAAGTGGATAAAAACTATTGGATAAAAAAATTGGATAAAAACAATTATTCCTCTCCCTCTAATTAGGACTTTATTTTTCTTTTCTTTTTGTTGTATGAATGTAGAGGTATGGATGAGGGATTGTGCTGCCAAGTTTAGTGTTTCTGGGATGTGTAGTTTTGTTGTTTTGTCCTAGGCTGAAATTTCATTACCCTTTTATATATATAGACTAACTGTGCCCGGCCACGCGTTGCTGTGGCTGGGACTTTATTTTTCTTTTCTTTTTGTTGTATGAATGTAGAGGCGTGGATGAGAGGTTGTGCTGTCAATTTTCGAGGTTGTGGGGCATTTAGTTTAGTTGTTTTGTCCGGTGCCGTGATTCCATTACCCTTTTATATATATAGATATCCCATATCTAAATCAAAAACATGCAAACTGTAGAATAAAACCATTAAAACTATAAAAACATCAAACATAGACATATGCATGAAACATGTTATTACAGCAATTAACATAGATCCCTTCTCTTCCCCCACCACCATCCCTCATCTCTCTCTCCATAGAGCTTCAACCTTTCTATATATACCCTCCCTGCTTCCCCCAGGGAGCAAGATGGTGGAGGCCCTCAATGGCTGAGACCTCCCACAGGCATGGTCCTTTTATGCCCCAGCCTCTGGAGACAGGCAGGTGTTCTTGCTGGGCCTGGCTTCGCAGAGTCACAGGGCCAGGGCCTCAGTTTGGCGAGGAGTGAGTTCCAGGAGCTGAGCCAGAGGCAATGAAGAAAACAATGGCCGCCTCTTTCCTCAAAGCCCCTGGTGATGGTTCCTTCATTCCCTTGATGGTCCTATCTCTCTCTTTTATTACAAAAGTCAACATGTAATTAAACTAGTATTCTACTTTAAAAAACACAAATTAGATATGGAGGTTAAAACCAATTTTAAAAACACTTATTAAAATTGAAACACCCCGCTTCCTTCAACTGCAGTGCCTTCTGCTACAACATATTAAAAATCAAATGCCTCTTTAAACAAAAACAAAAAACCCAGTATTTACCTGCCAGTAGAAAGACAGTAGGGAAGGACCACTTTGACATTTTGGGGAAAGGAGTTCCACAACTTGGGAGGAGCCATCAAAAAGGCTCTCTGCAGAGTCCTTACCAGGCACCTCTGATGGTTTTGAGACTGAGAGAAAGTTTTTCCCTGCAGATCTTGAAACTCATTATTGCAAATTATTGTAAAATATATTATAATACTCCATTACAGATCCAAAAATATTATAGAATGAAAAAAACAAAAAAACTGGAATCTGTATATTAGTGATGTGCTCAGAAAGCATGTAATGTAGCCAATGAACTAATGAATAGCTGCAGTAACAAAATGAAAGAACGATCACTTCTTTTGATTTAGTTCTTTGAAAGGACTGAATTTTTTTTTATTTACAGTATTTATATTCTGCCCTTCTCACCCTGAAGGGGACTCAGGGTGGATCACAATGTGCATATATATGGCAAACATTCAATGCCATTAGACAAACAACACACAGACAAACACAGAGGATATTTAACTTTTCCGCTTCTGGCTTTATGAGGGTATGCTCAATTCCGGCCACAGGAGGAGCTGCTGCTTCATCATCCACTGTGACAATGAGTCCTTTTGATGGAGTACTTCCTCATCCGGCATGCATGCTGCTGGATGTTTTTATGGTGTTGTAAATTAGTTAAATTGGTCTCTCCGCATAAGCAGTCCCAAAATTTTCCTACTTGACAGATGCAACTGTCTTTCGGGTTGCTTAGGTAAACAACGAGCTGGGGCTATTTAACAGTCAGGCACTCAATCCGATTCGGGCTTTGAACTCAAGACCAGTAGTGATTTAATGCAGTAGACTACTAACCAGCTGCACCACAGCCCGGCGCAGGGAGCCACACACACCTATGTGTTTATTCATCTTCAAAACTCGTGATTTTGAATATTGTTCATTATTTCATATGCTTAAATAAAATGTTTGAAATGTCAGATCTTGCGGGCACTTCAATTGGCAAGAAATGACTTACTAACATTTGTGGTTTGTTGCAATCTTACACATACACTGGAATTGAAGATACACAGTGTGGCAGCATGATAGAGAAAGCCGAGGGGATTCGAGCTTTTAAATTCTCCTGAGAGTGATAACGTTTTTACCTTTGTCCACACTATTCAGAAAAGGGCAGATCCCTTCTTTTAAAAAATAGGAGTTAAACTACGTTACTTACATTGACCCATGGATAAGTTGGCCCTTATGTTTTCACTAAAATTTCTGGACTTATATATGAGTATATATAGAAATTATAATACTAAAACATTAGCCTAAGTTAGAAGAGAGGAGTCCTGAATTTTACATATTAACAGAAGAAAGGTGCTCTTGAATCCTTGAAAAATAATCAATATGGTGTGAACAATACTATTTTTACAAGAATGGTTTTTAGACTATAACTGCATCTACTGCCTGCCAAGAAAATGGCTATTTTGACCTTTGTCCTCTCTTCACCATGAAAGATGAAAGTCACTCCGTTTCTTTTGCACATATATTTTAAAACAGAATATAAGCATTGATTTTTTTTAAAAAAAAAAAAAGAAGGGGGGAGAATTCATTGCAAATATCAACTAACTGCAGTTACAGAAGTTAATAGCCCTGACTTCCCAGTGGAGCCTGAATTTTGCAGCACTTTTCCTCTCCCACAGACACCAGAAATCTTTGTAAATGTATATGAAATATGGGCCATATTAGTACATTTTAAAAATTAATCAAAGATATTTTTAAAAACTGCATAGCCTGCATATTCATAGTCAATGATTTATAAATATGCTTTACTTTGCTCCTTATGTAATATATTACCCCACTTTAGACATCTTTGCTCAGCTGGTCAAAATCATTCCCATTTTTATATATAGCATGTGGTAAAGATTTTCCCCAAGATCTATTAAAATCTACAATTTTTACCAAATTGTTCTTTGGTGATAGAAGTATACAGCTTACAGATGGCGAGTCCCATCACTTGCCAATATATATAAAAGCTTCTAGACAGCGCCAAAATCTGTGCCAAAGCAGGTTTAAGAAACCTACTTTGGCGCAGATTCCCATCCCCACTCTCCCCCCAAAAAACCAGGCTTTCCCAGGAAGGGTGAGTACATGCCATCTCAGTAACAATCAGGATGGCATGAAACCACCCCAAAGACCCCCCCCCCCCAAAAAAAAACCCTTAAAACTTTTAAAAACTTACCTGGCTGCCATTAAGGTTCTCCTTGAGTCCTCATGTCATGAGGAAATAAAATACCAGGAAGGTGGGAAGTGAGGAGGAAAGTCCCATTCCCCCATGTGTCCTGTAGGATGCAGGGAGGACCCTAATGGCTGCCCGATAAGTTTTAAAAAAAAGTTTTAAGGGTTGTTTGGGGAGCTGGGGGAGGGGTTGGCTACCATTCCAGACCTTTGGGAGCCCAAAAGGTTTGGGATAGCAAATGGGACTCACCCGTGGGTAGTCTTGGAACTACCTAGTAGTGAGTCCCCACAGGCCCAATACCCCATTAGACCTGGGCCTTTTAGAAAGGCCCGGATCTAATGGGGTATTTGATTTATTTGGAATAACTGAGGTTATTCCAAACTAATTTTTTTTTTACTGGGGGAGTCGTTTGGACGACCCCGGTAAAATCCCAGACAGGTCTCGCATTTTGAGCCTGTCTGGATAGGCTCTAAGTAGCTTCTCCTAGCTCAGTTCCTCCAAATCAGATGGAAAGATTCAACTATGTTCTGATCATTGGCATTCTGATCTCCTTTTCTCCTGTACGTGATGCCTGGTGAAATAGGTTGGGGGTATTCATGGTAATAGAGTCAAAATTATGACTTTAGGTGTACTGTAAATTTAATGCAGTTTGACACTACATGAATTGCCATGCCTCAATGCTGTGGAATCATGGGAGTTGTCATTCTACAAGGTCTTTAGCTTTCTCTGCCAAAGAATGCTGGTGCCTCACCAAACCATACATCCCATGATTTCATAGCATCAAGCCAATGTAGTTAAGGTAGTGTCAAACCGTGGACAGCGAGTGGAGAGGGGAGGCCTGGTCTCTGAGAGGTCCCCTCTACATTGTGGGGTTCCTCAGGGGGCCATTCTCTCCCCTCTGTTGTTTAACATCTATATGCGACCACTTGCTCAGCTGGTCCGAGATTTCGGGCTCGAGTGTTATCAATACGCTGACGACACTCAGCTTGTGTTAAAGATGGAGGGCCGACCGGAGTCTGTACCCGACAGTTTTCATCAGTGCCTCGAGGCCATTATTGGATGGTTGCGTTCCAGTAGGTTGAGGGTGAATCCAGCAAAGACGGAGATCCTATGGCTGGTCCGACCGGGCAGTGTGGATATCCAGTTGCCAACCTTGGATGGCGAAGTGCTACGCCCGTCTTTACTGGTAAAGAGTCTGGGAGTCCTCTTGGACCCTTCATTGACGATGGAGGCCCGGGTCTCCGCCGTTACCAAAACTGCCTTTTTTCATCTTCGGCAGGCTAGACGGCTAGCCCCCTATCTGTCTAGGGACAACCTGGCTACGGTGATCCAGGCTACAGTCATCTCGAGACTGGATTACTGTAATGCCCTTTACATTGGCCTTCCTGTGTCGGTGATCCGGAAGCTCAAATTGGTGCAAAATGCAGCTGCCCGGCTCCTTGCAGGAGTCCCGATAAGATGCCACATAACACCAATCTTACGGCAGCTGCACTGGTTACCAATTGAGCACCGGATCACTTTCAAAGTGATGGTGCTTACCTTCAAGGCCTTATATGGTCTAGGGCCGATGTACCTGAGGGACCGCCTCACTCCCTACAAACCCCAGAGATCCCTCCGTTCTGAGGACCAAGACCTGTTGGAAGTCGCCAGTTTTAAGACTTTGCATCTAACTGCAACCAGACGCAGAGCCTTTTCAGTAGTGGCGCCATCTCTCTGGAACACCTTGCCACCTGAAGTTCGTGCCTTGCGGGACTTGTTGGCCTTCCGCAGGGCATGTAAGACACACCTGTTTCAACAGGCTTTTGAGTTCTGTTGTTGATGTTTTAAAAGGTGCTTTTAGGATTTTTTTTTAAAGATGTTTTTTTAAGATTTTTTTTAAAGATGTTTTTAAGATGTTTTTTAAATTGTTGATGTTAGCCGGTTCTTGTAAGCCGCTCCGAGCCCTAGGGGAGTGGCGGCATATAAGCTCGAAAAATAAATAAATAAATAAAACTGCCTTAACTCTATAGTATAGATGCACCCTAAGTAGTGATGGTGAATATTTTAAGGTACTTAGCTAAGTATAATCTGATTGTTGTTTCCATTTTTGACATTTTTGGGGCCTTTGGTTTTCTTGCTCCCTCTTTTGTTAACTTAGGAATTTTTCCAGCAGTAGCTCATAGTGTGTTCTCCAATATTCCTACCACATTTTTAAACTTCAAAAAGCTGAGTAGTGTGCCTCACAACCTCTCTGTTTTATGGCAAATTTTAGCCCAGGCATGTATTTAATACGTGGATTCTCATGGCCTTTTTCTACTCCATTTTGTGTGTAAAGGAAGTTTATCTAAGAGATACTTCTTATTTAAAGGAATTCTTAGCTGATGTGCCTTAGTCTTCTCTTGTTTTTCTTTCCCCCACCCCGCCCCAGACATCAGAAATCCTAGTAGCAGGGTCTTAGAAAGCTTTCTCTTGTTTTCTAGTTCTTTACTAATATTTTCCCATTTTTATGACAAGCCCACATTTTTGTTTTTAGAAGCAGCCCCCCCCTTTAAAATTTGAAATTCATGCTGTATACTGCAACCTGAATGTCAACCAAAATCATGCTGACAAGTTTTGAGATAGCTATAGCAATATCCTGTTACCACATTTTTTTTCTATAAGTGAGTGCCTCACTGAGAATTTTAACTTGAAATTCAGCAGTACAATTTGACAACCAAAAGTATTGGTTATCATCTTTTATGATGTCCTAAATGAGGTTTGCACTATCACAACTCACTTTTATACTCACTGCATGGTTTGGAATTTTATTCTAACAAGGCGACAACCAAATTCCAACTCCCAACTCACCTTACAAGCAAAACACACGCCTCTCTGTAACATGGCTATTTCCATGTTTTTGGAGAGCAGGGAGAGGGCTGGAGACCTATCCAGCTATTTTCCTGGACCTGGCCATCACAGCAAGTACAGCTATAGGAAAATAGTTGGATGAGTCCCACCTCATCCCCGAGTTCACTGACAAAACAGAAATGATGGTGTTGGGTGTGTATGCTGCTTATAAGGTGAGCTTTTGGAAGTAATAGTACTGAAACAACTATCTTCTTCAGTCCTAAGAAAGAATGTAAACCTATGAACCCAACATAAAAGAATGGAAGGACCAAAGAAAAAAAATGGGGGATTTTCTTAAATTGTGGTCTCCATGACAAGCCTGTCACCAGGTAGCACCTTAACTGACACAATTAATAATGTAAGGAGGAGCTGATTGACTTAAGTGAAGTCGTCTTTGCTACATAAACCTACCAAGATCTATAGAGTAAGAAAAAAGAGGAAGGTAAGGACAGAATGAAATGCTATTTTTTTCCCCCATGGACATGCTCTTGCTTTCCATTCTGCTCTTGTAACAATTACTGTACTAGCCTCTCTGACAGAGTCAATAAATTGATCGGGATCTGATGCAGCTGCAAGGCAGGCTAATCCAATACACCATTATCTGCAGTGGAGGTTAGTGGGGGAGGTAAAAGTGGAGAGCAGGAAGTCAGGAAAGAAGAAAAATAAAGCTAGCAAAAATTCATAATTCATTTTAGAGCCTTCATGTACATTTGGCACATCTATAGAGGTATATGCTGGAAGAGAACTGGCTTCATGTGAGAAGATTTTAAAATAAAACTGGGTATCTATAAAACTCGGTAGAATTGTAGTTTACCGGAGATCCAAAGAAGAACTGTGATTTTCATCTGATTCCTATCTCTCAACCATAAACAAATAGTCATATTAGCTAATACCAGAAAAGAAAGTCATGAGGGAAAACAGACTACCTGTTGATTACTTCCATGCTATCCTTCACTTATCCTGTAATATCTGATCCCTAATTTACAGTGGAGCAGAAGTAAAATTGAAATTCAGGTAGTCAACATGACAGCTGCCACAGGCAAATCACTAAAAGAAAGATGAAAAATGAAGATAGGTGCATGGATCCAAAATAACAAACCCACATATTTTGTGAAGAGAATGGGTCCTTATTGTCAACTAAGTAGCAAACTACCTTCAGAATAGTTTGCATGGTCAATGAGGATAGCTGCTACTATAACTTGTTTCTGGAAAAACATATCCCCCCTCAGCGAGAACAAGGCATTCTGAAGGGCATGGAAGTGGCAAACACCACTATGATATCTCCTCATTAGGAGACCCTGGTTTTAGTACATCATTTACCTCCTTCACATCAATCCTTCTCCAACTTCATCTTTCATTAGAATAACTTTATGTTCCAGCACCACAGCTGGGCTTCATGCATCCTTGTTTTCCCAGAGACTAACTTCTCCAGCAAAGACTGCTATCTGACTTTGACTTTCTCCAGCTGGTTGGTCTGACATTGATTTATAGTGTTGTAGAAGGGAGTGGCTCCAAAGGCAGATAGCCAGGTAAGTTAAGTAATTTCACATCGAGGAGGATACCAAGATCAACTATTTCTACATGTATTTATATCATGATGTCATGAATTTGTGGACTGAGAATTTCAAACATATTTGTGATAAAAACTTAATAGTGCATATAAAAAAAATTTAATTAAAGAAGTATACTGAGCCTATGGAGAGTTACTTAGAACTTTTAGTAACACATTCATAACCTTTTCTCCTTTACTAGCTTTCTTAGTCTAACATAAAAATGTTTGCTAAAATGAAAGAAATAGGAAGGAAAAAGCAGTGTCTTAGAAATAAGGTTCATTTAAAAATAAATAAATAGATAATATGCAGCAGTATCTTGTATAACCATGACATACTACATAGCCCCATAACTATGGTGTTACACAGTGGATTCCAACCAGGCTCTTCTCAAACCCTGCCATTGGTAGCTGCTAGTATTAATAGGGACGCATTTCCCTGTCAATTGAGAAGCAGCAAGCAATCTCTAGCACAACAGACAGAAAACAACCTCTACAGCAATTCTCTTTTGCTGTAGATCATGTGCAAGCAGAGTACTGGTGCTATCAGGCTAATGCTTCTTGATCTTCAAGGAACTACACCTCTACAGATCCCAGGGGCTTGGGGCACTTTCGTGGTCCCTACATAGCCCTTAAACTAGGGATGAACACATAGCAGTTATATATCCATAACTGTCGGATTACGTATCTGCAATTGTCCAACGTGATCCTCTTGGGGACACTTAGTAGAACTAGATTCAGAAATCTATCTTGTGAATAATTATCTTTCATTCTGATGAGCTCTTTAAGCAGAGTGCACAAAAGGAAATTCTAAAATAAGCCAAATGACCAGCTAGGCATGTGGGGATGAAAATGAAAGGTATCCCTCCTTGAGAGTTACCCAAGCATTTGAGGTTATTTTGGCTAACTTTAAACACCTTGAGATATCCTCAAGGGATTGAAAAGGACATGATTTAATAATAATAAAATCCTATGAATCTTGATTCTTTTGATAGAGATGATCCCTATTTTTTTCTGCGATTCTGTCTCTGGTAGAATTTTTTTTCTGTGAAAGAAGTAATGCCCAGCAATGTGTCTACTTCATAACAAGGCTTTTTTTCAAAGATGGTTGTGGTGAGTTTTTTTTTTCATTCTCAGCCTTTTCCTTCCTATAATATCTAAGCAAACATAGGCAAAACTAGACATTCGAAAATCTAACAAAATGTTCATGCTTCTTCTGGATCTTAAAAACTAGAGAAAATATAAGCTGGGCCATGTGACTCAGCACAGGATCTATAGCTAACAGAAGCTGATACACCAAAATGCTAGAAAAAGAAAGGAATTCTCAGTGGGTTTTGGCAAATATGTAATATTGTGTGAATCACTAAAAAGTAGTAGTGTGTGAATCACTGTTTCATATGGAAGTCAGTGTGGGAAAAGGGGCCAAGGAAGTGTTTTTGCACTACAGACATCAATGGAGCAAGAAGTTCAGGGAACTAATGGTAATACAAGACTCTGCCATTTCTGTTTAACTTGCCAAAGTAGTTGCAAAATAGCCAATGCAGATGAAAGAGCACCTGTATATCTTGAGTAATGTACAATATTTATTTTTATCCTGCTTTTCTCCCAATATAGGCACTGAAGGCAGTCAACAGCAAACAGCAATACTATGTGCAAGGCTGATATGTTTTCTTATAGTCTGAATTTTAAGGACTCGGGTATCAAAAAGACAATATTTTATTAGCTTTGAAAGAAAGTGACTATTTCCATTCTTAATTTGCATGCTGGGCTTTTTAAAAAGCACATACACACATTTCAAACAGAACAAATACAATGGGCCATTGTTATCTGTTGAACTTTGGTTCCAAGATTCCCCGTGGATATCAAAATCAGGGGATGCTGAAGTCCTGTTATATTTAATGGTGTAGTGAAATGGTGTTCCTTATATAAAACAGCAAAACCAGTATTTGCCTTTTGGATCAAAAAATGTTATCTTCATAGTTTTTGAAACCACTGAGACAACTGTACTATTTTTATATTTGAAATACTATAGGATATCAGGTAGATTCTAGGTGCAGCCTAAGATGCAATCAGATTATATTTTTAATTTTACTTATCTGGAATACCTTTCAGCAAAAATTGTATTCTAACTTTTGTATAGCTAATACTGCACCCCAAAAAACGGTTATTACTTGAGTTATTACACTATATAGCTGCTTATAATGTCAACCAACCTAAAATCTAATATGTTTTATTATTTTCACATAAAAACACAGCCTTTTCAATTTGGCATGGTTTTGTGTCTGGAAAGAGGGATTTTTGTTCACATGCAAAGTCAACAATCATGACAAAGTTCTAAGAAAGTACAGAGAGAGCCAGGATAAGGTTGCCAGCTAAAATAAGGAATTGAGTTGCTTTCCCTTTAATAGTTATGTAGAAGAGGGAATCTCAGGGGTAATGCTTGCATGACATGCAATATCTGCTGAAATTTCTCTTTTACACAGCCATTGCAGGATCAGGAGCTCTGTCCATTATTTCACCTGGTAATCCTAATAAAAGGTCCTAGAAAAGGTTCTCTAGAGAAAAGGATACATTTTGGGGCAGGGATTTCCCCAGACATTCGAGAGGCTCCGTCCCTAGGTGTTAGCAGCAGTGACTGTTTTATTTTATGGGAGAAATCAATCTTTTCTTTGGGGAAGTTACAGCCATGAATCTAAAAAGGGGGATGGAACAGTTTTATAGGGTTTGCCTTGTGCTATTGTAGCGCAACACATGGAATCAACTGGTTAAGCCCAGACCAATGGAAATAAAGGTTGTCATGTCCACTCCTGGTTAATAACAAAAAGATTGAAATGAAAGCATGCAAAGCAAATATCGTAGGAATTAAATCCCATGAAATCAGTATTTCCTTCTGTGCAAATAAAAGTGAGTCAGTAAGCACCTATTTCTAAGTGAGTGTGCACAGGACTCCTTGTCTTACACTGTTCCTTTATGATATTATTTGCAGCTACTATAGCAATACTACAGTTGAGCTATAAACGTGTTTTTACATTTTCCCCCACATCTGCTAAACGGGAGGAACTTGAAGGGAAATTGTACTGTAGAAAAGCAGGCATGCAAGTTGCTTTCTGCTGTTCAACCAATGGAAACAGACCCAGAAGAGTTAAAATATTCTCTGAGTTGCTGGTGTACTTTCTGTGACCTTGTTCAGTGCAGAAATCCAACACAGTTTAACCACTTCTATCTATGTTGCTATAAAGGAGAGCCTTTGCCAAAGAGTGCAAATGGAGACATCAGCAAGAAAACAGAGAACGCTCTCACAGTCTGAGTCCTGAAAAAATATTGATTTCATTACCGAGGATCACATAATTTTTGAACATGCTATAACTTGCAGTTTTTGTGAGATGAACTGCAGCTACTCTGTGACTGCCTTCTTGCTAGCTTGTGAAAAGGTATTTCTCAGTATTGCCATTCTTACTTATCACACACTAAGAAAACTGTGGCACTAGGTCAGGGATAACACCTTTACATTACCAAGTGTTCCCTATATTCCATGTTTATAACATAAAATACAGTTGGCCTTCAAGTGAGTCACCATATTGACAGGTCATATAGGTTTTAGCTGGATTCTAGACATTAACTTTTCCAGGAGGGATTTTTTAAAAAATTTCTTTGTGGGGAAAATGAAAGTAGGTTGGTGGAGAGCAGGAGGAGAATAGTTAGGAGAGATGGATGGAGACCTGATGCTCTTATTTAGAGGATAAAAAGATGGAGAAGACACTCTGCATGGCTAGGCAGCGGCAGCTGAAATGTCTTCTGGATGGAAAGAGCCTTGGATGGGTCATGAGACTTAACTGGATAGGGGAGAGGTGCCTGTTTTGGGGGTTTACATGAAGGATGTGGAATGATTTGGAAATATTATAGGATGTCAGAGTGCCACAGGAGTCATGAACAGCAAGAAACAGAATCCCAAAAGTCGGGAGGAGATGGAAAACAGAATTTCTTCTTATTGGAAAGGCAGACAACGGGAATTATGGGCAGTGAGAGATGACCCCCTCCCCAACCTCCCTATTCTTAGAATTGGTGTGGGATGCCTTTGAGTTCCCTGGAGGTGAGAAGAGCATGTAATGTAATGTTAATATTCACACATACAGTATGCCTATAAAGATCTGTTCATATGTATTTCACTCCATGTATAGGAGAAAACAGATTGTCTATGAAAGCTTATGCTACCAACTTCTTTCTGAAAGTTAGTCTCTCAGGTGCTACAAGATTCCTTTGCATTTCCCCGAAATATTGGATTTGCATATTACATAAACATCCACTAAATGCAGATTAGCCCACCGGGGGTTGGCGAACTGTAGTATGACACCCTCCCTCATGCAAATAGATCTGTGAACACACTGCAAGGTCCAAATTAGGCCCAGTTCTCCAAGAGAAAGAGTGGCAGGTGGCCACTTCAAATACACATGTAAGGTTGTTGGTTACTGATACAGTTTGTTATGGTGAAAGAGCTTCTGTTGACCAAACAAGGGCTGAAGATATCCCATGCTAAGTTACAATATAATGTTATTATGGTTAAAGAAGAACTTCACTGCAAGAAATAGTTATTTGTAACTAATTACTTCCAACTCTGTTCACAGCTGGTTATGCGACAGTATGTGCACTCTCCTATTCTTTTTCCACCAGAGTTCAAATGTGTGCAAAAATACATGCCTGACCAGGCCTACCCTGTTTCCCCGAAAATAAGACATCCCCGGAAAATAAGACCTAGTAGAGGTTTTGCCGACTTCCTAAATATAAGGCCTCCCCCAAAAGTAAGACCTAGCAAAGTTTTTGTTTGGAAGCATGCCCGGCGCCTGCCAAACAGAACACCAGAGCATGCAGAATTGATAAATGTACATACCAGTTGTACATGGAAATAATGGTAGTAACAAGAAATTCTTGATAGGATTCACAGTTTGTCTGGTTATATTGGTTTGTGATGACAACTACTGTGTATCTATATATATAAATGAGTGATGGCATCACGGCAACCCACAAAACAACAAAACTACAGGCCCCCCAACCTTGAAATTTGACAACACAACCCATCATGATACAACAAAAAGAAAAGAAAAATAAAGTCCTAATTAGTGGGAGAGCAATAATTGTTTTTATCCAATTGCTGCCAGTTTAGAGGGCTAATCTCTGCCCACTTGGTCTCCTAGTAACCAACTCAGCCAAGGGACAGCCAGGGTTCAGTTAGGGGACAGGCAGATTTAGGCCTCACTTAGGCTTCTTCCACAGATTATCTAATTTGCACTGGATTATATGGCAGTGCAGACTCAAGGAACTTCCACCATACTTCGCCACAGCAACGCGTGGCCGGGCACAGCTAGGTATATAATAAATGTTCATTTTTTTTTGTTCAACAATAAATGTGAATTCTTCTTCATTGAAAAATAAGACATCCCCTGAAAATAAGACCTAGCACATCTTTGGGAGCAAAATTAATATAAGACACTGTCATATTTTTGGGGGAAAATAGTATATAGTGGCTATTGGATGTATGCAACTGGAAACAAAATAAGGATGCAATTTGTTTTGCAACAGACTCTTCTAGTATGTCACATCTGTGTGATGTTTGGACCATGTTCCATGTTGTTCCAATTTTATGGAGGAGGAACACAATTAAATCCCATTTTAAGTTTTCATGCTAAATTAGCAGTTTGAAATTATAATTGCCAAATGATAATACTTCTTGTTCTTGACCTTTAAAAGACTCTGCTGTAACCATGAAAACATGCTAAATAAAAGCTATAGTTGTCCTAAACATAAGTTTCTCTTGTTAATTCTTTCCGTCCTCATGATGATGGGAAATTAAGCACAGCCTTAATATTTTTTTAACATCTGCTTCAAATAAGCTGCTAACAAAACTGCCAACAATTATTTTCTTAAGTGACATTTGGAAATTTTAAATGGTTTTGGAAAAGTGCATTCAGAAAGTGTCCCTGTCTAAGAAGAAAAGGTGTTTTGGTCAAGCTTCTGATTCAAATATTTTACAAAATATGTATAAGGTAGCGTTATCCCAATATCAGTGAGGTCAAATTACTGTTGGATGTATTTAAGATGCTTTTGGTGGTTTCTCACTTTTATGTTTCATCTGATGTAAAAAGACCCAAGGGTGCATTCAGACTGATGAAAAAGACTAGAAAGTCTTTAATTTTGTTCCTGTTCTGTGTTTATTTTGCAGATACATACACATTGCTCTTGTTCAAGAATACTTTCAGTAAGTGCCTGACACAATTAGATAATTTTTATATCAGCTTGACAGGCCCGTTCATTTTAATTCAGTATAAAATCAGAAAGCATGAGACCAAAATATGGGATTTTTCACTCAGTCTGGATGCACTCCAAAGGCATTTTCTTCTTTTTCTCAATATCAGTGAGCAAACTTGGTGTTCTTTTGCCCAAATTGACCTTATGTCTTCTCTCCTATGTAGAGAAATAGGATGTATTCCAACATGTTTTCATTCAGTTTCCTACCACTGTTCTTCATCCTTCTACCAGAAGGTAGAAGAGGCAACAAGGGGATCAGCAACTCTTGATCTAATCTTAACAAATGTGGAAGACCTGATCAATACAGTTGAAGTGGTTGGATCCTTAGGGGCAAGTGACCATGTGCTCCTGCAGTTTGCAATACAAAGGAATGCTGAAACTAAGACAAGTCAAACACACATTCTGGACTTTAAGAGAGCTGACTTCCAAAAAATGAAGGAATTACTGAGCGGCATTCCATGGACGCCGATATTAAAAAACAAGGGAGTTAAGGATGGATGGGAGTTTTTCAAAAGTGAAATACTCAAGGCGCAAATGCAAACAGTGCCAACAAAGAAGAAAAATAAGACAAGTGCAAAGAAGCCAGAATGGATGTCCAAAGAACTTCTAACTGAGCTAAAGCTCAAAAGTGACATGCACAAGAAGTGGAAAAGGGGAGAAATCACCAAAGAAGAATTCAAACGTATAGCCAACACCTGTAGGGAAAAGGTTCGCAAGGCTAAAGCGCAAAATGAGCTCAGGCTTGCCAGGGACATAAAAAACAACAAAAAAGGCTTTTTTGCTTACGTTGGTAGAAAAAGGAAGAAAAAGGAGGCGATAGGGCCATTGCAAGGAGAAGATGGGGTGATGGCGACAGGGAAAAGGCAGAACTACTTAATGCCTTCTTTGCCTCGGTCTTCTCAGAAAAAGAAAGCCATCTTCAACCGCAGCAACATGGAATGGACGAAGGATTGGGGGAAATCCAACCCCAAATAGGGAAACAAGTTGTCCAGGAACACCTGGCCACTCTAAACAAATTCAAGTCCCCAGGGCCAGATCAGCTACATCCAAGAGTACTGAAGGAACTAGCGGAAGTTATTTCAGAACCACTGGCAATTATCTTCGAGAGTTCTTGGAGAACGGGAGAAGTCCCAGCAGATTTGAGGAGGGCGAATGTGGTCCCTATCTTCAAGAAGGGAAAAAAGAACGACCCAAACAATTACCGTCCGGTCAGCCTCACATCAATACCAGGCAAAATTCTGGAAAAGATCATTAAGGAAGTGGTCTGCGAACACTTAGAAACAAATGCAGTCATTGCTAATAGTCAACACGGATTTACCAAAAACAAGTCATGCCAGACTAATCTGATCTCTTTTTTCGATAGAGTTGCGAGTTGGGTCGATACAGGGGATGCTGTGGATGTAGCGTACCTGGATTTCAGTAAGGCCTTCGACAAAGTCCCCCACGACCTTCTGGCAAACAAACTAGTAAAATGTGGGCTAGACAAAACTACGGTTAGGTGGATCTGTAATTGGCTAAGCGAACGAACCCAAAGGGTGCTCACCAATGCGTCGTCTTCATCATGGAAAGAAGTGACAAGTGGAGTGCCGCAGGGCTCTGTCCTGGGCCCGGTTCTGTTCAACATCTTTATTAACGACTTAGACGAAGGGTTAGAAGGCACGATCATCAAGTTTGCAGACGACACAAAACTGGGAGGGATAGCTAACACTCCAGAAGACAGGAGAAGAATTCAAAACGATCTTGACAGACTAGAGAGATGGGCCAAAACTAACAAAATGAAGTTCAACAGGGACAAATGCAAGATACTTCACTTCGGCAGAAAAAATGGAAATCAAAGATACAGAATGGGGGACGCCTGGCTTGACAGCAGTGTGTGCGAAAAAGATCTTGGAGTCCTTGTGGACAACAAGTTAAACATGAGCCAACAATGTGATGCGGCTGCTAAAAAAGCCAATGGGATTCTGGCCTGCATCAATAGGGGAATAGTGTCTAGATCCGGGGAAGTCATGCTCCCCCTCTATTCTGCCTTGGTCAGACCACACCTGGAATACTGTGTCCAATTTTGGGCACCACAGTTGAAGGGAGATGTTGACAAGCTGGAAAGCGTCCAGAGGAGGGCGACTAAAATGATTAAGGGTCTGGAGAACAAGCCCTATGAGGAGCGGCTTAAAGAGCTGGGCATGTTTAGCCTGCAGAAGAGAAGGCTGAGAGGAGACATGATAGCCATGTACAAATACGTGAGGGGAAGTCATAGGGAGGAGGGAGCAAGCTTGTTGCTGCCCTGCAGACTAGGACACGGAACAATGGCTTCAAACTACAGGAAAGGAGATTCCACCTGAACATCAGGAAGAACTTCCTCACTGTGAGAGCTGTTCGACAGTGGAACTCTCTCCCCGGGGCCGTGGTGGAGGCTCCTTCCTTGGAGGCTTTTAAGCAGAGGCTGGATGGCCATCTGTCGGGGGTGCTTTGAAAGCGATTTCCTGCTTCTTAGCAGGGGGTTGGACTAGATGGCCCATGTGGTCTCTTCCAACTCTACTATTCTATGATTCTATGATTCTATGATTCATCATGTCTGAATCACTCAATCTTATGTATACATTATGTTATTGCAACTGATCTGATGAGCAAGAAATGAAAATTCAAAATAGTGTTCAGTTCAAAAGAGCTTTAGTTGATTGTAAGGGAATGTTTTGTCATCATGTATAATATGAATGTTGGACAGCCAAACTGGGATCACAGCATAGATAAAGGCTTCTTCATCCCAAGCCTGTATTCCAATGTTGATTAGGTCGCCATGAGGCTTCTTTTACAAATTCTGTTTGCTAGGGCTAAGTGATGAATGTCACATTTAGTCTGGTACTGCTTCCCCACTCAAAAAAACAACAACAAAAAAAAAAAAACAGAAAAGAAAATGTAGAAACTTATACAAATCAATTGTGCATCCATGGCTTGAATACTATGTAGTTTTGACTGTGGTATTCTACACAAAGCACTGTGTGAGTTTAAAAAATGCTGAAAATTATTGTCTGCATAGAACGATTATGCTGTTGAAGCTTAGCAAGTCTGTAAATCCATGAATAGGTAGACTGGAGTTGTGGCCGGGCTGTGGCGCAGACTGGTAAACAGCTGCTGCAATAAATCACTCTGACCATGAGGTCATGAGTTCGAGGCCAGCCCGTGGTGGGGTGAGCACCCGTCAATTAAAAATAAAAATATAGCCCCTGCTCGTTGCTGACCTAGCAACCCGAAAGATAGTTGCATCTATCAAGTAGGAAATAAGGTACCACTTATAAAAAAAAAGTGGGGAGGCAGGTTTAACTAATTTACAACGTTGGAATGAGGAAGTGAGGAAGTGCCATCAGAGTGGATGATGAAGCAGCTGCTCCCCCTGTGGCCAGAATCGAACATCCCCTCAGGAGAAGGTTAAATTGTCTCTGCGTCTGTCTGTCTGTTGTCTCTGTCTCGGTTCGATGTGTTTATGGGCATTGAATGTTTGCTCTATATGTACATAATGTGATCCGCCCTGAGTCCCCTTTGGGGTGAGAAGGGCGGAATATAAATACTGTAAATAAAATAAATAAATAAATTTGTAACGGAAACTCTTAAATATTGACAGTGAATATTTCAAAGTGATAGCCATCACTTATATGCTTATCAAGCATATATTCTAAAAATATGGATCATATCACGTCTACTGAAAAGTAAATCCAACTGAATGATTAGGGACTTACACTCAAGTATGTTTAGCATTGTTACATCTGACACTCTTGGTCCAAAAATAAAGTGCTTCAGGATATATGATAAAAGTTATGAATTGCATTGGTTCACATAATTATAATCTTTAACGCTGTATTAACGTTTTTACTCCCCCCGCCCCACTAGGGATGAGACTAGTGTGGCCCTGCAGGTTTTATTGGACTACAACTCTAAACAGTCCTTACCAGCAAAACCAATGGTAAGGAATGCTAGGAGTTGAGGTACAACTTATCTGAAGAGCCACATTATTCCCAACCTCTTCCCCTCCATTAACAGACTATTATCAGAGGAAACCCGCTGTATAAAGAGATCTGCCAAGTTAGCTAGCTGAATTCAAACTAGAAAGGAAGTTGCATATCAAGTCCTAGCAGATTAAGTGTACATGTAAGTATTTATAATATGGTTTTCTGATTCCATAGACTCTAAATAATATTATTGTTGTATGGTAGAATATTAGAAAACATTAAAGACCACATTTTTGGAGGGATGTGTGTACAAGGAGCTGCTGGTAAAATCTTTTTTATTGCAGCATACGTATCATAGCAGCTGCAATACAGATGCTTTGTCTTATAATTTATGGCTCCTCTTTAGTGGAGAAATCATGAATATATCAGCAAGCACTGTAATATAAACTTCTGTCCTACTCTAAATCCATTGTTCTATTTCTTCTAATGTATTCTTGATCTCCTTGGTTAGGATTGTCCAATATACCATTACTCCCCTTATGTAATAAAGTATAAATGCAATTTATTTGAGTATTACCTCTAATCAACTGGGGTGGTAGGAAAACATTTATTCTAGTCTTAGGAATATTTAATCAATAATATATTTGGATTTGTGAATTCAGATTTATTCCAAGTTTTTTTTAAAAAATTACTTTGGAAATCAATCTAAACCAAAAACTATCCGAAGACAAAAGACAGTGTGCCCTAGTGTTAAAACTGTTGTACTTCTGACTATGATGGTTATTTTATAAACACATTTGCTGTGTTCCCATTCTCTAGGAAACTTTGCCTGCCCCCTTTTTTGTGATGTCTAAACTGCATTTCTGAATGCACAACTGAAGTTTTTAACATGCTACAATGCTAGAAATTTGGAGCATGAAGGAAAATTAACGGAAGGGGAGCAGAATTCACATTTTGGAAACAATGTCCTCATTTCCCCTCTCCCTGAAGCTCTGGGGACCCACAGGTTGAGAACCACTGCTCTAGAACAGTGGTTCTCAACCTGGGGTCCCCAGATGTTTTTGGTCTACAAGGCCCAGAAATCCCAGCCAGGTTACCAGCTGTTAGGATTTCTGGGAGTTGAAGGTCAAAAACATTTGGGGACCCCAGGTTGAGAACCATTGCTTTAGAACAGGGGTCCCCAAACTTTTTAAACGGGGGGCCAGTTCATGGTCCCTCAGACTGTTGGAGGGCTGGACTATAGTTTTTTTTAAAAAATCTATGAACAAATTCCTATGCACACTGCACATATCTTATTTTGAAGTAAAAAACAAAACAAAAAGGGAACAAATACAGCCTCAATGTTAACAACAACAACAACAATATTCATCATCATCATCATCCTCATCATCATAAAAATAATAAAGACGGTTGGAAGAGACCCCTTGGACCATCTACTCCAACTCCCTTTTGCCTTTGTGCACCAAAACATAATCAAAGCACCCCTGACAGATAGCCACCTAATAATAATATTAATATTAATATTAATAATAATAATACCATAATAAACATGGTTGGAAGAGACCCCTTGGGCCATCCAGTCCAACCCCCCTCTGCCTTTGTGCACCAAAACATAATCAAAGCACCCCTGACCAACAACAACAACAACAATAATACTGTAATAATCAGGGATGGAAGAGACCTCTAGCCTTCAAGAAAAATGAATCCACAACAGGGCTGCAGAGTTTTCTTTCATTCATTCACATTGGAATGACTGAGGAGGAAGGAGAGAGGCACATGCAGACTCAGTGCTTGTTTCGCTGTGCACGCACATGCCTCGCTCTAACTCTGGCTGTGTGAATTCCCTCCTTGTGTATGCGCACACGCAATGAAACAACAACGGTGGCGTGCCTGTGGTGAAAGGAAGAGGCCTCCCTCTTTATCTCGCTGCGTGAATTTACCTCCTTGTTTCGCCGCGCGCGCATCCACAAGGAGGAAGTCTGCGTGGCAAGATAAAACAGGAGGCCTCTTCCTTTCGCTACAGGCACTCCTCCGTTGTTGTTTCGCCTCCTCCATCGCTGAGGATGGTGCGCATGGGGCGAGGGAGCAGGGAAAGGTGCTTGCCTTTCCTTGCTCCCTCGCCCGCCCCGCATGCTCCTCTCCCGTCGCCGAGGAAGGAGCGCACGGGGCGAGTGAGGAGGCAGGAAAGGTGAGCACCTTTCTCTGCTCCCTTGCACCTGTGTGCCCTCCTCGGGGGAGGAGAAGGGAGCTACCGCTGCGGGGGCTGGATAAATGGCTCCAATGGGCCGCATGTGGCCAGCGGGCCGTACTTTGGGGACTCCTGCTCTAGAATTATTCAGCAGTTATTCCCAAATGTTGGTTCTCCGGTTACTGTGGAGTAAGACCACGTGACATCAATTGGACTTTAAAAAAACCGGGTTGATGATACTAATTTGCAAAGTAAGACTTACAAAAAGAAAGCTGCATGAGCCTTTGGCCATTAATGAATGAAGAAGGCAGGGCCAGGAAGACATCTTTCCACCATGTCTCCTTTACCATCAGATGGGAACACTCCCCCTCCCCCCAGGTCTAGCTGCCATTCTGGACCAGAATGAAGAAGGCGGGGCCAGGAAGACATCTTCCCACCATGTCTCCTGTATCAATTTAATGATATAATAATATATACAGTAGAGTCTCACTTATCCAACACTCGCTTATCCAACATTCTGGATTATCCAATGCATTTTTGGAGTCAATGTTTTCAATCTATTGTGATATTTTGGTGCTAAATTCGTAAATACAGTAATTACTACATAGCATTCCTGTGTATTGAACTACTTTTTCTGTCAGATTTGTTGTATAACATGATGTTTTGGTGCTTAATTTGTAAAATCATAACCTAATTTGATGTTTAATAGACTTTTCCTTAATCCCTCCTTATTATGCAACATATTCGCTTATCCAACGTTCTTCCGGCCCGTTTATGTTGGATAACAGAGACTCTACTGTAATACTAGCTGTGCCCGGCCAAGCATTGCTGTGGCGAAGTATGGTGGTATGAGAAATAAAGTATTGAGGAATTGGTGGTAGTTAAGGTAAAGGGTAAACGTTGTCTCCTGACATTAAGTCCAGTCAGGTCTGACTCAGGGGGTTGGTGCTCCCATTTCTAAGCCGAAGAGCCAGCGTTGTCCGTAGACTCCTCCAAGGTCATGTGGGATGACTGCATGGAGGGGCGTTACCTTCCCGCCGGAGCAGTACCTATTGATGCACTCACATTTGCATGTTTTTGAACTTCTGGGTTGGCAGAAGCTGGGGCTAACAGTGGGGGCTCTCTCCGCTCCCCCAATTCAAACCTGCGGCCTTTCGGTCCAGAAGTTCAGCAGCTCAGCGCTTTAACATGCTGCGCCATCGAGATATTATTTCCTAAAGGTTGTGAATATACAATATTTCTGATTGGTTTTTTTTTGTCTGTTGGAGGCAAGTATGAATGCTGCAATTAGGGAAAATGATTAGGATGTAATGGCCTTGCAGCTATAAAGCCTGGCTGTTTCCTCCCTGAGTGAATTTTTTGTTGGGAGGTGTTAGCTGGCCCTGATTGTTTCCTGTCTGGAATTCCCTTGTTTTTAGAGTGGTGTTGTTTGCAATATTGTATGTGCTTCTACTGTCTGTGGCCCTGAGAAAACAGAGGATTTGCCAGACTTTGATGATGGGAATACTTTGTTGGGAGGTGTTAGGGTTTCCTGTGAGGAATTCCCGTTTTCAGAATGTTGTTCTTTATTTAGTGTTCTGATTTTAGAGATTGTATTGTTCTGTCTTATTATACCACATTAATTTTTATATATTCTGATTTTAGTGTTTTTGAATACTTGGAGCCAGATTGTATTCATTTTCACGGTTGACCGCAACACAATAATAATAATGATAACCGTCGCCCCGGCTTTCAAATTGATTTGAAAACGCAGCAGAGAGTTCCGTAGACCGCAAAACAAAAGGAACGGAACGGGACCGCAGCAGACTATTATTAGGAGATCTTTTTATTTCACTTTCCCCTTCCCTGAACCATGTAACAAAATCCCCCAATAAAAGTAGCATTTATTTTAACAATAACACTCTCTATCTGGTTATTTTGTATCTTTTCTCTGACTCCTTCCTTTGCATGAAACCTCTCTCTCTCGCGTCCCTTTAACTCCGGCTGAGGTTCTCCGCCATAGATTAACATGGCGGACGATATAAATTGGCTCATATCTCTATCAAAATTACCCCTAGAACGCTCCTCTTTTAGACCTAACCCTTTCTAAGGCTCCTGACTCGAAGACAACCAGCAGAACCGGAATCGGTCCAGTTTTCGACACCTCAACAGCTGACTGTCAAACGGGACCGACGGCTCCTTCCAAGCTAAAATGCTGCCTTATCCCGGATTTTCCTCTCCCCGCGGAAAAGGGTTTAAGAGATACCTAGCCCCTTTCTGTGAATTGGGGATGGGGGGGATCGCTCTCTCGCTGGGGAGACATAGTTCTCCAAGGACCCTCGCCCTCTACAGCTGCCAGGGGATGCCCGGACGGGTGCCCTCCATGTTTCATTCATACTTTTCATGGTTTTATGAAGGAGAAGAACACTCTGCCCCAGACCTACCCCTGGACTTATGAAATCTTATACTTCCAAAGACTGCAACCCACATGTGCCCCTTCCCATGCCATCTCTATGAATTCCTTATGAACTCTTTTTCCTCATGTATTTGTGAATTTCCATATTCTATGTACTTGGACACTCTCATGACTCACTGTTGTATGAATTTCCATATCGGGTTCCCCAGATGTTGTGAACTTCGTCCTTATCAAATGTTTTCTATTGCTTATATCATTCATGATTCCCCTTTATGCAATGTCACCCACCTTTATGGATTCTCCTTTATTTCCTTGAAATCTATCTATCTGCCTATATGTATTTATACTCTTTGGGATCCCCGGAAAATATGTATTCTTCCCAGCAGGGTTTATGTTCCAACTTTATTTTAATTTTCATTTTATCCCATATAATTGTCAGATCATGAAATCAAATGGGAAATATTATGACCCCAACCTGAACTCTAGCCCTATGACCCAGACCTCCCTTCCCAAAAACAAAAGGATAATCTGCCACAGTTTAATCCAATCTCATTCCGATCGCATGGACAATATAGGGCGAGCCACCAAATTCCTAAAGGTGACTCGCCCCCAAGGCAAACATTATCATATCCCAGGCCAGGACGCCGCAGGAAGGCACCCTGTGGGGCCGTCAATGACGGCTCATCACCACCCATCACCACTTCCCGTCTGACACCCCAAAGACATATCTAAAATCTGTGAACGTGACAGGACCCCGGACATCCTTGATGGGTGTCATAAATTCCTTTAGAAATTGGCTGGGCCAGAATTAATCTGATATTTCCTGTCCGGTCACCTCATTGTCTCAATAGCTCCCGCCTCCTCCTCTCTGATTGGCCCGAATAGGGACAAAAAGCGGCTCCCCATTGGGCCAGCAAAGCAAGGCGGGAAACGAAAGCCCGCCTCGTTCAACCTCTCAGCCTATCCGCGATCAGATGGGCGGGGAAGCGGGGCGGGAAATTCAAAGGGCTGTCAGACCGAAACATTGTATAAATATGGCTTTATTTGAAACATATGTTACGCTAGTAGATTGAATGATCGCTATTAGCGTCCTTTTCAGCTGAATTGCTCAATAAAAACTCCTTGGCGGATTTTCCTTCAACTTGGCGGACCTTCTTCATTTCAGGCTTCAGGTTGTATTGCGGCTTATATTCTTCTTTTGGCTTCGCCAAGGTCCGTTCCCTCAGGACCGGATCGGCTTCCTTCTAAAGGGGCCCGATCCCCCAAACGCGGTCGATAACAATAATAATAATAATAATAATAATAATAATAATAATAATAATAGTAATAATAATGACTTTGGTAATACACAGTGCTTCACTCCCTTCATAGCTTCCTTTCTGGAAGAATCCTTTCTTGGGAGGTGTTAGCTGGCCCTGATTGTTTCCTTTGTGGATTTTCCAATTTCCCTGCTTTCAGACTGTTGGTCTTTATTTACTGTCCTGGTTTTAGAGATTATATTGTTCTGCACTACTCTATCCCAGTAATTATTTCATATTAAAGTAGAATTTCACTTATCCAACATTCGCTTATACAATGTTCTGATTATCCAACGCAGTCTGCCTTTTCATAATCAATGTTTTTGTAGTCAGTGTTTTAAATTCATAGTGATATTTTAGTAGTAAATTTGTAAATACAGTACAGTAGAGTCTCACTTATCCAACATAAACAGGCCGGCAGAATGTTGGATAAGCGAATATGTTGGATAATAAGGAGGCATTAAGGAAAAGCCTATTAAACATCAAATTAGGTTATGATTTTACAAATGAAGCACCAAACATCATGTTAGACAACAAATTTGGCAGAAAAAGTAGTTCTATATGCAGTAATGCTATGTAGTAATTACTGTATTTATGAATTTAGCACCAAAATATATATATACGATATATTGAAAACATTGACTCCAAAAATGCGTTGGATAATCAAGAATGTTGGATAAGCGAGTGTTGGATAAGTGAGACTCTACTGTAATTACTACATAGCATTACTGAGCATGGAACTACTTTTTCTGTCAAATTTGTTGTATAATATGATGTTTTGGTGCTTAATTTGTATAACAATTACCTAATTTGATGTTTAATCGGCTTTTCCTGAATCCCTTCTTATTATCCAACACATTCACTTATCCTGCCGGCCTGTTTATGTTGGATAAGTGAGACTCTACTGTATATTGATAATCTTATATTATCTGCTTAGAATTGGATTATATGAGGCCCCTTCTTCACAGCTGTATAAAATGCACACTGAAGTGGATTATGTGGTAGTGTGGAGTCAAGATAATCCAGTGCAAAGCAGATAAAATAAGATTATAAATGGGTTATATAGCTGTGTGGAAGGGCCTTGAGTCTACACTGCCATATAATCCAGTGCAAATTAGATAATCTGTGGAAGAGGCCTGAGGCCTAAATCTGCCTGTCCCCTGGGCTGAGTTGGTTGCTAGGAGACCAAGTGGGCAGAGATTAGTCCTCTAACTGGCAGCAATTGGATAAAAACTATTATTCGTTTCCCTCTAATTAGGACTTTATTTTTCTTTTGGTCACCGTTATATATAGATTATACTATACTAATATTATAATATATTGTATATACATTTAATATTAAAAATATTATGATGTAATACAATTTAATAATTATTATAATTCACTATTATAATTGTACTAGCTGTGCCTGGCCACGCGTTGCTGTGGCGTTGGTGAGAACTTGTTGAGGTAGTGGTGGTATTGAATGTCTGTTGTATGGTTGGGTTGTTGTATGTCTTTCGGGCTGTGTGGCCATGTTCCAGAAGCATTCTCTCCTGACGTTTCGCCCACATCTATGGCAGGCATCCTCAGAGGTTGTGAGGTACCTCACAACCTCTGAGGATGCCTGCCATAGATGTGGGTGAAACGTCAGGAGAGAATGCTTCTGGAACATGGCCACACAGCCCGAAAGACATACAACAACCCTGTGATCCTGGCCATGAAAGCCTTCGACAACATGTTGTATGGTTGTCTTTATGTTTAGCATGCATTTGGTTGTTTGTGTACTGTGAAAGTGGTGAGGATAGAGGGGTTCTATGTCCCTGTGTAATACTGTATAGTATTTATACGTTGTCCATGTGTTGTGAATGCTTGGATTGTGTCTTGCTGCATAGTAGAAAGGGTTGGGCTGGATGGCCCTTAGGGGTCTCTCCAAACTCTTGGATTCTATGCTATTATTATTATTATTGTTATTATTATTATTATTATTATTATTATTATTATTATTATTATCTTCATCATCATTATTATGTAGAGGCTGGATGGCCATCTGTCAGGAGTGCTTGGATTGCGTCCTCCTGCATGGTAGAAGGAAGTTGATCTGGATGATCCTTAGAGGTCACTCCAAACCTTAGGATTGTATGTTGTTGTTGTTGTTATTATTATTATTAGTAGTAGTATTGAGAGGCTGGGTGGCCATCTGTTGGGTGTGCTTGGATTGTGTCCTGCATGGCAGAATTGGGTTGGGCTGGATGGCCTTTAGGGGTGTCTCCTAACTGTCTGATGCTATGATTCGATGTGTATTATTATTGTGCAGATATTGGATGGCCATGTGTCAGGACTGGTTGGATTCTGTCCTCCTGCATGATATAAGGAAGTTGAACTGGATGCTCCTTAGGGGTATCTGCTAACCTTAGGATTGAATGATATTCTTCTTTACTTCTTCTTCTTCTTCTTCTTCTTCTTCTTCTTCTTCTTATTATTATTATTATTATTATTATTATTATTATCATTATTATTATTATTGAGAGGCTGGCTGGCCATCTGTTGGGAGTGCTTGGATTGTATCGTCCAATGGCAGAGTTGGGTTGGACTGGATGGCCTTTAGGGGTCTCTCCTAACTGTCTGATTCTGTGATTCGATTTGTACTATTAATGTGCAGATCTTGGATGGCCATCTGTCAGGATTGCTTGGTTTGTGTTGTCCTGCATGGCAGAAGGAAGTTGAACTGGATGATCCTTAGGGATGTCTCCTAACCTTATGATTGTATGATCTTCTTCTTCTTCTTCTTTTTCTTCTTCTTCTTCATCTTCATCTTCATCTTCTTGAGAGGCTGGGTAGCCATCTGTTGGGCATGCTTGGATTGTGTCCTTCATGGCAGAATTGGGTTGGACTGGATTACCACAGTAATTATTTCATATTACAGTAGAATCTCAATTATCCAACATTCGCTTATCCAGTGTTCTGGATTATCCAACGCAGTCTTCCTTTTAGTAGTCAATGTTTTTGTAGTCAATGTTTTAAATTCATTGTGATATTTTGGTGCTAAATTTGTAAATACAGTAATTACGACATAGCATTACTGAGCATTAAACTACTTTTTCTGTCAAATTTGTTGTATAACATGATGTTTGGTGCTTAATTTGTATAATCATTATCTAATTTGATGTTTAAACGGCTTTTCCTGAATCCCTTCTTATTATCCAACATATTCACTTATCCAACGTTCTGCCGGCCTGTTTATGTTGGATAAGTGAGACTCTACTATATATTTATGATATTATATTATCTGCTTAGAACTGGATTATATGAGGCCCCTTCTACACAGCTGTATAAAATGCACACTGAAGTGGATTATCTGGCAGTGTGGACTCAAGATAATCCAGTTCAAAGCAGATAAAATAAGATTATAAATGGGTAATATAGCTGTGTGGAAGGGCCTTGAGTCTACACTGCCATATAATCCAGTTAAAATCAGAAAATCTGTATCTTATAGGCAGTGTGGAAGAGGCCTCAGGCCTAACTGTGCCTGTCCCCTGGGCTGAGTAGGTTGCTAGGAGACCAAGTGGGCACAGTTTAGCCTTGTAACTGGCATCAATTGGATAAAAAACAATTATTCCTCTCCCTCGAATTAGGACTTTATTTTTCTTTTCTTTTTGTTGTATGAACGTAGAGGCATGGATGAAGGGTTGTGTTGCCAAGTTTAGTGTTTCTGGGATGTGTAGTTTTGTTGTTTTGTCCTAGGCCAATTTTTTTATCCTTTTATATATAGATATATATATATATATATATCATATGCAATATTACTAATAATATTGCAATATAGAAGTATAATATATATTGTATGTATATATACTTGTAAACTGCCCTGAGTCCCCTTTGGGGTGAGAAGGGTGGGATATAAATGCCGCAAATAAATCAATCAATCAATAAATAAGCTCTCCCTAATAAAATTCATCTTTAAAAAGGCTTTACTAACTAGGACCAAACAGAGACATCGGGGTGGGAGGGAGGAATGGAACAAGTCTTAAGCATCCAGGTATGCCCTTGAGGTCATGGGGCTCTGAGTACTAAAAGTTGTTTCAAAACAAATTGAAAAGTTGAAGATGGAGAGCATTTCTCTAAGGTCCCATAGGGGACCAATATACCTCCTCAACTCCCTGTTCTATACAAAATAATTGCAGATATTTGAAGAACAGGAGTAAAATTAATTTTTTTTTTCTAGGTACAAAGAACAAAAAGCACTGTTGTCACGACAACATCCCAGAACAAATACGAACAGATACTTGTACTGACATTTCACCATTGACACTCAGACTATGAGAATGAGCTGACTGGTGGAGAAACGCAAGTTATTTGCCAAAGCAACGTGAAAATACACCAGAGAATCAACAAGCAGCACAGCAAACAGAGCAGTAGTTGAAAGCTTCCCACCTGTGTCTGTTGAGGGATATTTACAAAGCTTGGATCCCGTGGTCCAACACTGACGAATCGGTTTGCAGGGGAGGTGCTGGGTGTCGAGTAGGCTGTGAAGGGAAGGGATACATGCGTTCAGGAAGCAGCACTAAATCACGGACAAACAACATCAAAAAACAACAAAGCCATCTAAACAGATGCTGATGCTGAAACATACAATGAAGTCATGTTGTCAGGACTTGGAACAACTGGATTTGAAATAATGGAGATAATCAATGTAGACATAATTAGGCAAGAGGAAATGGTCTCTCTTTTCAACATAAAGTGAGATGATGTCATACATTTGCACTAAGGCATGTCAATTTCAATAAAACTACTTTTACCTGTGGGATAAGTAATTTATAACATCCACTCCACTCATTCACAGGAACAAAGATATGATCTTCGCAGATGCTTTAAACTGATTTGCATGCATTTTATGGCAATCAGTTCATTGTTCCAAATCAGAACTCAAGGTCTGCATCCAGGGCTGACAAATCCCCTATCATTTTATTATGCGTTTGTTCTAGTAAAAATGATACACCAACAGAACATAATGCAGTGCAGTGCATTTGTTAAGTGAAAAATTATATAAATAAGCTGATATTTATAAAAAGGTATTGGCTGTGATAAGGTGCCTCTATGTTACTGAGCAACATGGTCCATGAATTCCATTTGTTCCAGCTAGAAATCTGGAGGGTCACCATTAAAAGCTATATGAGAAACTAAACTAGAACCCTTCAAAATATACTTGGATTGAGAAGAACAATACTGAGTAGCATAGGGACATGCTGGCTAAGGGAGGCAGCAGGCAAATGTATCTTTTTTCTTGTTGCCAGAAGTCCAGTTTTTGTTTTATTTCTTCCCCTCAATTCATTTCAATGGAACATAGCTACATTATCTCCAGGCTAATGTTATTGAATGGCCTGATCCTAGGAAATGAATGGGAAGGCTGTCTCTGATCCACCCACTGGCAAAAACATCACCAGATCTATGCCTATGGAGTTTTCTGCTGGCCTCCTCTTTGCCAGGGTAATTATTTTGTCTAACTTAACTCACTTTAATTAGTATATCTGAAAAACTGGATTGTTTTGAAACAAATGATCTCAATTTTGACTTAGTATTTCTTCACTGCTGTTTTTTTAGACCTTCACACACTTTACTATTACAAACTGTAATGTGATTTACATGACAAATTCATTTTCCGTTTGAAAAAGTATACATAAGTAAAAAAAAAAAAAGGGGGGGGGAAACACTCTCCTGTCAATGAAGATCAGGACCTTGTTTGTTGCATCATTTTTAACTAACAGAATTACTGATATCAGTAAAATAGTGATCCATCTCCCTAAATCAATGGACAAAGTCTCAACAAAATCTAGTTTATCTTTCCCTACCTCCACAATTCCATAGTTAGGCTACCCTTTTGTTAGGTTACCAACATAGAGTAGCTGTGAGACTGCCATCGATTTGCAAGATAGTCAACAAAATATTACTGGAAAAATGGTCAACTATTCATGTCCTATTAAAGAATTAAATTCCAGTAGGATTATGTGCTAGGAGCATGAAAATTAATACAAAGGTAATAGTTGTTGCACTTTTCCCAAGATGAGGCAGGGGAGGAAAAACAGATAAAATATGCCATCTCAGGGAAACCTTTTCCTCTAATGGCCTACTTCCTTTACTGCTGCTATACTTGCAAGCGCAACCTCCTAAACTGGTATAATTATGCTGATGTAGTACACCAACAAGATTACAGGATGCTCTTAGGATCATAGTGACCCACCATTTTATCCCAGAAAGATAAACCAACAGATGTATAAGGTAGCTTCCTCTGTTCTTACATCTACAGGCAAGAAGGATTGTGTGGATCTGAATAGTACAAGAAAAACGGTCCTCTTCGCTACAACTGTTGTGGAGAGCGAAAGAGCTGATTGCTTTACTATGTTCCTGGACAGTGGTCCCAACCTCTGGTTCTACAGGTGTTTTGGACTTCAACTACCTGAAAACTCAGTCAGCTTTGCCAACTGTCAGGAATTCTTGGAGCTGAAATCCAAAAGCACTTGGAGGATAAAAGGTTGGGAACCTCTAGAACAGTGATTCTCAACCTGTGGGTCCCAGGTGTTTTGGACTACAACTCCTAGAAATCCCAGCCAGTTTATCAGCTGTTAGGATTTCTGGGAGTTGATGGCCAAAACCTCTAGGCATCCATAGGCTGAGGACCACTGCCCTAGAAGCATCCAGCAGTTATTCCCAAATGTTGGTCCTCCAGTTATTTTTGACTTTGACTCCCAGAAACCCTAGTCAGCCTGGCCAACTGTCAGGAATTCTGGGATCTGAAGTCCAAAACACTTGGAGAATCAAAATTTGGAAACCAGTGGCATATAGCATGAAGTGTTTCCAAGATAATCCTGAGCTTAACTGCACCACCTAAGAAGTTAATAAATTTGTCATGGCATAAACCAAATAGAGTGGAGGTGAAGGATAAGCAAGCCTCAATTTCCTCTAATGCAACTTACTCTACACTGTTCAAATGCTTTTCACTATTTATAATTTGGATGGATTTAATATCAGAAAGGCTCAGAATGTGTTCCTGTTCCTTCCAATATAATTTTGGAGTTACATACATATTTTTAATCCCAAAATATTTCCTGTTAGCTCTTGGTACAATCGGATTTTTTTTATATATGTTCCCTCGCTCAGTTTGTATTAACACCCAGATTAAATTAGAAAGAATAGGCACAAAATCTGGGCTTTTCCAGTCAGTCTAGATGTACCCTCTGCTAAAAAACGCAAACAGCAAACAATTCCAGATCATTCATTCCTAATACAGTGACCTGGTTAGCAACTGTACTACTTTTGTACATTTGCTTTATTACATTTCAACTGACAATGCCCTCAAAAAAATCATTCTGGGCAGAAATCATCTAAAAGAGAGTGCTGTTTCTTTTGTCACAAGAATGAAGATATGTACAAATGCATAGTTTGAATAACTATGCTGACATAACTGGTAGTAACATTTAATCCCTTCCAAATGTTTTTACTAAGATGCAAACAAGAAAACCTGACAGAACACATCTGAAAGACAGTAATTTTGGAGGATAGCAACACCTCCTGGCATAAAGCATGCTGCAAACATTAGAAAATGGGCTTGTGCCAGCAAAGTGCTTTCAGAACCAAAGTGTACATAAAGGAAATGAAAGCTCAGCAGCATTTTACAGATGCAGAAGCAAACTATATTGCTCCTAGAGACAAGAAGCATGCCTGTGGGGGAATAGCCCAGTCTCAAAATCTGCCACCAAAGCTAGCAGATCAGTCTGCTTACCTGACCCGTCCTCCCCTTCTACGTGATACATCTACTACTGCAGCACACTACCCATGTTGTTGTTCATTCATTTACTACCAATTTGTTGTTATGGGAAGATCCCACCTGCAGCTTCCAGGAAGCTTCTCAGGAGACACATCCAGAACGGCTTGCACTTTTCAAATCTAATTCCAGCTTTTGGACATCCACTGTAGCTTTTGGACATCCAGTGGAGATAATGGCACACAAATAATTTAATCAAAGAACTAAGTACACAAATTCAGACCGAACATCAAACTGACTAATGCTAGGGTATCACATGTGTACTCCCTTTTTAAAACTCGGTTCTATATGAAGCAAACAAACACCCACACATAAGCCATTTGAGTGAGGGATACTCAGTAATAATTTATTTTAAAATATTAAACTTTCATTTTTAAGTATAGGCATCATGCTTAGGTAGAAAAATAAAAAAAATAAATGTGAATTATTTAACAAAAAATTACAGATACGATGTGTTAGTGTTGTGTTGTCTAAATTGTAGGAAGTAATAGCACCACTCTAGTCTGTTTTGGTCAGGACCAACATGGAATACTGTGTCCATTTCTGGGCATCACAATTTAAAGGTACTGACAAACTAGAACATGTCCAGAGAAGGGTGACCAAAATGACCAAAGGTCTGTAAATCATGCCACATAAAACTGGCTGAGGGAGCTGGGTATGCTTAAACATAACTTGGAGAAGAGAAAGTTAAGAAGGGAAATGTTTGCCATTTTTAAATATTTGAAAGGATGTCACAATGAGAGTGGGAAAGCTTGTTTTCTACTGCTCTAGGGACTGTGATACAGATAAATGGATTCAAACTGCAGGAATATGTTGCCTGGGCGGGTGGTGGAATCTCTTACTCTGAAGGCTTTTAAACAGAGGCTCAATGGTCATCTGTCAGGATTTTTTTTTCATGTCAGTAGCGACTTGAGAAACTGTAAGTCACTTCTGGTGTGAGAGAATTGGCTGTTTACAAGCATGTTGCCCAGGGAACGCCCAGATATTTGATGTTTTACCATCCTGTGGGAGGTTTCTCTCATGTCCTCACATGGGAAGCTGGAGCTGACAAAGGGGAGCTCACCCAGCTCTCCCCAGATTCGAACCGCTAACCTGTTGGTCAGCAGTCCTGCCAGTACAAGGGTTTAACCCATTGCACTACCGGGGGATCATCTGTCAGGGAAGCTTTGACGGTGATTTTTCTTGCATGACAGGGAGTTAGACTGGATGGCCCTTGGGGTCTCTTCTAACTCCATGATTCTATGAGAAAGGGATATCCAGTGAGATGTGTAGCATTATGCATGACTGAAGGAATACTGATGTCAGTTTTAGTAGGGATAGAGAGATACGCATTAGCCAAGAGCGCATACCTACATATGCAGTGCCACCTCATTTACAATTCTGCTTCCACAACCTTGAATTGGATAAAACATTTCTTCATGACAAAAATGTCTGACCACTCCCATAAGGGAGTACTAATAGGATTCTAGCCTCTATGTTACCTGCATGAATGATGGATTATCAACCCAGTTGATATCTAGCTCTTTCATGGCAACAACCTTATTGATTTACCCTGTTAATCCTGAAATGGAGCTGTGGATACTGCATGAATGGCCTCTTTCAATGTGTGGAGAGAAAGAGACCCGTTTTGCAGTGACAGCTGTAGGCAAAGAAAGGTGGGCAGCAGATAATTGATAGCAGATAACTGAACATTTTAGAGTTAGAGTACAACATTATCAGGTTTCCTCTTTTTAATGGCCCAAGAAAGGATCAAGTACATTTGGGGATCATTGTGTTGACATCAAACTTAAAAACATTCTTTCATAGATTTTAGTGGAGAAGTATATAAAGACTGAGTATGCCTTAACTGAAATGCTCGGGACCAGAAGTATTTTGAATGTTTGTTTAGATTTTGGAATACCTATATTTGCATATATGTACATGATTGGTTATATTTAAGATGGGACCCAAGCCTAAATACGAAATTCACTTATGCATGTGTGTGTGTGTGTGTGTGTGTGTGTGTGTGTGTGTGTATATATCTCCTATACACACAGCTTGAAGGTAATTTTATACATAATATTTACACTGAACCATCAGAAAGCAAAACTCCCACTATCTCAGCAACCAATGTGAATAGTTTTGGATTCTGGAATATTTTATATTTCCAGATAAGGGATTATCAACTTGTACCTCCACTACACCAGGGAACTCTAAAAATATTTAAGCAAGTAAGCAAATTTAGTAATCTCTCCTTACACTGTTCACAAGGAATCAATTCTATTATTTTTTTCTGTTTGGCAGCTCTGAAGCATACAAGGAATGGTCTTATGGAATTATTGTTCTACTTCTCAGAAGTATGAAGGAGGGGTTGAGAAAGCTGCAAATAATAAAATCAGTCCCACTGTTTTCTCCTTTCTGCAGTTGTACTTACTTGGTGAAGTAGGAGAAGCGGCACCTCCTTCTGTTGACGTAGTTGGAGGCTTTGTGTCTGGCACTGGCAGAGGTACAGGCCTAGCCATTGGTGGTGGAGGTGGCGGTGGCAACATTGGAGTAGGAAGGAATGGATTGTGCACCTTGCCTTGGCTGCTACCATTGGGCTGCCAAATACATAAAGAAACAATAAGAATTAGCTACTTCTGGTAACAAAATAACAGCAGAAACTTGAAATTGCTTGGGGCTAAAAACACACACACATAACATCCATAAGAGAGTTGGCTTGGCTTGATATAATTTATATCTATATAGATGTAGATATATATAGCTATAGATAGCATGGCTTGAACCCAAATTTCCTTTTGTGCATGCCTCTCCCTTTCCTCTCCTGTTGGGACACTGACCCATTGAGAATAATAGGATATACGCTCTGGCTTGGCTGCAGATGAATGAGAGAAGTTGATGTAAATCACGCCTTCTGAAACCAGTGAATAGAGAAACAACTCAAACTGTACTATATTATATATAGAAGGAATTTATTTCTATACCTATCCCAACATTGTGTTTTCACAAGGGCTCAAATATTAGAATCACTTCTGTCATATACTTTGATCTCATTTGAGAAATGTTGTTGATCAAGATGATTAAGTGATCTGCAGTTCAGAATTAACACATGAATAAGTTAAAACCTCAACCAACTTTTGTGCTGTTAGATGTTTCAACATATGAAAGGGCTGGCATCACACTCAACCACTTTTCACCTGAACCCAATGGACAAAAATTATTTATAACATTGCATAGATAAATCAGTTATCTGATTTTAGGAATACAACACTAATAATACTTAAGAGCATTATTTGTTTTATGTATGAGAAGGAAGTGTACCAGCTGTTTCTTGGGTTTGTTTGTTCTTTTGTTAAAATGTATACTTTTAATGCACGTTATGAATCTTATAGGAGTCCCGGTGGTGTAGTGGGTTAAACTATTCAGCTTCTGAATATACTGACTGAAAGGTTGGCGGTTTGAATCTGGGGAGCGGGGTGAGCTCCCACTGCTAGCCCTAGCTTCTGCCAAACTAGCAGTTCAAAAACATGCAAATGAGAGTAGATCAATAGGTACCACTCCAGTGGGAAGGTAACAGTGCTCCATGCAGTCATGCTGGTCACATGACATTGGAGGTGTCTACGGACAATGCCGTCTCTTCGGCTTAGAAATGGAGATGAATACCAACCCCCAGAGTCGGACACAACTAGACTTAATGTCAGGGGAAAACCTTTACCTTAACCTATGAATCCTATAGGCACTTCGATTAAAAGTAAAAACACTAGAATGCATGTTAAATAAACAGATGCAGCAATGGGAAGTCTAATATGGAGTAAATGGTATGTGAGCTTGTTCTTTTACTATAATGTGTTTTTTCACCATTTTGTCCATTTATTTTTAATCCTTGCCAGTTTATGACAAGGCACATAATTTGGGATAAGATAAACAAATTGCTATTCATTAAAAAACTTTTTAATAGTTACAGAATCATTTTAATGATAGTTTGAGTACTAGTTAAAATAATGGCTGAAACATACAGAATTGTATTGGATCAGACCTTGTACTGGGATGCTGTGTGAGAACAAAGAAAGTAGTCATGCAATTCTCTGTATACCTATTCAGAAATTAAGTTCCCATAGATCCAATTTCATAAAGGTACAAAGAAATTTCAAAGATATTGTTTCGCTTATGCTACATCTTGTGCAAAGTACTGAAAATAGAAGCCTAATAATTGCTATAGAAAGCAGTTCTAATAGCACGGTAAGTACTGTTTTAAACAATGTAATGTTCTTGGCTATTTTCCTTATGCCTGTAGTTGTTTGGGTCCAGCTCCGGGTCTCGATCTAAAGCATTGCTCATAGTGTCAGATATAGCTTTATCAGACATAGCTAACAAATTGAGTGCTAAAAGCAACCATTTATACTTTAAGGAATGATGCATATCAGAAACATAAAGAGTAAAAACAACAACACCAGTCATTATTCTTCAGTTAAGTGCCTTACTGTTTGCAAGATATCTAAGCCTTATTTTTATATAAAGCTGTAAATAGAGTCAATCATTTCTGCATACAAATGGAATGTTATTCGAATCTCCATGAAGATAATTATTAAAGTTTGTTTGAGAAAAGCAACAACCTGAGGTTGCTCAACCATAATTTTGGAACATTGTTTAATTTTTCAGAGAGATAAGGGAAAGATAACAGCATTTAGCAATAACAAACCATAAGGAACTGTACTTTTATCTCCTTGAGTTCAAGTTCTGGTCAACTTAATCTAAAGTGCTATAGGAAAGCCTTTTTTTTTAAAGTGAATGTAGTTGATCTGAAACAGCTGTTTCTTTTACTTTCCTGTCTGAAGAAATAATTAGTAAAAATTACAAGCTCATCATTTTTAGTTACACTTTCCTGTCAAAAAGCATGAAGCTGAATAATTTACCTTTTGGATCATGGAAGGTAAAAGGATGAACTAAGAGACTGAGATTGCACTTATATTGGATGTGTTGTCATTTTCTTGTCAGATTCCCTATAAATTGTCAGCCTATAATTTGACTATGACCAGATATTGCACAAAGTAAATATTGAGACCATACACTGAGGCTCTTTCATCTTTTGTCTCGAAAATATTAGGAAACTTGTATACTACTCTTTTAGGAGCAAGACTCAATCACCTGCCTAACTTTCCTTCCTGAATATCTGTGGGCCTTTCTAATAAGCTATTATAAGATGACATGTAGAAGGAAATCTAAGTATGCAAGTATTCATCATAATAGGATACATCACAGTAGTCCCAACATACTGTGTTTTCCCCCCAATGCCACCTTCTCCACTACCATTTTGGATTTTAGTTCCAACTTTAAAGAAAGCTCTGAACTTATTTTGGGGAAATGGTAGTTCCTTTAAAGTTTTAACTGAACCCCAGAATGAATTTATCACCCCAATAACACTAGAACCACCAATATCAGCTTCTGTTTTTCTTTTGTTGCGAGCAAGCGAGGACGCCAAGAGACATCCATGTAACATACAGAACTTGTTTGTATACAAATATGATTAAACATTACATGGATGGCGCTTTGACTTGTCTCATTTCAATGTTTACATTTTTAATGAGTCAGAGTTATGTTAAAAGTTTATGGAAACAATAGAATTACGTGTCTTTGTTTTTTTTCTTGTCTCATTCCCTTCTTTAAACAATTCTGACTTGTGGAACACTTTGGGATAGCATTGCATCTGATAGCTGTTATTGGCACGATGTCTTGAGCTTAGTTGAAACATTTTCATGTAAAATTGTGCTTAGGAAACTACTGTTCAATGACTCATTGACAAACCAATGCACCTGGTTTTATATCTGGCTGAAAATTATATATTAATAAATAAAAAAAATGTGTGACAGGCACAAGCTAGCCAACATTAAGCATATGCAAATCTCATAAATTTAACCCCACTAACAATCAGTAGGTCTTAAACCTCTTAAATCTGGGCTCATTCATGTCCCACAATATATTTTTCCTTGCAGCAGTACACAAGTGGTCATAGATGTGTCTTTAACCCATCTCCTCCACCACCATCTCTGTCAACATGATTATTTGATACAGTAATAATAAATCATCTGGGAAATAAAAAAGAAATGGCTTCCTTACATTGAGGAACCCCACCTGTCCAGCCTGCTGACCAGCGTCGGGACAGACAAGTTGGACAAACTCTTTCAGAGTCTCCTGAGGGTGATAGCGGATTGCTGGGTGTGAGAAGTATGGCCCAGGCTGTTGAATAATGGGTGATGTTGGAAAATGAAGAGTCGATGGTGTTGCATGTGGACTTGCTATAGGAAAGAAAAACAAAAGACATTATAAGGAATAGAGCTTTGGGTTTGGATACACATATTTAAGATTCATTGTAGCTCTAATTATTTTAATACATCTTTCCCCAAATTTAAATTTTGTAAATTACGATGCTCATGTTCCCTGTACTGATCTTCAGAGTACATCAGGTCATATTAAATTCTACAGCACTACAAGTATAGAGGCAGAGCTTAAATGCAGCCAGATTTTAAAATGTCTTTCCCTGAATTTTTAGTGGTCATCATTTATAAAGGAGCCAGCAGTTCTTTGGTAAAAGTGACGAGTATTCATTACCTTAAGAGCCTTTCTAATGAAACCAGCAATAAAAAATGTATTTGGGAGATTACAGTTGATTTAATTGACATTCTTTAATTGACATGGTTTGCACATGGGGACCCATTTTATTTTGAGCTGTAAATGGGCAATAACATAATGATGGTCCCTTTTCAGGCTTTGTTTATGTCACTTTTTCTGTACATTGGAGGAATATAATTTTTAAGGAATTTGCTTTCATGTAAACCAGCATCCACATTCTATCTTTTATATGTGAGAAATGAAACGTTCTCAGGCAAATTTTTAGATATCCTATTTTGAGAAGCATAAAGTAGTAACTTCACATGCTAAGGATTAACAGATAAAATCTGTAACAGGAAAAGCAATTGGGTTATTACCGTTAGTGTAGTTGTCTTTAGATATCTCAAAGCAATAAATGAGGTAGTGAAGTACACTGATGCATTTTAGTGATGTCATTTGTTCATGTGAGCAAACTCTTTTCAAACCCTAGTACTCTATTTCAATGACCAGGATAATCATAAAAATTAGAAGCCACAGTACAGTTTGCTTAAGTGGATTAACTGCTCTACAGATGCTGTATTATCCAAGTACCAGACTACAAATTAATTTCACTGTGTGAATGAAGCAGATATAGCTCTTTCTTGAAAACGCCACTATGGTCTTTTTAAATACGACATATGTTTAAGCCAATTTAACGACTGAATCCTGAAGAATTCTGGAAATGCAGTTTGGGATGGCACTAGAAGTCCCAAGTAGAAAATCTTTGATACTTTATGAAATTACAAATCTCAGAATTCGATATGATAGATCCTATGACAGTTATACTGATATCAAAAGTGATATAAATGTGTACTGTAAAAGGGATCTATCACACTTGCTTTCAGCTGCCCTGGAGACTAGGATGTGGATCAACGGCTTTAAACTACAGGAAAAGAGATTCCACCTGAACATTAGGAAGAACTTCCTCACTGTGCGAGCTGTTCAGAAGGGGAACTCCCTGCCTCGGAGTGTGGTGGAGGCTCCTTCTTTGGAGGCTTTTAAGCAGAGGCTAGATGGCCATCTGTCGGGGGTACTTTGAATGCGATTTTCCTGCTTCTTGGCAGGGGGTTGGCCTGGATGGCCCATGAGGTCTCTTCCAACTCTATGATTCTATGCTGTCATACTTCATAGCCTGTGGAGAATTTCCATGTAATAAAGATATAGAAGAATGATACGCCGAACTACCTTTTATGATGGCAGTGTGAGGGTGTCATCCTGGTGAAGGCAATTTTATAAGTAGAGCTGTTATTATTTTCATGTTTGAGATACTCAGGGCTTGAAACTGTGGGTGCATCTACATTGAAGAATTAATGCAGTCTGGCACAGCTTTAACTGCCATGGTTCAATGCTATGGAATCCTGGAACTTGTAACTTGATAAGGCACCAGCAGAGAAAGCTAAAGATTTTGTAAAGTAAAACTACAACTCCCACAAATCCACAACATTAAGACATGGCAGTTAAAGTGGTGTCAAACTATATTAACTGTAGTGTAGATGCATCCTAAGTAACAGTGGTTTGTCTAAGGCCATCGTATATCTGGGCTATTGGTTCTGATGTCAGAGTAAATGTGAATATACTCAGGCTTTTGCCTGATATTTTTAAAACATTTCATTATGGATAGGCTCCTTTACAGTTCAGTGTAAATCCTGAAGTGGATTAATCACCCCAGTGAGATTGGAGGAACTAGCTGCCCATGTTTCCATCTTGTTTATGTTCAAGATGAACAACAATCATCTATCCACCTCCTCCAACATCTGTTTCAAAAGATCTGGGTGACAATAGCAATGACAAAGCACGAAGAAATTGGTTGGTATTTTCAGATGAAATATGATAGAAGGCAATGCATTAAAAAGCCATAGACACTTATTTTTAGTGGTACCATGTGGTAATGTAACGTGGAGGTATGGACAACATTTTGAATTAGCCTTTGTAATTTTACACAGTAGTTGTGTATAGTTTTACCTTCATTTTCTCCCTTGGGCACTGCCCAATTTCCCCTCTCTCTACCAAAACTATGAAAACAACTACATCTAACATAGCATTTCATATCTCAGTTGCTCTGTTAGCTGGGAAGAGAAAACCTCTGTTCCTGAAAAAATAATATTTCTCTCTGAATTCTGGTTAAATATAGTATATTCGAAATGAAAGCAATCCTTTGGTAAAGTTATCTGAATTCCATGCCACAAATTGACCACTGTTGTATTATAAGCTGATCATGTCTAGAAAGTGTTTATATTTTGCTGACTTTCTTTCATTTTAGCACACTGAATCACAGAAGAATATTGGATTTGTACAAAATAGCTTCTCTCATATTACAATTTATTTCTGACTAAAGTATATAGCCATCCTCTCTTGGCCAGCCCTATTAAACTTTTATGGCTATCTATGCCCATATACTGCACTTGTAAACCACAAAGAACTTCTTCGATAAAAGTTATGAAAGTCACGCTGTGTACAGGGAAATATATTACATTAGTTTTGAAGTATGCTTAATATATTGGAGGAGCAGAATGTATAGACAATTTGGCAATACACAATTTGGCAGTACACAGCAAAGCTGAATGAAGATTGTAAGCCAATATCAAAAGAAGAGCTAAAAATATGCACCTCTGTCTCTCTGATATTATAGAGGAAGCTTAATGAAACAAATGCAAAGGTCCTTTTACTTGCCCTTTGTTCCATGCAAGTTGGACTATGAATATTTTTCCATTAATAAATCGTTCATAATAAAGAATGTGGACATCACCGCCAGTAGTTCTGGACCACACTCCATGCAAAACAACCTCATCTTTCAAAGCCCCACAGACTTTTTGACGCAGAAGTGGCCATCTTGGCAGCTTGGTCACTAGTCACTTCCTCACTCCCCTTCGAGTGAATGGTTATAGCAGATCTCCCCACATCCTGAAATTATCAGCTATGATGTGCATATGCAAATTTTTTACATGTGGAGTGTTACCCTTGTGAAGTACAGGAGCCTGGGCATAGACGATCTCTATAGCCACATATTACTGCATCCCATATAATCATGTCATTAATCTCAATGGATGGGAAAGATACACAACAGAGAATTCCACCCATTTTAAAAACCAAAGCATATTTTTATGAGAAAAAGAGAAGTAGCAGTAGAAACACTATCTGTGTGCTCTGGCACCACGAGACGCAGAGCCAACCTTAAGAAATGGGGCTACAAGGTCGAAGACCTTCTTACAGCAACACTAGAGGCACACCAAGTGGCCAGCTACTGGTCAAAGGATATTTAGTATAATGCCAAGTTGTTGTTGTTGTTGTTGGTGTTGTTTTAAAAACTTTGTGTTTTCAAATACATTACAACGTGTGCCCTTAGTTCACTTCTGACATGATAAATAAATACAAAAAAAAAAGCCTTCTACACTTTGTCTCATGGTGGTTGTTGTATTTTGTCTCATGGTGGCAAATCTATTCTGGCCCTTACTGCCACACATCCTGTAGATGCTGCAAGCTCAACTAGACTTCTGTTGATTCTGAACGTTACACTAGGGCTCCTTCTCAATTTGGATTGTCTGTGTATGGAGCAGTAGAAAATTACTGTGTGGACTTGCTGCCCCCGTAGCAGGAGATTCAGGAGTCAACCCTGGCTTCACTGGAATTATCTTAGCACTGAACAGTGTGCATATCCTTTCCCCTCCACACTTGGGCATTACATCTGCTGTTTTTCTCTTATGTTCAATTGTATTTTATATGCACCGTTTTATTTCATGATGTTTTTATTTTATTTTATTGGTGGTTTTGTTTTAATGGATTGCTGCTTTTATGTATGCATGTATGTTGGACTTGGTGGCAGGGTATAAAAATAAAGATATTATTACTGTTATTGTTATTAGTACATTGTTGGTCTCCATTTTTCAACTTTTCCTCATGCCACTGCTTGTGTCAAACCAGACCAGATGCTGCTTTACCAGACTCTTTTCCTAAGGAGATCTACAAACCAAGTTACCCATTCAACTGTTCAAATACGGGAGGTATCAAAATCTGACAAATTTTACAACTTCTGCACACTTTGAATGAGTTAGTAAGAAGTCTTTAGCTCATCTTTTGTGTTCTACAAAGAGCCTCAGTCTAGTAATGTGCGTAGATTGGGATGGAGACAGATGTTGGACTATGCATTTCAAATATTGCCTAGAGTTGAAATACATACCCCACACGAGGGAGATCCAGATGTGAACAGATGGGTCTGCCACCTTCACACTTAATTGTGACTATGCAAAACTGTTGGCTACACATTTAAACTTAATCTGCAAGGTGGATCTTATAGATAACAAAACTGAATGCAGATTTATAGTGCTGACATTGATAATGTACATGAAATACCACAGTTTAAAAACTTCATTCTCTATAAGATCCTTGTTTTACAATCCTGTCATTAATAGAGAATAAAGTTTTGAAATTATATGCTACTTGATCCATGTAAGCATTACAGTAATTCTGCAAGATAGGTTAATTTTGATATTTATCGATAAGCTTTTCACTGCAGACTGAGTTTAAACGTAGAGTCAGCAGCTTTTCACAATCACAATTAGATGTGACAGAGGCAAAGCTGCCTATTGAAATATAGCTCTCCTTCATTCACATAGGCTAGAATCCAAAGGGTGGATGACCGTGGGCCCATCCAGACAGGCTCAAAAACTGGAACCTGTCTCGGTTTTACCAAAGGCGTCCAAATGATGCTGCCGGTAAAATAATTAATTTGGAACAAACCAGGGTTTCCCTGCTTTGTTCTGAATTAAACAAACATCTGGTAAGATCCATATCTTAGGTGAGAACCGGGTATGGGCCCAGTGTCAATTAGGCCTGGGGATTACGTCACACAATCCCTGGGTCCAATCCACACAGTCATCTCGGTTTTTCGGGCTCTCCCCCCCTCCATTATGGAGGACCATAATGGTGGCTGGGTAAGTTTCAAAAACTTTGTTCTTTTGGGTTGCTTCGGGGTGGCTGCATGTAGTATGTAGACACTGCTCCCTTGGGAAAGCCTGTTTTTTTTGGGATGTGTGGGGACTTTAACCTGCGTCGAAGTGGAGTTTTTTAATCTGTTTCAGTGTGCGTTAATATCATATCTGGAAGCGGCCTGCCTCACTGCACCCCATGCATTTCCAGTATCAGTCCTAGATGGCAAAGAAAAGCTCTGGAGCTGTTTTTCTGGTGTTATACACAGCTGAAGGGGAAGGGAAGAAAGCTCTATTGCACTAGCCATTGAGCAATAGTGTGACATTGTTTTAAGGTTTGTTATGGAACAGGGAAGTGTATATGTGTTTAAATTGTAGCAGGAATGCACAAGTGAGAAGTGCAAAATCCTTACCACCTGCAGCATATCTCATAACAGTCCAACTTCTTAAGCATTGTATCTTTATCAATGAGCTCCCTTCTGGAACTAGAGCCATGTGTGAGGAGAGTAGCACCAAGGGAAGGGAAGATTGCGACCAGTTCAGCCACAAATGACAAGGAAATTTGGCAGCTGAGGGTAACACACTATTTACTAGTGAATATTTCAACCCCCTTTTTCTACAAGACTGGGGTAGATATTATTATTATTATTATTATTATTATTATTATTATTATTATTATTATTATTATTATTATTGCTGCTGCTGCTGCTGCTGCTGCTACTACTACTACTACTATATTTATTTATACCCCGCTTCATCCCTCCCAAAGAAGACTCAAAGTGACTTAACATCAAAGCATTAGCATACAATTTAAAATATAAAATTATGCAAACATTAAAACAGAACTAAATACAGACAGTATTAAAAATCACAGTTTAAACCAATTAAAACATATTCAAAGTTAAAAACCACAGCACCCCCTGACTTGATCTTAAAAATCTTCATCTTTAAAAGCCTGTCTGAATAAAAAGGGTTTAGCCTGTTGCTGGAAAGACATTGGGAGGTGACCATTCTGGCTTCCCTGGGCAGGGAGTTCTAGAGTCGAGGGGCAGCCACCAAGAAGGAAGGCCTGCTCTTTCATTCCCACCAACCAAGCTTGGGATGGAGGTGGGACTGAGAGAAGGGGCCTCTCCAGACAATCTCAGAGCCCAGGTAGGTTTGTACAAGGGGATGCATTCAGCCAAATAACCTGCACCTGAAACTGATAGAGAATTACTGTCATTCTGCCTAATTCAGCTCTTAGGCTCCTTGATAAATACATGGTTGAGGTGATATCAGGACCAAACATTTCTTATACTCCCAAGACTTCCCTTCAAACTCATAATACTCGTTATGACAACTCTCTGTAATAACCAAAACTTTCAAGGAACAACTGCTATTCTGAAACTATGGGGACACATTAGGATGGCATGAGCTCATAGGCAACAACAATTCTATCATTCAGGTGACCCAAGAACTACTCTTAGAACTATTTTTCTTTTCATTTCATAGGAGAAAGATATAGAGAAATATCTCTTGGGTTGGAATTTTATTGTGTAACTCAGATGTAACAAGTCACTGAATTTTTTGGATGGTTGAGTAAAGAAAGATGGCACAAACCCTTAAGCGATTGCACAAGTACTGCTTATGAGGTAACACTTTCTATAAGGCTCTATAAATGGAGACTTGGATCAATGACACAACTGCATGATGAGTTGCACAACAGCATGATACATTATTGTAGTCTTTGACTAATTTCATATTGTACGAATAGTGGATAGGATCTTGGACCTAAGTTTATTAACAATCTCATAAAGCATGCATTTCCCCCTTATAAACAGTTTAGTCATGATGAAGAAAGAGAATGCTCTATCAGCTTCATTAAAAAAAAAAAGACTTAACCTTACTACAAATGGGAAGGTATTTGTTAAAAGGCATTTAAGTGGAAACACTGTTGTAGTTCATTCCCTCAGATGCTTCCCTTTCAATCTTTTTGAGATGTTTTAGCTCTCTGTGATCTGCAATTTCACTCGTAACATTAAAGCAATGCAAATGCCAGTTCAAATTATGCAAGATATATCCCATCCTTTGTACCCAAAAAGTACTTTTAAAAATGTCCGTATTAGAGAACTAATTGAATAAGCCACCATGGTGGCTGATGTGAAATGCTTTCAAATGCAGTACAGCAGCTGTGTTGATCAGAAATAAGAAGAGTGACTTTTTAATAAGAAAAGCTGGCAACATGCCAGGGTGTATGAAGGGAACTTGAACTCCAATATGTAATGTAATTCAAGAGGTAGAGAACAGAACTCTGAATGAACAGATTAAAAATACAGAATTAAGGTGTAATTCTATTAAAAACAGTGGGGACTTTTCCACAGATTACCATAGGAGGTAAATTACTACCTGCATGGAAAAGCAGGGTCTCCACTGTATCTTTCACCGATGCAAATCTGAAACAACCAATCAAAGGTTGTTTTAAAGTAGCTTATAATATGTACCTATTCAAATGCATTTGAATAAAACTGTATCACAGCAGTTTGGAAGCAAGATTTGCACAGAGGAGATTTGCCATTGTCCTCCTCTGAAGCTGAAAGAGGGTGACTGGTTAAAGGTCAACCAGTGGGATTTCTTTGGCTAATGAGAGAGTTGAACCTCGGTCTCACAAAGTTCTAGCCAAACATTAGAACAACTGGCTCTCAAAACTTTAGCCTTAGAATTTGAATTCACTGAATGTAATTTCCTGTACAGGCATGTCATATTTACAAATTAATGAAAAGACAAGGCACAGAATACTCTAAAAGCTACTTTAAAGTTTTGTATCAGGTTGTGGTATGAACTAAACAATGCAGCAACTTTGCTGAAGACAAGAAAGTCCCAAAATGAAAGACTATGGTACAAACAAAATGAGATATAAAAGTCATACATGGAAAGACAGTGTGTTATGAAGGTTAGAGTATCAGAATAGACATGAAGATGTCCAGGTCACTACCTCTCAGCCTAGCTCATCCATTTGTGAGGACAAAATGGGTGTAAAACTATAGCTACATGGTAATTTACTTAATGTGATTTATGGTTCTACCAGTTTGGTAGGTTGGAAATCCTGAAGTCCAATGCTTAAACATGGGTTCTGGACATATGGTAATGATATATTTTGGTGTGTGAATGCCTGAGGTGAACAGAAAACTGAGCATACGAAAATTAGTATTAAAACTATTCAAAGATATAGTTTAACTCTATGGACACATCAAAGCAAAGCAATGTAACTGAATATATAACCAGCAAAAGAACAGGCTAAATACCATGTTCTAAGAGTATTCATTTTTTTATGTTATTATTTTATATATGCATGAAATCCTATTAGTGTGTTCCCGTTTTTCCTGTAATGTGGGTGTGTTGTGTTGTGTGTATGTGTGTGAACAAAGTCTCTTTTCTTAGTGTAACTTTAAATCTCTGTCCACTTTATTATTAATCACCCCAGTCTTCTGTGTAGCATTTCTTCCCCAAGGCATTTTTATTCCTCTTTAAGAGATTAAGCGTCCAAATCATCTTATTGCTCTAACTTGTCCTCAGTGGAACAACATATTAACACAATGCCTCACTAAAAAGCCCCTTCTCTAGAAGTTTGCAGCAGGGATGACAAATTAACTCAGCATGATGTCCCACACATCTATCTTTGTGCAAATTATTAGTGTAATAGAGCTTTTAGTTATGCATTTATCTAGAGTTATTGAACAGTTGCAGAGAACGAAGCTGAGCAATCAGGATCCTTTACGAGGTAATCTCAGTGGGTGGCCTTATAGTTAATTTCGGCTAGTAGTCCTCTAAGCTTTTTGCTCACATACAAATTAGCTAAATAAGCTATTCCTTTAAATATTTCCTATGTCATGGGGTAACTCTTTAAAATCTAATAAAGGTGGAATTTTAATTACATGGCTCCTGACTTTTGATTAGTTCTAGTTTTAACTAATCACAACATTCTTGTTTACAGGATAGGATGCAAGGATGAGAATACTATACATTTCAATCAGAGTTTAGAAGTCATGGATTCAAAGTAATTATGTTACTCATCCTGCTTTCCTTTTTTTTCGAGTGACTTTTTGATAGTCTCAATGCAGGGTTGACAACTGTGGTGGATGGGCGGGGGGGGGGGGGGGGTGCTGCTGCTTCGAAGACCCTCCAGGGGCCACACAAGATGACATAAAAATCCTCCGCAAAAGATAATGACTGGAAATCTATTTTGTCTGAAAACTTTAAACTTCTTCTGATCTTAAGGTAGAGAGTGAATGTCTGGGAAGCCTGCAATGCATTTCAAAAGTGACCTTGGTTGCTACTATTGGTGGTTTCCAGGAGATGCAATTAACTCTTTTTCCACCAGGAAAAGGGAGAGCTTGAAAGTTTGGGAAGTGATTAAAAGCTACAAAAATGTATTTGAAAGTTACATGAAGCCTCAGGGCTGTGTTTTGCTCACCTCTGTTCAAATGAGAGCTGAAGGGATACCACATTTTTGCATAACAAGTCATGCTCACTCAAGACAGTGTCTTATATTAATTTTTGCTCCCAAAGATGCTCTAGGTCTTATTTTCAGGGGATGTCTTGTTTTTCCATGAAGAAGAATTCACATTTATTGTTGAACAAAAAAATGAACATTTATTATATACTGTACAGTAGTTGTCATCATAAACCAGCATAACCAGACAAACTGTGAATCCTATAAAGAATTTCTTGTTACTATCATTATTTCTATGTATAACACTTTATGATATGTACATTTACTGATCCTGCATGCCCTGGTGTTCGGTTCAGCGAACATGCTTCCAAACAAAAACTTTGCTAGGTCTTACTTTCAGGGGAGGCCTTATATTTAGCAATTCAGCAAAACCTCTACTAGGTCTTATTTTCTGGGGATGTCTTATTTTAGGGGAAACAGGGTATTTTGGGGAGACTTGTGTGTGTGCATGTACCTTTATCCAGCAACAAACCATGTCTATTACACATATCCGTTTGCATTTCTAAGCTCTGGTTTCAATAGGGAATTATCTAAAGTCCACCATTAATGAATGCCTTGTTCCAGTCGTTTCCATCACAGCTAGTTAAGGTACGTTTTAATGTCTGATGCATAGTTAAATCTATGACATAAACGAGCCCCTTATCAGGCCAGCTTCGAATGTGTGGGACCCCAACAAAGAGCACCCATTGGCCCTGTTTCTATGTTGATGACTATTTTTTATTACATTATAGCCAGCTTAGGAATCTTATTAAATACTCTGGAATAATGCTATATCATTGACTTGTGATTAAAATGGTGAGTTGGAGTCACTACTTGGGCAAACTGAAGTAGGAGAAGTGTTAAAGGAGGTGGGGGGAAACCTGCAGGGATATTGCACCCTGGTCGTTCCTTGGGTTTGCAAAATGTTCCTGATAGGCCTAGAATATTTAATTCTTGCTTGAAAGAATGATTATAGAGTTGTAAATGTTTCAACCTGCAGGGTGTGATTCTGTATTTTTAAATTATTTATTTTCTGACTTCAGATTTTTTTATGTGTGTGTGTATATATCTCAGTGGGAAAATTACTATTGTTGTAAAAGAAAAAATAAGTCTCCCAAATGTGTAGGTTCTTACTGCAGTGGGTTGCTTTATCAGTGCAACATCTCAATGTACCAAGACATCCTTTCTCACTGAAAATAAGAAACATGATTTTTCTTCGTGTACTCTGTGAATGCACACTAATGGAGAAGCTGCGCCTGCGCAGGTTCCGACGGAAACTCTTCCAAGCTGAAGTTCAAATTTTTGGCGGTAACCACGCCCCCTTCCCAAGGGGCATATAAGGCAGCCCCAGGCGCCCGCTCTCCAGTTCCTTTTTTTTCCGCTGCAAGGTTCACTTCGGACTCTTCGCATGTCTACTACTCGTTTCAAACGCTGCACGCAGTGTGCTGCTAAAATTCCTGATTCGGACGGCCACGCCAAGTGCCTCTTCTGTCTTGGCGAGGCTCATGTGGTCGGTACCTGCCGCTTCTGCCTAGCTCTCACAGCTCAGGCCAGAAAGAACAGAGCCGCTAGGCTCAGAGCGGCGCTCTACAAAAGATCTCTCGCGCCAGAACCGACTCCGTCGACGTCGGATGCGTCGTCGTCTTCAGCTCTGAGAGCAATGTCGGCGCCACTGGCCAAGCCTCCGACAACTAAAGCCTCCTCGGTCTCGTCCAGGGCGTCCAGGACTTCCAGGGCTGCTAAACCGGCCAAACCGCCGTGTACTGTGACGACGGCTACCGTGTCGACCCGCTCCAGGAAGGTGGGGCCTTCCTCGACGTCGAGCTCTCTGGCTTCGGTGACCTCGATCCGCTCTCGTATCGGCTCCCCTCCGTCCTCCTCTGCTATTAAGATAGCCTTTAAAAGGGCCCACGAGGAGTCTCGTCGAGCGCAATCTGACTCAGCTGTGGTTCCTCCCACACCTGGCAAGTCCTTGAGGGTTGCATCCAAGCAACCGCCGACGAAAAAACGGCTGACTCAGCGCTCCTCCTCCTCGGCCTCCTCAAGGAGAGACCCGCCGTCCTCCTCGGCAACCTCCTCGAGAAGGTCTTCTCCAATTGTGCCAGCCCAGAGGCCTACAGATGTTTCTCAATCTCCGTTGCACCCCCTATCCGACGGGGAGCTGCAGGACTCACCCCACCACTCTACCCAAACGGTGGTCAGGGTGCCGGTACCGGAGCCTCCTGCGCCGCCTCACTCTTCGCGCCAACAGCTCTTCCCTCCCACCTCGACACCAGAGCGTGGTAGACAAACGGCTCGCCTGGCTCGGGCGGCTCAGGCCTCAGCCTCTAAAGATCCTCGGCTCCCGGCCCTCTCTTCTCGCGAGGCCATGCCTCCCCCCGAGACTGTGCTTTCTTCTCCCCCTCAGTCTCCCCAAGGGGCTGAGGAGGAAGATGCTGACATTGACCGCCCAGACTCTGTTCTCTCCGCTTCGGTAGTCTCTCTCGGACTCGACCTCTCTCCTCCTCACGATGCGTATGAGGCGGACCCGCCTTCTCCTACTGACAATATTCGTGCTTTCTCTGATCAAATGGTCAGAATGGCCGACGCCCTGGGTTTGGAGATCAAGCAGACTTCCAAAGCAGTGTCTGATCCAGTTTTCAAAAGGGTGCAGGCCCAAGCTCCGCCGGCCACGCTACTCCCTTTCTTGCCTTATCTCTTGGACGTTATCCAAGCCTCCTGGAAAACCCCTTCCTCCATTCCTCCAACCTCGAAGAGGATCGAGACTTGGTACCGTACCGATGATGATACCTTGGAGTGGCTGAAACACCACCCCGACCCCAACTCCCTGGTCGTCAAGGCCTCTCAATCCTCAGGTCGTCAGTCGAACACTCCGGCCGACAGAGAAGGGAAGCGCTTCGACGCCGTGGGTCGAAAACTTTACTCTGGAGCCCTTTGGCTTTGCCGGATGGCAAACTATGCAGCCTGCATGGGTGCCTACCAGCAGATTATCTGGGAGAAGGCACAGCCCTTCTTCGCTAAGCTGTCGGACGAAGACCGCTCCGTCCTTACCACCCTCCAACAGGAGGCTGACTCGCTTGCCCACCATCAAATACAGATGGCGAAGCATACAGGCGATACAGCGGGCAAGATGATTGCTCACGCGATCTCCATCCGTCGTCACGCCTGGCTGAGGTCATCAGGTCTCTCCTCATCTTCCAGACAGGTCATTGAGGACCTTCCCGTTGATGCACTCGGACTATTTAACTCCGGTACCGATGACAAGCTCAAGTCTAATCATGACTTTAAAATTCTTGCGTCTAAATGTGGCGACCAACCGCAACCACAGCGCACCCGCTGGTTCCCTCACCGCTTCCGCCGCTTCCCGCCACAATCTTTCCGGCACCATTCTTTCAAGCGGCCCTCGGGCTCGAGCAATCAAAGCCATCACCAACCTCGTCGGGGACCTCATCCGCAAAAGCAACGCGGTTGAACCACCCCCGCTCCTCCGCAGGCTAACCGGCGTGCCTGACGCCATCCCCTACCAAAGCTCCTCGTCCGCTACCGATGTAGAGCCCACGCTACCTCGACCCTCCTCTGCCTTCGCCGACCGCCTGGCCCCCTTTTACAGTCAATGGGAATCCATTACTTCAGATGCATGGGTTCTTCGCATTGTCCAAGATGGCTACGCCTTAGAGTTCACAGAGCTCCCACCTACAGGTCGCATTCTCTCTTCAACTCCTTCTCCAGAGATACTGGCCGAAATCGATGCCTTACTGGCCAAAGGGGCCATCCGTCCCTCCCCTCCCGAACTGGATCCTCTAAGTTTCTTCTCCAGATACTTTACAGTCCCGAAAAGGGGGGGCGGGCTACGCCCCATTCTGGACCTAAGGGCCCTCAATATATTCATTCGCCCTTCCAAATTCAGGATAGTCTCTATTGCCTCTATCCTCCCGATGCTGCAGCGGGGAGACTACTTTGCCTCCATAGACTTACGAGACGCCTACTTCCACGTGGCGATACGGGAGGCTCACAGACGGTTCCTCTGTTTCAAAGTTCTCGACCAAACCTACCAATTTACCGTTTTACCCTTCGGTCTTGTCACGGCTCCAAGGGTCTTTACCAAGGTCGTCGCCGCCGTAGCGGCCCACCTCAGACTACATGGCATCACGGTCTTTCCTTATCTGGACGACTGGCTTCTGGTCGGGCCCGACCCTGTTCTTCTCAAAAGCCACGTCTCCTTCACGCTGCGTCTTCTAAAATCTCTCGGCCTTCAACTCAATGCCGAGAAGTCAAATCTCTCCCCGTCGACCCAAATCCGGTTCATCGGAGCCCTCTTCGACTCCGTCACAGAGACTGTCTCACTACCGCTCGACAGATTCCTAGCTCTCCGCCTGTGATGAACCATGGGCCTTGTAGTCCTGCTCAGGACATGGTAATCCCTGATGAAGATGAAAACTTGGGTTTTTTACCTTCCCAGTCAGAACTGGATTCCTCTCAGCCAGATCTTTCCCAGGCAGATCTGGAAACCTTGCACCTGCAAGAAAGTTGTGCCCCAGAAGTATGTCAAACAACCCCAGAGCCTACTTCTCCCGTGTTCTTGCGCCGGGAGTTTTGTAAACAACAGAGAAGTTTGGATTCAGCTTCGCGCAGGAGTGCGAGGATAGCAGCTAAGAATGTTGCCAATTAACATTGGTTCTCGTGAGAATCTTTAAGGAGTTTAACATCTGGTCTCAGAGTTTAGCTTTCGTTTCTGATTCCCAGAGAATCGCTTTGGTGAGAAAGTTGGACTCTATATAGGTGTTTTGCCCGCGTAGCAACTTCGCGGAGTCAATTCGTCAGCCTACGGAGCGAGTTGTGTCTGGACAGCGCGCTCCGATTCAAGCCTCGCTTCAGCTCAAGCCTTGCCTTGCTATCCAGCCTTCGCCTTGCTTCCCAGCCTTGTTTACCTACGGACTTTGCCTTGTTTTCCAGGACTAATCCTTGCCTTGTTTCACGGATTTTACCAAGTTATTCCACGGACCTTGTTCTTGTTCTTAGTTACCTTGTTCCACGTTCCAGCCTTGTTTCAAGTATCAAGTTATTTCCTAGCCACGCTCAAGTTTTATGGACTAAAGGACCTTGTCATCTCCCCTCACTTTGCTTGGCAAAGTGAGTGTTTCGGTTATTGGATTACAACTTTGGACCTTAATATTTCTTATTGGACATTGCTTTTTTGGACTAATTCTGACCTTTCCTGAAGGGTCTAATTCTGGACTATTTTCTACACTTGTTTTTATTAACTTTATATATTCCTTCAATAAAGATATTAGTTAGATTCTGGCCTCTGTGTATGGTTATTGGTGCCTCTGCTGCCTGGGTCGTGACACCGCCACCAGATCGCCCTATGTCGATCCGCCCGGAGGGTCAAAGCCCGTGCCATTCAAGTCCTTCTGGGCCACATGGCCTCCACGGTTCTCACGACCCCCTTTGCCAGGCTGCATCTTCGGGTCCTACAGAGGTGGTTTATAGACACTTTCAAGCCGCTCTACCACCACAATCCAAGTACTTGTCGATACCGTCGATCGTCCGCCAGTCCCTTTCATGGTGGACGTCTCACAGGAACGTGTGCAGGGGCCTCCCATTTCATCCAACCCTGCCTTCGCTAACCATAACCACGGACTCCTCCACCTACGCTTGGGGAGCCCACATGAGTGGTCTAACGGTCCAAGATCTTTGGTCCCCATCCGAGAGTGCCAACCATATAAACTTCCTCGAGCTTCTCGCCATTCTCAAAGCCCTGAAAGCTTTCTCCCGCCTCATCTGCCACAAATCCATCCTCATTCAATCGGACAATCTGGTAGCAGTATTCTACATCAACAAACAGGGCGGGACGGGCTCGAGAAAGTTGATGCACCTCTCCTCCCGTCTCTGGTTTTGGTGCATAGCCCACGACGTACAGGTCTCCGCGATTCACCTTCCGGGTGCCCAAAACGACCTGGCGGATGCCCTCAGCAGGATGACATCTTCCTCTCACGAGTGGAAGCTCGATCCCGCGATCCTCGACAATCTGTTCCTACACTGGGGACGGCCTACTCTGGATCTCTTCGCTTCTCCCCAGAACGCTCAGCTACCCCGCTACGGGGCGAGACTTCCCCCGAACTCCTCTCCCGGCTGCCTAGGAGACGCCTTTCTGCTGGACTGGTCAGCGGAGATGCTTTATCTTTTTCCACCTATTCCCCTCATACCGAAAGTTCTCGAAAGACTCCTCTCGATCTCGGTCACAGCGATTCTCATAGCTCCGGCCTGGCCCCGCCAACCGTGGTATCCAGCCCTTCTTCGTCTCTCCAGAGGAACGTTTCGCCCTCTGCCTCCCTCGCCGCACCTTCTCTCGAGAGAGGACGGTCAAATTCTTCAACCGGACCTTCCTTCCCTTCATCTCACTGCATGGAGGATTCTTACCTAGCCTCCCTTCCGCAAAATCTGCAAGATGTTCTTCGGGCAGCACATAAGCCGTCTACAACCAAGGCTTATACCTACAAACTCTCTCGCTTTCACGCCTTCCTTCGATCCCGTAATGTCGACTCCTTTCCAACCTCGGTATCGGTGGTCCTCGACTTCCTCATGACCCTCGTCGAGAAGAAACTCTCTCTCGCTTCTATTAAGGCTTACCTCGCAGCTCTTTCCTGGTCTTTTCAACGCCATGGTCAGCCATCTCTCTTCTCTCACCACTTGATCAAAACATTTCTCCGAGGCTACAACAACATCTGCCCACCGTCGCTACCACCTACGCCGGGCTGGAACCTCGAACTTGTACTCTCTCAACTCACTTCTGCTCCCTTCGAACCGCTTGCCTCAAACGATCTCCGATTGCTTTCGTGGAAGCTGGCCTTTCTAGTGGCAATCACGTCAGCACGACGGCCATCTGAGCTTGCTGCTCTCAGGGTCGATGAGCCTTACCTACGTTTCCACCACGACCGCGCCGTTCTCCGCCCGGACATTACTTTTCTCCCTAAGGTGGTGTCAGCTTTCCACCTCAATCAGGACATTGTCCTACCAGCTTTCTTCTCTAACCCCTCCTCTCCTCTCGAGCAAAAACTGCACCTTCTCGACGTTCGCAGGGCACTCCTCTTCTACAGGGACCGTACCAAGGACATCCGTAAGACTCAGAGACTCTTTGTCGCCTATGCCCCGGACAAGTTGGGTAACCCCATCTCTTCCCAAAGGTTGTCCCATTGGATTGCTCAGGCCATCGAGTTGGCCTACGAACTAGCCAAACGCCCTCCTCCTCCATCCATCCGTCCGAGATCAACTAGGGGCCTCTCGGCTTCGACCGCCTTCCTTAGAGGTATTCCGCTTGACTCCATATGTAAAGCGGCAATCTGGTCGAACCCTCTTACATTTGTCTCCCACTACAGGCTAGACAATAAAGCCCTAAAAGACTCGGCCTTCGCAAGATCAGTACTCTCATCTTGCCTATCCTGACTCTCAAACGTCCTTCTTCTCCCTATACTCACCCACAGGTGACTCTCTATACCTCTCCTTCAAGTTATGGGCCAGTTTTTCTCCCCATACCTACCTCTGGGGAATATGTTTTTCCCTGATTGTGTTGAGCAGTTGCTCTGTTGCTCTGTAACACCTTATTGATCCTGGCGGGTATGTCAAATTATATGATGTTTTCTCCTCTCCCCCTGGGAGAGCGTTTATATGCACTATACGCATTTGCGTGTTTCTATTACGTTTATTAAGTATTTTCTCTATGTTATATTTTTCTTATACTATGCTCATGTCGGCATTGCACTGGTCCTTTTCGGACAACTTTTGCACCGGTCTCTCGAGACTATTATCTCACTGTGTCCTAATGCACTGGTCTTTGGGGCTGTTTTCTCATGTGTCCTAATAAACTTATGTTTGGGCATTCACTGGTTGTCGAGTTTGCCTTGTCCCACCATCCGGGACCTTAGCGTGTCAGTCTCCATTAGTGTGCATTCACAGAGTACACGAAGAAAAAGGACAGGTTGCTTACCTGTAACCATGTTTCTTCGAGTGTACTCTGTGAATTCACACAAGCCCGCCCTTCCTTCCCCTCTGGCAAACCTCTCCCTTTCTCGTTGCCTTGGCGGCGTAGGAACTGGAGAGCGGGCGCCTGGGGCTGCCTTATATGCCCCTTGGGAAGGGGGCGTGGTTACCGCCAAAAATTTGAACTTCAGCTTGGAAGAGTTTCCGTCAGAACCTGCGCAGGCGCAGCTTCTCCATTAGTGTGAATTCACAGAGTACACTCGAAGAAACATGGTTACAGGTAAGCAACCTGTCCGTATTCTTTATACCACTTTACTATAACATAGATTGTCGTATATGTTTTTTAAAAACCTGAAAAGGAGGAGAATACTACTTCGGGGTTCACTTTAGGTCTTCCCAAAGTGTGCTTTGGGGATTCTCCCTAATGAAATGCAATGTCCTTACACATGTGAACCTCTTGTAGTTCATACATGGCCCTTGGGGGTCTTCTGTGCCATCCACTGATGCTCCTTATTGGACCAATTGTGTTCAGAGACTGATCTGCTTTCTATGTCCTTGTTCAGAGACTGGCCAGGAAGGGAATTCATTCTTCCTTGCTCATGAGTTTCTTTCTGAAACAGAGCACTAACTGGACATTCCTTGATTAGATACTTTTCTGCTTCCAAATCTAGAGAGGAGACTATTGAACACACCAAATGAAATGTCTCATTGCTCACTATTTGACTGGAAACTGCAACTGTCTACCACATCTGGCCAAATATTTTATTTCCCCTGCCATCTCCTTTTTTTTTAAAGCATTCTAGTCTTCTGCTCCAATAACCACTTGGTTACAGACAGTTTATACCTTCTATAGAGATTTTTAAAGATGGTTTTGTTTTGGGCCTTCAGTTGATTCCAGTTATAGTGGCACTATCCTTGTGTTCTTTTGGAAGGTCTTATCAAAGGACGGTTCCACTGCTTTCCTCTTCAGGCTGAGGGAGTATGACTTTCCAAGATCAACCGGCAACCGGCAAAGGAAGAGACAGTCTTACTGCACATACAGTCTTTTAAAAGCCTTTAAAGATTTACCTATTTTGTAAAGAGCCCTTGGCATTTTGGCCTTTATATTACACTGAATGGTCTTCTTCAGAGAGTATGCTAAAACCAAACATAAATACCAATAGGAAATTAAATTTCAAAATTTAGAAAGGATAACACACATTTCTAATTAGATTTAAATAAAATCCCCTAATGGCTCACATTATTTATAATTTTACAATTAATTAACTGTCCAATGCGTAAAGCTAAAGTAGATTCCTCTAGTTCCCTGGGGACAGTGGGAAGTGTGAATCACAAATACCACTTAGTATATGGATGCAATATTGCATTTTCTTACAGGATTTTTATAGGGATTATAAAGAAAAGTACAGCAGGTTATATCAAAGGATATTGGGATGTTTTTAGGAGAGGGGAGCAAAACGTGTTTGATTTCCAAAGTAGATGACGTTTATGATTCAAACTTTAAGGTTGCACTTTTTGCTTTGAAAGCTCTTTACAAAATGGAAGCTATAGTTTTGAGTAATAACCTTCCACATCAGTTCTGCATCCACACTTATTCCAGTATTCAATCACTTTTATCTTTCCCACGAATACTACTATCCTTCTTCAAATGCACTTTACACACCTTCAAATAAGACACTGTTGAATATTTAGAACTAACCAACAGATTTGGCAATAGAGATCTGGACAACACTAGCACAGTCATCCAGCTGCTGGATGGGATGAGAAGCAGTAGAATCAGGAAGAGGCACAGATGGGAAAAGACAGGTGTGGTACCCCTCACAAATGTTAACTCAGCAACTCAGGTAGCATCTGCCTGCTGTAAGACGATTTCCTCAAAGACAGTGTACATAGTTCTGTTTCTTTCCACTTTATCATCATAGCAATTCTGTCAGGTAGGTCAAGCAGAGAGAGAAAGCAGCATCTGGTATGTTAAATGGCTTAGTGGATTAGAACCTGGTTCTCCCAAGATCCACTCCAACACTTTAACCAGCATTTGCTGCTGTACTTTAACCTGTTGTTTCCCACCTTGATCCCTAGGGAGAGGCAGGGTAATAACAAAAAAAATGACAGTGATAGAACTACTACTACATCCACTATAATACTATACAGAATCCCCTCCACAACAAAGGGGCTTGATGCTCATAGAGGAGCATTGTTTTCATTTATTTCATACTGAATAACTGTAATATTACTTGATATGTAGCAATAGGTTAATAGAATCAGTATTAGGATTATTATTTATGTTCCACCTTTTATGCAATTCCCAAATAGTTTAAAAATAGTAAAAATTCAAAAAAAAAAGTTAAACACTGATAAAATTAAATTTTTGAAATAAAAATAAAACACCAAAGACACTACAGTGCACGCACAAGCACGCACACACACACAATAAACGTAAACATTCAGCACATCTTCCATGCTGCCTAAACAATTAATCCTCAAAGATCTAAGTGAACAGAAAGGTTTTCACTTACTTGCAAAAAGAGAATAGGAAGGGCGTTTATCTAACTACTTTGGGCAGCACTGAGAAAGCCTTCTCCCACAATTGGCAAGATGTAAGATGACAAGAAGGGCGGGGGGGGGGGGGGAGGACTAACATGACTTATAATACACTATAGGTAAAGGTAGGTAAAGGTTTTCCCCTGACGTTAAGTCTAGTCGTGACCGACTCTGGGGGTTGGTGCTCATCTCAATTTCTAAGCCGAAGAGCTGGCATTGTCCGTAGACACCTCCAAGGTCCTGTATAATACACTATAGTAGCGTATTATTAGTGTATAGGTGATTAGTGTATAGGTCAGTACTACATGACTGAATAATAAAATGTCTGTAACAGTCCTATGTTTTGCATCAGGAGTCAAGTATTAGACTCCTTTTGGGAAAGACTTCCATCCTTGCTTTAATTTATTAGCCTTTAAGGTGCCTCCCAACTCTGTTGTTTTTATTGCTACAGACTGAAACAGGGTTGTTGTGTATTTTCCGGGCTGTTTGGCCATGTTCCAGAAGCATTCTCTCCTGATGTTTCACCCACATCTATGGCAGGCATCCTCAGAGATCATGAGGTGTATACCTCACAACCTCTGAGGATGCCTGCCATAGATGTGGGTAAAACGTCATAAGATAATGCTTTTGGAACATGGCCATATAGCCTGGAAAATGCACAACAACCCAGTGATTCTGGCCATGAAAGCCTTCGACAACAGGGTGACACAGATGGTGGATGGAAGACTGTCAGAGTGATTTGGACAATCTGTACCAGGTCCAGCAATGCGACTCTCTGGTGGGGATATGACCACAGCAAAGACCAAGGTAAGACTAGGCTGCCTTTATGTTTCAGAAGAAACGTCAGAGTCAGCTGGTGTACAGCTGAATATACTGCTAATGTAGCTTTGATACTATGAATACCTTGCTATTATCACCAATTATCAAGACTGTTCTTAAAACGCATGCATGCATGCCTCCCAGCAACTGGCTACATGATTAGCAAAAAATAATTCCACCCCTGCCCTCCATTGGAATAATTGGTCTGTAATTTTATTCTGAACGCTATGTAGGCCACTAAGCAAAGTTTCATTGTAGTACAATCTCATGCACTGATTCAGTTGCTGGGTTTCAATTTTATGACAGGACCAGGCCCGTAGCCAGGATTTTGATTTGGGGGGTGCTGGGATTTTGCTTTGGGGGGGGGGCTGAGTCTGGGTGGGAGAGGATCTACCCTAGCAAACCTTTTGTATAGTTATCCCATGCATATAGGATATATTGAGTATGGTGATCAGATCATGATATGAATAAACATAACATTTTAAATAATAAATGTAAGGCCTTCTCGCGGACCACTCTGAGAATTTTGGGGGGCGGGGGGGGGGGTGAAGCCCCCCCCCCCCCCCGGCTACATGCCTGGACAGGACAATTTATTTAAAGGACAATAAGGGTTTAGGGTTGTAATTCTATACACACTTAGGGGGAAGTCTCACTGAACTTTATGGGAACTACCTGTGAGCAAACAGGCACAGAACTGGACTTTACAAACAAAATCATTGTCCTCTTCTCAAATATGAATTCCAACCATGCTTTATATGCTTGACCCAGGAGTATATTATTTAAATCCAACTGCTACAAGAAAAAAATTGCTGTAATAATCCATTTTTATTTAGATAGTGTTTTTAAGAGGTTCCTTTAATACATGGTCCCGGGGGGGGGGGGGGGGAGAGAAAAATAAATATATAAACTATTTAAAATGTTTAAAATTATAAGGTACAAGTTGAGTATCACTGTACGTTATAATTCCAGCATCAAAAACACTCCTAAAATCATCCACTTGGGTAGCTAAGATATTGGTACCTTTGCTTTCTCATGTTTCAATAGTCAAAATTATTTAAAAGATTGTATAAAATTACCTTAAGACAATGTGTATAAGGTATATATGAAACACATGAATTTTGTATTTAGTCTTGGCTCCCATCTCCAAGGTATCTATACATATATGAAATTAAAGATATTCCAGAATCCAGGGGGGAAATCCAAAAACACTTCTCATCCCAAGTATTTTGGATAAGGGATACACAACCTGTCCAGACATCAAGTTTTAAATAGTTTATAAGAATCCAAATGTATGTTATTTTGAAAATATACATATGGCTTTTGCAACCTGTTCTTCACATATTAACATGGTATTTTTATTTCTCTAATGCAATCTGAAAATCTGCGTCCAACCAATTATTCACCATTCATTTCTATTCACTCAAAAGAGAACTGGTGAAAACCAACTAGGCTACTAAAATTCAGTAAGAATGCAAAATGAGGGCAAATGCTCTAGTACCATGACTCTTAAAGCTGAATGTAAAAATGACATACAATGCAAAAGCAGGATTGTTGAAGGATTAAATCATGCAGCAATAGAATGGAGGTCTATTGATGATCTGATCGCAAGCAATCTTATAACACACATTTACACTGTAAATATTGAAGTCTCATTGCCTTTGACTTCAAAGGCAATGAAACCACCCCCAGACTGCTCCCAGGCAATGAAACCATCTGTACAGTATCAGATCAGAGGAGCAAATGTTTGCCTGTTCTCTGTCTTGGATAGGCACTTGAAACAGCAACTCCCTCACAACCTGATGGCAAGGGGCACCATGGTTCAAGTTCAAGTCCACTGGTGCGCTTTGCTGAGGCCTCACCTCTGGGTCCTGTAATGACAGGTCGATGATGCTGTGTGAATGCCGTTCCAAGGGAGGAGGTCTGCGAAGGCGAGGGACTGCTGAAACCAGACTTCTCTGACTTCTTTAATGTAGTTGGCGATGGCATTCCTGGCAAGAATGATTGATAAGTGCAATTTAATAATGCTAGGTCATGGAAAAACAGCCTATGCATTGTGAAAGTGGGCGCAAAAGCAGATAGAGAAACTTAAAGGACAAATTAAATTGCATAGAACAGCAAGCTTGAAAGCTCACCTTTATTTATTATTGTCTTTGGGGGCAAAGGGTTGGCCATCACTGGCATAAAGAAATACCTATTACAATGAGGACACCTTTACAAAATTTAAGGGAGACTCACTAACATGTTTTTAGTATGCAAAGGTTCTTGTAGCACCTTAGTGATTGAAATAATGAAGCTGGCAGCATAAGCTTTCACAGGCTAAGTCTACTTCCTTAAATGAATACCTTAGTATGCTGTGCAAACATACCCAAAGGTTTCACATTTCTATGGCTACTTTCACACACAGTCTGCCCATAAAGGTTGCTTCCTAGGGTTTTCACTCTATGCATCTGAGGAGGTGGACTTAGTCTGTGAAAGCATATGCTACCAATTTCATTTGCTTACTTAGTCTCCAAAGTTCTACAAGAACCCTTTGCATTCTGCTATTTCAGGCTAACATAACTTTGACTTCTACTGAAATGTTATTTACTATCATTCTTATTAAGCCCTGTTCCTTACATTCTAATGGCCTACAATATAGATGCAGGATTTTAGATTTTAATGTCTGTTCTTATAGAAAACACACTCTTGTCTACGTCTAATGAAGTGAATAAAGCTCCAAAATCCCAGCGGGTGGACACGATGAAGTCATCCCTGAGATTTCTGCATCATTCTTGTGAGTGAGAATCAAGAGCAGTGCACAAGAACGCAGATGGCAGTAGCTGGAAGTTCTAGGGATATACACAAAGTTGAAAAAATGTTTTTGGGAACTGGGTGGGTGGACTGGATGAATGTCTTAAAGAGTTCCAGATGTTTCTGCACTAATGAATGTTTTGCTTAGCATAACTTGAATGGGGTTTTATATCAGTCTATGTCCTGATTTTTAATATTTTTTCTGTTTACTTTGCTTTAAATAGCATTAATAGAGACAGATCTTCCCTCCAAGTGAAAAAACTTTCTTCTAATACTGATGGCATCTTCAGTCTTTTATGCTGAAAGTAGGAAGACTGGATGTTGCCTTATACTACTTTTCCATCCATCCCAGTGCTGAGTAATGTGACCAGCAGAGAGTCAACCGAGGTCTCAGTCAAGGGTCTGATTCATCAACTGTTGCCTAAGGAATTAAAACCTGGAATCTTTCACACACAAAGTATGTGGCCTACCACTGAACTATGTTTTCTTTCTAAGATGTACATACAGTAAAAGGGAGATGTAAGAAAGACATGGATGAACTAAGTCTTTCTAGCAATGAGAAAAAGTTCTATTATGTATATTATTCTATTTTTCTTGCAGATACATTGGCAGCACAATCCCATAAATGTCTAATCAGAAATAAACCCCAGTGTGTTAAATGGGATTTACTCATGGGTGTGGCAACTTAATGGCTTTTTACAGCTTTTCTGTCAACCCAGTAAATTAACTAGTCCTTAGGACTGTATTATTTTTAAAAAGAGTATCAGTCATGTAGTCATGAGTGCTAGTCCTCCAGTCTCTCAAAGGTCTTTCTTCTTCCAGAAAAAGAAGAATTGTCCTTCATGGGAATCTCAAGGAGCACTAATACTCTTTACATGCAATAAAAAGGCATTCTCCCCCACTTCTGGGGGCTTGCATGCTAGATTATAGCACTATGATTTCAGTTTAATTGTCATAGCAACTTATGGAAGTTGGCATTTGTATCTGATGAGCACTAGAGCCATTTCTAAATGGCAAATCCCAAGATCCCATGGCAGTTTAAAGAGGGATCATTGCACTATAATTGTGCAGTGAAAGGACTTCTGACCACTTCTAGTGTATTTTTTAAATGAAGGGTCATATTTCCTTGTTTCATCTAGTAGTAATAATAATAAGTGATACGAAATCCAACATATCTATCTTGTTTGCTGTGTCGTACTATGTCGTTGTGTCAACAACAACAACAACAACAACAACAACAGTAATAATAATTGTATGTATCTCCTGCCTCCTCTCTCCAAAAAGGCTTGGGCAGCTTAGAACACAATATACATTATAATAAACATACTAGCCAATCTAGTAAGACGTCTTTTTAGAGCCCTGAATATTTGGTAAATTGAAGGAACTCTTCTATTAGTGGAATAGACAATGTGGATCTAACCTATATATTTAAATTTTTTTACATATAGTTTAAGAAATGCACAAGTATGGGGATCTACATACATACTGTAAGTCTTTACTAAGGTTTAGGTCAGAAATGAGGAGGCTATATCTTAGACAAAGACAAAATTGCTAAGACAAAGTCACTGGACCACTAACTTCGAGTAGGATCAGCTACTCCACTGGGAATTGCCTAGATCAGTGGTTCTTAACCTGTGGGTCCCCAGATATTTTGGCCTTCAACTCCCAGAAATCCTAACGGCTGGTAAACTGGCTGGGATTTCTGGGAGTTGTAGGCCATACATCTGGGAACCCACAGGCTGAGAACCACTGGGCGCAGAAAAGAATACTATTTAAAAATCCACTTAAACCCAAAAGGGCTTCTAAATAGACACACATACTTTTGCACTATACCAAATAAAGGGACTCCTAATGTGAGTGTTGAGCTAGAGGAGGTAGGATAAAATATTATTTAACAAATTATTCTAGCAGTGTTCTATATGTATATTTAAGTGTGGTTTGTGTAAGGTTGATCTCAGTCTCAGCCCCTTGCTAGTTGTAGTGTGTTTTACAGGACATTCTTTAAGAAATAATATATGTGAACTGTTGTAGAAATACTTAACATTAAACACCAAATATTCTGATTTATATGATCATTGCCAAATATAAAGAAAGTTAGTTACAATAATGTCTCACTGAAATTCTGGACATAAATTCACTATATATATTTTCTACTTGTCCTATTGATTTCTATGGCACTTAAACATGACATTTCCTGGCATTGGCCACTAAGTGTTATTATCAAAATCATTTGAATGAGGAGATTCTTCAGCTATCTATGACCTAACTAAAATTTATGAAGTAATTCCCAGTGAATCCAAGGAGTTTTTGAGTAAATATGCATAAGATTGTACTGTTAATATGTTTGCTGGAGACAGTAATATTTCACAACAACCCTATTTGAACCTTATTATACATAGTAACCGAAATGGCTTTAAATTGTGTGAATGCACACATACAAATTTTCTTGTATCTCAACAGAAATGTATGAATTCATTAGGTATAAACCCACTTCATTAAAAGGAATTTGGAGACTGGCTTCTTTTAGATATTTTGAGGGATTCTAAATAAATTAGAACTGCACATTTCTAGAAGTATATTTTAGGGTCTAGAAAATCTTTTAGGAGTGTACTCTCCTCTTATGAAACTTGAGCTAAGACTTAATTATAACAGTAAAAGTAATATGAAATATATTTGTCCTTTAAGGCAGAAAAGTTATAGTGGGCATGTTAGACAGTGCAAAACAAATAGCATCATTCACATTTTATGGTTCATTAGCATGGTGTTTCAAGCAACAGAACTGAAACATTAATTTGAATGGGTTAATAAAAGGAGGCATACAGCAAGCATGCAAGAATGGAAAGTTCTAAGAAGCAGCTAAAATAAAATAAATTTAGTTCTTAATCATTAGCTGGATGACACTGTCCTTAAGACTACAAGGCAAGTCAGCATTTCAGAAGTACTGCTCCATCTTAAAATTGAAACTGTAATTTAGCATCACGTTTTATTAATGTTCTTGATCCAGTCCACATGTTTCTTGGTCTATTTTCTTTCATTATTCACATGGGCAATTTGTAACTGCACCTGATTTGCTATTCCTAATCTACATCAAATTATGTAGCCATTGGTGTTCGAGACAAATGATACAGTGGCAACTACTGGACACTGAAGTCACAAAAAAGGATTAGCATTTTGAGTATTTGGCTGATGATCAGGTTATTTGAAAATCTGGCATTTTCAAAGTGATGCCACAACACAAGAGCAATTACCCAAGCTGGTAGGATGCTTGGAAAATCAAATCTGAATAACTAATAAACCATGCTGTAGGGCTGTTCATGCAGCACAGTGTTAAGATAATGCCTTAGTGACTCTAGTCCTAGTGCAGGAAGACATTGTCCCCCTTGTTCTAGTTAACAGAAGAAACACAATTTGGATTCTAAAGGACTTCTAAAGGGATGGGAAGGAAGCCCTTTTCACCTAGCATTCAATTTTAAGGTCCAAATAACTTTCAAATATTCCAAATATTGCTTCCTCAATATTTTAAAAAGGGTTACTTAGGAATTTTTTAGACAAATCATGCAGGCCTGCTATGTTGCTTTAGCCCTACAGAATATGCAGATCTCTAGATGGCTTCTGTAGATTTAGAGTCTTAGCTATACCTTGCTTCCACTCATGCTGTTATCGCTCAATCATCATAGACAGTACAAGCAAATAGTAATCCTCAGGGTACACAACGTAAATCGTTTAGGGATATAAAGCTATTTTGTCTTCCCACTTAAAATGCTTGGGATTCATAGGATTAGAGTTCAAGAGCATATGCTCCAGATGGGTAGTTTAGTTATATATAAATATACTCTCATAATCCCTTTACAGGCTCAATCCGATCAACTGAAGGTCAGAGATCAGAAATATTTATTGGCAGCTACCTCTGTCCCATAGGCAATCCTGAATTGATACAATACATTGCCATCCCCAAAAATGCCAGTCTCCCAAATTAATTGTTTTTAAGTAGATCTACTAATGGAATGTTCTGACAGACATCTAAACACTTTAAACCATAGTATGACTCTAAAAGTATCCACAGAGAGGTAAGTCATCCAGACACAATGCACTTGGAGAAAGCGCTACATCCCTATGCAATCTTATCTGGTCCTGGAGCATATGCAGATTTCACAACATGAACTGCTGGCTCATCCAAATATATCTTTATAAACCAAACTCTAGAGACCACGCCTGAAATACTTGGGTGACAAGCAAATATTGCTGGATGACATATCCCATCAGTCCTAGCCAACACTCAGTGGGGAGGAATACTTGGAGCTACACTCCAGGAACGCTTGGAACCTTGCATTATTCCCAGCCTTGTGGTAGTACTTTAGAAATGATACACTGGAATAAAAAAAAACCCAACCAAACAAATAAACCATGTACAACTGTCTAGAAGTAGGATGCAAAAAGACTACTTGCAAATGTTATTGGCCTTGATCACACAAGGTCCCTTGACACATTGAAACATCCCACTGAAATAATGGTTCACAATCATATTTCTTTACATTTGGAGTGAATACTTCATATGTGCAATAAATTGTTATTTTCTACAAAAATATTTGGGAGACAAAATCCCACAATGAAAAAACCATTTTACAAAAACTCTCAAAATTTCATCCAACAGAGAGCAAAAATGAAAATGTTTATTACTGCATTCAAGAACAAAATAAGAAAATATTTACATCCCCACTCAAGACTAAGTCGCACTGGATCTATTTCTAAAGTTGTATATATAAACCTGAGCCATTCCAGTATTTAACTACCCTAAAACATGTTTAACTGCTAAGCAATGGAACTATCATAGATCTAATTTCTTCCAATTTTATTTGCAGCAGATACATGCAGTCAGTCCTCCATATCCATCCACCAATTCCACCATCAACATATTGAACATATTACAAATTTCTTTTTAAACATGCAAAAAGTAAAACTTGATTATGTCTTTTACTGTATATAAAGAAACTCCATTTTCTGATACCATTGTATCCAATGGGACTTAAACATTCACAAATGTTGGCATCCACAGGGGACCCTGAAACCAAACCCCAGCAGAAATCAAGATCCCAGTGTATACAAAAAGAAACTGCCTTTAAAAAAACCCACAAATTCTGAACATCTGTATTTTTGCTTTGGACATGTTCATGTGTCCATATCTGTTCATCCTTCGGTCAGTTAAGTAGGTTTGTTTGTCAAACCTCTGATAGTGTAAGATTATAATGGTGCTGAACAGAACAAAATGGGATTATTTTTCTCAAATGTAGTTCCTCTTTCTGTATACAATTAATAGGGAAATCCAGTATGAACGTTAGATACTAATTGAGAAAAAGAATTTGGCAGCAAAATATTTCATAGACTAAATTGACTTTCTTAGATGTAAGGGATCTATGGGAAATCCAAGCAGTAGTTAACTTGAAAACTGTACACAAATCCATTTTTATCTTACAATAAATGTGGGCATCTTTCTCCAATTAAAGCTATCTGAATTTTCTGTGTGCATAATTTTCCTCAAATATAAATCGATTGTGTCCCTTCCAAATAAAGCATCACATCCATCTGCTCAATGTACAAATGTAAGCATTAATGGGATTCTTCTTCTTTGGATGCTTCTGGTTAGTGGAATCATGGCACAGATGGCAAAGTCTCCCAGGAAGGCCTTACAAAATGCTGCCATTCACAAACCTCCAAACCAAGTTAATGTTTGTTCAATAACTTCATATTCATCATCTTCTATGGATCAATGGAGGAATCTATTGGTTTATAATCCTGGACCTTGTTATTTGCCAATCAAGAAATTGACTAGTCTATATATATATATATATATATATATATATATATATATATATATATATATATATATAGACACTGTACAGACAAAAACCCTTTTCCATAAACTAAAAAACAGTTTTAAATTTAAAAAATCCACCACTATACTGGAAACCAACAACGATAATATTTTCTCTGTCAGTGTAAATGTAGGGAGGGAGGGGGAAATCACCAAATTTTATTCCTTTTTATTCTTGGTAGCTCTCAGTGTAGAGTTACATCACAAACCCAGTATCCATTTCTGATCTTCCTGTTACAACACAGTTCCATGTTTGTCCTATGAATGAAAGTTAGTGACGGCTAATGTCAACATAAATATGAACACAGCACTGATTGGTATGTCTTTCAGCAGGAGGAATGCACTCAAAGGAAAACAGGATGGTAAATCATTGTAAGGAATACTCTTCTAAATAATTCATAAGAAAACATATTTGTACCAGAAAAAATAGTAAGTATAGTTGAAAGTGAAAGAAAAAGGAGATTTTTTTGGAAACATGGTAACTTGCCAAAGTAAAGCTGTTTTAATTATTACTTTGGCAGGATCTCTTGGTTATCAGATGGACCTTAATACCCTCTGTTGGTCTAGTGCAGCTGCAGTTCTTTCTGACACATATGTAATATAAAGTTGGGGTGGAGGATGCTCTTGAATTATGTATACAAGCCTATTTCTGGCTTCATTCTTAAGCTCCAAGAATATCATTACCTCTATTATCAACCAGGTGACTATTATAAAATTTTTAAAAATATCCATTTTGCAATGCTAATCAACTATATGATAGAACGTGTGGACCATTTCCAGAGCAATCCTATGCTTTGCCTCCTCAAAAGCAAACTCCACTGAGTACTACGAGACTTATTTCCTGGTAAGTGTATCTAGAATTACAGTTGCACTGATTTATTCAGCCGCAAGAATGCTGAATAAACTTTTATTTCTCAGTGTCTCCTCTATCTGTCCAGGCTCCTTCGCTGGTGAACAACTATCACTACACTCAACTGACTTCAATATAAAAGAAGATTCAGGCATAGCACGAAAGCATTCTTTTAAGAAAAGATGGTGAATCATTCTGACTACATAAATTACAGATATATTATGAATATCAAATACTTCAAGAGAAACAAAAGTTGAATTATTTTTTTAAGAATATTTAAAGCATTTTGTTAATTCTTTACAAATAAAATTGCAGGATATTATTAGCTCTCTTTTGGAATTGTCATAGACCTTTGCTAGACTTCTGAGGATTCTTACTAGCTGCCCTCCACTATAGTCTCTGCATGTTGCCGAATGTGATGGGAAGTCTTTCATTCATCAAAGACTGGGGTTCTTTCAATTTAAAACCATCTTGCTGCCTTTGTATTAAATATATAAGGCTGTCTTAACATCCATTTTCTTTTACATATCATGCATCCCACATGAAACTTTATTTCATTAACAGCATTCTATTTCTTCAGATGCCACGGTACCTTAATACCGTATGTCATTATACATAAGTGCTCTATTTCTTAAGATGCTTTAGCTTTACATTTCTGGGAATCTCCTAAAGCTATTTTTGCAACTGATATCGTGCTCTGCTGGGTAGATTAGATAAAGCAGTAGGAACAAATCATAGCTATTCAGAACATACTGTTTTATGGAGGCACTGTGGATTGGAAAAAATTGTGACAGACAAAATACAATTATAAATTCAAACAGCATTTACTAAACTGTTACCTATTATTGCACTGAGGCACACAACTTTTGCAAATCAGTGATTGGAGACACATTTAGACTATTTTCACATGAGGCAAATGGATTGTAAATTGTATGTGAATGAAAGGATGGTGAGTACAATTGTGAACACAATAGAAAAATGATCACTTCAATTTTCCTACACCCACACATAGACACATTAATAGGGAATGATAAAAGCAACCATTAGGATTACTTAGATATGTAATTTTACAGCAATATTTTGAACACACACTTTGTACAATATTTTGGATCATTTATTCTTAGGTAGAGCTATTTAGTCATGTTTTGACTATTAAATGGATTATATTTCCACAGAATTAAATATAAATAATTGTTTAAAAGTTATTTCACTGCCACTAAGCTACATCTCCATGTGGTAAGGATATCAATACTCAGGAATTTTTAGGAAAAGAAAAAAGAGCAATTATGAGAGAACCAAGAAAGAACATTTGCATCAACCCAAAAAGGGGGGCTGGGTTTTTTCTGTATTTGCATCAAATTAAATTACAATGCTACCACTAAGAGTTTCAAGTTATACGTTTCTTCAATAGCTTTGTTTTTTTTGTATGCCCCAAGCAGTTTGAACTGATGGTGCAACTTATAGGTCTCAAACAGTTGTTCCCGTATGCCATCTTTATATGCATTCCTTTCCCGCAGCCCTGAACATTTTGCTGCCTGAAGCAGAACAAGTAACAGCACCCCATTCCACAAAAGCAAGGTGCGTGATACCCAAAGTATTTTGAAACCCTTGGATGAGGTACCTTCCTCTTCTTCTTTCAAGTAAAATACAATGATAATAAATATGTAAATAACAATTTGCATCTTTTTTCATAATTCTGAAACCTAGCTGTCTGGTCCTGCTTTTGCCTATCTTTTTTAGCCACTTTTTCGCCTGTAACTGCTGTCACCGGATCTTCCTTGGACCTAAAAATCCAAGACTATTCGAACTGACATCTCTGATATTAAAATTAAGATCCAACAGGAAACTACAATCTGTTTTACTATCTTTATCTTTTGCCCATCTACTTCATAAATTATATTTCGTACTTGTTTCTGGCCGGAATTAGGCAATATTGTCTGCTCTGCTTTTCTGTGACTTTTTTTTGTTTTGGTAAGGCAATGGGTCTTTGCAGTCACCTTCCTTCACTGAAAAAATGTCGTTGGTGTCCTTGAAACACTGATATTTTATTTTAGGGTTCTGGCTGCGTTTCAAATGATGTGAAAGTGTAGATCACTTCAAAATTATTTTACAAGAACTAGCAGGGTTATGGTGCAATGTAACAGATTGTGAAAATATATTTACAATCTTAGTCAAGAATGTAGGTTTGGAAATATGTGATGCAAAGACCTAAAACTACGGGCTAGCAAAAAAAAATCTGTTTAAGTACATATACTACTTTGTGCTTATCATGCAAAAGTACTGCCAATATCGTATAGGTTTTGTGTAGAAAAAAAGGGGAGAAAGCTTTATATAAACCATGGATCAACTGAGACCCAAGTATATTTTATAGCCAGTGTGCTGTAAACATTCTAGGAATTGCAATATATGTCCAAATGCACATTTTTAACTGACATACTTTTGGATTTTTTTTAATGCAGAAATGCTCCAAATGTACTAACACAATGAAGCTGAGCGATAAGATACTCCACACGTCTCTCTCATTATTGAGTGGGCCAGGACAAAGCAGACATCTGAAAGGGGGAATCTAAAGCAGAATGTGAGCCCCCCTCGAAGTTCATCCTCCTGCAATGATTTGATATACTCTTACTTGTTTTTGCTAAGACTTTAACAAAAAGGGCTGATATCAATGATCAGATCTCTGATCTCTTTACAGTTAAGCCAACTGCAGTTAGGAGTTGGAACCATGGCGAGGGGTAAAAGGACCTCAATGTTTTCCCCCACATCAGCTTCCAGATGAAAAATCTACCATCCTCTTGAGCTGCCAGCAGTTTTCATCAGGAAAAGGGCATTAAACCCTCCTCCAGCTCCCCGACTTTGATCTCTACTGTTACAGATCTGCATTCTTTGCCTAGTTAGGCCATAAGCATAAAAGCATTATAAGATAATGTAGGCAGGGCTGGGGAATTTCTCTAGTCTCCCCATCGATGCCTCTAAAATAAAGTGGACAGGATGGAATATGAATAAATATTCTATTTTAAAATAAATCCTGTGGCTAAGAGAGTTAATTTAAAGTTCAGTTTTAAATCATAAATATCATCTAACGATCCTCATTTTTATAAAGCTTTACTTATGTTAAGGACACCTTAAATTCCATTTCCCTGATTCTATTTCTTTTTTTTTTCTTTTCCTTACACCTTTTTATTACAGGCTTTCTCTTCCTGCAGTCCAATCTTAATTCAGAATTGGCGATAAAGCCCTTATTTCACCTCATAAAAACCTTTTCGTTCTCTATAATGTTTTCTCCAGCATTTCTTCTAAGTCCTCTTTCAACTCTTTTTTTTTGTAAATCAAAATATTTTATTAATAGACATATTGGACCTCTTTTCCTCTTGTTGCCACTATAAAGGCCCATGAGAGGAAAGAAATCTTTTAAGTCTATGCAGTTCTGGTTGGATATTGCCACACAGTATAAAGTCTTGACATGACTGGATTCTTTGTATCTCTGAGGTGACTTCAATACAATGTTGTTGTGACTTTCTCTATTGCTGTATTCTATGGTCTTTTAATCTAATCTGAATATAGTTTCGACATGACGTGAATGTCTGTACTCCTTTTGGCTTCCTAAATTTCCTTCCAGCGCTTCGCCAATGGACAAAAAATAACTGCCATTTCCAGGTTGGCAGGAGCCGAGGCTAAGCTCCACCCCCTTAGAATCTTAAAGGGACAGGGCAGCAGGTGTTCTGTTTCCTTAAGGCATGACACTCCCCACCTAAAACTTAATAAGTTTTTACCCCTTGTTAATAACAAATAACTAACCAATACAAAATACCAACTAATCTAAAACAGACTATAACTGTTCTAACTTGCAAATTCATCATCCCTTTATCTTCCTCTAGTGTTTCATCCTTCCGCTCTCCTACAGTCTTTGTAGATACATCTACATGCAGAGCTTTCGGTGGAGTGCCCAGCAGAGAGTGAAGGTGCTGGAGTTGAGACAAGAGTATGTACCAGTCCAAGGGAGCCTGAACGGGTGCTGCAGTGTCGCAGAGGACAGGTTTGCCTTCCATGTTCCAGAATTAAAGGTAAGCTTTGACTGAAGAGGATTTAGTCTACATGAAGGAGGATCACAAGGATGTCGGAGTGTGGGGCTTTGAAAAGCCAACCACATACTTCATCCTGCCATTTCAACTCTTCAACTCTTACTCCAGATATCAAGGCCTTCATTCCCTTCCCTTCCCTTCTTTCTGCCAGTGTCTCTTTCAATACTATCTTGGGATTGTCATATTTCGCTAAAAGCAACTTTATGGATAAGAAACAGAAGCTGAGATTTTCCTAGGTCTCTTCTACACTGACCAATCAATGCAACTTCAAGCTGTCTTCAAAATGTGGCAGCTATACAACACATACTGTGAAAGCGAGCTGCAGTGTACTTTAAACCTGTTAATCTGGCACAAGCAAAGCTGGGGGAAAGTTGATGATGCGCATCAGTGTACTGAAGTATAAATCACATCACATGGCAAAATCAGCTCTGTAGAATGCGAGTCACTGTGTGGATATACCTGCTCCACTGATGCACACGTGCGTATTCCAGAGAGCAGTTTGAAAACACTTCTGTGGATCCTGGTTTGAAACTGGTTTTAGTCCATGTTCTGTGGTGTGTGTAAGCACCATCCAGGCCTTGGACTGGTTCCAGAATTATCAATCTAATCATCTGTATACCAACATTATCTTCTTCTATGCCAGTCTGAAACTGATCAAAGTGGTAAGTGAAGATGCACCCTTAGGATTTTAATGATGGACAGTACAAACTGCAGCTTTTTTCACTTCTGTTTTTATTTAAGAAATGAACCAGAAGATAAACATACATACTTTAACTTCAGCTTACATGTTTCCATTGCAGGAAACATGCAGCTGGGAAACACAAAACCCAGAATTTCTATAACTCATGACTAAACTATTTTAACATTTATAGTTGACTATTATCACTTTAGCCTTGCAATAGCAATGGCATCTAAGCATGGCTATATGCAGCATGCATGTATAGAGTACAGGGATCAGTGGGTCACTCTACATTTTCCAATCTATTAAAATATCAAACACTGATGTCAATCACAGCTATGACATCACTCTTTGACTAATAAAGGTTGAATAGGCCTTGTCTAGAAGTGTTTTGGATTTCAGATCTTTTTTTTCAGATTTTCCAATATTTTCAAATACATAATGAGATATCTTGAGGTTGGGAATAAATCTAAATATTAAATTGATTTATGTTTCATGTAGAGCCATGATGGCACAATGGGTTAAACTCTTGTGCCAGGTGAACTGCTGACCTGAAGGTTGCCGGTTCGAATCAGTGAGACAGGTTGAGCTTCTGTCTGTCAGCTCTAGCTTGTGGGGACATGAGAGAAGTCTCCCAGCAACACTTCCAGGCACCCCCTGAGCAATGTTTCTGTAGACAGCCAATTCTCTCACTTCAGAAGCAACTTGCAGTATGTTCTCAAGTTACTTCTGACACGATTTAAAAAATGTTTCATGTACACCTCATGTGTAGATGACAGTGCCAGCTCAACGTAGCGGCCAATGTAAGTGCCCGCTTGTGGCGCATTTCACTGGGGACGCCGTTGAGGCACCCCCGCGGTGGCGGCAACAGCGGGAACCATCGGGTCCCTCCTTGCCAGATGTGGAAGGCCTCAATTGAGGTCTAGCTCTTCTCGCGAGGACTCACGAGACAAGCTAGGCCTCAATTGAGGCCTTCCGCGTTCGGCGAGGAGGGACCCGATGGTCCCCACCGCCACTGCCACCGCAGGTATGTGCGGGGCCTTGGGGGGGGGCAATTTTGGGGGGTGCAATTTTGGGGGGGGGCGCGGCCACTTAGGTCCGCCTACAAGGCAAAATTACCTAGGGCCACTTCTGGTAGATGGTATATTAGATATGAATGAATTTTGTGTTTAGATCTGGATCCCATCTCCAGAAAGACTTAAGTTCCATCTGCAAATAGCTAAAGGTAATTTTATGCACAATATTTTATTAATGCTGTACAAGAAACAAAGTTTGTGATCACTGTATGACCAGAAAGCAAAGCTGCCACTGTCTCAGTCAACAGCATTGTGAGGACAATTTTGGAGTTTCAGATTTTGAATTTTCAGGCAGGTATATTCAACCTGTATTGCTTAAAAGTAGTCAAAATAATTAAGTAAAAGTGACATCCTTATACTAGAATAATAAAAAAAAAAAACAACCATCATGCAGTCTTCTAACATCTTACTGGTTTCTTGCACAGGGAGAATGTGATATTACTTTTAGAGAAAGCTGAAATGTGCAACTGTATGTCACAGCCGACCTCAACAGCTTTATTTAAAGCAAAAATTAGAAGGTGATCAAAACGTTTTATAGAGGAGAACAAGAATATAATGCTTAAGCCTCTTAAAATTGCCTGAACTGTGAAATCAAGTAATGAACACTAGAAAAGGTTTTGTCAGCTGGAATCAAAGCTTAGGCAAGTCAGCATTTTCACCTAAACCCTTATTACAGTGAGGCATTTGATTTTTCATCTCTGCACTCCATTCTACCCAGCAAATAAACCAGCCTGACCTCTACCTGTTATGTTATGAAGTCTGTATGCCATCTTTTAACTCAAGCCTTTCTTCTCAAAACCTTTTGTGCCAATATACGAGAGATGTCAAACTAGCTGAGATTTCAATTGTGTGGTTTTAGAATTTGAAAATCTTCTCCTTGATCTTACATGTTTTTAACAAATTGTAGCTGCTGAGGGAAGCTGGTCTGGATCTGGCAAAAACCTCTATACCATATTCCAACTGAAATAGACCACTATTTACTGCTTTTAGCCAATGATGTTAAAATTATGGCTTCCATTCTGCTTGTCTCATGAATTTTTCCCTTAGTCCCCAAATTTCTAGCAAAATATAACAAAATACATTATTCACAAAGGAGCAATATTTTTACTGGGCCAACAGTACAGCGCAAGATACATCATGCAATTAATAGCATTGCAGTAATTTAAAACTTCATTTGAAAATTTATAAATACAATTTAGGCATCCAAAGAAGGGAGCAGGCCAAGTTACCAAGGGAATGCAAATACAGCAAACATAAGGTTCAAGGTGTGCTTAACTTTCAATGTCCTACGCTCTGCAATGATAGATATCTGGGGAGTATTGGAAAATTTTACATTGGGTAGTATCTGTATATCATAGCTTCAAATAAGAATATATAGCTCCACTCCTGTAGCTCTTTCATATCCAAACTATCTATTCCTTATGCAGTATTCCAAAAATTTCTGCCAATCCTCTCGAACACATTTGCAAAAAGTGAGTGTCATAGAAGTCTACACAGGAAGATGGAAATGTCCAAACTGACCTCTGTTTTCTTCCATGAACACAGCTTGAAGGAGAAATTTCTAAACCAGGATATTGGTGCTTCTTTTCCCATGGTCGCAAACTTAATTGAGGGGGCATGGGCCCACTTGCACCTACTTTCTTTAAATAAACAACACCACAACAACTACAAGACCATATAGCCAAATATTAAAGCAAAAAATGCAACTCAGAATTATTTTCAAAATACAACTAATGAACTCCATTATCCCAAACCATAAAACTGTAGCTGTCAATTACTTCAAGTATGATATCTTGACAAAAGAAGTGTAAGAAGCTTTCTAATACAAAGGCATATCAAGGAAAGCTCTTTTCTGTAAAGTTGGGCTTTTCCTAATGATTAATGCTACATTCAACAAAAAAGACACTGTCTGGCTAATTACGTTAAATACTTATCTTCAGGGGATTAGCAGGGTGTTTCTGCTCAATGTCACTCTTTCTGACAACCTAATGATAGATCTGTTTACTTAAGAGAGCAATTAGTATTTTTAAAAACTGTTTTCTTAACTGCTTCCATATCATGAAAATATTTGATTAACACACACTAGCTTATCTTATAGTGGGAACAGCACATTCCACATATTTTTGCTCTTTCTTCAAAGAAGTATGACTGCAGCTTGCAGTTATCTTCCAACACCCTCACATTCCACCTTCATAAAGTCCAAAAATTAGATGTTATATCAAAAGAGTATTTCAATGTTATTCCTCACCATGATAAAACTATGAACTAAAAGGTAAAGAATTAAACTGAAAAACAGGAAGAAATTCTGCCTATTACCGAATATATTTATGTACAAGTGAACCTCATGTATAAGTTGAAAGCATGTTTTGAGGCCAAAATTATGGATTTTGACATGACCCATCGATAAATTGAGTGTCATTCCACAAAGAGCAGAAAGCACCAATGCCATTTCAGGCCGGCAGCTGACCCTGGCCACCGCCAGCATTTTCCCACTCAGAGATTCATAGAGACCAGAAGTGGTGCCACAGCAGAGAAAGCACAGTGAGTCAGTATGTCTTTTAGGTTCTCCTAAGATGGACTACATTCTTGCTTCTGCTACTTGACTCTGAGAAGGGAATGGCTCCTTTTTAAAATAAGAATTAAGTATGGTACTTATACTGACCTGTGGATAAGTCAAGCTAATTGAGGTGTATGTGTGATTTTTTAAAACTAAAATTTCTAGACTTATACATGGTTATATAGGGTAAGTCCAAAATGACAAAAGGGTGACCACATTGTTCAACCAAAAAACAAGACTCTAAACTTTCATACAACATCTTATCTCCCCCTCTAATGGTGTAAAATGAAAAACTGAGAAACATCACCCTTCCCAAGAAAACACACAAAAGAATGAAATAGGATTTAAAGGGATATGACTTTGCTAAGAATTTGACCCATGCAAAATTAGAGAATGCTAATGTTGTCATCTATTGAGGCTCCGAGATGTTGGCATGTTTAGCAACATTCAGAAATAGAAATTGTGCTCTGATTATTTTGCTGCTTTTTATTGTGATGTGTGATATTACTAATAATGTGTCATTTGTTTTTAATATCTGTGATTGCTATCTGTTTTGATCATGGAATCATAAAATCTTAGGGTTGGAAGCAATAGCAAGGGCCATCTAGTCCCGTTTCCTGGCACACCTAAAGCACTTTTAGAAGATTCCATATTTTTGTTGAAAGACATCTAAAGATGGCAAATGGTTCATATTCTAGTATCAGATACAATAAACCTGTTCCATCATTGACATAGCATCATTTCAGATATTAAAAAAATAACTATCATGTCAGCTCTCAGAGTGTGGACACTTAGGCAGATAGGATAAAAATGTTTCAGCGTATAGGAAAAGCATAGCCAACTGTCAAAACATCTTATAAAACAAAAATCTAGCTACAAAAGAATTGCATTGTGCAAAATTTATAATGATATGGTCTTACTTGAAGAAAAATATGGAAAATGCAGTTGAATGGTAAAATAGTCACATAATTGGAGTGCTTTTTCATGTTGCTTCAGTGTCGATTCAGAAAGAACATTGTTTACCAAAACCCAAACTTAACTAACAACTTTAAAATCAGAAATTCAGCAATGAACGAAGGTAAGTAGAATGATTATTACTAACCTGAACTTTGGGAAGGAACTTTGAAGAACAAGCAAGAAATTATTTCAGGCATGAGATAAGATTGTTCTTCATGAATTTACTATTTAATATAAGGAGGTACCCAAATACTGCTCTGCCATAAGATTTTCAAATGATTTTCAAGAGTATCTGCATTGCAGTATTCGAGTGTGGAGCCCACAAGGGCAGTGATAACTGTGACACAAGAACTGCATCAGCAAAAAGGGTCATAGGCATTCAGCTAAATTTGTACTTCCACAGTGGAGGTTTAGACACCAACAGTAACTTTTCCTGACTCTTTCATACCTTGAGTTTGAATAGGTTATAGAACTGGCATCCCTTTGGTCCAGTCATACTACTGGCTGTGGGTTAAAACGTTTGTGAATTTTTTTTTCAAAAATACCTTTGCTGTTATGTTCAATGGAGAGAATGTCAAAAAGTAAATTGTGGCAATAGAACTAAAAGTGTCAAATGAAATTACAAAGCAAAGTATTTGCTAGACTATCACATAGCTTGTTAATAGTAAATATATTTAACCATTGTTGTGTTTTTGTTGCATGCCTTCAACTTTCCAATTCATGGTTGCTCACAAAACTATTATGGCGTTATCTTGGCAACATCTATTCAAAGGGAGTTCATCTTTGCCACCTTCTGAAGCTGAGAGAATGTTACTTGCTGAGGGTTATCATGGATGAGCAGGATTTAAGCCTTAGTTTCCACTGTCATAGTCCAATGGTGGAACAGCCACAACATGTTGGTTCTTTATTCCTGCATTAACAGAACCAAATTTTATATGGCATTGAAACAATTGAAGCCATTTCATTTCTTTTAACTTATTGCAGCTTTCTGGCTATTACATTATCCTATTATCAAGATTCAGATAAGTATATTTTTACAGCATGCTGCAATTGTAGCAGTCTTCTATTTGCAAGTTTTGGCTCTTAGCTCAATTAGCATTTGGCAAAGCTTAAAATAACAAAACCATGTTAAAAACAGTGACAAAATAAATATTAGCACATAAAATTTTGTAGCAACTTGTGCACTATGACTGGAAATCATATGGCCTTCCAGATGTTGTTGGGACTCCAGGTTCTTGTATTCTTTACCAGGGATGCTGGGACTTGGATTTTAACAAAGCCTGGATGCCTCATGATCTCCACTTCTGCTGTACTCTAGTGAGATTCTAAAACTGCTAGCAACTCGAGGAAAGGCTATGAAGGTATTTTGTACTGGCAAAATGGGGGAAAGATGCAATTATCTGAAAGTCTACCCATCTATAAACTAAATGATTGTAAGTTTAAAATGTCAATGAAACAGATTATTGTCGCAGACAATGGTCACCAGCTGCTCCATAAATTACCAAAGAAAGAGAGACATATTGATCCAACTGTAACTTTCTGTCATTGTGTCTATGCCTATTAGAGAAAATGAAGGCCATTAAATTATTTTACTAAATGGCTAAAATGGAAAACTTGCAGTTGTGTTCCAAGTACTGCTATTGACTTGATACATTTTGTGTAGTATCATATCCATTAATAGATTTTTGTTGGCTACAACTAAATGGACATTGTAACAGTGAGGCTGTATAAAATATGACAATGTATAAAAGGAAGTACAATCACGCTACTCCTCAATAGTGACTCTGTATATAATGCAAGTCAGTCCAACTAGCACTTGCAGAATTTACTACCAGAACACAAAAAGATGCAGAAGTAATCATAAGGCAGAATGTGCCCTTTAAACCTGGAAATGTGGTGCATGAAGAATCTGGTGCAAATAAAATAGAAAGTTCTAAGAAACTGCTACAAATCTTCAAGGACTAATTTGTTTCTCCTGCCATTCAATTCAGAGATAATAACGTTGCTTTCTGCATTACCGCTCCCTCCTCCCCCAAATGAGGCATTTGCAAATTCTGTTTCTAAGATCCATGCTATACTTACAATTAAAAGTAATTTTCTGCTTTCTTATTATCCTGATAACTAAATAATTTTATTTAATGTTGTCATTTTTAATTTCAGAATGCTATAAGACACTGGACTGTGAGTTAACAACACAAGGCGTGAGGATTCACCTCTTGTTAACCAAAAATGAATGTAAGTACACATACAGTTACAATGTAAAAGAGGTGGTGTTATACCTCACTGCAGTACAATTGTTATGTAACTTATTTCTGCCTTATAAATCAAGCAAGAAGTAATTCCAAACAAACAGGAGTGTTTCAACCAAGCTGTAGCAACCAACCATGATGAAAAAGCTTGAAGGTACCCGTAGTATATACTAAATCAGTTTATCCAACATTCAAGGAAATCCATCTACGAGGGTAGGTTGGATGAGACCTGGAGGTATTTATCTAGTCCCAGGTTGAAGCAGGGCATGTGCTCTTTCCATTTGAAACAGCATATGGCCAGAATGTCAATTCCACTTAAAAAAAAACAAAATTCCAGCTTGGTTAATAGCATAACCAAATGATGGATGGCATTTCAGCTAGAACTGGGTGTAATTTGATAAGTAATTCTCAAATTTGTGTCAATTTTTAAAAAGAAATTTAGGAGGGGCCTAGGGTAGCCAAAACAGAAATATTTTCCAATGGGCCACATGCTGCATATAAGCCCCACTCTTGTGATAGAAATACCATACTTGCCATATTTTAAGGATACAGTAGAGTCTCACTTATCCAAGCTAAACGGGCCAGCAGAAGCTTGGATAAGCGAATATCTTGGATAATAAGGAGGGATTAAGGAAAAGCCTATTAAACATCAAATTAGGTTATGATTTTACAAATTAAGCACCAAAACATCATGTTATACAACAAATTTGACACTAAAAGTAGTTCAATATGCAGTAATGTTATGTTGTAATTACTGTATTTACGAATTTAGCACCAAAATATCGCGATATATTGAAAACATTGACTACAAAAATGGCTTGGATAATCCAGAAACTTGGATAAGCGAGGCTTGGATAAGTGAGACTCTGTTGTATTTATATGTGACATTTCTCGCCACACTATGGAGATTCCCAGGTCTACACTTCTAAAACAGAGATGGACACCCTCCAACTATTGTTGAACTTCAGTTTCCATAATTCCCAGGTTATTTGGTCAATGGTAAAAATGATGCGTGAAATAGTTCATCAGCATCTGGAAGGTCACATGATCCTTATTTTAAAGGAGTATGTGACCAGGCAGAATTTTATATCTACACTGACCACTCGTAAAACAAGAAAAAATGATTCTGGTCAAAATAGGGTTCACATGACTTGAGAAGATAATTTAAGAACAATCATATCTGACTTCCTCTTTCCAACCACTCAAGCACTACATTCTTCATCTGTAATATTACAAGTAATTATTTTAACGTATTTTAACCTTTACAAACAATGTTAAAGGAGTTGTGGAAGTATATTTTCCAAATATTTGCTTGTATATTTGCAAATGACCTTTTCTAAGATGTTGAAGCATTCCAACACAAATCTGTTTCTCTTAATGGCCTTTCTACACAGTGACTAAAGAGACACCTTCTACCAATTCTTATAGTTACTTTCAAAACCTGATTATTCTGATAACAAAATCAAAGATCCTATGTTGATAAACTGCACAGAGAAAAAGTTGGCTGGTGGAAGATGCTGATTCAACATGCTGTGTACTTTCATCATTGCTTGCTCTCTACTTCTTGCAATTAAAAACAAAGCAAAAAACATTTGTGCTGTTCTGATGACAAATCCAATAGCAGTGCAGCATTCTAAGGCAAAGTTTAGATAAGAAGCCAATCACTCTGAGTGTGAAAAAGCAAACTGCTAACACAGCTATCCTCTTTCACATAGCAAGAGCTGAGCCTAATGCATTGTGATCTCAAGGTCCTATGGGCTTGTTCTTGAAAAGGTACTAGATGTTTAGTAGCAAAAAAAAATCTCCTGACTGCCAGTGCTAATGAACCAAAAAGTAAGGCGTGTGTTGTGACTCATTCTTATTGTTAATTTTTTTCTCACTGTATTGCAAGGTCACCTTTGATTCCGATAATCATTCATCAGGCCAGGTTGAACCTTGTTACACCTTGTTGAATCATCATCAGTTGTAGCCATCATAGCCAACAGTGACAAATTAGGGGAGATTCCAATATCATCTGACCACTCATGGTTTAACCAGTCTAGTACTGCTCTGAATTGGTTGCTTGCCTCACAAGCCAATGTTCAAATTGCTTCATGATTTTATATCAGTGCTTCCTAGACTTGAGTCCCCAAAAATGACCAAAGGAGTCCCCATAACTGGTCATGTGCATTAGAATTGCTAGAAGTTGTAGTCCAACAATATCTCAGATCCCAAATTTGGGAACCACTGCTCCATTGGTCCTCTGAAGGGGTAATTCTCTTGCCAGGGTTCAGATCAGTATTCTACAGACCAATGGTTCTCAACCTGTGGGTCCCCAGATGTTTTGGCCTTCAACTCCCAGAAATCCTAACAGCTGGCAAACTGGCTGGGATTTCTGGGAGTTGTAGGCCAAAACACCTGGGGACCCACAGGTTGAGAACCACTGATATAGACTATGGTTTAAAGGAGAAACAGGAGGCTGCTGAAAGTTTCCAGTTGGCATTAACTAGAACTGCATGGGGTGCAGCCTTGAGAGAGGACTCAAATAGTTGCTTGGGAGATTGGTTGTTGTTTCCATCTATTTGTGATCTGCATGTGAATTTTTAAATAAAGCAAATTTTATAGAGATTTCTTTAAGTATTCCATGTGTTTTCATTCAAAGGAAAAATAAACACCACAGTCTCTTCTCTATACCTTCATAGGGTTTGTGGGTGGAAGGATGTGTAACAATACCTATGTAACAAGAAATGCCTTTAAATGAAAATCTGGTGTATAGAAAGTCCCAGAGTCCATAATGATATGACACAGTATTCAGTTATAAATATTTTAAACCTTGATACTGCAGTCCTTTGATTGTTTGCTTTTTGGAGGGGGGTAAGTTAATGCTTTTTGTAGAAATCTGGTCAACGATTCTGAGTATTCATGCCTGCTATGTATCTTAAGCAGGTTAAATAAACTATCTAAGGCTGTTATTCAAGCTGTGCACTGCTATCCAAGAAGGGAACTTCAGGGTTTCTAGCCATACTGACAAAGAAGCCTCTTTGCTGCAAAAGGTCACAGTGGGTCATATAGTAAACTGTGACTTCTACAAAGGCTCATTCAGTGGTGTGAACCACTAGATGTTTCCAGTGTAGTTATTGATTGACAAGCTCCCTGTTGGCTTGGTCTTATTATTAACAGAAATGGTTGCTGTCTTATCTGTTACTCATCCCTGTGTTTTATATGATAATTCACCTATTAATACAGACATTCGGTTTGCAAAAAGATCATGGCAAAAACATAGGGGAAGGGTATTCACACTTCATGAAAAACATGAAACAATCTGATAAAAAAGGAAAAATGAAGCCACATTAATGTTCAAGTGATCCTTTAAATATATAATATGTAATAAATATGGCGTAAGTGGTATCTGGCACAAGAATTTTGTTTCTTCCAAAGGTTTAAAAGGTCGACCCCCTCCTCTATGCAAAGAAGATGGGAAATCTGATCAAACAACTAGACCATTTGTATATAGCAAGGGAGATAAATTATTAGGTTTCAAGATATTTTTGGAGTCCCACAATTCCTTACCATTGGCCATGCTGTATGGGGTCAATGAAAACAGCTGCCCCCAAAATCTAGAGCATCGAAGTGTGTCTTAATCACTGGATTATCAAGTAAAGAATAATATTTTTTTTAAAAAATTGTAATCACCGTAAGATACAATGATTTTGATGGTTGATAGGAAAATGGTCGAAGCTGGTTAATTTTAAGGTAAAATATGTAACCATTTTATCATATCCCTTCCCCTCTTCCCCTTCTGTGTCTCTAAATAAGAAATCAGGGAAATAATTAACACCTTGGATGAGATGTCAGCCTTCAAAAAGACCACATAAGTTAAAAACAGCATTAAATTTGTACTTGGTAAAATAATGTAAAAGAGAGAGAATAGCAAGGAGAAAACAGAAATATAGTATATCATTTGGCTTCATAAACTGCATTTGATCATGGAAGATTAAAATAAAACAAAATCCTGAAGTCAAGAGCTTTTAGGTGTATTTATGGATGTAACAGTTCATAATAATTTTAAAATGGATCCAATACAGAATTTCATCAGAGTGGAAACTGAAGTCTGACACGGTTTGATTTTACTTACCAAGTATCCTCATTATCTTCTCTTGCCTTCTTTCCCTGTTAGCAAGAGTTATGTGATGAAAGTGCTGAGATAAAGTAATGGTAAGGAGGATACCACAAGAGGTATTTGAAAAGCAGGAATAATTTACTATGTCTCTGCTTTGTTTTACTTCCCTGAGTCTTCCTGTGGTGAAAGCGAATTTATCTTTTCTGGCAGACTCCAGCCTTTTTAGGCCTGAGAGCTCCCCAAGCACACTGGAGTGCAGGTAAATGGATGCAAGTCTCCATGAGTACTGTATTAGGAGGAAGGATTTAATGCTATGTTTTGCTTAGTATATCATGTTCAAACTACAAATCACAGGGAGGAAAATTCAGAGTTGCAAGAGACGCAAGGTCATGTAGCCCAACCCAATGTTCAGTTCAGGATTCTTGCCATTACAGAGTCCATGGAGACTTATTTACAAAAAAAAAAAAAAAGCATGCTGACTAGGAGATTCTGAGAGCTAGATGTAATTATTTTTCAAAATTCGAAACATTAATAACAACAATTTGAAATCCTTTCTCTTAACATTTGCCTGGAAATTTACAGAAATATAACACTTCAATTAGGGCAAAACAATGGACAACTATGGGTGTGAGTCAAAGTATTGTGGCATACAGAAAAAAAGAACACAATAGTAGTTTTGGCAGTATATCCAAAAATCTTGAATATATTAGATGTTAACTTACAACAAATTTGGTGTAAAAGCACTGATAAACCAAGAACTAATAGAATGTATAGCTTCCATTATAAGAGACACTGGAAAATAATGTTAATTAAATGTCTGGTGTGGTTTTACTTAAAGTAACTGGAGCATTTCCACACACACCCCCCCCCCTTTTGCTGGTTTTAAGGAAGCTATGCTAGCTCAGCTAAAAAAAAGGAAATGAAAATGCCAAACTCAGTTGGCAACTTAGGAAAGAAGATTATGGACCTTATCATACAACTCCTTTATGCAAGATAATTCCATTTTAAATCTATTCCAGCCATTATTGTGAGGTTAGCAGATTGTTGATTCTTTCCACCATGCCCTTGTTGCATTTGTGCTCTAATAATGTCATTGGCACAGTTTCTTCACATAAATGTGCACCTCCAAGTTATTTCTTATTGATGGCAACCCTAAGACAAATCTGTCATGGGCAAGATTTGTTCAGAGGAAAGTTGCACCAGGGGATTTCCTTGGCCATATGGGGAATCAAACCTTGATCTCCAGAGCCCCAGTCCAACACTCAAACCACTGGACCACACTGGCTCATCATGGATACGTCTAATTTAGATGCATTAGATTTACAGCTACAGCACGAGGATTTTGGATGAACGGATTTTTAACCATATGTTTTATATTTTTATATTGTTTAAATTGTTTTAATTGAATTTTCATTGCTGTGTTTTAATTATGTGTAGTCATCGAATTGTTGCCAATTGTGTACGCCACCCTGAGTCCCTTCGGGTGAGAAGGGCGGGATATAAATGTTGAAAATAAATAAATAAATAAATAGAACTGATTTGTTATTATCGTGTGCCTTCAAAGTAATTTCCGTCTTATGTTAATCCTAAAGTTAACCTATCACAAAGTTTTCTGAGACTGAGAGAGTGTGACTCTCCCAAGGGGGGTTTTCATGGCTGAGTGGAGAATTGAACCATGGAATCCAGAACCATAGTCCAACACACAAACCATGACTCCATGCTGGCTTCTATATTAAGATTTATATCCATTTATTAAGTAGTCTGATAATCAGTACAAATATATTAAGACAGCTCTAACAAAATGTAGTCTGCCACACCATAACTAAAAATTCTAATCTAACTTTTTACTCTCCGTAAGACATGAAAAAGTATGATGGAATAAAATATGCAAACAATGCAAATGATTAATTTAAAACAAAAAAGGCCTCCAATTACAGTAGCCATTGTCAGCTGCAACCACCTTTCCCCACATAGATATTGCTTTATCGGGGGAGAATATGGAAGTGCAGAGGAACCCACAATACTGTACTTGTTGCCCAGCCTTGTTACTGTCATCCAACTCTGATTTGCATCATTTTAAAATTAAATTAAATTAAATTAAAATCCATATACCTATACATCAAAATACAGAAAGCAGCAGACACATCAACAACACTATGTGAATATGACATTTATTGTTAGAAAGGTCACATAAACCATTTATAGTTTTAGGAAAAGAGCTGTCTCCAAGACTTCCTTAAATCTGCATTGTTGGGGCCAAGTGTAGTACTGGAGGTATGTTTTAGAAATGTGGGGCCAGCTATAGTTCCTGGTCTTCATCAATATCTGACACACCACACATATTAGCAATTGAAGTTTTTGAACTACAGTAGAGTCTCACTTATCCAAGACTCGCTTATCCAAGGTTCTGGATTATCCAAGCCATTTTTGTAGTCAATGTTTTCAATATATTGTGATATTTTGGTGCTAAATTCGTAAATACAGTAATTACAGCATAACATTACTGTGTATTGAACTACTTTTTCTGTCAAATTTGTTGTATAACATGATGTTTTGGTGCTTAATTTGTAAAATCATAACCTAATTTGATGTTTAATAGGCTTTTCCTCAATCCCTCTTTATTATCCAAGATATTTGCTTATCCAAGGTTCTGCCGGCCCGTTTAGCTTGGATAAGTGAGACTCTACCGTAATTACAAAACAAATCTTACAAAATGTGCATGACAAGGTAAGAAGTGCATGGATTCAAATGCACCAGATATAACTACAAGTATGGGCTGATAGAAAACACACTTCTGGCTGCTTCAACTATTGGTGCATCTGCAAAAACAATGAGACCAAGTGCAAAATGAAGACACATATGTGGTTCTTCAAATGGAGTAGAACCTACTGAGCTTCAAAATTCAATTCACATTAGCCAGTTGATAAAAATGCCATTCATGGCTTAATTTTCAATTTGCTCCCTACCTCCTCTAGCCCAACTGCTCAGGAGCTCCCTAGCTTCCATGCAGTTTGTAGTTTAAAAATAATTTAAAAAACTGAACTGCATATTGGAACACAGACCTCCAGATGATTTCTCCCAGGTACTTCAGTATATCAAGAAGAACAAGCCTGAAACTTCAGACCAAAGATGGAAGAATAATCACTTGGTAATACCTTACATATCCTCAGGATACCATATATGCAGAACCTGGAAATGTTATTCATTTCTACAAATCCAAAAAAACAATGTAAATAAATCTGATTCTGGGAAATTCAGTCCAAAACTGCTGTCCAAAAAAGTAAATTTTTCTAAGCTCAGTAAAATTTGCGTGCAGATCATAAACCAGCAATATAACACAAGAAGACACCAAAAAACAAGAGAGCTGAATAATAAGTAATTAATCCAGCAGCACTGCAACAATATCATAATAGATAGATTTCATTCAACCTTTCCAATGTTTTAACAGAACAAAACAACCTTTCTGACAATGCCATTAAGAAGCCATTGCAGAACAAAATCAATTCAAGTTAACAATGGCCTGAATTTTTAAATTCTTTTTCTTTTTACATGAGCACAACAACTGTCATTTTACATTACAATGTAAATGAAGTATGTAGCCCTTTTGGGGGCAAGCCAGCCTAATTCAGAGTAATATTTTGGGATAAGAAAGCCTTGACAGCCCAGGAAGACATTATTCAACATTACAAATGCTTTCCTATGAATATTGTCAATACGTTTGCAGCTGCAGCAGACTCATTCAACTTATGTAGACTTTCATACGCCAGTTCACACATGAAACCTTTTTCTAATAAGTCTTAAAGTGAGTATACTCAGCATTGCCTAGGACTCTTTTAGAATCACCTGAGTGACCCCATTTACCTGGCTCCACTTCATGCCATCCACTTGACTGACTGCCACTTCCTGGAGACCGCCCTTGGCTTGTATAAAATGGCTCTTCACCCGGACTGTCCATTTCATCCTCTACAGATTTGAGGCGCTTTGTAGAGCTGGAATTGAAGGACAGATACATTATTACATCATCTGAAGTGAAAAGACAAGTCACACTACACTGGAGGTTTAAGAGCCAGACAACATTCTACCTTTGAAGAAAAGGTGAGGCAAACACTGTGCTTCCCGTTCCAGCTCCTCTGACAACCTACCCTCTTTCCCCTTGATGCTAATATGGGACAAAAGTCAAGCCTGCTTCCTATATCAGGTGTACATTGTACAAAGAATATTCGTTATGGGGAAGGATGAAATGTATAAGGGTTACACATTTTCTTACATATTTTTAATCATTGTTGCTTTCAAATAACAAGGCATCAATTCTCGAGATGCAAGCTGACATCTCCTTTATAACCTGGGTGAACAGTCATCAGATTAGTGTTAAATAAGGCTACACTACATTTTGAAAATTGTCACAGAAAACAAGATCAGGATATGCAAAATGAGAACTACAGAAAATGAGGAGAGAGGGGAAAGATCTGATATGAAATCTGGTATAAAGCCTGCCTTGGGGGTCACTGAAACACTTGGATAATATTTATGATAGTAGTACAGGAGAAGCTTTTAAAGCTTTTCAAAAAAGAAAAAGAAAAAGAGGAAAAAGAGGAACACTAATCTCAAAGAAGAGGAGGACTATTCCCAAAATTTGATCTTGAAACCCAAAATCTGTTTTTTTGGAACTTGAGCAATTCAGCAATAAAACACAGAATGTTACTTATCACTTGTCCATATACATTTCTCTCTCATGTAAAATCCAGGCAAAGCCTGAAAGAAAATGTCACTCTTATGCCGAATTCTGAAGGTCAATCGACTCGGACTCTGGCAGGGAAATGTGGGGAATTGCGGAGCCAGAAGCCCTCAGCTTCTTGAGCTATAGTAAGAGGAACTGACTGCACTGGGGAGGGCAAGATGTCCTATTGAATTCACTTTCTAAGGCAGGCTCAGCAAATACTTCATCTATTGTCAGCTGTAAGGAGTCTATTGCACATTTCTATGTACGAAGGCAGCAGAAACTCACGGGGTAAGCTGCCTGGCAAAATGTTCCATTGCGTGAGATGATGAAGACTTTTTTCCGTATCAGAAATCCAATGCACTGGGCAACTGACATCATTTTCCACATACCTAAATCTTTATAGAGATAATTTACACTGGGTCTTCTTGAAATTTTGGATATTTTTTTTAGTATTTGAAAAGATCTTCTCAGAGCTGAGAAAAGATCTTTTCTTGGCACTACAGCTCCCAGAATCTCCAGCTAGAATGGTTCCAAAAAGATGACTTTTCAATTCCCTGGACCTTGGTAAAAGAATATACTAATACATGGGTGACTAATGCACAAGGAATAGGGATTTTTTTACATCCCCCATTACATTCTCTCTGCATTAGTCATTTAACTCTTGGTGGCGTGACAGATTAAACCGTTGAACTGTTAAATCTGCCGACCTAAAGGTTGGCAGTTCGAAGCTGCGGATCGGGGTAAGATCCCGCTGTTAGCCATAGCTCCTGCCAACCTAGCAGTTCAAAAACATGGAAATGTGAGTAGATCAATAGGTACCGCTTCAGCAGGAAGGTGATAAAAGCACCCATGCAGCCATGCCGGCAACACAACCAGGAGGTGTCTATGGACAACAGGCTCCTCGGCTTGGAAATGGAACAAGAGCACCTCTCCATGGCCAGAGTAGAGCACCATCTCCAGAAAGCTGGAGATGAAAGGGGAAGTTTTAACCTTTGTTCTGTGTATTTGTATGTCATTGTTATTCCACTGTATTAAGGCATTGTATTTTAATTATCCTATTTGTATGTACCAATTTTAATCCAATTTCATTTCAAGTTTATGTTTTATGTTTTAAGGCACTGTATAAGTGCTGTGTGTAAGCCACTTTGAGTCCTCCTTGGGGTATAGAAAGGTGGGGTGTAAATAAGATAAATAACAAATAATAATTGAACGTTTGCCTATGTGTATGTTGCAATCTGGTCTGAGTCCCCTCAAGGAGATAGAGCAGAATATAAATAAAGTATATTATTATTGTTGTTGCATTATTTTTTCTTACATTAATATCAAATACAGTCAATTGTCTGCATTTATTGAGGTTAGAGGCTTAGATCCCCACAGAAATGAAAAAATGTGAATTAAAAATGTCTATGCATCTCTAAGTCCTCCAGTTGACAATAGAAGTGAACTGGAGGACCTAGAGAGAGATTTATGGAGATAACATTTTACTAAAATCTGCAAAAGTCAATCCACAAATGTGGAGGGCTGACTGTATTTTATCTTTAGGGGAAAACGTAAATGCGTTATATTACATCAACATCCACTGCAAGTGTAAATATAAAGATGGCTTGTTGAACATTTTGCCCCCATATTTCTAAATTTGTTTCAGTCTCATAAAGACTAGGCATTCCAGTCATAATTGAGCCATAGATTAGAAATACTAACATATCACAATGCTATAAAACCTCAACTTTGTTTCTGAAGCATTATAAATGTCAAGAGGAGACCATTTTTTTGCTTACAATATAATCACTGTCTTGGTTGTTCTGTTCAGCTCCAAAGCTAAGTAAATGTTAGTAAAATCAATAGAAACATACTTCCAAGTAAATATATCTAGGAGTGAGATATAAGTCTTTGATTTAAGGACTCTTTTTAGTCTAACAAGAAAGTAATGTATTGTGAGGAAAAAAATAAACATGTTGTGCAGTTATTAACTACTTATGCTGTTTATAATTAGCTTCTTATCTGTATCATGTATTTGTAGAAGCATACAAGAGTGACATCTGAGCTTTACTTATAAGGAGCATTAATAATCTGTCTATTCTATCAGTCCTGAAGCAAACATAGCTTGTTAAGACTAAATGTAATACATTACTCTTGTTCATTTAGTTTTCAGCGTGCTTACCAAAAATAAAAAAAACCAGAGAATGAATATCCTGATTAGTGCTTTATCTAATGATTAATTTATTTGTCAAATATCAGAATGTTGACTGAGTACAAGGAACAGATATTGTCTGTGTCAGCACAGCTACCAGCCAAACAACCACTATTCCAGATACATTTATGGAATGAAACAGTGAACTCCTCATGTTAATTCAATTAATTTAGTGACTGGCATCCTGGGAAGCATCTACATTGTAGGATTGATCCAGTTTGACAGAACTTTAACTGCCATGGCTCAATACTACAGGATCAAAGGAGGTATAGTTTGACAAGGTATTTAGCCTTCACTGCTAATGAATGCTGGTGCCTCACCAAATCTGATAGGAATCAATAGCACTGCGCCATGACAGGTAAAGTGGCATCAAATTGCACGAATAATAATAATAATAATAATAAAACTTTATTTATACCCCGCCACCATCTCCCCAACGGGGACTCGGGGCGGCTTACATGGGGCCATGCCCAGACACCATACAATATAACAAAATAAAACAACATATCATAACACAATATAACAGTGCAAAAATAATCATATACATTACAGCACAAATCAGAGAAAACAGTAAAAAACAGGGCGGGCCACATGAACACTTAATTAAAAACTCGGGAGAGAGAGACATAGGAATAAGGGGAAACAGGGAAATAAAATGGTGGAGCAGTCTAAAGGATAAAAACCAAGGGGAATGGCCAGAGCAATATATTACATTTACTCCCCAAAGGCACATCGGAAAAGCCATGTTTTTAGATCTTTCTTAAAGGCTAACAAGGTGGGGGCTTGCCTAATCTCAGTGGGCAATGAATTCCACAGTCGGGGGGCCACAGCAGAAAAAGCCCTCTCCCTCGTTCCCACAAGACGGGCCTGGGACAGAGGCAGTGGCGAAAGGAAGGCCTCCCCGGATGAACGAAGGGAACGAGCAGGTTTATGGTAGGAGATACGGTCCCTAAGGTAGGTGGGTCCCAAACCGTTTAGGGCTTTATAGATGATGGTCTGCACCTTGAATTGGGACCGGAAAGTGAACGGCAGCCAGTGGAGCTCTTTAAACAGGGGAGTAGATCGTTCCCTGTAGCTCGCCCCTGTTATTAATCTGGCTGCCGAGCGCTGGACCAATTGTAATTTCCGGGCCGTCTTCAAGGGAAGCCCCACGTAGAGCGCATTACAGTAGTCCAGTCTAGAGGTAACTAAGGCATGCACCACCGTGGTCAAGTCAGACTTCACGAGGTATGGTCGCAGTTGGCGCACAAGTTTGAGTTGTGCGAAAGCCCTCCCGGCCACCGCCGACACCTGAGCCTCAAGCGTCAACGCTGAATCCAGGAGGACCCCCAAACTGCGGACCTGTGATTTCAGGGGGAGTGCAACCCCGTCCAGCACAGGTTGCCACCCAATACCCCGATCAGATGGGCGACTGACCAGGAGGGCCTCTGTCTTGTCAGGATTGATCCTCAGCTTGTTCCTCCTCATCCAGTCCGCCACAGCGGCCAGGCACTGGTTCAGAATCCGAGGGGCTTCCTTGGAGTTAGATGGAAATGAGTAGTGGATTTGCGTGTCATCTGCGTAGAGATGGCAACACCCTCCAAAACTCCGGATGACCTCTCCCAACGGTTTCATGTAGATGTTAAATAGCATGGGGATAAAATAGACCCTTGCGGGACCCCACAGGTCAATGGCCAGGGGTCCGAGCAGGTGTCCCCCAGCTTCACCATCTGGGAACGACCCTCCAGGAAGGACCGGAGCCACTGCAGAACCGTGCCACCGAGCCCCATCCCGGCGAGCCTCCCCAGAAGGATACCATGGTCGATGGTATCGAAAGCCGCTGAGATGTCCAAGAGAACCAGCAGGGTCACACTCCCCCTGTCCAGCTCCCTGCGGAGGTCATCCACCAAGGCGACCAAAGCCGTCTCGGTACTGTACCCAGGCCTGAAGCCAGACTGCGAGCGGTCCAGAAAATCAGTGTCATCGAGAAATTCCTGGAGCTGCGTGGCAACCACCCGCTCCAGAACCTTGCCCAAAAACGGGAGGTTGGAGATTGGTCTGTAGTTGTTACAAATAGATGGGTCAAGCGAAGGCTTTTTTAGTAGTGGTTTTACTACCGCCTGCTTAAAGTAGGATGGCACCGACCCCTGAACCAAAGAAGCATTTATTATGGTCACAAACCAATCCAACAACCCATCTTTGGCCAGCTTGACCAGCCAAGAGGGACAAGGATCCAGAGCGCAGGTGGTCGCCCTCACAGACCCAAGAATCCCCTCCACGTCATCAGGAAGAACAAGCCGGAAAGAATCCCATAAGATCGAACAGACAGGTACCTCGGTTACCTCCGCTGAGACCACAATTGAGCTGGAGTCTAGCTCAAGGCGTATCTGAGCAACTTTGCCTGCAAAGTGGTGCGCGAAATCGCTGCACCCAGTTGCCAAGTCATCGGGAAGCCCCTGGACCTCAGGAGGCCGCAGGAGCTCCCCCACAACTCGGAACAACTCCGATGGCCTGTTGGCTGCAGACGCTATGCGGGCAGTCGTGAAAACTTTCCTGGCTGCTCGCAGAGCCACGGAGTACGCCTTAATAGCGGCTTTAGCCCGTGCTTGGTCGGACACGTCCCGAGATTTCCTCCAGATGCACTCTAGTCCCCTCCTCCTACGCTTCATCACAGCCAACTCCTCGGTAAACCAAGGAGTCGACACGACTCTACGCAGTGAGAGGGGACGTTCGGGAGCGATCGTGTCCAATGCCCTTGATAGCTCACTATTATAGCGATCAACCAGGACATCGACAGGATCGCCAGTCTCCAGGACAGGAAGATCCCCAAGAGACCTCAGAAGTCCATCCGGATCCATCAGTCTCCTGGGGCGGACCATCTTAATGGGTCCACCACCCCTGCGGAGGTTAGAAGGCACGGCGATACTTAAACAGATCAGATGATGGTCAGACCATGACAATGGAAGAATGTTTTGCTCTTCCACTCTGACTGTCCCACCGTCCACAACAAAAACAAGGTCCAAGGTGTGTCCTGCCTGATGTGTGGGCCCTGATATAACTTGAGACAGCCCCATGGTTGTCATGGCAACCATGAAATCCTGAGCTGCACCTGTCAATGTGGATTCGGCATGAATGTTAAAGTCTCCCAAAACTATCAGTTGTTGGGAGACAAGGGCCGCATTGGAGACCACTTCTGCTAGCTCGGACAGAGAGACTGCTGGGTCGCGGGGTGGACGGTACACCAACAGAATCCCCAAGCTGTCTCGGGCTCCCACCTTCAGGAAGACACACTCGAACCTCGGGGATTGTGGAACGGCGCATCTGATCAGGGCGATGGACTGCCGAAAGATCACCGCAACTCCTCCTCCCCGCCCCCCAACTCTGGCCTGTTGATGCACCCCGAAACCAGGAGGACACAGCTGGGTAAGATTCACACCTCCCAGCTCATCCAGCCATGTCTCGGTGATGCATGCCAGATCTGCCCTCTCATCCAGGATCAAATCCTGGATGACAGCTGTTTTACCATTGACAGATCTGGCGTTCAAAAGCAGGACCTTAAGGTTGGGGGGTCTGTCCTGAAGACTACCACACCTAATCCTCTCCAGGGTCGCAAAAACTCTGTTGCGCTTCTCCCTGGGTTGGTGGTGACCGTGCTTTCTCCTCCCCCATATCACCTCAATGGGGCCACCTCCAGTCAAGCCCTCCTCCCCCTGATGGAAAAACTGGGCGGAATTGCCAGTTGCCGGGACTAGTCAACTGTCCTGGAAAGGAAAGCCTCCAAAAGTGCTTGTTTGTTTACAAAAGGAGCTTCTCTCCATTATTGGGAGAGAGGCATCGATTGATTTGGCCTCATCATGAATAGTAAGCCAACTAGACAAGAGTGGAGACTTGTTGTGGGACTGGGGGGTAGAACAAGCATGACTTCGCAATGGGGAATCTTGAACATCCATACTCGGCCCGATGTCCAAGGGGCGAATTAGTGGGTCTACTAGCACCCTCCTAAGAGTGATGCCCCACTGTTGCAGTTTAGGCCCACACAAATACAATTTATCCCTTAATATTTTATCTTCCAAGCCGATGATAAGACACAGGGAGCGGTTCCAGGATTGGTACTCCCTACAAAGCCAGTCGATAGTCTTAATCTTCACTTCCGACCGGCTTATGGATAAAATTTGAGAGAGAGATATCTGGACCGCTCGCTTAGAAGTCCACCTGCCTCTATTCAATAATGAGTCTGAAACTTCCACTGCAACCTTATTTGTTCGTAAAAGATGTTGAGAATTGCAGGAAGTATCCAAAGGTTGTTCAACCAATTTAGAGGACAGCTCATTATTCGGCTTCTGCAGGGCATTGTTGGTATCCTTCCTATCCATCCTCCCCATGCTCATTCCCCCAGATAAGGCCCCACCCCCCTTTCTAGTTACTCCAAGGCCTGATCCGACGACTACCTTCTCCTCCTTAGGCTTAATTCCCCCACAGCCTTCCAGAGAGCTTAATTCCTTATTCATGTTAATGGGCCTGGTTGATATAGTTGTTATAATGTCCGTAGGAGAAGGATTTTTTACAATCAGGGAAATTCCTTTGAAGAGATGGTCAAGTTTCAAGTTCAGTATTTCCAGCTGTTGCAAGACGGTGTTGAATGATTTTCCCAGCAGATCACATAGGTTTGCGAGTTCATTCTTCCCTGAAGTTTCCTTCCAACTCATTTCCTGTTACCTTCTCAGAGAACCTTCCTATAGTATACCACTCTACCACTCAATAGCCAATGCTGGGGAAAGCGAGGAGGGCAGTAGGCCAGCGCTGGGAAAAAGGGAGGGGGGCAGTAGGCAAGGAGTCCAGAGGCAGCAACAGGCAGACTGGCTGGAGATGTTTCTGGCCTCTTCTGCAGCACAACAGCAGGCCTCTCAGCCCTGCCAGGGCCTTGTGGACTCAGGCTTTATAGATGGTCCTTCCTAGGAAGTGCTGAGTCACACCCAGATGGAAAGGGCCTGGGGCTGCAGTCTACTCACAAGGAGTCCCAGAGGCAGCAACAGGCAGACTGGCTGGAGATGTTTCTGGCCTCTTCTGCAGCACAACAGCAGGCCTCTCAGCCCTACGAACTCTACAGTGTAGATGTACCCCTGGTGGTACACCATAGCAAAACTATGATGGCATGGGCAGTAGCCACAGAAGGGAAAACAATGCGGGCATAATGACCATGAAGCAAACAAGGCATCGGAGAAGCAGGCTGCCTGGAGGAGCCAATTTTGTCTGCTGCCTCCATTCTCTAACCTGAGAGAAACTGCAACTGACAGCATACTTCACCCATATGATTCTGGCCACCATGCCTAAAATGTCTAGAAGTGAGTTTGCAGAATCAGAAGGACCAAATAAGGAAATACTTATTTCCGATGTATTCCTTTTGAAAATAATGTGAGAATAACTACAATACAACCACTGTATCCACAGGGTCACTTGGATACATCAAACTGCAGATAATAGTGAACCATATTGAAATGAATATCTTCCAGTCCATGCTGGAGGACATAGAAAATGCCTGGAGAGGACATATTTTGTTAGATGTGGATAAATGAAACTGCAGATACATACTTATGGGTTGCAATGCCAATTTTCTGTGCACCAAATAATACATATTATTAATTTTTATTATTATTTGGGAGGCTAAAATATTTTCATGGGATGCTGTGAAGAGATTTTTACAAATATTATAGTATTTTAATTTTTACCCCACCTCATATGCACAGATATTGTTAGAAACAATCTAAACCATAACAAATTACCTGAGGGGTGGGCGGGTTATATTATGGATTAATTTTTTAAACTGCCTTTCTAAGATTAATGCAGAACTAGGTTGAATGCACATTACATTTTCTTACATATCACTTCAACATAGGAATAATGATATACAGGCACGCATATACTATATATAGGGTTTTTGTTTGTTTGTTTGTTTTTTGGTGTCTGTGTCACTTTCTGTTTGTAATCATTGAATTTTGAAAAATTTGGCTTCTTGTGGAAACAAGAATTGGTGATAACGCTTCAGTTGAGACACCTTTTCCCCATGAAAACTCTTTCAGGAGTTAATTTCCCTTCCTAGAGATAGATTTCTTTCACTAACCCCCGTCTACAAGTCATTTGTAAATTGGATGTTTGTAATTTGGGAACTGCTTGTATTCTGACTATTTTGCTAAGTGTACCCATAACAGGAAGCCACAAGTAATAAGGATGTGATTACTTCTCTCTCTCCCCCCCCCTCTCTCTCTCTCTGTGTGTGTGTGTGTCTGTGCGTGTGTGTGTGGGTACACACACACACACACACTATTATAGTTTGCATATTATAGACATAATTTTTCTTACAGTGAAATGATATCTCTGTAGCAAAAACATGACTAGTGAAACAGCCCTATGATCAAAAGTAACCAGGTGAAACTGTTATGTCTTGTCATGCGTGTGAAGTATCTGATCCACTTTAAAGGAAAGAAAAAAGAATTTTGATCATTACTAGGATTCAAAATGGCTACAGACTTTGAGCCTGTTTAAACATCCATTGGATTGAATTTGTAAAGAAAAGACCATGGCATAAAGTAATATAAAATAAAACATCCTTATCTTCAAATTGGCATCTAAACTGAAAAATCAAGAGGTATAGGAACCCAGATCAAAATATTCACCTTTGTTGAGTCACTAAATTTCTAAAGCTTTATTCTTTCAGTCGATTTCCAAACGCCATTACAGATAGTACATACTGATTTATCTGAAGCCTGCTGTATTCCTATCTTTCCTACAATATTACACAGCCTATGCTACATAGAAGTTAGTATTAATTTATTAATAAACAGCAGTTTAAATACATCATTTGTTTCTTACACATATAATACAGGGACCTAATTCATGTGTTATGGTTTTCTGCTATATGAACAATTCTGCAAGAACACTGCCCTAACCTTTCCACTTTTCTTTTGTAGATGTGACAAGGACACTGGAAGCAAACTCTATAGTGTTCCACATCAATCTGGTCTAAAATAGTGGGCTGATTATGCATTGTTCTTTCTAGAGTTTGGTTTGTTCTCCATAGAGTTTAATTATTTGGTTTCACAAGTATTTAGGTCTTCATCCACTGTTTACTGGTAGACATGTTGAGTGGGACTTATGACTGTTCCTGGACAAATACCTTCATCTAAAGTTTAAACAAATTAGGGCTTCTCTGAGATATGTGAACTTCTGTATGTTTAAAAGTTCAATCTTTGGTCTTCCAGGTGTTTAGGACTTCAACCCCCAGAAGCCCTGGCCAGCTTTTCCAATGGAAAGGAATTTTGGCAGTTCAAGTTCAAAATATCTGGAGGATCAAAGGTCGAACACAACTGGTTTAAAAAGTGTAGTGCTTTCAATCTCTTTCTTGTAGCTACAAGAGAAGAACAGATGGAAGAGGGTGCATGAGCCTGTTTGTGCAGCCTTATTAATAAATTAGGAAACCACAGGTCAAAATTGTGAAATGCCCTTTAGTTGTATCAGTATTGCCTGTGCCAACTGACTTATTAGGGTATCAGTTATACATCATTTTCCAATCAATTTTTCTAACTGGAAATGCCAGGGATTAAACCTGGAAACCTCTGCATCAATAATGATCAGCATATAACCATAAATGCCATATTTTTGCCACCCACAACTAGGCCACTGGATTTCAAGGGCTATTTGTCTTATTGATGCTGGTGATGCAAAAATGAGCTATGGTTCTATCTTGAAGATAAAATGATCTTCAATGAACAATAATAACCAATGTCCTCTGGAAGGCCCTCTTATTGAAATGCTACCAGGCTTAGAGAACCAAGCATGAAATGAATGCTATACTATGATATTACTTACCACAACTCTTAATAGATTGGCCATTGCAGTGGCAGACTATACACTGCTGTTGCACATTTTGTCAGCCAAGGAGACACCATAAAGACAAACCATTTGTGTGTATTGGAAAAACAGCCTTCTGTTTAGGTACTCTATTTGATTCCTCTTTATCTAGCCTTGATACAGCCCAATAGATTCTTCTAATAGGCTTACTGTTTGTGAACCATTACAGTTGAATGGCTGGCTGCTGTTCATCTGTGTGGCCTGTTCAGATCCCCAGACATGTTTGCACCTTCCTGGCCACCTGAGCAGCTGCATAAATTGAAAATTCCTGGATTAGACCCAATTTAATTTAGATGTGCAAATGGCACTGTGATTACTGCTTGAAATACAATGGTGTAGAGACAGTTCCATGTGGCCAGCCATTTGTGTGAACCAGCTTCCTGCATTATTCCAGCACTTTTAGCCATGCCAGTATGGACTCTGTACTTTGTATGCACTGGGCCTTTGTCATTATATTGTCAATTCTCTTCATTTGCATTGGAGTTACCTCCTTTCTTCTGGCCTTAAAAATATTCAGAACAATGTTCCTTAACTCATAATCCCATACCAGTGTGTTTTTGTTACGTCTGTTCTAGTGATCTATATGACATTTATTTACATCAGCTTTCAGCTAGAGAGAAAAACATGTTTTCTATAGTTTCACAGAACTGCAAAGAGTAAATAGTGTTTGGAATGGCTGTTTAAAGTGAATGTTCCGCTTTATTCTGAGAAAGCTTCAATATCTCCAACAGAATAAATCAGGCAATATGAGCACAAAATGACAGCATTAATCATCTTGAAACATCTATCAGAAGTCTGAGGGATCTGAATCATAACTAAAAAGCATGCATAGATTAAATTACCTGGTAGAGGAAGTGCTTGGTAAAGATCTTCTCATTGCTCCTGGGCTCATGCTATAGTATGAGGAACTTTCCAAATCTGAGAGTGAGAAATTGGGGCCTGTTCCTGTAGTTATTGGAGCTAAGGAAACAAAGAAAAAGATAGAAAAGAAGCAGTTGGTAAGTCATGTGAAAAAAGAATAATTATATTTCAAATATTCACTTTCACCTTAATGACTTTACCCAGCATGTAGATAGAAAGGTATGAGTTAATTGGCACTGTAATCAGCAAGATTAAACGATCACTATGCAACTTTATGATTAAGGTCTTTTTTGAAGGTCTTTTCCTAGTGGCTAAATCTTATTTTGTATTAACCTATTTCTGTGGTTTTTTATCCCGCAAAAAATGTAATAATATAGTTTCTTCTTAGATTGTTTTCCCATGAATAGTAATAGTGGATAATTCAGCAATGCTCTCTTGATTAGTTATTATCATTTGATGTCTGATACACTTGATATGATCTTCCTTTCCTGTTACAATTGTTTGCAATGATTTTTTAACAAATAGAATATCAATTCCTTTCCCTGTTGTATTATTCCCCTCCTGTAAATAATATGGATCTGGTACCATTCACATAAGAAGTCAATAAAGGACTTTCTAGATACTCATTTTATTATAGAATAAACGTGCAGTTGGATCCAAAGGCATCTCACTAACATGTTGCAAAATAGTTCTGGGCATGAAAAATACTTTTTCAATGCTAAAAAGTGTACGGTATTAGATTGAAACTTTTAAAAAATATTAATTGCCTCTCCCAGAAGATGCATATCTTCTTATTTGGCCAGGAAACGGGCAACCTTGGTACTCTGAAAGGGTTAAGGGGAGAGGCGTGTAGCTCCAAAACTACACTTTGCCCATCTTTGCTAAAAAGTTATTAAAAGGATAGGCTAGTGAAAATATATTGAGAAAATTTTGCAAGGGCCAGGGCAATCCTAAATTCTTTTTTAGGGGATAACAAAAAGAAGACCCTTCATGGATTTCCCCCACAGCTAACTAACAAAAGTTGGTTTCCTCCTTCCAATTGTAATTTAGGGTAGGGCTACTGATCCATGGCAATTCGTGAGTTCTTAGGAAAGAAAGAAAAATTGTAACTAGTGGGCACAAACATGGTGCTGGGAAAAAATAACTGTTGTTCTCCCACTGAAGATCGCTTGGAAAGCACTGCTTTAGTGTACTTTAATGCCATTTTATTTGTATGGCTAAAAATGTCTATTTTCAACTGATATATCAAACTTCCCTATAGTACATCAGACCAGTGGCTCATCTCACACGCTTTCTCCTACTTTCATGAATATCTGGGATTTTATTCAAAGGTTTTGCTATCTGAAATCCTTTCTGTTAGGGAATCCATAGCTAAATCCAGGACCATCTGCATTCAAGGTGCACTGCAATTTCTACTATTAAAGTCAGATTGCTAGGGACTACTATGTACTAAGTGGTCAGGAAAGGCAGCTGAAGTCCAACAATAATGGGCAATGCAAAAAAGAATATCCTCATTCAACACTGCATACACAGTTGTTTCACATAATCTATGGAGTACTATAAGTAGTGGTTTAAGCACAACCAATGAATTGATATGCACTGATAGCAATGCATTTTTAAAAGCATGGGATGGGAAGTAGAACGCAATGATATTAAAGAGGGAGCCAGTCTGTAATGATCTTTAAAAGGAATTAACTGGGGAAATAATTTACAAGAACACTCCAAACTCATTTGCTAGCTTACTTTAACTACAATATGCTTCCTGTGAAATTGGTGAATGAAACTTTTAAAAAAGCATTGTAAAATTTATTCATTTTATCAATTTGTGCTGTCTGCTAGAGTTTCCTGACAGCAGAGACAAGGAGCTGTAAAACTGATGAATTTGCATGGAAAAAGAAACCAGTGTAAGTAATTTGTGTAAAAGGTAACACGGACATGGACTGCTATAATTCAGACACCCTGCAGATAGCAAACTGCTGCAGTGTGAGCGGTTATGGGTTAGAAAAATGACCACACTGCAGTCAGTCTGACTTGAATGGAAATCAATCATAAAGGTACACTCTGCAGCACCCACTCTATAGTTTCAGCAACTTCTTAGCCAAACATATTTGCACTTTAAAAGGCTTTTGCTTGATAAATTTTCTTTCATACCATACCTATGGGAGACCTAGTTAAAAGGATAACAATGTGCTTTTCAAACAGGAACATAGTAATTTCACTTCCTGACTACTATAGTATAAATACCCTAACCAAATTTATTTGAGACAGAATGTTTGGAGATAAAAATACTTATTGATAAGTTCAGTTTATAAATGCATTATTTGGAAGCATATCTTAAGATATTTAGTGGTTGGCTGGCACAGAACCGTATCCACAGAACCGCAGCAACAATAATCTCTCCAGTTAATTCTGAATGAAAAAAATGTAACAGTTTTCAGACGTATGAAAGGATGTATATGGAATTCCACTTCTTCAGATACCATTAATCAATGACACAGCCTGGACAGAATGGGTGGATGACAATATAAGATATTTTTGCTGAAAGACATTCTGTGGCCTTCACCATGTATATAAGCACATGTTCTTGGCCACTTGGGATACCTTTACACTTATACAAATAATTTGAATGGCTGTATTTCAGAGCTGCCGTAATGTAGCATGTGAGCACCCCCAAAGCCATTTTAGTGCTGAGAGTGCTTTGGGCCTCTGCTACTGTTGTTGTTTTGCCAACCAAAAACCAGCTCCCTTGCAGGGGCTTGCTAGCTACATTGCTTCTGGTGAAATCACAACAGGGTACCCCATGTGATTATCAGAAGCAATGTCAACAGCAAGGCTCTGCAAGGGAGATGGTTTTGGCTAATGAAACAGCAGCAGCAATCAAGAATTTATGCTTGTACACATTCCACAGGTGTCTTTCAGAAGAACATCCAACACGGCCATCCATCCATTCTCTTCTGGAAGAAAAATCTACTGTGACACTGTGCGACACAGCAGTGAATTTGCTGGACATGTGGACACTGGACCTCACCATATCTAGCCTGATCTAGCTGTCCATACCTCAAAAACACCAAGAGCACTCCAGAGATTGCTGGAGCTCTTGAATAAATTCTATTCCCCCTTATTCTGGATGAACAGCTGTAAGAAGCACTTCTACTGTGAAACAGCATCATTTCATGTGGATTCCCTGCAGCAGATGCCAAGTAAGTCTGCTTTATTTGGCCCATGTATATATACTCTTGCTCTTTCCCTTCTAATTGTTGTAGAACGGACAACTAAACATTGCCATCCTCTTCCCATGTTCACCCAGAAATCTTCTATTTCAAATCCAAATCTGGAGTCAGGAAGAGATAAAAACCTGACTAAATCTATAGTTTAGGGTTGCAGAAATGTGTGGCCTTCGAAGTTTATTTCTGGGTGGTAATTCCCATATTTTCTTACTAATGACTATGTTTTTTGTAGGGGTAATGGGTGCTGCGCTCTATCAACATGTTGCAGTCAAACAAATATCCCATCTTTGCTGAAGCGTTGTATATGAATTCTCTCTCCCTCCACCGCAAGTAGTCATACCATGCACTGAATTTAGGTATCAATAAAAACAGCCCAAATAGTTAAAATGTAAAAGTGTTTCTCAGCATTTTCAGTTAGTGAACAAAGATCATGCTCAGTTAGTGAACAAAGACATTAACCTTTATAGGAGAGGGCGGTAAATCTATGATCGAATGAAATAGCTTATCTTCTATATTTTGTGACTAACTAGCAATAACAAATTTGTGTTCTCGATTTCAAGTTACTGGACAGCTGAATAAATTTTTGTAGTTAGCAGTGTAATGTAATGAAGGTCCGCATAGTGAAAGCAATGGTAACCTATGGATGTGAGAGCTGGATCATAAGGAAGGCTGAGCAAATGAAGATAGATGCTTTCAAACTTTGGTGCTGGAGGAAAATCCTGAGAGTGCCTTGGACTGCAAGAAGATCCAACCAGTCCATCCTCCAGGAAATAATGCCCGGCTGCTCACTGGAGGGAAGGATATTAGAGGCAAGGATGAAGTATTTTGGCCACATCATGAAAAGACAAGAAAGCTTGGAAAAGGTCATGATGCTGCGGAAAATGGAAGGAAAAAGGAAGAGAGGCCGACCAAGGGCAAGGTGGATGGATGGTATCCTTGAAGTGACTGGCTTGACCTTGAAGGAACTGGGGGCGGTGATGGCCAACAGTGAGCTCTGGCGTGACTGCTCCATGAGTCATGAAGAGTCGGAAATGACTGAATGAATAAAGAATGAATAAATAAACGGTTCCGTCCTAGCTTATCTGTCTGAACGTGTCTCCCACTACGACCCAGCTCGAAGCTTAAGATCATCAGATGAGGCCCTGCTCGCAGTCCCGTCAGCCTCACAGATGCGGCTGGCGGGGACGAGAGACAGGGCTTTTTCAGTAGTGGCTCCCCGCCTATGGAACACCCTCCTCAGTGAAGTCAGGCAGGCTCCCTCCCTCCTATCCTTCCGTAGGAAGGTTAAAACTTGGTTGTGGGGCCAGGCTTTCAAATAACAATTAGCACTGTTAATTATTATTATGTACACTGGAACTCAATCGACAGACCCAGTCTTTTAAAGCTCAACATGCCCATCTGTATTTTAGAATGTTTTATGAATGTTCGATGTAAGTTAATAATTTTTAACTGTTTTATAGTGCATTGTACAATTTCTTATATATGTGTTTTATTGTAAGCTGCCCTGAGTCCCCTGTTCGGTGAGAAGGGTGGGATATAAATATTGTAATAAATAAATAATAAATAAATAAACTCTGCGATTCTATGATTCTACTCAGGGAAAGTTTTGAATCTGTGGTATGCAGATTTATTGCTTTTACATTTCAGCACTAACTGACCACTGTAACAATCTGAAATACCTTTCGCAGCCCTTTGAAAATTTAGAACAAGGGTCATGATTTGCATTTTTCTGGATCCTATTGCATTCCACCCCACTCTTCTTATCCTTCAACCTTTCATAGGATTCATGTATATAGAGCTTGTGTAGCTGAACTAATGCTGCTTTGGAATCCAGTTTCATCTGACTGGGTGGTCTCGTCACAAACCCCAACAGACACAAGGGATACTTCAGTCACTGGGAATGTAGAATGAATTTGCCAGAAGGAGTCACCCACGATAATACTAATTAAAAATATACCAGTAATTGTCCACCTCCACCCAGATCATTAAAAAAAAGTCCAAGTTCCTCAAGAAAACTTAAGATTACATTACAAAATAGCTTTGATTTTATTTGATACAATGTCATGTGTGGTGCAGTGTTCAGGACAGGGATAGCCAGTGTCTGGGGTTCAGAGGGTGCTGATATGGTACTTACTCCAAGCCAGCTGGGGGACACCACACTCCTCTGCCAATTGGTCGCTCAAGAATACATGGAGAAGGCACAAGATCTTAGATCATGAACTATACTGGAAAATGTATTATTTATATACTGAATTTATTTGACTTATATCCTGCCCTTCTGCCAAAATGAGTATGAGTGTTCTGACTCTGGATGACCTGGGCTTATATTTTCATTTGGCCATGGAAACCCACAGGATGACTGTTGGCAAGTCATATTCTCTAGGCCTCAGAGGAATGCAAAGAGAAATCTGAATAATCTTCCTTGAGTCACCAGAAGTTGGAAATGACTTCAATGCACACAACAACAAAAACAACAACTGGAATAACTGTCCATAAATGACATAGTTTGCTTAAATTAAATGAAGCCAATATGTCAAGCTGGACATACACTCGACCTGGTTTTTGTTGCGGGTGACGGTTTGGTTGGAGTGGAAGAGCAAACTATCCTTCCATTGTCATGGTCCGACCATTATCTGATCAGTTTAAGACTCACCACACCCGTAAACCTCCGCAGGGGTGGTGGACCCATTAAGATGGTCCGCCCCAGGAGACTTATGGATCCTGAGGGATTCCTGAGGTCTCTTGGGGATCTGTCTGCCATGGAGCCTGACGATCCTGTCGATGCCTTGGTCGCTCGCTATAACAGTGAGTTGTCCAGGGCTATAGACATGATCGCCCCCGAAGTCCACTCTCGCTACGTGGAGTTGCCCCAGCCCCCTGGTTTACTGGGGAGCTGGCGGAGATGAAACGTGCGAGGAGGAGACTAGAGTGCCGCTGGCGGACAACTCGTGATGCATCTGACCGAGCACGGTCTAGAGCCGCTATTAGGGCCTATTCCGCGGCGTTGCGAGTAGCCAGGAAGGCTTTCTCGACTGCCCGCATCGCGTCTGCAACAACTAGATCCTCAGAGCTGTTTCGGGTTGTTGGGGAGCTCCTCCACCCTCCTCAGGCTGGGGGGGCACCTGACATCCCGGCAACTCGGTGTAGCGAGTTTGCTCACCATTTTGCAGACAAAGTCGCTCAGATTCGTTCCGACTTAGATGCTGGCCTTGTTGCAATGCCAGGTGAGGTAACCGAGGCTTCTGTCTGTTCGATCTTGTGGGATTTGTTTCAGCTTGTGCAGCCTGATGATGTGGACAAGATTCTTGGAGCGGTGAGGGCGACCACCTGTGCCCTTGACCCTTGCCCATCTTGGCTTTTAAAACAGGCCAGTGGTGGGTTGGTTGATTGGTTTGTGAGAATAATTAATGCCTCTTTGGAGCAGGGTAGATTTCCATCTAATCTAAAACAAGCGGTGGTGAGACCTATCTTAAAGAAGGCCTCCCTAGATTCAACCAACTTGCATAACTACAGACCAATCTCCAACCTTCCATTTTTGGGCAAGGTCTTGGAGCGGGTGGTTGCCTCTGTTCCAGGGATTCTTGGATGATACGGATTCTCTGGACCAATCACAGTCTGGCTTCAGGCCTGGTTTCAGTACCGAGACGGCTTTGGTCGCCTTGGTGGATGACCTCCGCAGGGAGCTGGACAGGGGGAGTGTGACCCTGCTGGTTCTCTTGGATATCTCAGCGGCTTTCGATACCATCGACCATGGTATCCTTCTGGGACGTCTCTCCGGGATGGGCCTTGGGGGTACTGTTCTGCAGTGGCTTCAGTCCTTCCTAGAGGGGCGTTCCCAGATGGTGAAGCTGGGGGACACCTGCTCGGACCCCTGGCCATTGTCCTGTGGGGTCCCGCAAGGTTCTATTCTGTCCCCCATGCTTTTCAATATCTACATGAAACCGCTGGGCGAGGTCATCCGGGGTTTTGGAGTTCGGTGCCATCTCTACGCGGATGACACCCAACTCTACTACTCTTTTCCACCAAAATCCAAGGAAGCCCCTCGGATACTGGACCAGTGTCTGGCCGCTGTATTGGCCTGGATGAGGGCGAACAAGCTGAAGCTCAATCCTGACAAGACAGAGGTCCTCCAGGTCAGTCGAAAGTCCGATCGGGGTATTGGGTGGCAACCTGTGCTTGATGGGGTTGCACTCCCCCTGAAGGCGCAGGTCCGCAGCTTGGGGGTCCTCCTGGATTCGGGGCTGACGCTTGAGGCTCAGGTGTCGGCTGTGGCCGGGAGGGCCTTTGCACAACTAAAACTTGTGCGCCAGCTGCGACCATACCTCGAGAAGTCTGATCTGACTACGGTGATCCACGCCTTAGTTACCTCTAGACTGGACTATTGCAATGCGCTCTACATGGGGCTGCCTTTGAAGACGGCCCGGAAATTGCAATTAGTTCAGCGCTCGGCAGCCAGGCTTCTAACAGGAGCAAACTACAGGGTGCGTTCTACGCCTCTGTTTAAGGAGCTCCACTGGCTGCCGTTTGTTTTCCGGGCCCAATTCAAGGTGCAGGTTATCACCTACAAAGCCCTAAACAGTTTGGGACCCACCTACCTTAGAGACCGCATCTCCCCCTATGAACCTGCACGATCTCTTCGCTCTTCGAGGGAGGCCCTCCTCTCGCTCCCACCACCTTCGCAGTTGCGGCTGGTGGGGACGAGAGAGAGGGCCTTCTCCGCTGTGGCCCCCCGTCTCTGGAACTCACTCCCGAGGGAGATTAGACAGGCCCCCACCCTCCTTGCCTTTCGAAAAAGCCTTAAAACCTGGCTTTTCCAGAGGTTCTATTCTGTCGACGACTAATTTTTGGGGGTTGATTTGTCTGCCCATTTAATTTAATTAGAGAGTGTTCTGCCATGATTATTGATACCTTGCTGAATACTTCTGCCACGAAGCTACAGAAGCCCTCTATTTCGGCCTAGAACTGTTTTATCTCCTTGTTTTTAACATGTGATGTATGTATTGATTGTATGACTGCTTTTCATGTTTGAATTTACAATGTGTAATTTGTCACTGTTTTTATTATTTTTGTGAGCCGCCCCGAGTCCCCTCGGGGAGATGGGGCGGGATATAAGAATAAATATTATTATTATTATTATTATTATTATTATTATTATTATTATTATTATAAGTTCAGCTTGCTTTTATAACCTTTTGGGATGATGATGATGATGATGATGATGATGATGATGATGATGTATTGCATTTACCTGAAGTTATTGCAGGGGTTGGCAAATATCCCTCTACCCCACTCCAAATCTACATGCTTCATATTTTAGCTATATACTTTGATAATCTTTTTGCATCTATAATAAACCCCCAGATGATTGTCCAAAGCAGGATTTGGAAAACTACAGCAGTAAAGGGGGGGGGTGCCTCTAGGGTTAAATGAGGGTAAAGAGAAGTTTCCTTTAACCAGTAGGTCATTTCAATAATGAGGTAAGAAATAGAAGACAGGAGAAGTGCTTTGTGACAAATGTGGCTGATATCTGTGTCAGCCTTTTTCTTCAAACAGTTGTGGCAGATTTGTAAGAGAGCTTTGTAAAAATTCACAAATATGAAATGTGTGTTGTTCATTTTCACATTACTAGTATATCATGTTATTGGACATTGAATTATGCTGAATTCCATGTATAAACCACTAAGTTTATGGCAACTGTGTGTGTATGTGTTTTAATAAGATATTGATTGAGAACAAGGTTTGAGTGCACTGCCATTGAATTGTGTAATGGCATACAAAAGGCAAGGTCACTGCAACAGTTCGTTCAAAGCCCACAGTTCATTTGTATTATGATTCTTTCTTCTTCCCTTACTCCTGTCTTTTCATATTCAAACTTAATTGTAAACTTTGGACAGCAATCTTTTGCTGTTAAAGATGAAGTTATTTTTGTGTTTCTTTTTCGTGCTGCCTTTTTCACTACCTGCCTCTTACAATATTGATTAGTACAGAAGAAAACTAACAGGCTTGTACATGGAGAAGCAGCATAGATAAACTACAGTAGAAATGACAAGATGTCGAGGAACTGCAAATATATTTTCTGTCGATGGTCAATCATTTCTCATTCACCACACTTTGACTAGGAAAAAAATCAGTTTCCCATCTGGAACTGCATATGAATGAAGAGTGCTGGATTTTTAAGCACCCTTATGCTGCTTAAAAAATTTAACTGAAGGTACAAGACCTTGCACACAGTTATGGTCCAACTCACAACTATGATGTAATAACTAATTTGTACCTATGGTTAACTAGTTAAAGGGAGACAAAGGAAAAGGTGCTCCCAAGTTTCTTGGCAGCCACCACTTCTGTCTTTAAAGCCTTGGCATTGCTTAATTTTCTAAGAGAGAAGATAGTAGGTTGCAATTATGTTCTCTTCGGACCCTCAGGCATACCTTGTTCTTTCATATAGCCTTAAGTGCTCAAGTAGAGAAACCCTGGAGAGCCCTGGGTAAGATGGGGCTTTCCCTTCCCTCCTCAGTTTAAAGTGGCTTGAATACTGATACTGACTGGAAGTTAATGCCCAGTATCTATTTCGTCCTTTTAATCTATAGATGTTTTCGTTCACGCTGCTTTCAAGTTCAAGGTGTTTCCAACCCTAATGAAAACCTATAACAGGATTTTCTCAGTAAGGTTTGTTCACAGTGTACTTTGCTTTTGCCCCCACCCCACCCCACCCATTGAGGCTGAGGGCGTGTTACTTGCCACCCAGGGCAGTTCCACACTACACTTAAATGTGTGCTGAAGCTGGTTTAAAAGACCCACTTCAGTGCATATTCAAGGTAAAAGATAAAGGTTTCCCCTGACGTTAAGTCCATGTAGTGTCTCAGAGACCTCCGAGTCGTGACCCCGTCGCCATTATGGATCAGACCAAAGAAGAGATGGGGTTTCTGCCATTTCCCCACGATTCTGTTCCCTTCCAGATGTCCACTGTTGACAGTTTTAGCCCACAGTCAATTAAAAAGGGCCTTGACTCACAGCCTGTGATGATCCATGGGCCTTGTAGTCCTGCTCAGGACATTGTAATTCCTGATGAAGATGAAAACTTGGGTTTTTTACCTTCCCAGTCTGAACTGGATTCCTCTCAGCCAGATCTTTCCCAGGCAGATCTGGGAACCTTGCACCTGCAAGAAAGTTGTCTCCCAGAAGTATGTCAAACAAGCCCAGAGCCTACTTCTCCCGTGTTCTTGCGCCGGGAGTTTTGTAAACAACAGAGAAGTTTGGATTCAGCTTCGCGCAGGAGTGCGAGGATTGCAGCTAAGAATGTAGCCAATTAAGACTGCTTCTCGTGAGAATCTTTAAGGAGTTTAACATCTGGTCTCAGAGTTTAGCTTTCGTTTCTGATTCCCAGAGAACTGCTTCGGTGGGAAAGTTAGACTCTATATAGATGTTTTACCCGCGTAGTAACTTCGCGGAGTCAATTCGTCAGCCTACGGAGCGGGTTGTGTCTGGACAGCGCGCTCCGATTCAAGCCTCGCTCCTGCTCAAGCCTTGCCTTGCTATCCAGCCTTCGCCTTGCTTCCCAGCCTTTGTTTATCTACGGACTTTGCCTTGTTTCCCAGGACCAATCCTTGCCTTGTTCCACGGATTTTACCAAGTTATTCCACGGACCTTGTTCTTGTTCCTAGTTACCTTGTTCCACGTTTTAAGCCTTGTTTCAAGTATCAAGTTATTTCCTAGCCTTGCTCAAGTTTATGGACTAAAGGACCTTGTCATCTCCCCTCACTTTGCTTGGCAAAGTGAGTGTTTCGGTTATTGGATTACAACTTTGGACCTTAATATTTCATATTGGACATTATTTCCTTGGACTAATTTTGACCTTTCCTGAAAGGTCTGCTTCTGGACTATCTTTTACATTTGCTTTTACTAACTTTATATATTTCCTTAATAAAGATATTAGATAGAATCTGGCCTCTGCGTATGGTTATTGGTGCTCTGTAGCCTGGGTCGTGACAGTTTGACTCCGCCACCCTAAGCACCAATTAACCTCGGCCAGAATGTCTACCGGAACCGTGCCCGGTGGGCAGCCACTGAGCTACACCATCAGCAAGGACGAAGTGGATCGCATCCGCGACAGACTCAACGCCCAGGATGGAGAAATAAAGGGCTTGCGGGAGCGCGGAATCCGCCTCCCGGCCATGGCGTTGCCTACCAAGTTTACTGGAGAAGCTTCTAAGGTTCATGTTTTCCGTCGCCAATGTCAAGCTTATCTAGAGGCCCGTGATGCCGAGTTTCCCCAAGAAGACATCAAAGTGGCATGGGTTTACAGTCTTCTAGACGGGCCAGCGGCCAGCTGGGCGACGGCACTGTTCGACCAAGCCTCTCCACACCTAAGATCAGCGCAACACTTCTTGGACCACCTCAAGGAGACTTGGGGAATCGAGGACAATTTGGAGGCAGCCGGTCACAAACTCCGTCGCCTTTTCCAAGGAGACAGACCTATGTCTCAGTATATAGCCGAGTTCCGAGTGCTGGCCCACAACACCGGCTGGAACGATGTAGCCCTCAGAGGACAATTCCGGGAGGGTCTCAACATTGAAATGCTGGAAGAAATCTCCAAGGTGGATCCTCCCCAGACCCTCGAGGCACTCATTGATCAATGTTTACGGGCTGAAGTCATGATTGCCAACAGGAAACAGTGGGTTCGAGGCCAGGGCAGTAGAGCCGGGGCAAAACCCCCCGCTCCCGCCAGCGTTCAGCCACGTCCAGTGTGGAGACCCCCACCGCCAACCCCATACCCCAGAGGAGGCGAGGAGGTGCCGATGCAGTTGGGCAATGTGCGTCCCAGACTAGATGCCGCCGAGAAGGCCCGTCGTCAACGCTTAAACCTCTGTTGGTACTGCGGGAACGGGGGCCACTTCGCCAGAGAGTGCCCAGCCAAAGGGAAGCCGGCCGCCCGTCTTGCGGCGGCGTCCTCCACGGAGACGAAGGCGTCTGAGCCGACTGGCACACAGCCGGCGGGGGAAGCCAACGACCGGGTGTAGAGAGGCTCGCCAACCCGGTCAAAAAATCCATTCAAGAGCCGCCAACCGGGGTCCTGTTCCTTCTCGTGGTCACATTATGGTCAGCAAAAAGGGGACCCGTCATGATCCACGCCATGATAGACTCTGGAGCTACCAACAATTTCATTGATAGAGAGTATGCCGACTCTCTGGGATTACAATATCATGATTTCAAGAATGCCCGTGTGGTGCAAGCCATAGACGGCCGCCCCCTCAAGACGGGGCCCGTAAGTCAGTGGTCGGAACCCACCAGGATGTGGATAAGGGAACATATGGAAGAGATTTCCTTCTTTGTTACCGAGGTCCCCCATTTCCCTGTGATTTTGGGAATTCCATGGCTGACTCTCCACGACCCTAACATTTCCTGGTCCAACAGAGAACTGCAGTTTGCTTCACCGTACTGCCAAAACCATTGCCTCGTAGCCAAGGTCTGCCATGCCACAGACACCGAGCCCATCATCACCTTGCCAAAGAAGTACTCCGAGTATTGGGATGTATTCAATGAGAAAGAAGCCGAAAAATTACCCCCACATAGACCTTATGACTGTGCCATTGACTTGGTGGAGGGGGCCTCGATCCCGCGAGGGCATCTCTACTCCCTGACTGAACCAGAGCAAGAAGCTCTCAGGGAATTCCTAGAGACAAACCTTCGCAAGGGATTCATCAGACCCTCTCAATCCCCAGCCGCCTCCCCAGTGATGTTTGTGAAGAAGAAGTCAGGGGAACTACGCTTGGTGGTGGACTACAGAGCATTGAACAATATCACCAAGCGGAACAGCTATCCCCTGCCCTTAATCTCGGATCTACTGGACCGGCTTCGAGGAGCCAAGGTTTACACCAAGCTGGATCTTCGGGGGGCTTACAACTTAGTTCGCATCAGGGAAGGGGACGAGTGGAAGACCGCCTTCCAGACCAAATTCGGATTATTCGAGTCCCGAGTTATGAATTTCGGTTTATGCGGAGCTCCCGCAACGTTCCAGCATTTTGTCAATGACATTTTTCAGGACTATCTAGACAGGTTCTTGATAATCTACCTGGACGATTTTTTGGTGTTTTCTAGATCACAATCAGAACATGAGAACCACGTCAAAATGGTGTTACAACGATTGCGGGATCATGGACTTTATGCCAAGCTGGAAAAATGCGCCTTTGATCTACAAGAGGTAGATTTCCTTGGTTACCGCATCTCGCCTCTAGGGCTTTCCATGGATCCAGCCAAGGTTTCAGCAGTATTGGAATGGCGGGCGCCAACTAACAAGAAAGAGGTGCAGCGTTTCTTGGGGTTCGCGAACTATTACCGCAAGTTCATTCCAGATTTTGCCCGCTGGTCCGACCCCATCACTAGCTGCATCCGTGGAAAGCAGCCTTTCCGCTGGACTGATCAAGCAGAGAAAGGGTTCCAGCAACTAAAGAAACTATTCACCTCCCAGCCAATTCTACAGCACCCAAATCCTGGAACCCCTTTTGTGGTGCAAGCGGACGCCTCTGATGTGGCAATTGGGGCTGTACTCTTACAACCGGTGGGAGATCACCTCCATCCCTGTGCCTTTTACTCTCGTCAACTAACCACACCAGAGAGGATTACACCATTTGGGAAAAAGAACTACTGGCCATAAAGGCAGCCTTTGAAACTTGGAGACATTGGCTAGAAGGGGCCAAATTTCCCATTGAAGTCCACACTGATCATCGTAATCTAGAACATCTAAGAACTGCCCGCAAACTAAATCAGAGGCAGCAACGTTGGGCTTTATTCTTTGAACGTTTCAACTTCCAGATCCATTATGTGACCCCAGCCCAAACCAAGCAAGCAGACGCCCTGTCACGTAAACCGGAATACGCTGCAGGACGCAAGGAGACCTTTGAATCCCAACTACTACAACCCGAGAACTTTGCCACGCTCACAGTGGGGAACACCAAATCCACTCCCATTGATTCAACTCCCTCTACTCCAGGACCCATCTGTGCTCAAGAAATCAGGGCTAGTCAGCAAGCAGATGCCTGGGCGCAGGACCAACTTCGTCAAGGTCTGCATTTTCCCTTTTCGCTTAAAGATGGACTACTTTGCTATAGAAATCATGTTTATATCCCACCCGGACCGGGCAGGGAAAAAGCGCTTCGTCTGTGTCATGACTGCAAACCAGCAGGGCATTTCGGACTATTTAAAACCATGCATCTGATCCTAAGGGATTTTTGGTGGCCCAAGATCCGCAAAGATGTGGAAAAATATGTCAACACCTGCCCAGTATGCCAGCGCTCCAAGATAAGAAGGGAGAAACCCTCAGGGCTTCTACATCCCCTTCCTACCCCATCTCGCCCATGGGAAATAATTTCTGCGGATTTCATCACTGACCTACCACCTTCCTGTGGATTCACCACGATCCTAGTGGTGGTGGACCTTTTCACCAAGTTAGCCCATTTCATACCCTGTGAAGGTCTTCCCACGGCCAAAGAGACTGCAGATCTATTCCTCCAACATGTTTTCAGACTACATGGATTGCCCAAGAGTTTAGTCACAGACCGTGGATCTCAATTCACCTCTCGTTTTTGGAAGGCGCTACAAAAACTATTGGGCATAGACTCTCGCTTATCTTCAGCTCATCATCCCCAAACAGATGGGCAAACGGAGCGCACCAATGCCACTTTGGAGCAGTATCTTCGCTGTTATGTAAACTACCAACAGGACAATTGGGCTTCTCTGTTACCACTGTCAGAGTTTGCTTATAACAATGGAGTTCAAGCTTCTACAAAAGAAACGCCGTTCTTTGCAAACTACGGCTTCCACCCACGTTTCTTTCCCCCTGTCATTGAAACTTCAGAAGTTCCCGCAGCAGAGGATTGGCTGCAGGAACTCACAGCGGTACAACAACTTTTGCTCCAGCAACTGGACCAAGCCAAGGAGGACTATAAACGCCACGCTGACAAACATCGCCAGCCGGGCCCCGAAATCAAGGTAGGAGATCGGGTTTTCCTGTCCACTCGCTTTCTGCCCTCCCACCGCCCTTGCCGGAAGTTAGATGCCCGTTTCATTGGCCCCTATCCAGTGGTGGCGCAATTAAACCCCGTGACTTTCAAACTCCAACTTCCGCGTTCAATGCGCATCCACCCAGTGTTTCACCGTTCCCTGCTCCTTCCGGCGGATGGTGTGCGTCCTGATACAGACCAACCGGCCCCCCCTCCTGTTTTGATGAATGGGGAGGAGGAGTTCGAGGTTGAGGACATTTTGGATTCTCGCTTTCACCGCCGCCGCCTGCAATATCTCATTGACTGGGTGGGTTTTGGCCCTGAGGAGCGCTCTTGGGAAGACGCCTCCACAGTTCACGCTCCTGATCTAACCCGTCGCTTTCATCAGACCTATCCCACCAAACCGCGGCCTCGCGCTTCGGGGAGAGAGTCCCAGTTTGGGAGGGGCCTTGAGGAGGGGGATAGTGTGATGATCCATGGGCCTTGTAGTCCTGCTCAGGACATTGTAATTCCTGATGAAGATGAAAACTTGGGTTTTTTACCTTCCCAGTCTGAACTGGATTCCTCTCAGCCAGATCTTTCCCAGGCAGATCTGGGAACCTTGCACCTGCAAGAAAGTTGTCTCCCAGAAGTATGTCAAACAAGCCCAGAGCCTACTTCTCCCGTGTTCTTGCGCCGGGAGTTTTGTAAACAACAGAGAAGTTTGGATTCAGCTTCGCGCAGGAGTGCGAGGATTGCAGCTAAGAATGTAGCCAATTAAGACTGCTTCTCGTGAGAATCTTTAAGGAGTTTAACATCTGGTCTCAGAGTTTAGCTTTCGTTTCTGATTCCCAGAGAACTGCTTCGGTGGGAAAGTTAGACTCTATATAGATGTTTTACCCGCGTAGTAACTTCGCGGAGTCAATTCGTCAGCCTACGGAGCGGGTTGTGTCTGGACAGCGCGCTCCGATTCAAGCCTCGCTCCTGCTCAAGCCTTGCCTTGCTATCCAGCCTTCGCCTTGCTTCCCAGCCTTTGTTTATCTACGGACTTTGCCTTGTTTCCCAGGACCAATCCTTGCCTTGTTCCACGGATTTTACCAAGTTATTCCACGGACCTTGTTCTTGTTCCTAGTTACCTTGTTCCACGTTTTAAGCCTTGTTTCAAGTATCAAGTTATTTCCTAGCCTTGCTCAAGTTTATGGACTAAAGGACCTTGTCATCTCCCCTCACTTTGCTTGGCAAAGTGAGTGTTTCGGTTATTGGATTACAACTTTGGACCTTAATATTTCATATTGGACATTATTTCCTTGGACTAATTTTGACCTTTCCTGAAAGGTCTGCTTCTGGACTATCTTTTACATTTGCTTTTACTAACTTTATATATTTCCTTAATAAAGATATTAGATAGAATCTGGCCTCTGCGTATGGTTATTGGTGCTCTGTAGCCTGGGTCGTGACACAGCCCAGTTCTCCAGAGAACGCTATGTTTGACCGCAAATTGTTTTGGGAAACATCTCGCGCGGAGAAGCAGAATTTGAGGAGAAGCGCTAGATTAGCGGAGAAAGCAAGCGTTAATTAAGCTGGTTCCCTTGAGAGTTTCCCGGGAGGATTGCATCTGGCAAGTTGTTGACTTAGTCCACTTTCCCTTGGGAAAAAGTGTTCAGACACCTGGCTGGAAAGAAGAGCGAAGTCCCATAAAAGTTCTGGGCGCCAAATGTCCCTTGCGGTGTTCAACATGTCAGTTGAGGAATTCACATAGACTCTAGTTCTGCAGTGTGCTACTCTCGAGTAGACCGGCGTTGCATCCCGTCTCCCTGTCAAGCCTGGACAGCGATTCAGCTTTACCACGACTAACTTTGCCTTGCCTTGCATCCTAGCCTCGGATTTGAGCCCTGGAACTCTTTGACAGATCTTGCCTTAATCCCCACTCAAACAGCCTAAAGGTTTGAGTGTGTTTCGGTTATTGGATTTAAAACTTTGAACTCTAATACTGGATATCTGCTTTCACATTACTGGACTAAATTTGACCTTTCCTGAAAGGTCTACTGCTGGACTATATACTCTGCTTATTTTTAGTTATCTCCTTTATTTCCTTAATAAAGATATTAGATTGTTTATTGGCCTTCGTGTCTGATTCCCAGTGCTCACGCTGCCCTGAGGTGTCACAGTCCAGTCGTGATTGACTCTGGGGGTTGGTGCTCATCTCCATTTCTAAGCCTTAGAGTTGGCGTTGTCCATAGACATCTCCGGGTCATGTGGCCGGCATGACTGCATGGAGCACCCCTACATTCCTGCAGGAGCAGTACCTATTGATCTACTCACATTTGCATGTTTTCAAACTGCTAGGTTGGAGGGCTGGAGCTGACAGCGGGAGCTTATTCCACTTCCCGGGTTTGAACTGCCAACCTTTCGGTCAGCAAGTTCAGCAACTCAGTGTATTAACCCACAGTGCCACCAGGGGCCCCTAATTTAAGCCCCCCCCCCCCCCACAAATGCAGACTTGGCACTACCAGGATGGCACTTAAGCCCCTCAAAGCCCCCAAAAACAACCCTCAAAATTAAAAAAAACTTACCCAGCCGCCATTAAGGTACTCCTTGAGTCCTCCTGGCATGAAGAAATGTCACACCAGGAGACTGGAAGAGGGGGTGAGAAGGAAAATTGCTCCTCATTTCTTTGCACCAGGAGGACTCAAGGAATACCTTATTGGCAGCCAGGTAAGTTGTTTTAATTTTAAGGGTTGTTTTGGGGGGATTGGATGGGTGCCACCCCACATCTTTGGGCTCCAGGAACCCAAAATGTGTGAGATGGCTGTGTGGACTAACCCTGGGTTAGTCCCAGCACTACCCGGTAGTGAGTCCCCACAGGCCCAATACACCATTAAATCCAGGCCTTTCAGGAAGGCCCAGATCTAATGGAGTATCTAATTTGGATCAAACTAGGGAAACCCTGATTTGATCAGAATTAATTTGATTTTACTGGAAATGTCATTTGGTCTTGGTTTTAAAGGCATGTCTGGATGGGCCCCCAGTGTGTTTCCTGGCTGATTGGGAATTCAGACCCTGTTTTCCATAATCATAGTCCAATGCTCAAACCACCATACCATGCTTGTTGTCCTTGTCAACTATAGCCATTGAGAACATAGATCTGTTGCAACCAGGTAGAAGATCCTCAGGCTCAGAAAAGAGAATTTCAGTAAGGGATAGTCCTAGACTTGCCCTTTTTCTTGTTGCTCTCCAAAGAACAGCAGTTCGATGAGAAAAGTCACCACTATGTGGGGAGACTCCTAATGTGGTTCTGAATGCTAAGTTTAAGATTCCTGACTACAGTGTTCCTTCACGTATCACAGGGATTACATTCTAGGACCACCTGCAATAAATGAAAATCCACGAAGTAGGGACACTATATTTATTCTATGTGTGGAGGAGAGCAAACCACACACCACTTATTACAATGCAGTCTGTACTTTATTTTAGCAGTTACAATATACAGTACACCGGCAGAGAAGAAGAATGGAAGCTAAATAACCCCTTTTTATTCCCAACCCTCCCCTCCCCCTTCCCTTTATTTCTCCCTTTCCCCCCTTCCAAAACCCTTTGCACACTGCAAAAAACCACAAAACAGCAAAAATACCATGATAAATGGTGTACATTAATATTTACTTGAAAACCCGCAAAATAGCGAGGGCGTAAAAAGTGAACTGCAAAGTAGCGAGGGAACACTGTACATGGTGAGCCTAGGCAGAGAATATTCAGACTATTGTTATTTATTAGATGAGGAAACTGAGACAGGAGGAGGGACAAGCTTTAAAAACTACAGTAAGACTCCCATATTGGTGGATCCCATATTCATGGTTTAACTTTTCTGTTGTTTTCATGACAGCCTCAGGGTTTGCTGGGGGGGGGGGGGGAGGGCAGGAGAGAATTACTCCTACTGCCACCACTGCTTTGTTGCCCTGAAAGTGGGATGGGGAAGAAGGAACCCCTTTTCCTGGACAAGGAAGCAGAGGGGCTTCATCTACTTTCTGCTCCATGGGGCAGTAGATGACTGAGCGGGGAGGGAAGGTGAATTATTTATTTTGGCTCCAAGTGTGAAAATAGAGCATGCATTACTACTCATGGTTTCCAATCTGTGGGAGGTTCTGGAACACATTTCCAGCAATCGCAGATCATCATCCCCCCCCCCCCACATTAGTAAATGGCAATGTGAAAATGGGCACACTGGAGCATGTTTGTTCACATCACCACTATTTGAAAAACAATAATGTGATCATCCCAGGACCAAACCCCCACAGATAGAGTAGGCCCAATGTATGTGCCTTCAATTTGCCTTTCTAGTTGTGGCAAACTCATGAATTTCAGAGGGTTTTCAGGCAAAAATTATTCACATTGTCATCCTCTGGATAGACCCTGCAGTATCTAGTACTCCCTGGTGGTCTTTGTCCCAAATACTAATCAGCTCTGACCCTGCTTAGTTTCTGAGATCACATGGGCTCTTATCTTCACAGTATTTAAGCTGACAGAGAGTGGATATTATATGTAGGGAAATATGTTTTGCTAGATGTTTTGGACTCTAATGCCCACAATCCCTTATCATGATTAATAGGACTTTGGGGAACTGTAGTCCAAAGAGTTGGAGAGAAAAGGTTCCTGTCCCTGCTAGGAGCAAAAGTACACATCATTGCATCCTCCAATGATGACTCCTTATCTGATTTGGCCCTGCCATTAGCCACAGTCAGGCAATGGCATCTGTCATCAAATGCCAAGGAGGGTAGTGGTGGTGAGTTGTTAAAAGCCAACTTTACACACCGCAGACTAACCTGTTTGCTTAAGAAGCAGTGGCAGATGTCTTTCCATCACCAGAATCACAATAGAATTAACTATAATTCTGACCAGCTTCCATACATGGAACTGTGTAGGAGGGAAATATCCTTTATCTCAAGTAACAAATGTGCCTTTCCCTATCACCATTACATTTTAAATATCAGGATGAAAATGGGAGTTGCTTTGGTTTTTTGAACTGTTTGACATCACGATCCAGTGAATCAGAGACAATACACATGCCATACAGTCACTATCCCAGTCACCACCCTGTGCCCTCACCACTGTAGCTCAATGCCAGATTAGATTAGGAAGTAGGAGCAGCCCATAACAACAAGGGGGGGGGGGCACAGTATAGATTGAACATTCTTTATCTGGAATTTCAAAATATTCTAAAATCCAAAATTGTCCACATAGGTGGCTGTGATTGTGACATATTTGCTTTCTAGTGGTTCAATGTATACAGATTTTGTTTCAAACATAAAGTGATTAAAGTATTATTATTATTATCAACACAACGACGTTGTATGGCACAGCAAACAAGATAGATATGCTGGATTTCGTTTCGCAAAACCACAAGTCGAACACTTCCCAAGTGTCTAGGACTGTGTGATGTATTTTCTGATGATGTGTGCAGATCCCAGTAGGGTGGCCTTTTGCAGTTGGCAGATGGTGATTTTGTCAATGTCTGTTGTTTCCAAATGCCGGCTGAGATCTTTTGGCACGGCACCCAGTGTGCCCATCACCACCGGGACCACCTGCACTGGTTTCTGCCAGAGTCTTTGAAGTTCAATCTTGAGGTCCTGATAGCGGCTGAGTTTTTCCTGTTGTTTTTCATCTATGCGACTGTCACCTGGGATGGCAACATCAATGATCCAAACCTTGTTCTTTTCCACAACTGTGATGTCTGGTGTGTTGTGTTCCAGAACTTTGTCAGTCTGGATTCGGAAGTCCCATAGTATCTTTGCGTGCTCATTTTCCAATACTTTTGCAGGTTTGTGATCCCACCAGTTCTTTGCTGCTGGCAGGTGGTACTTGAGGCATAAGTTCCAATGAATCATTTGGGCCACATAGTTGTGCCTCTGTTTGTAGTCTGTCTGTGCGATTTTCTTACAGCAGTTGAGGATATGATCAATGGTTTCGTCGGTTTCCTTGCACAGACTGCATTTTGGGTCATCAGCTGATTTTTCAATCTTGGCCTTAATTGGATTTGTTCTGATGGCTTGCTCCTGGGCTGCAAGGATCAGGCCTTCTGTCTCCTTCTTCAGGGTCCCATTCGTGAGCCAGAGCCAGGTCTTCAGGTATTATTATTATTACTATTATTATTATTATCATCTTTATTTATACCTCACCTTTCTCCCCATGGGGAATCAAGGCAATTAACAATCCCACACTTAGTCAAGTTTAAAAAGTGCAATACAAAAGATTTAAAACTATTAAATAGTAACAGTGTGATAAAACAGATTAAAATACAATAAATGCACTTAAAATTGCCTTTAAAACTCATAGCTCCCTTCAGGTTATATGCAGAAGGTGTATAGGAACCATAAATTATTGTGCTTAGCCTTGGGTCCTATCTCCTAATGTGTGTAAATGCAAATACAGATATTCCAAAATAAAAAAAACCTGACATACCCCTGGTCCCAAGCTTTTTGGATAAGGGATACTAAACCTATACATCCTTACCTGCTCCATTATTTCTTTCTTGTATTCCCTTCTTTTCTTTGATGCACCTTTAGTTTTAGTTCTAGCCCTATTTCAGCAGCAAGAAAATCCCTACTCTTATGAACATTTTCAGGTCAGAAGGTCATCAATGAGGAGGATTAACCTGCTAAGGTGATTGTGAGGAGTGAGACTACATGAGAGAGAGATCACTATGTTCTTATTCTTTTAAGCACCAGTGATTCATGCTGCTGAGCAGGAGAATTATTGCAAATTTCAAACACTAGGGTGCCACCTTATGCCAATCTATAACTTACATTTCATTCTAGTTTTTTATTGCCAGAGACTCTGCATACAATATACCTGTTTGTATAGCAATGGCAATGTATTCCTATTATCCATTTTAGCTGAACCTTTAACTAGAGGGTGCACATCCAGTTCAGCCAATATCAGAACGACCTATATTTCTGGATTTTCCAGGTGCCATAGAAGTACATTTGATATATTGAATATGGACGTGATATCTGCAGCAAATAAATAATATAATTCCTGTGTGTCTATATTGTTGGATGGAGGATATCTCAGCTAATAGTTTTAAAATACTGCACCCATTTGGATAGCTAAATGTGATTAATGAGTCAATGAAGTAAGTGCAATACATTTATTAGGCATAAAGAGATCTCATTCTATTGAATGAGGAACAGATACATATGGCTAAGGAAATATGCATTAAGACTGCAGTGAAAGCTCCTTCTATTGAAGGGAAAGGAAACGTTCAGAATATGTATGAGAGAAAAGGCATATTCCAACTTTGTTTTTCACTATACATGAAAATCACCAAAAGGACGAGCTCTGGTTTAGCTGTCATCAGAGCAGCAGCACAGCAGTGACACAATGGTGTCCATGTCTCCTTGGATTGTCTGGATTATGTCATAGTAAAATACAATAAAAGGACCTTTGATCAATGGAACAGGGTGGTGACAGGTACTCCTAACTCACTCTTGTTAGTGAATATTGACAAACTGGTAATGATCATACTGCAGCATGCCATTCAGACGAAGGGCATCAGCATTCTTCAAAGGTCACAAGCAATGTCTTTTAAAAGGCAGGATTCCATTGTATTTAGGCCTCAGAAATGTGAAAGTCTTTATTCATTTTGAGTATTAAAAATATGAGAGCCATAATTTCACTAATACTGAACATGACTGCATTCTGTGTAAGTTTTTGCATGTTCATAATAGACCTCTGCAATCTGGGTAAACTGCCATCCATTTCGGTGTGCTGGATTTCAGTGTGTGTGTGTGAGGGGGGGGGGGAGGAGGGGTCCTGATCTGTTTTTTGGGAGCTTCCCAGATTCAGGAGGTCAGAAATCCGTTTTCAATCAGGGAAGCTGAAAGATTCATTTTCTGTCCAGCCCATGATGCGGGAGACTTCCCAGACTCCCCTTCCCTCATTGTAAGCATTGTTTGTCCTTATATCTTTCATTAAGACCTGGATTAAAAACTGCCAGCCTAGCAGTTCAAAAATATGCAAATGTGAGTAGATCAATAGGTACCGCTCCGGCGGAAAGGTAACAGCGTTCCATGCAGTCATGCCAGCCACATGACCTTGGAGGTGTCTATGGACAATGCCAGCTCTTTGGCTTAGAAATGGAGATGAGCACCAGCCCCCAGAGTCAGACACGAATGGACTTAACGTCAGGAGAAACATTTACCTAAAAGTGCCAGAGTTAAGATATCACTCTTTCTGTGATCCTTTCCCTTCTGTCTGTAGAGGAGTCTGGGTGTAATGCTTAGCTAAAGCTGTTTCTACTCTAGAGGAGACAGGCATGCGTGGTGCTTTCGCGGCTCTCTCCCTCCCTGCAGCTTTCCAAGGCATTTTAAGAAGGACTGAACCCCCACTTATCAGGGCAGGTAAGGAAGAGCGATTGGAGCTATAGTACACTGGGCTTCCTTTACAAAGCCCTATTTTTTGTCTTGATTTGCAGGACCTGGAGTGTTGTCTTGCCTTTTCACCCCTCACCTTTCTCCTTCGGATTTGATGCTTAGTAGTTAAAGCTGTTTCTGCTCTAGAGGAGATAGACATGCATGGCACTCTCTTCCTCACTGCACGGCACACAGGTTTCCAAGGCATTTTAAGGAGGCTTGAATCCCCACTTCCCAGGGCAAGGAAGGAAGAACAATCGGCATGGAGCTATCCTACACTGGGCTTCCTTTTAAAAGCTCTCTTTTTTCTCTTCTTTTGCAGACCCTGGAGTGTCTTGCCTTTCCCCCCATCGTGCTTTCCCTTCTAGCAGCTGCCTCCCTCTCGCACTCCACTTGTAACTGAAGGTAGCCGGTTTTCATCAGCCACTGTTCTGTTGCGGCCGAAAAAAACATGGAGGCTGAGCCCTTGCCATTATCCGAACAAACCAAACAAGCTGGATTGGCCAAAGGGTACCGGCCACTCTGAATCCATGCACAAGCCTAGTTTATAACACCTGTGGCTGTAAAAATGATCAGTGCTGCATAACACAGATGCAAAATAGACAGACAGACAGACAGGCAGCATAAACAGAAAGCATGTGCCATTGTTCATAAAGAGGATTTGGACATCATTTGATATCCAAATATATCCAAGTAGTTCATTTTTTAAAGTATAAAAACAGTATAAAATAATTTAAAAACCCATTTAAAACTAAAGGGTCTGGTTTTCAAAAATTTTAATCTGATGTTCTGTGATTGAAAACACAGGGATTTCTAAATGGATTTATCAATTGTTATGAAATTGCTAGGAAGCTGTAAATCAGGAGTGAAATGCTAGCTGCTTGAATACAGAACAACTAGGCGGTTCTTGCCCCCTCCAGAAATTCCAGTGGAAACTGAGTGCGTTACCTTTTTGTCTCAGATCCAAGTCACTTTCCCTTAAACTGGAAGTGACTTTCCTTTTTCCAGGGCAGGAATCTCTGGGATAGATCTCAAGGGCTATCCAATCCAAACCTTTGCCATGGAGGAAAAAAATATCAAAGCCCTCCCAACAGATGGCATCTGCTTAAAAATCAGGGATCAGAATGAATACACACACACACACACACACACACACACACACATATATACACACACACACAGCCTCACTACTTTAATATAGTGTATACTAGATAATGTCTTTCCTTAATATGCTTGAGTTTTCTAATTGTTGGCAAGGTAGAGCAGGGATTATCTGGTTTACAAAATATCCAGTAATTATGTCAGGGTAGAGAAATCAAGGGAAGGATTGAAATTAAAAGTAGTTTATTATAATAAGAAATTATACTTACTTTGCGAGACCCTTACTAGTTCAGTCACACTGAACACACCTGATGTGACAAAACTGTCTTGGAAGCCCAAATGTCCTAGAAAACACAAGAAAATTATAGATGTGATTAGCCTTAAGCACTTAATGACAGTACTCTTAAATACCTTGGTATCTGTTTAATGTAGAAGAAATTGAATATTTAATTTCCCACTTATCACTAATTGCTATTTAGGTAGGCGGATATATGGCTAGAGTTTAGGGAAGTTAACATGACACATTAACAGAGAGAACTGCATGTATTAAAACATCACAGCTGGAAATCTGAAACAAAAGCAGTTCATTTTCATAAACAGTTACCTTAGATGACCCTAACAACTCAACAACTGAAATTAAAATACTGTACCTAGGAATCAGATGGGATAACTAAGTTCTATAATCGTTTTAAATGTTATTCTCCAAAGAAACATCTGATCAGGATTATCTACTCCTTCATTCAAACAAAACAAGATTTAAAGATGTACTCTTCATTTTCTGTGGTTACATTAGGGAGATCTTGAAATAGCAACTGTTAAAAAAATCTTGAAAAAGAATGCCTTTCAAAAAGGAAAAGAGAACAAGAATGTTTTATATATTTAAAAAGCCTCTTTAAAATGAGCTTTTCAAAAGGAAAACCAAATCTTTGCATAAGAAAGCTTTAACTCTAATCCGCTGAATTTCCTTAAGAGACAGGGCATATGGTTGCTTGCTGATTTCATTTGTGTAAAGGATATTTTATATCAAAATGTTATTACTCTTCCCCTAACAAGTAGTTCCCTTTTTCTGTAAAAACATGTCTATCACCAAATGTTAATTTAATTTTCTGGGTAGAATCAATTACAAAGCAAGTAGCTCTCAAACTGCAGGATGGGCAAAGGGAACTGGTGAACCACACAGATTACTGCATGAAGTATCTATCAGGACTTAAATTAGAGGTCTATAGTTGATAGGCCATCATGACCTATTGCTTTTGAAGCAGGGTCAAAGAAAACAGAGGATAAAAGGAATATTAAAAGAACTGTGAAGTCATTCTTGTCAATAGGATGTGCCATACTTTTTAAGGTTGTTCTAATTAAGGTTACCCATTCTAATATCCATGAACACAGACATATTTAATGTAATATAAGACTCCATGTGCATAAACACAAGAAATTGTGAATATTCCATTTGATTTCAATGTATTGCAGAACATTTCTCATCAACTGAATTAACTTGCTTCCACCACACACACTCACACACAATGTAAAATTTATTTGGTAACCTGCGAGGATTGATTGAATTCTCCCTGAATGACTTACTGATTGATCAAAAATCTAACATAACAGGTCTATTATTGCAAAAGAAATTCAGTATTGACAGGATTATAGAACAATCTCGGAAGTGCTTTCATTCAGGCAAAATATTCAAATTGGTTTCCCAATAAATAATGTAGTGCTGCAAGCATGTTTTTGCAGTGCAGAGGCACCAGCTCGGATCCTGGATATGCCAGCTTTTTCCGCCTACTCTCATCCATGATCGCAGAATTTGCAACCAACACTAAAAGCTGCATGAAGGATTTGGGCCCCACCAACCTATTAGCTAATGCTTCTCCTGGACAGCTACCCAGGTAAGTTGAAGGTCAGAGCTGCAAGCGCTTGAATAAATTCAACATACAATACTTATCCCCAGAAATCAATGAAGACTTTAGTACTGTGCGCAGCATCCTCAAGCCATAAATTACCCCAAAGTAAATCTGCTGTGTGCTTATAATCTCAGGAAAGGATTCCTTCCCCCAGGTATTAGTGAATGTAAACCCTTTATATATTTTGGTCAATGAACACAATGCTAGATTGTATTTTTTAAAACTGTGCAGAATAAGAAAATTATGCACATTTACTGTAATAATTTCTCCATGATTTTGAGTTTGTTTAATTTATTTATTCACAGTGGATTTTATCTTCTGTTTTTCTCCACACTGGAACTGGATTAAAGCAGAGGCTTTTTGTTGCCATAAAGCCTTCCTGGGACTTCATGGATTGCAAAAAATATCCAAAGTGACTAGCAGCCTATTTCTGGATTTGAAAAACATTCCTTGCAACATGTTTTAAAGCTGAAGTGCTGCTCCTGACTTCCAGAAGAGTCAATGCAGCTTTGTTTTTGGCAAGAAAAAAGGGCTGCCCAAGGAAGCTGTGAGGCCTCTGGTTGCACAGTGTGTTAAAGCGCTGAGCTGCTGAACTTGCAGACCAAAAGGTCCCAGGTTCTAATCCCGGGAGCGGAATGAGCGCCCACTGTTAGCCCCAGCTTCTGCCAACTGAAAACATGCAAATGTGAGTAGATCAATAGGTACCGCTCCGGTGGGAAGGTAATGGCACTCCATGCAGTCATGCCAGCCACATGACCTTGGGGGTGTCTATGGACAACGCCAGCTCTTCGGCTTATAAATGGAGATTAGCACCAACCCTCAGAGTCAGTCACGACTGGACTTAACGTCAGGGGAAAACCTCTACCTTTACCTAAGGAAGCTGTAGGGTCAGCAAGGTCCACATAAATGGTGTCACTAAATTTTGCTTATCTCTGGGTTTCGGTTTTGGGCTACAATTTACAATACTAAGGTCTTCACACATTATAGTTCCCAAGGATCCTTTCACACCATATTTATAGCTCTATGATTCCATTGTCCCTGTTATGGTGTCATCTTGTGGAATCCTGGGATTTACCATTTGGGAAGGGATATTTTGAAATCTCAGCTACAGAACTTTCCTACTGCTTCCCCAAACTACAAATCCCAAGATTTCAGAAGTATCACAATAAATCTGTCTTTGTAAAAGGAGTCCAGATGGCCTTGGGACAGTGACTGTCTCTCAACCTGACCTACCCACATTGGGTTGTGTGTACCACCTTGAGTTAATTGAAAGACAGCTACAAGGGTTGAATGAAAAGTAATGCCTCCACCTTCGTAAGTTCTCAACAGATGGCAGTACTGGTATACGGCAGATACTGGCTTGTTCAGTAGATTCTCCTCTACAGTTCCATTTGGTGGGAAGCCTTAGCATTGAAAGGTTGTGTTGTTAAAGTGCGAAGTATGGAACCCTGTGCAGACGATCAATGTGACTTAAGCAACGTGCAGTCACTGAATTCTTGACACCAGAAGATGTCACCCCAAAGGAGATTCATCAGAGAATGCAAGCTGTTTATAATGATTGTGTTGATGTGAGTACTGTGCGTCATTGGGCGAGTAAGTTTAAAGATGTTGAGGTGGGAACATCTGACTTGCATGACAAAGAGTTGGATGTTCTGTGACAGCAACCACTGGGTTTCACATGCAAAAGGTTGACAGATTGATTCAGGATGATTGTCGTATCACTCAGACAGAAATTTCAAGCATAATCGTCATTTCACAAGAAAGTGTGGGTCACATTATTGCCTTGCTTGGCTATTGGAAGATCTGTGCACAATGGGTACTGTGAGACACTGGTTGCAGGAACAGAGTGTCGACTTCTTCCGTGACGGCTTCAGAAAACTAGTTCATTGTTGGCAGAAATGTATCCAATTGCCTGGTGATTATATGGAAAAGTTAATAGTGGTAGTTAAAGAGCACATTCTAAGGATTATTTCTGTGTTTGATTTACTAAAATATTCCCATCCAAACCCAAGTAACGAAGGTGGAGGCATTACTTTTCATTCAACCCTATTAGAATATAATTTTATTTTATAAACCCAGAGTTGTTAAGGACATGATGAGTTGTCTCTGGGACATGATGTGGCCACTATACCTGGTTACGTGTGTGTTTTTACAGGGCTCAACAAGTCCAAGATCTCCAAATTGTTCTTTTCCTGGTCAAAAAAGTTTACAAATGTAGCCATGTGAATTTAGCCCATGTGGATTTTGGTCTAGATGTTTTCAGGACTGAAAATTCACGTTTGAAATTACACCGCTCCTCTGCCTTGTTTAACATCAAAAGTCAAAAACTCAAAGTGGGCTTTCACCTACACCTGGAGTCATTTATTTTCTGCTACAGTAGAATCTCACTTATCCAAGCTAAACGGGCCGGCAGAAGCTTGGATAAGCGAATATCTTGGATATTAAGGAGGGATTAAGGAAAAGCCTATTAAACATCAAAGTAGGTTATGATTTTACAAATTAAGCACCAAAACATCATGTTATAGAACAAATTTGACAGAAAAAGTAGTTCAATACGCAGTAATATTATGTTGTAATTACTGTATTTACGAATTTAGCACCAAAATATCACGTTATATTGAAAACATTGACTACAAAAATGGCTTGGATTATCCAGAGGCTTGGATAAGTGAGGCTTGGATAAGTGAGACTCTACTGTACATATAACAGCCAGCATACTGTAGTAATAATAGTGTTGAATTCTGGGTTACTAGGGTTGGAATCCCCATTTGGCCACAGAAACTCGGCCACTGGATGACCTTGGGCAATTCCCACTTTCTCAGACTCAGAGGAAGACAAAGACAAATCCCCTCTGAACAAATCTTGCCAAGGAAATCCTATGATAGGTTTGTGATAAGTCGGAAATGACTTCAGGTCACACAACAACTCCCCCCCCCCCCCGAGGGTCTCAAGAAAAGACTGTCCCTCAAACCAACAATAGTTGCCTAATCTTGAAATAAAAAGATGGAATAAAAGGCTAACAAAATATATAAAACAGTAAGAATTCAACTATTAAGAAATAATAACCACTTCGGCATGAAAAAACAAACTTCAAAATCATATGAGTATAGGCATCCTTCCTTTTTTTACTGTATCAACCAACATACCCACAGAATATTGATGAATAAATGGCTATAAAATACTTGTTCTAAATACTCATTATGAACCCTGTAAAAACTAATTTTTAAATCACAAAGCTATTCCAACAAGGAAAAGCTCTGCCTTACAAAGTATTTCAATATACACAGACCTCTTAAAACCTTAAAATAGTCATGATCAATTAGAACTTCAAGCCTATTATCTTGACCAAATGCCTGATTAGAAAGAAAAGCCTTCCCTACTCTAACTGCAACTTGATTCTTCTTGGTTTTATCCCCTACATAGATTATCCTCTGTTTCACAAACAATGTCATGCAAGTAACATCTAACAATACTTTAAAAATAGATGTCTATAACACTGGTTACAGAGACACTTTTGGAGAATCATTGAAAATATTATCTGATCTATGTAGGAGGTTAAGTGTTAGCCATGACGTTTGATGTTGCAAGAAAAGTCATGTAGCTCTTGAATGCACTAGGCACAATGCATTCATTACTTTAATTTGGATTGTCATGTACCGTACATTTGTATCTGAAAATTTCGAAGAATCCACAACAGTTATACATGTATTATTTTAACCCTTTACTGCAACCAAGCTGGCTATTTGCTATTGGTGGAATACATTGGTTGGGATTCTGCTCAAACATTACAAATTGGTAAGATAGAATTATTCATGTGTAAGTGTTTGGTATTAATGTTTATCATTATTGTACTATTGCCATTACTACAAATTCCTCTCAAAGCTACCGTCTGAAGAAGGAGGACCCCTAACAGGAAATCCTTTCCTATCAAAGATCTCTGGTCAGAAGAGGCTGGAAATGTACTGATACACCCTAATCATCAATAGAAAATATTCCTGTTCCTTGGTGAGGTTGTTAGCTGTGAAAGTGGGCTTTTCTTTTTTTAAATGAAAATGCTTAGACATTAATTCTACTTTTGAGTAGATATGTATAGGATTGCACTGTTAACTGAAACATGTTTAGTTTGACTAAACTAAAACTGTTAAAACAGATAATACATTCTTATTTTAATAATTAGGATTCACTATAGTTGAAAAATAAGGGTTCACACAATATTCTTCTATTTCTCTTACTAAACATTCTTTGCTAACTGTTATTTGTCATTTCAGCACATCAACACATTGGTCATTTTATTAGCCCTTCAAATGCTGCAAGTCGCTTCTGGGGATCACAACCTGGGGATCACAACCAGATATAGTGAAGACATCTGCCCTTGCATTTTGCTACTCTGCAGCTGAGTACGCATGTCCAGTGTGAAACACATCTCACCACGTTAAAACAGTGGATGTGGCTCTTAATGAGACATGCTGCATTATCACAGGGTGTCTACACCCCACACCACTGGAGAAATTTTGCACCACCTGTCATCTGCCTGGAAGTAGCAGCCAACAATGAAAGGACCAAGGCAGTGACATCTCTGGCACACCCTCTGTTCGGATATCAGTCAGCATGCCAATGCCTTAAATTAAGAAACAGTTTCCTAAGATCTAAAGAGATACTCGCAGGAACACCTCATCAAGCAAGAGTCCAAAAGTAGAAGGCTAAAACCCGGAACCTCAAGCCATAGCTAATACTCAATGAGAGACTCCCTCCTGGCACACAGAAGACTAGGTGACTTGGAAGGCGCTGAACAGACTGCGCTCTGGGATCACGAGGTGCAAAGCCAACCTTAAGAAATGGGGCCACAAAGTGGAGTCCACAACATGAAAGTGTGGAGAAGAACAAACCACAGACCACCTACTACAATGCAGTCTGAGCCACATGCACAATGGAGGACCTTCTTACAGTGACACCAGTGGCCAGCTACTGGTCAAAGGACATTTAGCATAATGCCAAGTGTTTTTAAATATATTACAACTGTACCCTCAGTTTGCTTCTGATACGATAAATAAAATAGCCTTTCAAATTATGTCCGAAATAACCACTAGCCTACTAAACTCATAGTGCCAGTATTATCATAAGTCTGCTTGCACATGCAGTTTTAGAACAGCTTTCAAGAACCACTAGAAGATTCTTTGTAGGAAATACACATATAGACTATCTCAACTAAATAATGTTACTACAATGGAGGGATACCTTAAAGACTTAAAAGTCATGTAATACAATCCTAGGCTGGATCAGTTGTTGAAAAGGGCAGAATACAAGTGGCTAAAAGAAAAAAAAGATCCAATATTTGACTACACAAATCAGCATAACCTTTTAACTGCAGCAGTCATGGATGACTGCCCTTTGACCTGGAGAGATTATGTGGGATTTCAATGACAACAGCTGGAAGTGAGCATGTCTGAATAGAGAACACAGGATATTAGGCCTAACACAAAAGCCTGTCCAGATCAGAGCATTGATTAGAAATTGCTTCCTGGTCCCAACTTAATAGAGTGTAATAATGAAAGTTTTGTTAACTCTTCCAAGCATCCAAAATTAGAAGGAGCTTCATCTTTTGTAGTCTTTCAAGTAAATTTCACAAATCCATCCTCTAATGAAGATATGTTAAAAGGAAAGGCAAATATGGAAACTTGTGTGTAGAATAGGATGCAGAAATATGCATGACTTAGCTCAGATTGGACATTCCCATTTATCTGAACAGCGCATGCAATGAAATGTGGAAAATTTAAAAAAGCAAGGCATATTAATAACAATCAAAATAATGAAATAAAATGAGAAAAGAGTCAGTAGATTCCAAAAAAGGCTTATAGTGAGTCAGACCGTTGGTGCACCAAGCTCAATATAGCACCTCATAAAGTTTCCAAAACTCTTCCCTCTCATTTGGCAAGCTTTCGTATAAGTCTTATGCAAAAACAATTTTCCCCTGTATGGTAGCTGTCTTAGCATATATACATTAGCCCTTTGCATTCATGCCTTTTGTGTTGTCCATGCATTGTGAAAATTTGCAAGGAAAATGCCCACAAAACATGTATACGTTGTTGTCATACATTGCAATCCTAATGTGCAAAGTCTTTCTCTCTCCAAGCAAAAGTACCTGTATGGAGAGAACCAAACTGAACAGCATGGTTTTCCAACATTTCAGAAATGTTTCTCCCACTTACCTGAGAGCTCACCCAGCTACCTGGCACATATCAGTGTCCATCAGCACCATCCAGCATGTGCTATAGTGGAACATGATGCGAGATGTAATCCAGTGGGGTCTTACTTTAATAGGAGATTGCAAGACTGAACCTGAGTTTTTCTATTATAGAAGGATTTGCTCTACTATTGTATTACAGCCTTCCAACACAATTGCATCTCCTTCTTTTCCTGCCCCATTACATCAACTCACTGTGGATGATCTGAGGAAAATGGTACTAAAATGTATAATCTCTTTCCATGAACTGCTGAACTCACAGCCCTTTTCTTATAGAAGGCCAACACGCTAGCCCTGAAAATGCTTGGGGTCAGTGCCTTAAAAGTAAGGGAGGTTCCATTGTTCTGAACAGTGCTATTATATTAAAAGTCCACCAGCAATTTTGGTGAAATAAAAATAAATCACCTTTTTATTAGAAAAATCACCAGCATAATCACTGTTTAGGGAATCTGCCTTTCTGAAAGGAACAGATGTCTCAATTTAACATTTTTCACATATCTAACTTAAAAATTAGTATTAAAAGGAGACACCATTAGAAATAGTAATAGTCATCTGACAGATTATATGATAACATATTTTTCAAATCCCCTTCAAACTAAATGAGATGGAATCTACAGAAGGTTAATCATTTTGGAATATTTATAGCTTTTGAAAAGATGGTAATAAAAAGAAAAGTCACCCTAAAAATAATGAAAAGGAGATATTTATCTTCTTCTCCTAATCATTGCTCCCATAATTTCTTTCAATAACTGCAACAAAAATCACAACTATAATCTTTGAAAAACATGGTGTGACTTTTAATTTATTAAAAGTCCAATTGTTTAAACTCCTCACTGTAATTCACAGGATCTGTAGGCACTTCCTATTACTATATGAAACTTTAAGAGGTGGCTTTTCCATTTCTCATTTTATTCTGATAAACATAAATTACGTCTGTTTTATCATTTTGAACAATTTATATATACAAACCAATCAAGAGCTGGAATCATCACATTTGTTTCAGTGCCTGTTTTACTGGTGCCCATCCCCTCCTTCTCTTAAATCATCTCCTTTGCCATAGAGGTGTTTATTGAATATCCGTCATTTTTCAAGCAGTTTGTGCCAAGAGCCAATCTTACTGAAACCCCTTCTGCTTTCTATTCTCTAAGGGCCTTCCTTAGATCAGCTGTTAGCCATGCACAATACACTTAGGGCTGTAAATTTACAATGTTGTAGTCGACATTTTAAAATATAACTGGTGCCCGATTCACTAAGTTGAGCATAGTCTTGAAGTGGGGGGAGATCACATGGTTTTCAAATTGCTAGGTTGGCAGAAGCTGGGGCTAACTGTGGGAGCTCACCCCATTCCATGGATTTGAACCACCAACCTTCTGGTCAGCAAGTTCAGCAGCTCAGCAGTTTAACCTGTTGCACCACTGTGGCCCTTGGCTTTAATAGGTCTGCAATTATTTACAACAGTAATGTATGTCAGAACCACTGAGCTAGCCAAACTATCTCTGGGTGCTCCTGAAAATATTCAATACATGGGGAGAAGGAGAACCTTGAGAAAAATGATGGCCACTTCTACTGTCTAACTCAGGCATGGGCAGACTTCAGCTCTTCAGGTATTTTGGACTTCAGCCCCCAAAATTCCTAACAGCCTAACAGCCTACTGGAGGGCCAAAGTTTGCCCATACCTGGTTGAACTGCTTACATTTATTTAATTCAGACAGTGCCCTGAGGCTTTATGATACAGGGCAATAAACAAACAAATAAAGGTGTCCCATTTTTCATTTCTCAGAGTTAGAAAGCTTTAAAAGTTAGTCTTAATGTTGATATTTTTAATTCTCTTTCCTACCCCACCCACTTCCTGAACTCTAGTTCCCTTCTGACAAAGAAGGAAAAATCATCCTTTCCCATTACAGTGTGCTGTCTTCATCGTGCCGTAAGTGCTAATTTGAATTTTTTATCTTTATTCCTGGCACACAGTTTTAACCTAAGACGTAAAAGGTTGTAAAAGTCATGTACTGTACTGCCAGGCTACCCTTGTGTTCCTGTCCATCATCTTGTTCAGACACGGAAAGGGCTAATGATCTGTCAACTAGGTAAATTCATTACCCAAGAGAGAATACTGTGCCTGTTTTGGCTGCCCATTTACAGACAGAGTTTCTTTCAGTATGATGTTGCATCTTCTCTTCTCAAGGGAACTGTTTATGGTTGAGAGGATAGCACTAATAACAACAATTTACATTTATGTGATACAGGGTACATTCTATATTTCTGCTCCTTGATTGTTCATACTCCCAGTGCAGATTCATCAATCAGTATGATGGTGCACCAGGAATAAGTGCTGTTTTAGTTTCGGGAAAGGGTCACAGTAAGCCTGATTCAAGAAGTTTGATGGATGTAACTTGAAGAAAACAGGGGATGGGAACAGACTAGTGATAACAAGGGCCTGAAGAAAAGAATTTTATGATAATTGTTTCCTAGCTAATATTTCTGTTTACATTCCTCTCTAGATGAATAATTAGGCACATGTACCAGATGCAAGAGTGCCCTAATTCAAACAAGAGTCCTTCCATCAGAAGAAGAAAACTTTCATTTGAGAAAGGGAATCCTTAGACCATTTGATGATCTGATTTGTAGCTTTCTGTTTTGGATAGATTTCTATAAGCTTACATTTTGAATCCACTTCTGAATCCCAAAGTTGGATGGTGTCAATTTACTAGAAAAGGTCATTCTCTCAGATGAAGGTCACATAACAAGGGCTTTCTGTGTATATATTTGGATACGGACAGACTGGTCTTTCCATTGGCTTAAAACTGTATAACCAAGCATCCTTTTTAAAGTGATAGAGTAGGTCTTCACAGATTTACTGTATATACTTGAGTATAAGCCTAGTTTTTCAGCCCTTTTTTAAGATTAAAAAAGCCCCCCTCGGGTGAGGGTCCTGGTTGGCTTATATTTGGGTCAGCTTATACTCGAGAATATATGGTAAATTTATTATTTTTCTCTATTATTATTGATATTATTACATTTATTATTTTTCTCTATTATTGTTGCTACTATTACATTTATTTTACTCTATTTTATTATTAATAATAATACATTTATTATTTCACTCTGATCTTATTATTATTGCATTTATTATTTTACTCTAGTTATTATTACTTGTATTAATTTCCTGTATTTATTATTATTATTACATGTATTATTTTACTCTATTATTATTAAAAGGATACATAAGCACATTTACATTGAAGAAGATGAGAATAATGATTTGATCAGAGTTGGACAGTCTTACCTTAAATTTGAGCTTTATGTAAATATTCAAAAACATTTAATCTACTGATGCCTCAATTAATGTAATTTTATTGGTATCTATTTTTATCACTGAAATTTACCACCCTCGGCTTATACTGGAGTCAATGTTTTTTTGTGGCAAAATTAGGTGCCTCGGCTTATATTCGGGTTGGCTTATACTTGAGTATATACAGTATATGGAAACAGTCTACAAGTAGTTCCCCAAATTCCTATATTGTTGCTGCTTGTTGTTTTTATTAGCCATTTTGTATTTTAACATAACATGTTGAATCTAGACTTAGTCACAGTATCTATCAACTGGTTTCAATTGGTTTTCTCCAAGCATTACTATTTAATCCAACATTTCTTTTCACACGTACTCCTCCAGGTGCATTTGAAATCAGTCATATAGAAGATAGATCCAGACTACTTCTATTGTGATAATCTCTCATTAACCAGGCAGAAATTATCTGAAATATTTCAGATCATAAAATGAGAAATGCATTTGTATAAGAAATGTTCATATCCAGTCGGATAAAAAGTTCACAGTTTTTATTCCAAAACTTCAGGCATTCATAGAATTCACAGAAATTAAATTCAATGATCATTACTGAGCTTTGTATTAGTTATATATTTTAAATATTTTTATGGATTATGGCATGGCCCATTTAGAGTTCAGGTCAATAATACAGAGTAACAGTTTCTTATTCTGACACTAGATATTAAAGATGAAAAATACTTATTTCTTTTGATTTATCACTTACAGTATCTCTAACAAAATGTATCTTTGTCACAGACTAATATGAGTCTCTTTAAATCATATATGGAAGCATTTTCTTTATTTATGAAAAACCAATTATATATTTTACACAAATAAAAATGGAAAAAGGCATTTTCTTCCACAACTTACACCCCAATATCCATTTTGTTTCAAGTGCTTTTCTATGAACTGTCTTTCCTATTGTACAAATAACTTAACACACATGAATCTTGCATTATATATAATTTTTGTTTGTATCTTAATTTTGAATATTTTGTTACTCTGAGATTTACTCTTAAAGGTGTTTATTAATAATCTGTACCTTTGACTGTCTTATTTTTTTTCTCATACTTTAATGTATCAAACTATGAACGTTTCCTATCCTTCTATCACAATGCTACAGTCTATGATCATTCTATGATGCTGATTCCGGGCAGAAAAGAAAGCAACTTCACACACATACGGAAGCACCTCTCAAATATCTTGCTGCAATGCAAGCTGGGGGTAGGTGTTAGTTTGGATGAATTTAAAATTCATGGAGGATGTCTCTATCAATGCCTACCCGACACAATGTCTAAATTGCACACTTAAGATCTTCGGCAATGTATTATTGACTACCATTTGACAGGGAACAAGATCTCCTTCTTAAAAAATATCTTGGGTGCATTCCAGAGGCATTTGTTTGGACACTATGGGAAACGGGGTGTTTACCTGGATTAATCTTAACAGCTATTTTCTAATATCACGACCTGCAAGCCCCCCCCCCCCTGCAATTGTATAGTTGTGGTGAGGAAAGACTGACAAAGTCTGCTGCTTTGAACAGCATATTTTTCCAGGGCTTTACTGCCTTCACAGCAACTGTGCCCACAATCTTTTCTTCCAACCATCATTGACTGCCGCCACCAACAGGATTCCAGCCAATGAATTTAATGTTTGAAAAACAAGAAACATGGTGATAGATATGTCCATTTGTTACAATGTACCATTTTTTTTTTGGCCATACTGTTTCCCTTGTCACAAAACACAAATCAGGAACAAGAGTTTCCTCTGCACATCTGGCACTATCTAATAGTAGGGAAATAAGTCACTGGTGAAACAGTGAGATCAGCAACTTGGAAAGAGAAAATGCAGCGTCAATGTTTGGAGCATTAAAACAAAAACAAAGAAGATGATCTGCAGCTAGATTCACTGCCTCGTTATCAGAAATTATTCAAGATTAACCCTTACAAGTTAGATAAAGATCTTCCCTTTTAAAGCTCTGTCCTCTGCTCTTGCTTTTTCTTCTGATGCTATTTCATTTTTTTTTAATTTCTGGCTGTTTTTAGAGAAACACAGGCATTATTAGAACTTTGCTTCTCATTTACTTTTAAGACTCTTCACTGCACTGCCTGGAGGCAATAGAAAGTAGTCGTTCAAGAATGTTAAAGGATTTTATAAATCACTGTGCAGATGAGATGAAGGAGAGGGAGGAGGTGCTTTACTTGACAGCACATATTCAGCAAAAAAAAAAAGTCTCCCATTCGTCAAACTTCAGCATTTCCTTGCAATACTATAGCAAGCAACACATGGAGAGAAACACAGTAAATGTGATGGACATTATAAGCAGCCTATCAGCAGCTTGATTCAATTGTGTTGCTTTGGCTGCGGCAGCACAAGCAGAGACTTGCGCCACTGCAGCTGAAGTGATATATTAGGCCATGCGGCTCTGTCTTCTGTTTCATCCCAATACCTGACAACTTTATACTTCCTCTTACTAATATGATATGACACTGCAGTAAGCCAGGGTAAGCCCCTCTCCCATTTTCTCTACTTAGAAAAACACACACCAGCACAGAGGCTTCAAATAAATGGTGGCATAGCTGGAACAGTGGTTCTTATCCTGGAGGTAGCTCATGCACTGCCACTTTGCATCATAACTGAAACATTAACTCAAAAAGTGTACAATATTTCGAACTCTACATTGGTCTTGTTTTTAAACTCTGAGATAAGTGACTCTTGCATCCAGAACAGTATGGCGCAGAAATCCTTGCTTGTATAAGGAAGAGGTCTTCCTAGCCATAACCCTACCCTGAAAAATTTCCTCCAACAAGCTCCCATTGGTAACAGTTGTGACTTTTAAAGCAGTCAGTTAACAGGAAGGAGATTTTCATTATAGTAGAGTACTCACTTGTGAATGCCCCAGATTACATTCCAGATAACTACACATTGCAATTGGAATCCTAGACATCAACCGATTGTTTAATATTTCACAAATGTATCTATGCTGAAACATTTGATTGTGCCATTGCACAAGAGCTGGCACAGTCATGCACACTGCAATTGTGCAGCAGTCACTTCAGCTCCCCATCCATTTCTAAAGACTACACTTCGCAAAAACCCCAAGCAGCACTCCAAGGCTTCTGAAATAGTGGCTATAGAAAACTCACAACAACTCAGCTTCTGAATTAGCTTCTAATAGTGTGTAATAGGTTGTGCACAACCTCATTCTTGTACCATACCAGTTCCAATAAAGTTCAAGAACCCCTCACTGCAGCACAGTCAGAAGGTGAAAATGATTGAAAAACGGAACCCAGGTTATTTTAGCTCACAAATCCATTTTAGCCACTGAAAAAACAGAAACAACACATTATGCCCCATCTAAACAGCCATATGCAAGGAGCCCCGATGGCAAAGTGTGTTAAAGCACTGAGCTGCTGAACTTGCAGACCGAAAGGTCGCAGGTTCAAACCCCGGGAGCAGCGTGAGTGGCCACTGTTAACTCCAGCTTCTGCCAACCTAGCAGTTTGAAAACATGCAAATTTGAGTAGATCAATAGGTACCGCTCCAGCGGGAAGGTAACGGCGCTCCATACAGTCATGCCAGCCACATGACCTTGGAGGTGTCTACGGACAACGCCGGCTCTTCGGCTTAGAAATGGAGATGAGCACCAACCCCCAGAGTCAGACATGACTGGACTTAATGTCAGGGGAAACCTTTACCTTTTACACAGCCATATAATGCAGTTTGAAACTGCATTATATGGCAGTGTAGATCAGACCAAAATTACTTTTAAACATGTAATAAAGATCAAATAGCTTTTTGTACACTCAGAAGTGATTCAAGGAGAGGTCCACTTTTTCCTTTGGTGAGCCTTGAAACCACACCTATCTATGCAAGCAGTCCCAAGTAAGCCTTGTAGGCAGGAAGAACGGACAACAGAACAGACACCTTGTAAAATTGAACTTGTATGTGATTTGCAAGCACTGAAAGAGTGAGTTATCAGAAAGCAAGGTGTCTAAAGGTGGGGGAAACCCATACAACAGCTTTTGAAATGCCAAGGTCACAATGGAATTCTGACATCCTTAATTAACATATTGCATGTGCTGTCCCTATGATTTATTTCCAACATTACACATTGTTTGGAAAAGTTACTTTTTGGATTACTATTCCAAGAATCCCCCAGAGAGAATGGGGCTTCTAGGAACTGGAGTCTAAAAAGTGCTTTTTCCAGGCTCTGGATCAACCCACAGAAATGATTAAGCTGTACAGTAAAACAGCATGGTGCATAGTGAAGCCATGTCATGGTCTGCTTATTCAAGGGGCATTCACACACACCCCTCAGTGTGTATGGCGGTCTTCAGGCCATATGGACCAGACTCAGTCATTGCTAGAAATGTAAGTAGCTCTCTTCTCCACTGATGAATGTTCACTTTCATAAGAATGAAGAGGAGCATCTTAAATAACTGGGCACATTTAGCCTGCAGAAGAGATGGTTGAGAGGAGACATGACAGCCATGTGAAAGGGTGTCATAAGGAAGAGGGAGCTGGTTTGTTTTCTGCAACCCTTGAAACTAGGACTCAGAGCAATGGGTTCAAATTACAGGAAAGGAGATTCCACCTGAACATTAGGAAGAATTTCCTAACCACACGAGCTGTTCAACAGTGGAACTCTCTTCTTTGGAGTGTGATGGAAGCTCCTTTCTTGGAAACTTTTAAACAGAGGCTGGATGGCCATCTGTCAGGGATACTTTGATTGTACTTTTCCTGAATGGCAGGGAGTTGGGACTAGATAGCCCATGTGGTCTCTTCCAACTCTATGATTCTGTGTGTTGTCGAAGGCTTTCATGGCCGGAATCACAGGGTTGTTGTATGTTTTCCGGGCTGTATGGCCATGTTCCCGAAGTATTCTCTCCTGACGTTTTCCCCACATCTATGGCAGGCATACCTCACAACCTCTGAGGATGCCTGACATAGATGTGGGCGAAACGTCAGGAGAGAATACTTCTGGAACATGGCCATACAGCCCGGAAAACATACAACTCTATGATTCTGAATTCTCTACTTGCACTGTTTCCATGAGAAGTGAGGATGAAATGGAATACAGTTGTAGTGAGCATGCAATAAGGACTATATATGCATGTGTGTGTGTGTGTGTGTGTGTGTGTTGTGTGTGTGTGTGTGTGTGTGTGTGTGTGTATATATACATATATATATATATATCTTTGTATAATGAAAAAAAGCCATCTCCAAGTTGAATTCACTTATAATAATTTATTTCTGACTGGAGAGGAATTGTTTCTCAGCAATTTGAACACAGGCATACTGAGGCCTCTGATTTCAGCTTGGAGGCTTCCAGGAGCCTATATGCAACTAACTGTATGGATGCATCACAATGATATTATTATATTGCAGATGCCTTTTGCACACTCATAATGAGAGCTAGGAGTGATTATAGGCTGAATTTTGAATACTGCGATGGACTCTAGGCTCTGGAATAGGCATCAAGCCAATGGGATTTAGAAAAAGGGTTTCATTTAAATAAGATATTCGGAGCAGAGCAACTCTACTCATCCCTGTCTGTTCAGAATTTCCCAACTGAGATTTTATTCATGAATTTCATATTCCAGTTCATTTTTAACACTGTTTAAGGTTTTCCTCACTTGACCATTTTCTGCAGGAAAGGCCCTGGCAATGTTAACTCCCACAACATTTAGTATGTGCCAAGCTAGTTGTAAGTACAGTCTGGCACGCCCTGGACTTGCTTTTGCCATGCCCTCACTGACCCACATTTAGGACAATTTGTGGAGGAGTGCCAAAACCTTAACCCAACCACTTGGCACAGGCTGCAGCATCAGTTAGATTTTTTTTCCTGTGATTGCTGCTAGCTAAAATGAGCATGTGAGCAAGCTCTAAATCCTCTTTTAAATCTAAGCAGAAGTTTAGATTCTGGTTGCCTATTCCATTCTTTGTTTCTTCTTCCTGTTCAAAGTTCATGCATAGACATATCAGAGAAAGAAATTACAACAGCTAGTGTAAAACTGTTTGCAAGCCAAAATCTATGTTTGTGAGACAATCACAATTCTGTCAGGAGTGCTTTGATTGTGTATTCTTGCATGGCAGGGATTTAAACTGGATGGCCCTTTTGGTCTCTTCCAACCGTACAATCCTATGATTACTGTATTCAAAGCTAAGAAACTAGCTGTACTTTAACATGAGCTAAAGTTAGCACTCTCCTGCAATGATGTTTTCAGGAGAGGACTGAAGGGTTTTGTCCTCTATTTCCTGAAATTTTATACAATGGATAACCATATGGAATAGTTGTTTATCAAGTCCCAGTTTTGAGGATAAAGCAGTGTATAAATAAAAGTAATGGAATGGAATCTATCTATCACATGGAGCTTGAAGGGATAGCATACAGCACAGAATGTGGAATCAAGATTCAAAATGCTACAGTAAAAATAAAAATAAATAAAGAATTGCATTTATATCATCTTCTATTTAGTTTTTTAAAAAACTGAAAGCCACAAGTATAGGATGTATAATTTGCTACATAAATAGAACCTTTCCCCTATTCTTCTAAGTCCTCTATTTAAAGTGAGGCCACAGGAAGGACATAGTGGGAAATATTCCAGCCACTCCAGCTGAATCAGGTCTCCTAACTATCCATTCTCTTTTCTTGGAGAACAACTGTATATGTTCCACATGGCTTGTCTCCATCCTCTATATAAGCCTGATGGCCTTGGATGTGCTGGAGGAAGCCATGTCAGTACTGAAGTTAGCTTTTTCATATAAAATAAATGGAAGCATATTCTAGTTCTTTGGCACATGCAACAAAGTGTCTTTAGATGGCTCTGTGCCAGATTTTTAAAAGAATCAAAAGAATCAGAGTGGAAACTGATCTCATGGGCCATCCAGTCCAACTCCCTGCCATGCAGGAAAACACAATCAAAGTGCTTCTGACTGATGGCTATCCAGCCTCTGCAGAAAGAAAATTCACTACACTAAGGCAGCATATTATTCCACTGTAAAATAGCTCTAATCATCAAGAAGTTCTTCCTAATGTTTAGGTGGAAGTCATAGAGTTCTGGTACTTTTGCCTAAATGTTTCAAATGGTTTTTTTTTAAGCAGGCTTGACTTGCCATGAATGACGAGCCTGCTGAAATTACAGAAGGATCCCCATGAAAGTGGGAAACTGCAAATTAAAAACACTCCAAGCAGTTATAAACATCTGACTTATAAAAACTACTCATAGTTAAGCATGGGGGTGACACAACAGAAAGTGAGAGAAATCTCCTTCTCAGAAGGGAAATTCCCTCCTGGAAGAGTTATCATAGAGAAAAGGTGTCTCCACTGAAGCTTTATAATCAATTCTTGTTCCCACAGCAAGCCAAATTTATTAAAATCCAATTATCACAAGGACAGAAAGTGAGGTGAAATCTTATGAACAGACTGCAAAACAAACCACCTATGCGGTCCAAAGCTTTCTGTCTCTAAATATAGCTTTGGATCGCATAGGGAAGGGTTAACACCCCTATGGTTCATTTTGCAGTCTGTGCCCATGCCCTATATATATATATGGCTGGAGTTACACTTAAAAATGAACCTGTTCTGACTTACAAACAAATTCAACTTAAGAACAAACCTACAATACCTATCCTGTATGTAACTTGGGAACTGCCTGTACTTATTTTACCTGAGAGAACACCTCTCTAGGAATATCTAAGTCCTCCAGTGATCCAATGATGACCAGAATGTTGTGCTAGAGGACCTAGACATTCCCAGAGAAGTGTTCTCTCTATGAATTGCCAGGCTCTATGTGAACCTAGCAGAAGTAAACCGTACAGTTGCCCTGGAGAAAATAAAGATTCATATAGGATGAGATCACATTGGCATTATAGAATGGAGACTTTCATCTCCCTACCGCTCAGTTCACTCCAGTAGAATTCTGGGAAACGTAGTTTAGGGAAGCCAGGGCCTCTCCTGTTAAGAATTCCAAAGGCCCAGAATTCTGCAGGAGCAAACCGGGAGATTGGGAGATGAAAGCCTCTGTTCTATAATGCTAGTATGATCTCATCCTAAGAGAACATGTTAATCAAATTCATGAATAATCAAATCCACAAAAGTTAAAACCACAAATGTGGAGGGCTGACTGTACTTCAGGGGAACTGCCATCTTTCTTTAAAAAAAATGTTTCAGATCTTTCTCTTTTTATAGCTCTGATGTCTTACTTTTATATTAAACTTAAACATCTTGCTTCCTTTCACATGAAGGCATAAAAGTGAAGAACCACTTATTATGAATTGATGTTCTGTTCCTTCAGGAAAATGGTGCCATGTGGCAAGTAATGTGTGGCAACATACACTGAAGTAAGAAATGAGCCTAAGCCTTGTAGTAACTATCTTGTAATGGGAAGTCATGGTTGACTATCAGTTCCCATCTGCACACCTGAATTAATGCTCAGCCCTTTTCCTGAGTCATGTTAATTGACCCTTCTTGCCTGTCTCTTCATCTAGTTAATTTATAGAATTATCAACTCTTTCATTGCTTCATCCCAAAGAAAGAGGACCCACTGCATTTGTCATCCTGGAATTCATCATTGAAATGATACTACAAATCAAGCCATCCCTGTTTGAACATGAAATTCACCCTGGACATTTTCTAGGATAGATACTATGATGAGGTTCTTTAAGTATGTTAGCAAGATGACACAGAACACTTTTTAACTGCATTACTTATCATTTCAACATGCATTCAATTGAATTACAACAAAGCAGTATGAGACTGGGTTCAACATGCAAATGCCAGGAGAGTCACTCTCTGATTTCATCAGAGACTCCTTGAGATATTGATCTATGTTTGACAATGAAGAGGAAGGATATGACAGTTGTGCACAGCAGTGACTATATTTGAAGATTGGGGCCAATTTCTATAGGATGGGCTGTTGATTTGATGTATATGTGATCTGCACAGGAAGACAAGCCATTGGACCCTGAGAATCTCTTGCTTAGAACATCTAATAAAACAAAGCTGGTGGGAAAAAAGCATCCAGTTGAGCTGAGTAAGCAGCATGGCTAAAATCCCTGCTGCATTTCAGCATATAAAGGGAAGTATTCCATGAAATAAGCTCTGGCTGGTTTACCTGTAAGCATTTTCAGTAAGCTAAAGTGCATTCAGAGGAAAGAGTAGGTGCTGCTACTTCATTGCTAATGGTGATGGAGAAATATGGTAATGGAGAGGGGAAAAAGCATGGAGGCAACAGGGTGAGAAACATCTCATGACCAATAGAGTTAGTGGAACCCCATCAAGAAGTTCTGGTGATTAATGCTACTTGCTTCCATAGGTCTCCTCTAGATGGTAGTAACAACATAATTTAGACAAATATCACCCAAGAATCTTTTGCTTGAGTGCAGCGTAGATGTGAGTATGAAACTTTACTGTTTCTTCTGTGTCTTTTGTGCCTTCCATTTATTCGGAAGCACGAAACAGGAAGCCCACTCTCAACACGAAACTCAGCTCGACACAAAAGCCTGCTTTCATGTGGAGCTGAAATTTTATATGTGCGTGCTTCTTCCCTTTCTCCTCCCTCACTCATGCCCATGTTGCTCCGCATTAACTCACGGGAGTCGCAGCTGGGCAGCCCCACATTTGGACCTCAGCATCAGGGCAGAAGGAACCACCACCCCTTCCCCTTTCCAGGGGAAGAAGCATGTGTGTGCTTTCCAGGCCTGCCTGTGCTCCGTCACACACTCTCTCTCTTTCTGGGGAGTGTGTGTGTGTGGCGTGTGCAGGCAGGCCTAGGAAGCTTGTGTGCGCCTCTCATTGCTTGCCTGCAGCCACGTGCCTGCACAGTCACAGACACCCCCATCACCCATCACACGTTCCCCGAGTTGAAAGGAAGGAGGGGCAGTGGTTCTTGCTTGCTGATGTCTGGATGTGAGGCTGCCCGGCAAGGACTGTGGGGCATTGCAGGTGCAAGGGAGAGAGAGAGGAGGAGGAAGAGAAGAAGCACAGTGCCTGCCAGGCAGCCAAGCACCTCAGGAAGGGGAGCCAGTGAGTGGGAAGCCCCCCCCCCCATTAATGGGCCAATTTTTGGGCTCCGAAACAAAACAACTAAAAACAACCCTCCCAATTTCATGAGGCTTTCCATAAAGAGATCGGGTCCTACAACGAAAGCCAGAAATGAAAAGGGACAAGCTTTAACCCGAATGCATGCCACTAGTGCAGCACTCCTATATAAAGTGGCAGACATTTCTCACAAAAGTATAGGGCAGAATAATTAAATAGTTTCAGGAAACACTACAATTTCCAGAATTACTTCATCAAGATGGACAATGAATGAAGCTTGTTTTTGTTATCTTTAACCAAGAGTAGTTGAACTTTAGGGTTTGGATACCGATCTAAACCATATTTTTTCTAAAATGGAAACTGGATTTCAAAACTATTCTTTGCAATCATGCAAGACAGAAATGCACTGTATGGAGGGCAACTCTTCATTTTGTCACTTAAAGATGAAATGGGGGCTTCAGTGGTGAACATGTCCTGATCAGCTAAGTTTATTCCTCTAATGCTAAAACATGGTTTGGAGTTGCCTACAAATATTGTCTTTATACTTTAAAATGCCTTTCTCTATTTATTTCCTCTTACTTCTAACATATATTTTTCCTGATCCAAAATACTGAATCTTGTGAAAACAATACTTAATCCTGCCAGTCTTCATAAACCAAGCAAGCTCTGTCATGAATATGTTAGGAGTCTTGACTCAATCACAAAACACTTCCATACTGGACACCATTTGACACTTTTTTTGTTTTAATTATCCAGAACTACATACTGTATATACTCAAGTATAAGCCGACCCGAATATAAGCTGAGGCACCTAATTTTACCACAAAAACTGGGAAAACTTATTGACTCGAGTATAAGACGAGGGTGGGAAATGCAGCAGCTATGGGTCAATTTCAAAAATAAAATAGATATTAATAAAATTGCATTATTTGAGGCATCAGTAGGTTAAATGTTTTTGAATATTTATATAAAACCGTAATTTAGGATGATGATGATAATAATAATAATAATAATAATAATAATAATAATAATAATACTTTAATAAGATAAGACTGTCCAACTCTGAATACCTATATACTCAAGTATAAGCTGACCTGAATAGAAGCCGGCCAGGACCCTCACTCGAGTATAAGCTGAGGGGAGCTTTTTCAGCACTAAAAAAGGGCTGAAAAACTAGGCTTATACTCGAGTATATACAGTATATTTTAAGCTACATTAATTTGCACAGGAGATAGAGACACACATACATTACATACCATTGATTTAAACCTGCTTAACTCTGGTCGGTGCTCAGCTTTTGTTTTCCCCTCAAACATTCCTTTGAACCATCAAGCTAATGTGTGCCCAACCCTATCATTTTTTTTAAGAAAAGAGAATGAATAAAAGAATTCTTAGGCTACATTTGCAAGCTCAGTGTAATTTACCACCAGGGTTGACAAACCAGTTCTGTGAGTAGTGATTTGCCATTGTTTAGAATTTTATACTGTTAGAACAAGGTGCCTTTCATTTATGAGATACAGTCAAGGTACTACATCCATCTCAAAGCACAAAGAATGCCTTGGAATTGCAAAAATGTTTGATTTGGCTATAAAGGTCTTTGTTTAGAACTCCACCCACAGCCAAATCTCAACTTCTAAAATGAACTAAAGATTGCATTGACGAATAGAAGGCTTGTGTATGGATTCATTTTGGACATTTGTGTTTGGCTTGCTCAGACACCTGTAACGGCAAGGGCATTTACCACTATGTTATTTTCAACCAAAACAGACCACTCGGCTGCCAGTCACATCTACCCTCAGTTTTACCTGGGATCACACAGGCTGCTACATGCTTGCACAAGGTTTTCCTGTGAGCCCTGCCTGTTGGGCCAATCAGAATAGTAGAAAGCTTTGATGTGTATTACGCAAGCTGTGTCTATTTAATGGGGCAAGCATCTCCATTGGTCAGTTGTGTCCTGACTCTAGAGAGAGGTGCTTCGATCGCTGCAGTCTGATTGCCTTGACTTTTAAATTTAATAATAATAATAATAATAATAATAATAATAATAATAATAATAATGGCTATTGCCTAAAAATGATAATACTATTGGGCTTCTGTGGAAGCTTTGCCAAGCCAACAGAACCCATCGTTTCTAACTCCAACCTTCATCAGGAAATAAAACAATAATTGTTATTATTTGTTATCATAAGAATTGTACCAGCAAAACACTGCCTTCCAAAGTCAAGAAATGCACGAGCTTTAGAAGAAGTTGCTGTTGTTGTTTTTTAGTTAGTAAAAAAAGCATAATAGTGGGCTGTGTGATGTGGAAGTCTGCATCTTTGACATTTGGCAGGAAGCATTGGACTGAAAAAAATGGAGGTCTGCACAAACAAATCTGCAGGCCCACCAAAATTTGGATAGCAGAAACAGATAGCTGTTCAGATGAAATGCACCAGCCTAACAAATAGTGCTCTCTTTGATTGACATTTAAATGTGAGCAATTTCATAAATAAAAAGTTACCGTAAATTTACAATTAAAACTGTAATCACTGCAATATGTGGTCATTCAGACTATTTCAGGATTGGAATTCACATTTTTTTGTTTTGCATGTTTCTAGATATAGAGTTTTTTCTCCTCCTGGAAGACAGATGCAAACCTAAACATTGTTCTTTTTTAAATGCTGAATTTGTAAAATCATTCCAAAAGATCTTTTTAATAGATAATACTATTTGGAACTGATGTTCCAAAATTTGGAACCAATGTTCCAAAATGGCAGAGGGAAGTCCTATTTCATTCCCCTAGAAGAAGAGCCTATAATGACCATATGAAATAGTGAAGCATATTATTAATCCCCTGGTTGAAATCCATGGAGACAACAATATAGTATCAGCAGTATCTTCACTGGCTACAAATAAAAAATACCTTTCAATAGGGTTTTCTACAATTCTCTAGTAACACATAGGCAAGCCATTAATTTCTAGTCTAGAGGTTCTCAAACTGTGCTCCTCCAGATGTTTTCATAGAATAGTAGAGTTGGAAGAGACCTCATGGGCCATCCACTCCAACCTCCCACTAAGAAGCAGGAAATCGCATTCAAAGCACCCCCGACAGATGGCCATCCAGCCTCTGCTTAAAAGCCTCCAAAGAAGGAGCCTCCACCACAGTCTGGGGGAGAGAGTTCCACTGCCGAACAGCTCTCACAGTGAGGAAGTTCTTCCTAATGTTCAGGTGGAATCTCCTTTCCTGTAGTTTGAAGCCATTGTTCCATGTCCTAGTCTGCAGGGCAGCAGAAAACAAGCTTGCTTCCTCCTCCCTATGACTTCCCCTCACATATTTATACATGGCTATCATGTTTCCTCTCAGCCTTCTCTTTTGCAGGCTAAACATGCCCAGCTCTTTAAGCTGCTCCTCATAGGGCTTGTTCTCCAGACCCTTAACCATTTAAGTCGCCCTCCTCTGGACGCTTTTCAGCTTGTCAACATCTCCCTTCAACTGTGGTGGCCAAAATTGGACACAGTATTCCAGGTGTGGTCTGACCAAGGCTGAATAGAGGGGGAGCATGACTTCCCTGGATCTAGATGCTTCCCTGGATCTAGATGCTAGATGCATATATTGATGCAGGCCAGAATCCCGTTGGCTTTTTTAGCTGCTGCATCACATTGTTGGCTCATGTTTAACTTGTTGTCCACGAGGACTCCAAGGTCTTTTTCGCACATACTGCTGTCAAGCCAGGTGTCCCCCATTCTGTATCTTTGCATTTCATTTTTTCTGCCGAAGTGAAGTATCTTGTATTTGTCCCTGTTGAACTTCATTCCCTCCCAGTTTGGTGTCATCTGCAAACTTGATGATCGTGCCTTCTAACCCTTCGTCTAAGTCGTTAATAAAGATATTGAACAGAACCAGGCCCAGGACGGAGCCCTGCGGCACTCCACTTGTCACTTCTTTCCATGATGAAGACGACACATTGGTGAGCACCCTTTGGGTTCATTCGCTTAGCCAATTACAGATCCACCTAACCGTAGTTTTGTTTTGGACTTCAGCTCCCACAATTCCTAACAGCTGATAAACTGGCTGGGATTTCTGGGAGCTGAGGACCAAAACACCTGGAGGAGTACAGTTTGAGAAACACTGTTCTAGTCTCTTTCATTTCTTTGCCAGTTTGTCCCCTTCTCCAAAAATAAAATAAAATAAACAAGCCTCTCCTATCTTGAAAAACAGAGGCTAAAAGGCACTAATCACTTGTAAAAACTCTCTGTTATAGACCAATATTGGGCAAGGGTGAAAGTCTAACTGGCCACTTTGGGGAATATACTGTGTGTGTGTGTATTCCCCAACCCTTTATGATTTTTGCTATATTTTTTGTGGGATGGTGGAATTGTTTTAGGCCTTGAAAAAATTGTTTTACAACAGGGAATGAGAAAATACTTATATAAATACATAAAACACACACACACACACACACACACACACATTCGGCGAAGGTAGTGTCCTTTTTATTTTCAGTTCATAACACAAAATTATTCCTGGCCCTAAAATGGCAACAATGGGCACAGGGGATGGGGCACAAATGCCCCATTCCACCCCTAGAAGGCATCTGAGAACATATGGGAACAATTGTTTTTCATTTTTTTAAAACCCCCTGGGCCCATGGGAGGCCAGAAAGCAGGCCTAAAGGGCCATTTGCAGCCTGTGAACAGCACTCTGCCTTTACCTGGTGGAGAAAGAAATATCATTTTGTACCTGGAGTTTGTGGAGGTTTTCAAATCCTCCTCATATGCCTTTGCAAACTATAGCCAGCTTAATGCAGTCTCTTGAGTTCCCTGCTTTGGGAACACCAACATTGTCCTAAGGTTATGATTTAAAGAGAAAACTATTTAAACAAATACAGACAGGTACAGACTCACCATTTTCTGGCTGGTCCTTAATATCAGCTTCGCTTGGCTGGCTTGGACTTTCAGACTGACTTGAATCTAAAAAACATAAAGATGCCCCAAAATTATAGAACTCAACTGCAGATTGGTGACAAACGTTCAGACCTTCAGATTTCAAATGAAATATATTAAAAGTTACATTTTTTCAACTGATAAATAATCAGGTTAATTAACACCTGGCCACTGTTTTTTCTAAAAACAAGGAATTATAGGATTGAAGACTTTATATCATCTCTTACTCTAAAAAAAAAACTTCAGGAGAAATTCTTCTGAAATCAAAATTGCTTAGATGTGTCAGATTTTTTGAACTGCACTAACCAGAGATTTTGGCTCTATAGTCCATTGTTGTGCTGCAAACATAATGGTTCCCAAAACAGGTTGAACATCCCTTATTTCAAATGTCTTGGACCAGAAGTATTTGGAATATAGAATCCCCCTGCCCCCAAAAATTCCAGGACACCTGTATTTGCATATATATATTTGCAGGATATATCTTACAAATGTGACCCAAGTTTAAACATGAAATTCATTGCATGTTTTAGGCTTTGTCATTTTATATATTATTTTTAAATAATTTTGGGTATGAAATAAAGTTTGTGTATACCAAACCACCAGAAAACAAAGGTGTCACTATTTATGTCACCCATATTGAATGTTGTCATGTTTTTACTTTAGCAGTTTGTTGCTAAGATATTAACCTTTTAATGTTTGTATTACTAACTACTTTCATCAGTACAAAAGTATAAACTAAGATATTAGAGAACCCTTATGAACATATTTCAGCCTGTACAAAGAATTATGGTAACTGAATGCCAGAATTTTATCCTTGTCTAAATTCTCTGCTGCTGACCCAAACAAACAGATTAAGTTTTGGCAATATACAATGCAGGTGAAAACTATAGCAGATGCCAAAGGGTAAATCTCCCATCCCTACACTAGAAGTGATCCATACTATGACTTTGGCACTTCTGGAATGAGAACTCCACAATTTGAGTGGGAGCTATCCTTTAAAAAGAACAATGCTTCAGCCCTCCTTTCTTAAACTATTAACAATAACAGCTATCCAAACAAGTTCTAGAAATCATAAGATTTTATAATAAAAAAACTTTATTTGTAACCCGCTCTCTCTCCCTGAGGAGGCAGTAATGATTATTCAGAAGGAAATGAACATCTAAGGCTGAAATGCTCAGTATACTTAGATGGAAATAAGCAGCATAAATCATAGTCCTTACTTTTAATAAAAGAAGCATAAGATCATGCAAGCCTAGGTGGTTCTTGGATAACACCCTCTTTACTCAAGTATATACATCCCAGTCAACTCATGATAACACTCTAAAGTGAGTTTTAATCCATTAAAATTTAAGCCACAGTGCCAAAGAATTTTTTTCATTCTACTCTTACTTTAAATGTAACATTTTGTGGCATCTTTTAAAAGTTCTAAAACAACTTGATTCCTAATGTTTCAAAAGGCATTCTGCCCCACACAAAAATATACAACATACAACGTAGTAAGAAAAGTGCATAACTGTTTTCCTTCAAAGACACTTAAAATGCAACACATTAGAACTTTTGAAACCGAAAGGAATCATTATAATATTATATAACAATTCAGGCCCGCCCACCCACATATAACTATATTATCCAGTTTTCCTCTAACACTTGGTTGTATTTACCAAGTTGAGATCTTGGAACAGAACAGAAAAACAACAGCTGAAATTAAAGTAGAAGACACTTTCAAGCTGTTGCGTCTTTACTCATGTGAATTTAGAAAATCTATGTGTTTTTAAATCTTACAACACTGATCATGTTGAAGAGCTTTCATTTCAGAGACTCTGAAGTTTTTTTCTTTCCCCTCTTCCTGAAACCTAGTAAGTTGAGGAACAAAAATGAGGGAGGCAAAACCTGACAAACTGAACCTGGAGGAAGGAACTTCTCTTAGGTCTTCTGAGAATTATCTAAACATTCCAGGAAATATCACCATGTAATGAACTAAGACATAATGTTAACCAGACAATACCAAACAGGACTGTTGAGATTCAAGAGAAAAGTATCAGCATTGCAGAACTCCGAAGTTAGAAGAAAATAAATGAATGCTATTTCCCCACCCATGAGATCTTAACAGACCCTGGATCAAGCTATTTTAATATATTACTTCAAAATTTTTCATTTAGACTAATAAAAGTTTTCATTATTAGCCTAACATATAAAAATGCCTACTGTAGATATTCAGCCCAAAACAGTGTTTACTGTTTTGTAAAAATGCAGAAAAAAATCCTGCATAAATAACAACTGTATAACTAATGAAAGTACACATAACACAGGGCTCTTAAGCTGTAATCTTACATTCAAGCAAATAAAACAAAAATGCAAGTGCAGTTTAGGAATTTGTGTTCAGTTCCACCAAACTTTACATCAGTGAGGAGGAAGCACATAACCTGAGTATATATTATATGTTAATATATATTAACGTATATACTCAGGAATATAAGTTATATTCTCAAATATATTAACTTATATCTGTACTACTGTCCAACATTAACACATTGTTCTTTCCCTGATTTTTCTACAAGAAATGTGATAAGAGTTAAACTTAAAATAAAAGTTATGAATCTATCATTTCATCAAATTTTAGTACCATATTATTACATGGAAATCTATCATGAAATTAACATGGGCTACAAACGTATCTGGATGACCAGATAAGAGTCTCTTATTATTTATGCATAATATTTAATAAGAGGAACTGGCAGCTTATGGGCCAAGCAAGAGGGGCATCTGCTACCACACTGCAGAGTGACCACTACCAAGTCCATGGCGAGAGGCTTGAAGCAGAATTCTTCTGGTTACTATGTGCACAAAACTAGGATTTCTACCTACACCATACCTGTTTGCATAAACAAATGTGGGCTTGAAGAAATGTTATACAGCTTCTAAGCATTGGGCACTAGGTATCATATACAATAGAGTCTCATTTATCCAACATTCGCTTATCCAACGGTCTGGATTATCCAACGCATTTTTGTAGTCAATGTTTTCAATACATCGTGATATTTTAGTGCTAAATTTGTAAATACAGTAATTAATACATAGCATTACTGCATATTGAACTACTTTTTCTGCCAAATTTGTTGTATAACATGATGTTTTGGTGCTTAATTTGTAAAATCATAACCCATTTTGATGTTTAATAGGCTCCTCCTTAATCTCTCCTTATTATCCAACATATTTGCTTATCCAACGTTCTGCCGGCCCGTTTATGTTGGATAAGTGAGACTTTACTGTACTTTACAGTTGTAAAGAAAGCCTTCAGATTTTATATTCAAACCTGGATGAAGTGAACTGCAAATAATTGATTTAGTGGTTGTGCCTCTGTGGAGATGCCATTTCAATGTCAACCTAGATAAGTTCCTTACTCCTAGGAGCAGCATTTCTCAACTTGGGTGTTGGGACCCCTGGAGGGTTCATGAGGGGGTGTCAGAGGGGTCACCAAAGACCATTAGAAAACACATATTAATTCACAGTGCTCTCCAGAGGTGGGTAAACTACATCTCCCCTAAATCACTGTCAATTCCTCCCAAAACCCTCCAGAATTTTCTGTTGGTCATGGGGGTTCTGTGTATGAGGTTTGGCCCAATTCTATCATTGGTGGGGTTCAAGGGGCTCTTTGATTGTAGGTGAGCTATACATCCCAGCAAGTACAGCTCCCAAATGTCAAGGCCTATTTTCCCCCAAACTCCACCAGTGTTCACATTTGGCCATACAGAGTATCTGTGCCAAGTTTGGTCCAGATCCATCATTGTTTGAGTCCACAGTGTTCTCTGGATGTAGGTGAACTACAACTTCAAAACTCAAGGTTAATACCCACCAAATCGTTTCAGTATTTTCTGTTGGTCATGGGAGTTCTTTGTGCCAAGTTTGGTTCAATTACATCATTGGGGAGGTTCAGAATGCTCTTTGATTGTAGGTCAACTATAAACCCCAGCAACTATAACTCCCAAATGACAAAATCAATCCCTCCACAACCTCACCAGTATTCAAATTTGGGCGCATCATATTTGCACCAAAATTGGTCCAGTGAATGAAAATACCACCTGCATATCAGATATTTACATTATGATTCATAACAGTAGCAAAATTACAGTTATGAAGTAGCAACGATAATAATTTTATGGTTGAGGATCACCACAACAAGAGGAAGTGTATTAAGGGGACGTGGCATTAAGAAGATTGAGAACTGCTGTCCTAGAGTATCTGAGTTCTGCAAAGTTAACTAGTGCTTAGTTTCAAGGCACATTAGTTTAACTGAAAGAAACCCTGATTCATGTAGTGCTTTTGCCCTGGTCTCTCTCATTCATTTCATTGATTTACATCCCATCTATTGGGACATCATCAGTAAAAACAACAACTCCTTTAATATCCCTATGGAGGAGTGTCTGTCATCTTCCTTTTAAATGTTTCAGAACCTGTTGTGAATCCAAACTGCAAGTGTTGAAAATAAGAAAACCCCCATAGGGTGTGATAAATGTCATCAGTCTAGCACACTGGTTTTCAGTTTGGCGTCTTACTGTGAGGTTGTTCATTAATATTGGAAAAAACATATTTTCCCTTAGTTTCATCATCAGTCTGTTTCTGTTTATTAATGCCCACATCAAAGATCATTCACATTCACCAAGGTAAAACAATATCTAAAAGGCAACACTATAAAACAGAATAAAAGGACAACGGTATAAAATATTATAAAAGTACTACGTAAAACAAATGGCATAAAGATATTGTCTGTCAAAATTCAACAGAATTAAAATACAATAGATCAAAAAGGATAAAATTCTTTAGCTAAAATTGCCCCTATAATAGTTAATTGTGATATCAAGTTTAACCCGAATTTTCTTTGCTGCCAGGGCCAAAAGAGAAACTTTGTGAGAGTTACCAGAGAATTGCTGACACACAGGAGGTAGATTTTTTTTGACACATTATAATGACATATAGTAGGTTAGATAGAATGGATCCTAAGAATTTTGATCTTGGTTATAATATAATGTGCAGAAAATCCTCAATTTCTGGGCCCCACAGATACACAAACGGAGGGCCAGAGAGATATGTGCATATCTGCCATCAACCAACAGCTGTAGGCGTAGTTTGAAAATGAAGGATGGTAAAAACTTGCTTTTGGGTATGTAAGCTTATCCAAGTAAACAGCTCAGTTATTTTCCTTAATTATGACATGTTCCTTTGTCCTTGACAACACTATGCTCTCCTTGTGGAATAAAAGCATCAGGATCTTAGTGTGTTTATATACTGAGTGTTTTGGTATCAGGTTGTAAAACATCTTCTGGACTCTCATATCTATTTAATTTCTCTCACTGCTTTCTGTAGACCCATTTTGATCAGAATCACATGACTAAGGCGATAGCTAGAGATTATCATACCACATACACAGGGAAGACAAGTGCTTTTCACATGTTCTAGAAACTTGAGTATGTCTCTTCTGAAATATCTGGGACATTTGACACTGAAACTATTTTGAAAATAATTGCTGTTCCACGAATAGTTGAATTCACACTCCAATAAGAACCATTGTCCTTATAAAATAAAGAGTGATAGAAAAGTTGGACGTTCCCTCCTGTAGCAATGACTTTTAGAGATAAAAAACACTTCTTGCACTATCCTCCTCTGGCTGGGCAAACCTCCCTATGAACCTTTCTAAATCTTCTGAGGGCCCTTCTACACAGAACTAAAATACAGATTTCCTGAGGGAAAAAACCGGCTAGCTTGAGGCATCCGGATGACGTTTCAGGCTAATCCTTTTAAACCTGGAATAAATGAAATTTACTTGGTTTATTCCAGGTTTTTAAAACATCTCTTAACATCTTAAGCTAAGATCAGGATCTTAACAGGTGAGGGTCCTTTGGGGACTGACTCCCAGGACTACTTGAGGTGAGTCCCAACAGCCATTTCGATTCTTCAAGCTTCCAAAAGCCAAGGCCATATGAAATGGCAGTCCTTCCTCCCTGCCCCCATTCCTTCCCCCCAAAACTTACACCACGGACTTGCTGGGCATGGAAGGCCTCTCCGGAGAGTTGTGGAGTCACGTAAGAATGATATTGGAGGAGAGAGAAGGGGGAAAATTCCTCCTCACACCCTCCTCTCCTCTAGCGTAATTCTGACATGACTCCACAGCTCTCCAGAGAGGCCCCACAAGCCTGGCAAGCCTGTGGGGTAAATTTCTTCCATATCACTCCCAAAATCTGTTTGTACTCATACACAATTGATGATTTTGCAATCCTTGTAAAGCTTTAAAGACCTTATTGGTTGCAATTTTTCCTGAAAACTCCTTTGTTTAAAATACAAAGGCCCATATTTATATCTAAGGTATTTTTTATCAGTGCCAAGCCTGTTCACATATAGCTCTAAAAACTGATGATTTCTCCAGGCTTCTCAATTCTTTGAGAAAAGCTGGCCTTCTCATAAACCATTTTTTACACAAAAGTAAGTGTGGGAACATGACCCGCAGGGAAACTCTATCTAAGGAGCAAAAAGGCTGGGATTTGTTGCTCTCTGTAGTAATCCTGATAACAATTGGATGGATCTAGACCTATGATTCACGAAGGAGGACATTTCCTACCAAAATTCCCATATTCAGACTTAAGTCTGTTTAAAACACCAAATCAAACAAATCCCTACTTTGTTTTTTAAAATAATTTGTAATAAAGTACTTTTTCCAACATGCACAAAATTATAATTAGTTGGATGTTCTACCAAGATGTACCAAAAATATCTTCAAGAAACTTTTCTCATGGCAGATTATATGTCTACCTCATGGAAACAATGGTCCAAAAAAATTGTTCTAGCACCTAAACCTTAAGGTGCATCTACACTGTAGAATTAAGGTTTGACACCTATTTAACTGCAATGGCTCAATGGTATGGAATTCTAGGAGTTGTTGTTTGGTGAGGCATCATTTGGCAAAGAAAGCAAAAGACCGTGTAAAACTACAACTTATAATTTCACAATATTGTGCCATAGCAGTTAAAATGTCTCAAACTACATTAATTGTTGTGCTGTTTTATACTTTTATCATTTCAATTGGTTTTAATCTATTGTTATTGTTGTTGTTTGATATGTGATGTTTTATACATGTAAGGCATTGAATTTTACCACTGATTATGTTGGGAACCGCTTTGAGTCCCCTTAGGGGTGAGAAAAGCAATATATAAGCGCAATAAATAAATAAATAAATAAATAAATAATTTTACAGTGTAGATGCCCTCCACTCTTTGCACTGATACAGCACTATATGTGACCTGGAAGCTGAAAGGATGGGTGCAGAATATAAAAGGAGTGTTCAATGAGAAATGCAGTTCTGCCAATAGCACAATCATGCTGGAGAGTTGCCCACGGCGCTAAAGAAAGGGGGTATCCAAATGTTTCCAAACATTTTATTTCCTTAGTCCAATTCAGACAGTGAAAAACTCAGATCTGAATTATATGAGCCCCTCACAATATGTACACTGATACAAATGAAATAATTTTCAATTTATATTTAAATTTAATTACCACTGAATACAGATTCAGGTTAGAAATTAATTTGATTTTCTCTTTCCTGTATAAACAATTGTACACAAAGAAAAATACAGAGAAACTTATACTCTTACCATCGACAAAGATTTGGGAGGAAATACATAACAGTACAAATTGTAGACTGGATTCTGTTTCTAACCAGATCTTACTGCAAAAAGGTTAGGAAAAAGGATAAATAATTATAAAATTGACACAAAAGGGTATAGACACAATATAATAATTTATAAATCTCATTAATTTTATTTGGAACAAGTTAAGCACCTACATAATTCTGCCATTAAAACCAATGGGATTTAAAGTGGATTGTGCCCAGTGTATTTAAAATGAGATCTTAATTTACTACAGATGGAGCTAGAGGCATTATATTGAAGAAAACCCTATTAGAGATAGAAAGATATTTTAATCCAGGCATCTAGTATTAGGAAACGTTTGTTAGTAAGTTTCTTAAAAAAACTGAAATGTCAGAGTTTTGATTTTGTTTTTGGTGAATAAAAGGAGTAAAAAAATCTACAGATGTGGTTCCTAGGATACAAATTATCTACAGTTCTATGACAATATTCTTAAGAGATTGCATTGTGGGATCACTATCAGGGCTACTAGAAATATGTAATTGTTGAAATCATTCCCTAACTTGATTAATATACTGTTTCTGATTAGAGAGAAAGTGTGACAGATGATCCAAACATCCCTCTTTTGACAGAGTATCTGATTTCATGCTCAGGTTTTCAGAGACTTTTTAGCCCTTAGACAGGATTTCTTGACTTTCACAGGCATAGTAATACTATATCAAAATCCTAACTCTGATCCTGAAACTTTATCAGTCTCTAAAAACCACAGAAAGCTGCAGTTTTTTTCACTAAGATGAAAACCTTTTGACCCCATTTAAAAAATCCAAAGAATTCTACTCTCTCATTTTTCAAAGACGTTTGGGGGATATGTGAGTAGAAGCTCATAAATCTGTTAAAACAACTGCAGTTTGGAAAAAGAAACCTGTGCAATGAAAATTGTAAATAAAGAGTAACAGCAGACAATAATTGGAAGATTAATACAGAAGCATTACAGCAGTTATTTCAGTCATTTTAAAAAATGGCTATTGAATATAGTATATGAAATACCTCCACTAAACTTTATGACCCTGTCCTCTGTGATTTTTACTCCTACTTCCTTTCTCATCCCAAGTTTTAACATAGTGTTCATGTGGCCCGCCCTTGGTTTTATTGTTCTTTTGATCTTGTTTAATGTAGTGAATATTTTCTTTTATTTATATTGTGTTGTTTAATGTGCTATGATTTGTTGTTCTATTATATTTTGTTATATTGTATTGTTCTGGGCATGGCCTCATGTAAGCCGCCCCGAGTCCCCGTTGGGGAGATGGTGGCGGGGTATAAATAAAGATGATGATGATGATGATGATGATGATTATTATTATTATTAAATTTATAGAAGGAAGAGCAAAATGTGAGATATTCATATTTCATATGAAATAAATTTATCTGCAGCTTTTAACCAGGACTGGCTCTTTCACTTGTGGAAGTTATGATCCAATGTTGTAGTACAGTGGTTGCAATTGTAAACAAATTCTGATATATCTGGCTACCTCAAGACCACTAAGTGAGTTTCATAGATCAGTTGAGATTTCAACCTGAATCTCCTATTAGTGTAGCACTCTTATTTAGAGCTTTCCAAACATTTCATGTTGGTGACTCACTTTTTAGACATGCGTCATTTTGCAACACAGTAATTCAGTTTTACTAGCAAACCAGACTCTAAAGCAACCCCTTATAAGAGATATGTACACATATTTAAATTATAATAATGAAATTCATGGGAACACGACATATTGTATGGAAACTGTTCATTCATATTTTAAAAAGGTATGATTTATTGCTTATAACACATAGTCTCATTACGTTCTCATCACAGATCTACAGACTGTAGGCAACACACGAATGTGTCATGACACACAGTTTGAAAAGCTCTAACCACTGTGCATACTAGCCAAAGGAAAGATAACAAGAACCTTTTTGATGGATAAATAGAAGACTATCTTTGATTAACTCTACGCTGATAATTTCCAGAGTAAACTACTACAACATGTTGTTCCTTTGAAGATGATGTGAACGTTTTGGAAAGTATAACAGTTGGTGGGAATGTATCTCACTGTCTGCCACTTAAGTCAATCTTTTTTCAGCAAAGCCGATACCAATGTATTAAATTGTCTCCTTTCAAAATCTTTAGCTTTTCTGCCATAACATTTCTAAGGCCTGAATCTGATTGTTAATTCCAATTAGTATAGCACTACTCTGAATTAATTGTTGAAGGGTGGCAAATACACCTGAAGCTGTACAGCACAAGGAAAACATATATATCCCATTGATTCCATGGGTCTAGCCTACTTGGAGTAGGATTCATGGCAGAGCCCTTTTCCTTTTAGCAATTATATCCTATCAACTCCTGAGAAAAAGGTTCTACATTGTGATAAAATAACAGCAACCCAGCCTCATTTTTCTGAGAGGACTCTTAATTCCCATACACTGGGAAAGAGATTATCTTTGATAATGGAAATGTAAATTAAAGCTTGCTGTTGTTTATTCCAGACAGACATTTGTGCGTTAAGTCTGTTTATCAGGCAACACTCTGTCTAAGCCAGGAAGCAGTCAGCCTTTGTGAGAAGATGTATGCAAATATATTTCCCAAGAGTCCTTGCAGTAAACTTTTGTAGCCAATCCACCCCAACCTCCCACTCCTTGTTACTTTACCAGTAAAATTGTACTAAGCCAGCCCACAAGTAAATGAGCAAAAACAACTAGCTAGACTATGCTGATGAGCATGAATAAAACCAAAACATGTGCGCACAGTCTGCTGCCCTTTATTCTAAGCAGACTTTGTGTATTACATCTGTTTAGCAAGCAATACTTTGTCTGAGTTGTCAGGCTTTGAAAAAAAAGGTTCCCAGAAACTTGAAGGTAAATGTTAAGCATAAAAGGACCTTATTACAAACCATAATACAGAGCTCTATATAGAATATTATTAGGATTCTTAACAGGACTCCCCAAAAGCTGCATCAAATGGAGCCTCATTTCACTTTAATGTATAAAGTTGAGCGTCATGTTAATTTATTCTAATTTTTGCATGAAGAATGTGCTAGTACTGTCTGACGGGCTACACTTTTTGGAGGGGGAATGTTGCCAACTTTTAACGTATTTTAAAATGTTTGCTTTCAAAATGTTTGTTCGCTTTGTTTCATCATTAGACCACATTTCTTTTGTAGCATCATACATAAATTTTGACTTAATTAAAACTGTCATAAAATGTTTTCCTCTTTTAAGAAAGTATTCCTAAATGATATTATGCTCTGCTTTCTAAGGGTGAAAAAAAATTCAAAGGCGAAGGAGGGAAAATCTGTTACCCAAAGGAATTAAAGCCCACGTTTTCTGGTCTCCCCTCCCACTAATCAAAAATAAACATTTTAGGACTTCACTTGTTTGTATTCTCCTCAGTGGGCTTGTATGCATCAGCAGTTAAAAACAAAGAAACTTTTAGCTGCTCAGACAAAATGCAGAAGCTCCCCAAACAACAAAGCAAGGGGAGGGGGCTGGGAAGCATTCAGAAACTCTGACAGTCCATTCAATATACGGATGATGGCCATAATGCATCCAGGGTCCCCTTGCTAATTAAATATGCATTGGCACAGTTTTGATCGATGCGAGCCATGGATCCGATGACACACCTGCAAAATTGTGAGCCCAGCGCTCCCAGGGAAAAAAAGGGGGAAAATACAGCCTGTCTCCTTATCTTTGTTTTCAAAGGCTCTCAGTTTCTGTGCTTAGATATCTAATTTAATTCTCTCACCCCTCAGCAAACTGGATTAGGAAAGTCAATACTGCCTTTGTGCATCGACAGGAACACACAGCTTTCCTTTTATTCAATTTAGCCATGACCTTTAGACAAAGATAATGACAACTGTCTAAAAGAAAGGTACAGCTTCAAGGAAGGAGTTCTTGAGAAGCCTCCCCCCCTCCCCCTTCAGCCTCCTGCGGTTCCCCCACTTGGGTTCGTCTACAAGATAAGCTTTCTCACAAGGAACCAACACTGAGCCGAAGCCTGAAAGCCCTTAATATTAACACAGGCAACTCTAATATTTAGCACTCAACTTCTAGACTTGAACTCACTTTCTAACTCTTTGCCAAGAAAAAGTAGCAACTACATGGACAGGAGGTTGCTTCAATGGCAAGGAATTTATTCTAAAGCGAAGACAGTTGGTTAGTAGGCTTTATAAAAATAAAGAAGGAGCAAATACCAGAACATGTTGGCTCAATCACAGTAAGTAAGAATATGCATACCTCTGGATCACTTGAAAAGATTCTGTCCAAAATATGCCATACATCATTTCAAAACTGAGGTGTAATTCAGCTCTCTTTTACTGTAACCATCACAACAACTTTAAAAGAATTAGAATTAGACACAAATACACATCCTAGTAAACTATTGCTGGTTAGTAAAGTTCAGTGGTATTCTTACTTTACTCCTTTCCTATGTCATATTGACAGAGTGGTTTGTTTTTAAATAGATCAGTGATCGTGGAATTCATTTAACAGGCTCTAAACTGCAACCAAAATTTATTTACAACATAAATTTTATTGACTGCTTTTTCTCCATGATAACATATGCTTAGGACAGTATGTCATATGTATTATGATAAAGGGAAAATCATTTCTTCATTCTCTCTGTGTGTGAAAAGGCTCCCAATATGAAAAAATAAAAAGTGTGGCAGGACTAACCACATGACTCAAGAAAGTCTTCTGTACTATTTGCTCACATTTCATCACCATAACTTGATTTACACACATGCATATACACAGAGGGAAATTAAGCCTCTGTCCTCTTAGCCATTTCTTAGCCTGCCCACACAACTGATTAACATTATTCTCTACTATGAATTCTAGCATGATTTAAATTTATTGGGTCATTTAAATTTTTAGAGAGCTTCCAATTGGATCTATATGGCTTCCTAGACATATGCAGAGCTCGGTTATTTAAAATTAATTGCAGTACAATAATTTTAAATTACTTCACACTGTACTAATCTCAAGTACTTTGAAATATCTGAACTGCTCTATTTAGAAGCCATCAAAACTCTGCTGCATATGGGCACTATAGATCAATGTAAAATACTGAATGGACCTCTAATGATTTATGCCAACAAGCAAACAATCACAGTAGTTTTATTGTTAGCCATAGTGTCCAAAATCTAGGCATGATTGTAGATATTTCTATATTTGCTTTCAATTAATGCTTTCTGTATAATCTGAAAAGTGGCTACAAAAAAGTTAAACAATTAAAAAGTGGGCCAACATATAAAGGGAGCCACTGGATTTCTTTTATCTGTAACATGTCCATTTTGAATAATATTTACTGACATTCTGTGAGTATAGATGATCTGCCAAAGATCAAGATCAAAGAAATACTGTCTTAAAATTCCCTATCTCTCCCTGTAGTTTCCTACTTGATAACTTCCAAAGCAAGAAGGAAAAAAACTACAACATTATCTCAACAGACAAAGAGTAATCTTCATTATGGATACCAGGTAACATACAGTTCTCTAAGAGACACAGCTCCAATTTTTCCAGCTTTGTCATATTTTGTGGTATACATTATGTTTCCTAGATAGGGAGCAAGAGTGACAGCAGAGATCATTCAAAAAGAGTAATTCACAGGAAAGTCCTAGTTAGCTATTCTCTTTTTTATCTCTGCTACACAGAATGTCCTAACGCAGTATCGTACAACCTCCATATCCATGGGAATACATTCCTGGACTTCACATGGACATGTGAAACCATGGATAATATCAAACCATATTATTCAAATCAGACAAATGACAGAGGTAACAAGAAGAGGATGTTACAGGAGGCCCTACTGAATAAGCGAAACTGTGGATAAGTGAAACTGTGTATATCAGTTCCACAAAGTATTCTGTTCCCTTCAACATGGCTTTTGTTACCAAGAGATTTATAAGACAGACCAAGTATCTTCCTTATATTCTGTCTAGGATGGTGGGTACACTGCAGTGCTAAATGACTGTTAAGTGCACTATGGCCTATAAGGTGGGGGGGGGGGGATCCCAACTTCTTAATAATGTTCTGAAATTCAGTCACTGAACTATTTTGATATGAAGAGGAAAGATGCCTTCACACTGCTATTATCAATACCACATTTCAGAATCTGCCCTGGAATGTGATGTCCAGAAAATAAATGTCCCGAGGACCTCTCAAGAGTACATGAAATGCCTATCTTTCCCAAGAGTATGTGGGATGAGTCAGAACAATAGCAACTATTGAAAAAGGGAGCTTTTATTTTTGTGTGTATTTATAGAAGCAGAATGGTTCTTCACAATGTGTTCTTTAAGCCTGAGGATGAGACTACAGGCAGTCCCTGAGTAACAAACATCGGACTTAATAATATAATCATAATAATAACTTTATTTTTATAACCCACCCTCCATCTCCCTGAAGGGACTCAGGGCGGCTTACACAGGGACAAAACACAGAGAACAAAAAATTAAAGACAGAAAAAAATAAAAGACAATTCAAGATTAAAACACATAACAGAAAAAAAAAACTTAAAAGAATTAACCAAGAACCAAACATAATTATCTTAAAATACATCACAAGGCATCATCACAGAACAGAAGTGAGACTATTAAATTGCAAGGGAATTGCAGGGCTAGTGCAAAATGCAGGATAATAGGACCAGGAGTGGGATAAAGTGCAGGAAATCAGACTAAGAATAGATTAGGACTATGTGGTATTGGTGTAAACTGATTGGTTATTCAAAGGCTCATTGAAACATCAACGTTTTCAAGTCTTACAAAACACTCATAGTTAAGAACAGGGTGAGACAACAGGAAGTGAGAAGAAATCTACCCCCAGGAAGGGAAATTCAATTCTGGAGGAGTTTTCATTGGGAAAAGGTGTCTCACTCAAGCTTTATCTGCAATCCTTGTTTCCATAAGCCAAATTTTTCAAAAGTCAATTATCACGGGGACAGAAAGTGAGGTGAAATCTTCTAAACAGGGGGCACAGACAGCAAAACAAATACTACAGGGATGTTAACCATTTCCTATGCTATCCAAAACTGTTCTGACTTACATACAAATTCAATACATACATTCAATTACATACAAATATACAGAACGTATTATATTCATAATTTGGGGGCTATCGGTATACACTATGGGCACAACTACATATTTTTAAACTGTTATTACATTATTTTTAGTCCAACTAGACTCTGATGTCAGCAGTGAGCTAGGCTATGATAAAAGTGCCTGAAGCAATGAAGCACAGTAATATGTGAGGAGGACGACATGTTTTGTTAATGTCCACCTGGTCAAAGTTACAGCTATAAGATAGGGCAGTTTAAGATACAAGAAGTAAAGCTGAAAGATACATGGTGGTTCAAAGGAAGTCTTGGTCTTTAATTTAGGTTCTAAGTAAGAGCTTTAGAAACCCCAACACCATCCCTTATAAATCATATTATATTAATATGCATAGAACTCATCTCTAGTTTGTTTATGCTCTGAAGGACCTCTAAAAACTGGACGCCATTATGTAGCCTACATTGTAGAAAGCTGAAGACTAGTAAGATTTTAAGCAACAGTGACATCCATGTTAACAGTGAGTAACAGTGGGCTGAGAATGGAGTAGTCAGAGTTCCCTATGCTTACTAAATACAAGGTTACCTTTCTTATGTATTCAGAAAGTTAAAGCATTAAAGTTTAGCTTTCCAATGTAATAAAGTATAGAAATGTAGACTATTGTTGTCATCTAGATCTTAACCAGCCCATACAAGAAATGAAAATATCTCTGACGTGGGTGCTCGCAATCAGCTAGGTGAATCTCTGGCTAGGAGCACATGGATTCTGTATGCTTTTGAAGTATGTGAGTTATCACATACCTTAGCTGCTTTATGTAGCCCATATTGTCATTTTCCCCAGCTAGCAAGTAAATTCCATATGTATTAGCACAATGAAATATAAGGGATCTTTCACACAGAGCAGCTGTATCAGAATCATAAAGAGATCCAAAAGCAGCTTCTTACCTATTTAGAATATCAATAGTTAACATTAATTTGTTTATTTTTGTCTTTGCTTTTTCCCAATTTTCTGTCTACAGAGAAACAGTCATTTTTGATATGAATTTGCAGGCATCTTCTGAGAAGATCTTATGATCTTATTAAAGTTACTAACTAAAAAATTCCTCTCTTTGTGTATTCAGGATGTTTGGAAAATTTGGAGAGAGAGCAGTCTACAGAAATTTATGTATGAGGCTCTCTATCCCTGAAAAACTTGGTAACTGCAGTACTTTTGAACCTCAGAGCCATGCTGATCAGAAAACAAAAGAAAAACAATCCAAACATCCTACTGGGAGACTTTTTGTGAGATACTATGGATTACATCTAAATGTTGTTATGAAGTTGATTGAGATTAAGTCCCCCTTTTTTCCTTGGTTACATAAAGGAAATGCATTGTTGCTGTCTTGCACACTTGCTCTTCCTTTTGCCTTTCTTCCTGCCAGCTCCACAACATTCCTGACATGCAGGGATGCAAAAAATGCCCTGACCAGCATGGACCAAAAACACATTATAATCTGAAGCTCCTTATCTATAGATTGGTTCAAACACTATGAAAAAATCTAAAGGTGGAAATTTGAAGTTCTAGATCTATGATTCTGATCAGGATTTATATTTACAGCCCTCCAAATGACTATACCTCTTCACTTCCCATGCCAATGGAGGGACATCAAAATGTGCTAAGTGGAAACAGAGCAGTCCTTATTGACAAATAAAACAGTTTTGAATAGTCTGTACTGCCAATATGTTTGTGCCTCATCACCCCACTTTTCTCATATCATGGTTTCTAATAGAGGGGTGTCAAAATGTCTGAGGATGTTTTGTGGACAACCATGCTTACAATATTGGTAGGATGTGAGTAGAAGTGTCTGGAGCAGTGGTTCTAAACCTAGGGTTCCCAGATGTTTTTGGCCTACAACTCCCAGAAATCCCAGCCAGTTTACCAGCTGTTAGGATTTCTGGGAGTTGAAGGCCAAAACATCTGGGGATTCCAGATTTGAGAACCACTGGTCTGGAGCATACTGAGATGGCATCTTGTTTATTTAGTTCTAGTCTGCATGCTGGAGCAAATGTATTATCCGGAAGAAACACTACTTATAACATAGATAACTTTTAATAGTTCATGGTAAAGATCAATGGGATTGCTTTTATACTCAGAACTGCCAGTAATGTTATCATAACTATGTTTACACTAAAGTGTTCTCATCACACTATATGCCAAGTATGTTTTATAGTTTCTTCTTTCATCAGATTCCTACTGGCAGCTCTTTGTCTAAGGGCTATTTTAACGGGTGGGGATGGGAGGATGTTGATCAAGAAAGCCTCTCTTCTTTAAAACAGTTAAAGCTACCACACTCTTGGTGTCTTTAGTTACTTCTTCACTGGCAATACTGGGGGCCAGATTTAGCCCATAGCTACAGTGTTGCTGAGTCTGCTCTGTACTCAACCAGAATACAAAGAGGCATATTAACTGAAAGCCAAATATGCAGCTGCATTTGCTAATAGCTACTGAAGCTAAACTGGCATTCTATCCAGCAGCTCAAACTGACAACCATTAGACAGAGCAACTAGGGTAGTCTACAGTTCCCCAAATGACTAGATAATCTGCTCTCCTTTTCCCTCACTTCTGCTATAGCAGTGTACATGTTCGTACAACAGGTATATGCCTTCAGTGGAAATAGCAAGGGACCACAATAGGGATACAATTAACTGCCAAAATCAAGACTGGACTTACTGGTTTGGTCTAGTACTAGCAGATGTATGGAGTATCTTAGGAAAACGTCTTTCGACTCTTGTTTCCTGGTTTTTTTGTTAATACAGTCAACATTTGTTGGGGTTAGGGCACAGTGAAAGCAAAAAGTTGCAAATAAATAAATCCATTCTTTTTTTTACTTGAGAGAACACTTTTCTAAGATTTTCTGTGGTTTAGAAAGTTGACCACAGATATGCATCGGAGGACCTAAAAATCTCTAGAGAGGTATTGTTTCTAAAAAAAAAGTTCAAGGTCCTCCTCTCTAGAGAGTCCTAGAGAGAACATTTTAAATTGAATTTATGAATAATCAAACCTACAAAGGTCACAACTGCAAGTGTGGAGGGACAAGTGTACTAGACCTCACAATATGAGTTGGACAGGGCTAGTACAACAAATCAGAACTCTTAAAATAATTTTTCTTTACTCCTTTAGTTGTTTCCTAGGCAAAGAACCTTTCCTAGATCTCTTGTTATCATTGGGATCTGCTATTGATTCCCTAACACTACATAGCATGTGACTATAATTAAAGCACTATAAATATGAAACACTATGTAATATAAACAATCTGCATAGGTAAAATGTCATTTTAATGTCATGCTTATCATTTTGAAATCATATCAAAGTCATATAACCACATAAGCAGAAATAAAAAATGTACAATATTCTACACTATTTTCAATTTTTTTAAATAATTCTACCATGCTTCTTACAGCACCATCTATATATGTCTATTTAGAAGTAGGACTCACTAGGGAAATAACATTTGCACAAATGGGGTGGGGTTGTGGGCTGATAGAACTACAACCTTAGAAGAAGGAAATAATCTCTAGTTAGCACTGCTAGTAGTTCAGTCAATTGTGGATACTAAAAACTACAACACATTTTAGTGACACTCTACTCTTTTTTTTAATCTAATTCCAAAATGTTATATGCATGCCAGTAAGTCTCACCAATTAAATCCAAAATATTTTGCATTAATACATCTGCTTTAAAACTGTTTGCTTGAAAAAAGCCTAGATATTCATGTGATGTTCACATAGTGCTCTTGCAAACAAACATTTATTGTGTGACAACTTTGCACATCTATCTATTCCTGTAAAAGTTAAATATAAAGGAAGTCCACAAAGAGACCTTATTTCATAAAATTGGAAAAGCCTCCTTACAAGAAAACTGAATCTAAATTAAGAAAGTCTACTTGCTCAGATATCATGTCTGTCCTTTTTTGCAGGTATATCATACTTTTTTGAGACATTCAAAAATGCAAAATATTTTTTAAAAAATAGTCTGTTGGTAAGTTGCTCACAAATTAGTTGGGAGTTAAAACCTGGAAAGAAAATAGTATCCTGCAGATTCAATATGTCATGGTAGCTTGTGCCAAAGCTCAAAATACTAAGTTAAACATGAAGAAAGAAACCATTTTAAAAATAACTTTTCACTGGAAGGGCAGCAGATGCTTGGCAACATGTGTCTGGAAAAGAAAACTATGTTACTTTCTTTTTAATTTAGTGCATATGAAAAGAGAAATAGCTTTAAGATGTACTCAAAACCTTGACACAATGTTCAGTAATTGTATTCTGGGGGGGGGGGGGGATACACATTTTAAAAACTTGAAGCAATTACCTTAAAGATTAGTTATGATATTAACAGCAAAATGTGCTGATTTTTTATTCCAAGATGAGAAAAGATTACATAGTATCTAAAACCTGAAATAAGTGAATGGTTCTACACGTTTCAAAAAGTCAACAGAAGTACAAAATAAACCTCACTGAGTCCCCTTCAGGGTGAGAAGGGCAGGGTATAAATATAGTAGATATATAAATAAATAAACCTCCCATACAGTTGCCATTGTGAAGTCCCTGAAAAAATCCAGGAAATGTTAGTAACAAGATAAGATATTTTCAAGAAAAGCCACTAATCAGTTGTGTTGAATTTTAATGTGTATGTTTGTAAAGATTAGCCTTTCACTAAAGCTTGGTAATTTGGTTCTATCTTATTACAATTATATTATATTACATCTTATATAAGTCCAGGTTGCTCTTCTATTGTTCTCTTGAAATCAAAATACTGAATGCATTCAAAAATTGAAAAACCTATATCCTGCTGAGACTAAACACAGAGAAACAGAGAGATAAAATAATATTTAAAGTGTTAAAATCACAACAACAAAAACAATACCAAAAGGAGGGAAGATACATTTGAAAGCATTCTGCTAAAATCTATATTCCTTTGAATTACATTGCTGTTGTAAAATGTTAAAAACATCTAATGAATATAGAAGACTTATAAAGAATTTGACTCTAACTTTTGATTCTATGCCTAAAGCTCACATTATGGAGACTGCATCCATGTAAATTATGATATTAAAAACTGTGATCACTTTGAGAACTGAATACTGGGTTCCATCAATGCATCACAGAAAATCAATGGTAACCCATGAAAACTTATGCTAAAACAAACAAAGCAGGGATAGCACATATTTGTCCCAAGATAGAAATACCAATGTATTTTATACATTGCTTGCCTTGTTGGTTCTCTGTGCATGGGAAAAGTGCAAATGCAAAGGAAGGTCACTAAGAAGGCATAAACAGTGCACACCATTGTCTACTAATTTTTAATCAACAACAGTATTGGACTAGGGCTTTTTCATATGACTGAAAAGGTTGTTATTAAATACAAATAGTATTCCCTATTCAGTATACTGTACACTGTACACAACATAGAAAGAGTTTATGCCTTACTAGTGAAATGTTTGCCCTTTATTTGCACTTTGCACTTGCACTTTTCCCATGCACAGAGAACCAATAAGGCAAGCACTGATTAAAATACATCACCTCAGTACAGTATGCAGAATAAAGAACACTATTTGTACAGTATTTAATAATAGCTTTTTCAGACATATTTTAAAAGTCCTGGTCCAATACTGTTGTTGATGAAGATATTAGTAGACACGCACTGTTGTTTTTGTTTTGTTTTGTTATCAACAAAGAAAATGGTACCCTTTAGAAAGGTATATTGGAACAATGGAACTAACACGTTGTTAGTGGACCACCTAAGTATTTCATCTTTAACTACAACCAACTAGATTCATGAGGTCACATGCAAGACAAGGGAACCTAGTCTGTATTTGACTCTACATATACGAGCTAATAAAGCCATGTTTTCTAGATATTGTACCTGGTAACCCCTGATAACTCTACATTCCTTCACAAAAAACATAATCACGATGCTGTTATTCTGTAGAACTATGGGATTTGTTCTAAAACAGAATATTCTGCCCCTGTTCAATGTAATCATTATCATTTTGACACATCATTTCTTATTTTTGATCCTGTTCTTGAAAAATCCTAGCTATGAAACACAGTGCAGTTCAAGTTTTGAAATAATTCCATACAAATTCTTATGGGATCCCATCTTTGATAGTTTGAAACAATGGTACAACATGAAAGCTACTGGTGGTTTGTGTCATATCTTCCCAGCAACTTTGTAAACATTACAACTAATATGCTGAACAGTGTTAGGCAAGGGACTTTCTACAAACCAGGAATACTGCATTTTCTAGATTCTCATCTGGATGCGTCCCTTCTTTGCACTCTCAAAATATTCCAAATGGTTAGCAGAGCACATATTTCTTTTGCAGAAGTACTATTGTCTCCTGCATATACTGAAATCTTCAATTATTTGTTGAAGGACCCATTCTTACAATGTAAATTCTATTTAGAAGAAACTTCCAGTGAAGTCAACAGTCTTTACTCTTGTATTAATATACTTGAAAGTGGAGTAATAATAATACTCAATAATGCTTTCCACCAATATACCTAAGGCAAAATTCTGGCAGATGTATTAGTACATTGATCACTCAATCAAAACACACACACAGAGAAAAGTATCGTTTTTTTCAAACTGTCTTTTAAATTTAGATGTTTGTTTAGATATGTGTTCACTTTGTGTGGATATGACAAAATAAATGCTGCATTATATTTCACTTTCCCTCCCATCAGTACTTTATTTGTTGACAGAATGGCATATTCATATTTATTTCATTTTCCCAATAGTATTTTTTAAAAGCATAACACATAGGACATTTCCGTCCTGAACAAAGATAAGGCTAAATCCTTTTATTTTTGAGCTATGCATATTATAATCCTCGGCGGTTTTGTACCACAGGAATGGCTGGACAGTGAAGAAAAAGCATTTGAAGTCCCTTGAAAGTTCGACTTCTCTTTTGCAAACAATACCAAGCATAAGATTCAAGACATATTGCTGACACAGCAACATCATTGCCTCAAAGTAACTGTGGGAAATGTCAGATTTATGGTCCTATGGGCAATGAGTGGAAGACTGCCCCCCCTCCTCCTTGCAACAAGCCTGTGTCAGAAACAGGGCTTCTTGAAAGTTTTTGGCTATGCCCCAGCAAAGCAGAAGGAAGCTGTATTCCATGGTTCCCCTGGGATCCAATGAAATATACAGCCTCTGGGTTTCTTTCAATTTGGTCTTTCAGATTGCTAAACCAGTGAAAGAAGGATCCTAGCTGTTAGGGACATCACATGTTTGGGGTCACCTGCTGCTCAGGGGTACTCATGCCAGTTGTTGATACAATAAGCACCCCTTATACTTTAATTACAATTCACAGTGTGCAAACTCAGCAATCTGTTTTTTTACAGCCAACTGTTGTTGTTGTTGTTTTTAAACAACAACACTGTCCTCCACTTACTTTTAGCTCATAAATGGGGTAACAAAACACAGTGTAATTCTATAGATGGGTTTATCCAGAACTAAGCACCTCTGAATTCAGCATGATGTGCTCCTGAGGAAGTGAGCACAGTATTGCACCCAAAATGTATTAAATGTTTTTGGACTCCTGAGGAAAAAAAAGCAGTATCTAATTTGTACTCATGCAATTGCATTCTCTGTCCGTAATAATACAGAACCAGAACTGAAATGAGATCACAGCCTTCTAACCTATTTGGCAGCGTCAGGTTTGTGAGAGAGTTTTTATTTGGTGGATGCCTGTGATGAGTGACATTTTCAAGAAAACTCAAGACTATTTCCTTTCAACTCCAAATCAGTGCAGCTTTCTTTGTTTCACTGTATGTTTGTGTGTTCATGAGAATAAAAAAAGACTATTGGAATATTGCTATTTTATAAAATTTTATAAAATGCTATTTTTATAATTGCTATTTTATAAAATGAAAGTTCAAATTTGTAGCAGAGCATGGGAAAATTACTTTTTGGATTACAACTCCCAGAACGGCTAGTATGGAGGCGAGTTATGGGAGTACTCATTCTAAAACTACAGTACTGATGTTATCAGTCAAAGTTATTAAAAAAAACTTTTTCTCATTATCAGTTCTGTGCCTCAGCCATTTTCCTGAAATCTCCCAGTGTCTTGATTTGCCAGATTTCCTCTGTGGCACATTTCCCTAGGCTCGCCTGGTTCCTTTGAGCTTCTGCTATTGCCCAGATGCTATTCAATGTCTGCTGAGAGCCAAATGCCCGATGGTTTTCTGGTCATAGGTCTTCACTTGGTGTTTCAGGTTTTAACTTCTACAAGTCCTATGGGACAGTTTTAAATTAGAGTGAATAGCTGGAAGCAAGGAATGTCAAGTTGAGTTCCCTACTCACATTCTGTCTTCTTTTTAAATAGAAAACACCTTTTTCTAGCAATTTCTCAGTGTTGTTTTTCTAACTGTTAACACAACACTAAGCAGAATATCCTTTGACAACAGAGAAAGGTCAGTGGGTTACCTATGGCAGCCCTGTCTCCCCATGACCCATAGTGGGAGGTTTGGCAGCCTAAGCAATCTTGTAAGGCCCAAGTCACATTCTCTAAATGTGTCTGCACAGAATTTTCTAATGCCTCCTGATGTCAGTGGAATAGAGACACAAAGACAGGCATAATAAATATGTCCCTCACATAATGGTGGCATGCCTGAGTATAAAGACATGAGTGCTATGTGATTCTGGGGTCTCAAATCCAATGAAGTAGTATTTTTCAACTGTGATCATCCAAGTAATACATATAAGGACTATTTGGATGAAAAAGTGGAAGAAAGGCAGCATTCAGTGTTACTGTTGCTATTATGACTGATACAGATTAGCACAGTTTTGTTATTATTTTTCTCCTTAAAGAATTCCTTTGTTTCATTGTAACTGAGTCTTGCGTTGCTCAGTTAAAAATGGAACAAACAGAACAATGAGAAATGACTAAGTGTACCGAGAGTAAAAGTTCTGGCCTATTTGCCAAAACAAGTGTATCCACATCATAGCATGTTGCCCTTGGCCATCTCTCACTATTCTGAAGAGTTGTTTTCTGTAATGTAACATTCAACCACAGAAACAATTATGGCTGAGGCTTAAGTGATGCAAACCCTTAAGTTGGCATCCTGTTGGTAAGTCCCAACTAGAACAGGCCCATTAAAACAATTATTAATTGTGGGTCAACACCATTTGTTGCAGTGATTCTATTCTATGGATAATTAACAATAGAATTTAGATCACCGTATATAAGAAAGCTGATGTCAGGCGTCTCCTACACTCTAGTAGAGCCCAATTTCAAAGCTACCTAGTGTAGGGAGAGGGAAGGAGATTTTCCTAACTGATGGGGCTGACAAATCTGCTCCTCCAGAACAGATGAATACTTGGATGAATTTGGAATGATTCTGAACTTGCCCCAGCACACATCTTGCTGAGTACAAAGATAGACTGTACTAATACAGCCCTTGAAATATTATAATAGACAGTATAAATAGGTATCTCACAACATCACTCGGCAAATGACATCATATTTGTAGCTCAATGTATAGGGTCTTCCTTCAGGGGCAAACCAAGAATGGGCAACTTGGAAGTCCCTGAACAGACTCAGAAGTGGAGTGGGCAGATCAAAAGACAACCTGGTAAGATGGCACTACTTGGAGGAATCCTCCACCTTGTGTGACTGTGGAGCAGAACAAACAACTCCTCATATGTATGCTTGCCCACAATGCCCTGCCTCAAGCACAGAGGAGGAGTTGCTTAAAGCTACGGACAATGCAATTGCTGTTGCCCACTTTTGGTCTAAAAATATTTAGCTGTTTGTGATTCCATTATTTTATCACTTTTAAACTTATTTATTATGCAATGCCTTTGACACGAAATAAAATAAAATGTATCTTAGTATGCTATCCACCTGACAATGGCAGATTCAGGAATATCTGCTTTGATTCCCTCCACCACATGCACGCGCACACTTGATTCACTGGACAATGCCAAGATGCTGACAATAAACCCAGCCTTGAATGCAAAGCAGCACATAGGAGGGGCAAAGAACAATTCTAAAAGGCAAGTATCTTCCAAATATCTAGGCCAGAGCTTCCTAAACTGTGTATCACAACACAAAATGACAAAAATATCAGAAATGTATGTCGTATTTTACAAATAATATCTTTTAAAAAATGAATAAAAAGTTTTCATGAGATATAGTGGAGCCCCTGGTGGTGCAGTGGGTTAAACTGCTGAGCTGCCGAACTTGCTGACCAGAACGTCGGCAGTTCGAATCCGGGGAGCAGAGTGAGCTCTCGCTATCAGCTTCAGCTAGCAGTTTGAAAACATGTAAATGTGAGTGGATCAATAGGTACTACTCTGGCAGAAAGGCAATGGCGCTCCATGCAGTCATGCCAGCCATATGACCTTGGAGGTGTCTATGGACAATGCCAGCTCTTTGGCTTAGAAATGGAGATGAGCACCAACACCCAGAGTTGGACATGACTAGACTTAATGTCAGGGAAAAACCTTTACCTTCAGAGTATCCCCAAACATTTAGTTATTACAATTTATGCATGACTCTGTATCTCTTAGAACAGCTTAGTTTAACCTCTGGTCTGCAAGTGAAGCTCAATTACTGTGTCATGAAATGATGCATGTCAAAAACTGTGTCAGCAAATGTTTGGAAAGCTGTGACTTAGACCAAATCACATAAAGTATGCATACTCTGAAATATGGATATATCTTATCATGTTAACTAGGAAATAAATGAACTATGAGTAGCTGTGCATCTTCCTACTTTAGTAACTGTGTGCACCCATTTATTCAGTCTTTATCACCTACATGTATCTTGAGAATCTTATTTAGCACCTTCACACTTGGGCTTCCAAGTCCCAAGTCTTCTTCTCATTTCTTGACTATGGTCTCAATTTTGGTTCATGACTGAGCCAAGATTTAGAAAATATTTTAACAATGTTGACATCTTCATCAACCACTTAACTCAAAGTGGTTTTTCTTTGAGAGCTGGTATGCTTTAGTGGTTTAGGTGTTGGACTAGGACCCTGCAGCCTAGGGTTTGAATCCCTGCTCAGTCATGGGAACTCACTATCATACCCACTCAGCTTAAGATAGCTTAAGATAAATACCACATAATCACTCCAAAAATTCAGTCTAAAAGCCATTATATTTACAAAAACTTCATACCTGTATATACCCATGCTTGTGTAGTATTAGTATATCAATGCATCCCAGCCTGGTCTGTCACTTATTGGAATGAAAGCCTAATATATAAATGATGATGATGGTGATGGGCACACTGGGTGCCATGCCAAAAGATCTCAGCCAGCATTTGGAAACAATAGACATTGACAAAATTACGATCTGCCAACTGCAAAAGGCCACCCTACTGGGATCTGCGCGCATCATCCGAAAATACATCACACAGTCCTAGACACTAGGGAAGTGTTCGACTTGTGATTTTGTGATACAAAATCCAGCATGTCTGTCTTGTTTGCTGTGTCATACAATAAAATTATAATAATAATTTTATTTCTTACCCGCCTCTCCCCACAGCTCAAGGCGGGTCACAGCACAGTTAAAACACACAAATACTATAAAAGTTCTACGAACATATATTAAAACTCAGTTCCATTAAAGACACAGATGAAAGCATTTATGTAAAATACACATTATTCACACAGGACAGAGACCAAAACACATGACACGAGTTTAAAAAACTGGCTGTGTAGGCCAATGCATAAGAATAACTATATGGTTACAAAGGAGGGTGCTGTAACGATGGCCTCCATAGTGACCTTTTTTTATTCTTAAGGTTGCCCAAAAAAAAGTGTTTATCATGGTCCAGAAATAATATTTCAGGAAATACTATGACGGAGTGATTTTTTTAAAAAACTGTTTTGAAAAGTTAACGACAGCAGGCTGTATAAGCAAAAAAGAACACAAACTCGCTGTTACATATAAATTCTCTGCCTCTCTGTAAGTGTTAGTGGGGGTGTACAGTACACAGCATGTTTGGTTAAAACCATTTCATGTTCAAAAGGAAATGAAACCAAAGAATAAGTTATTAAAAGGAGTCTTTGAAGCCAAAGCAGTGATGTGTGAAAAGCATAACCAGAAGAGTTTGTTTAAACACAGAGCTGAGAAAACAGGGGAAAACAGGAATTAGGAAATCAGAGGCACAGTCTTCATGGCACCATGCAGCCCTTTCTTGGTAACAGAAATTCTTGTATCTATGAATATTTTATCCAGATTCCAACTACCTTTTTCAAGTTCTCCATATCAACATCCCAGACTCTGTCTTCAATAAATTTAAAAACGAGTCTCCTAAATTTATCAGTCCTAGTGGATGATGCATAAACAGTTGTATATGGCCATGACAAGCAAAGCTTCAGGAAGCCTTCTGCCCTTCTGTTTTCATGCTTTCCTCTGCAAACCATTCAATCAGAGAGCAATAATAAATCAGCAATGGATGGGGTTCACTTTTATTTCATACAAATGGAGGCAAGGAAAAGGAAATGAAAGGAGAGAGGGAAATGTAACAGTTTTCTTTCATTTTTTTGCTATGGGTTTTAGGCTTTGATATATTATTTGCCTCGAAAATCTGAAACCATGTCTGTTACAGCGAATCTACTACTGCAGGAGAAGAAAGAAAAGCTAATTGATATGCAACATTTGTTCTTCCTATACAAAATACATACGTAATACTTTATTGCGCATTTTAACCAATCCAATATCTTCAGGAATAATTCACTAGACTTGGCGGATGAATTGTATGAATCAAGAGGTCTCCTAGCTGTTGATAGACTACTGGTTGCAGCTGTAATAGCAAACCATAAGGAATGATGGGATTTCTCATCGACAGGATCTAAGTCCCCTTCCACACAGCTGAATAAAATCCCACATTAGCTGCTTTGAACTGGAATATATGGTAGTGTGGACTCAGATAAGCCACTTCAAAGTAGATAATGTGGGATTTTTGCCTTGATACTCTGGATTTTATGGCTGTGTCGAGGGGTCCTAAAAGGCCATAGGATTCCCTCCTGTTTTAGAAGTTGTATATATTCAACCTATCCAAAATGTTTTGCTAGCTGGGATGGAATAACAAGTGACAACCCTGTTGGACTTTCTTCTGTGAGTTCATTCCTCCTGTCTTGTTTGAGACAGAAGATGTTACCAATTCCTGCAATTATTTACTGTCAAACCACAGTTGTTCAGTTAAACATGTTCCTAGGTCGGCAGCAACAGGTATCACCCTCTAGATTAGTCGTTCTCAATGTGTGAGTCCCCAGGTGTTTTGGCCTACAATTCCCAGAAATCCCAGCCAGTTTACCAGCTGTTAGGATTTCTGAGAGTTGAAGGCCAAAACATCTGGGGACCCACAGGTTGAGAACCACTGCTGTAGAGCCATGTTGTTCAGATATGGCTTGAAACTTCAGTGTTCAAACTGGACTCTTTTATTTGTATTACAATGCAATTCTATTGAGCTTTAGAACTACGGCAGTTTATGGGTATTAATTTGCACAGTAAATCTTAACCCGTGTGGGCTCAGAACTAAGATCCACTGAGCCTGACAGGCCTGACAGCAATCCCATTCATGTTCATCTAGAAGGAAGACTTAATTGAACTCAATGGGGCTTATTTCTGATTAGACATATATAGGACTGTGCAGTGAATCTGCCACTTTCTCTTTTCTTTGGCAATTAGGTACTAAAGGCTTCAAGTGGGATTTGTCTCTGAGAAGACTGGAAAAACAGACAAGAGGCCCAGAAGATATTTATATTCAAAAACACAACTTCTTTCAAAGCAGAGGGAAAAATTATCCTCTAAGCTTCAGAAAGCTTTAATGGCCTATGATTTAGAGACAAAAGGGGCACTTTTACAAATAGTTCCTAATTAATCAGAAGTACGATCTTTATGATGTTCCCCCTTTCTTAAGTTAAATCCCTATATCTATTATGCTCTTCTCAGAGATTTCATTGTAAAACTATTTTATTATTTGGTTATGCTGCAAAAATATTTTTGTGAATGGTTCTATTATCTCAGAAATCAGCCTCTTGGTAAACAGAAAGAAACTTAATGAACAGCCCTTCGTCAAGTCTGTTGTATTCTTTTTTTATCCTATGGTTTGGCACACACACAAAAACTTTTTTCTTCTTTAGCATTTCTATTTTCAATAATTCCCAATTTCTCCAACCACCAAAAATAGTAGCTTCCACTGTATATATAGTCACATTAAATGAAGGGGAGAAACATGTGACAAATGGATTCTTTTCTGAAGAGAAGTCTCTTATGGAATCTTGCTTCTGATAAAATGGTTCAAGATTTAGAACTTTCACAAAAAATATAGATGCCCCAATTAAGTGGATAATTTATTGCCATGATGGATGTAGCATAAGTGAAGCTTATTTGACTTTTATTAAAACTGTTCTCCATAATATGAGGAAAAGGTTCAGTAATAAATAAGCAACCTTTATAACTGTGGTGGTCCCTGGAGAAGTGCCAGTCTCGGAACCACTGGGAGTTAATCCTGGACAAGTTTCTAAGAAAAAACAGAGAGGTTGTATCTAGTGGACATCAATATGGTCCCAGACATGTAGAACAAAAAAAATCAGAATTTTATCATAACTGCACTGGTATATTTATACACTACAGTAGAACTGCATATGATCTTGGTCTAACTTGAGAAGCACTGCTTTACAATACACTAGTGCTTCTTTGCCCTATCCTGTAGTAGGAAGCGAATGGATGAATATGATGCCAGTGAAATATCTGCTAACTTCTTTCATTAAAAACTTGCTGAAGAGAGGCCTAGACCAAGATCATATGTACTTTAACTATAGTGTATTTACAGGAATCTATTAATGCCCTATCCTTGAAGTCTTAAAGTCCAAACTAAGAAGGGAATTGGGTGTGCACATGATTGGCTGTGCTTGTTCATAAACACTGAGCTGGGCTGGCTCATAATCCCTCCCAAAAGCTACATAGGCAGCTCTTCATTTCATCCTACTTCTTGTCAACTCAATTTCAGATCTTGTATCTTCTCAAATCCATCAAAGCATCTGCAAAATATACATCTCAGTATACCATCCAGTTCATATGGGTATGGGGAGAGTCTATGGGGGATTGTGGTGAGACTAAGAAGAGTTGAAGACCCCTATATTTTCAAGCCCAGAGATAATAAGCTGAAATATAATGGCTTGAAGCAATTAAGCCTGGTTGATGTAAGATTGGGAGGGAGGGAGTGTGTTAGCACAGACATTGTCACCATTCATCAAAAGGTGTCAATTTTGCTCTTTCACTCAGCAGAAAACATGCTGCCTTTGAAATTGTTTCACATAACTTAAAAAAAACTGCTGTCCACTGAGGTTGTCTTTTTAAATTTAACATTCATCATCGATTGGATTCAATTATTTGCATTTCTGGAAGCACAATGGCTAAAAACCACTAGTTAAGCAGTGGCATTTGGAGAGTTCACTGCACTCTCTCACCTACGCTGGCCGACACATAGCTCTGGCTGTGAAGAAAACCACAATGTGGGAAGGAAAGCCTACAAAAGAATGAAAACAGAAAGTGTCTCAGGCTTTGGCAGAAGGACACTAAATAAAATAGAGAGTGGTGACTCATTCTGGCATGGAATCCACTTCAACCCCTTCAAAGGTTTTGGCAAGAGTCCTTGGAGGAGACCCTCAGCTTTTGCCAAGCCACAAAACACCACAATTATTATCGCAGCAGTCATCAACAAAACAGATTTTGTAAACTAACTTGCTGGCACATAGATTAAAGAAGCTATAAAAAGAAGTAACAGCTGTTTGGGTTATCCTGTACTGAAACTCACTCCGAGGAAACCATGTCATGCATGTAACATCTGCCTACATGTATGTTAATACACTAACTGCACACATACACAAACTATGAATAGTTCCAAAACTGAAGTAGATCAAAAGTAAAAAGGAAGTGACTGTGGAAGGCAGAACATCCATGCTAACTGCTGCTACAATTGCTGAATGTTTTAGTTGCATCAAAGACAGTGACAGGTTTCATCTCAAATGCAGATTATTGCAGATTGGACTGAAAATAATAACCAAATGCAAAAGGAGATCAGGGCTCCTCTGCCTCTAATGGTTAGATAGGAGAAAAAACACTGTTGTCCACATGAAGTAAATGTTGTACATTACAGCTTGAAAAGTTACATTTCAAATAAGTAGTTACATTTTTAGTTAGGAAGCTCCTAATAAGATAATTGCCACTAGTTTTAACCTCATGAAGCCACCTTTTACTTTCCTATTTCTTATACGTTCTCCACTACGGTTTAGGCAATAAGGCATTGATTTCAAATCCCAACACTTCAAGAGAGGCTTCTTACCTCTGCCTTTTGGCACTGCCTTCATGCTTTCAACTGGATTACATGTCTACACTGCCATATAATCCAGTTCAAGCAGATAATCTGGATTCAAAAACTGGATTATATGGCCGTGTAGGTGGGGCCCGAGTCTAATAGAGTCAGGTTGATTTTCATGCTCATCTCTCTTCCCCCCTTTTTATCTAGCCCGCAATTCTCTTTCTTTTTCATAATTTATATTTCTTTCCCAGTCTACATTTGTACATATTAGACATTTTAAGATCAACAATATAATTTAGACACACAGAAACGCTATTTTAACCCACAATAAACAGAGCATCATCTTCTCTTTAGCTCTTCCTAAAGAGAAACTCCTTAGCTTGAGTATGAAGGAATTAACTTGGCTTAGATATGGAGATAATTAAGAATAATTAAGAATGGTCCAAATGTATAGATTTAGTGGTCAAATAGTTTCTCTGCGGGTTCTATTCCACTTAAATATCAGATGTCATTTGTCTTCATTCAGGCAACACAGCTTCCGGCCCCAACAAACAGAAGGGGAAACAAACAAATAGAAAGGGAAATATTTATCAACTGTCCTGGGACAAAATAAATAAGTTTTAGGTGAAGTTGCCCAGTGTAAAAAGTATCAGCTGAAGAGCAAAGCTGCAACTGTGCCAGATATTTCATTCAGTGAAACTGACTGCAGGGCAAAGAGAATATCAAGTGCTTTACAATGTGTAGTGTAAAAATGAGATGGCCCGTTGACCTTCAGCTAACTTCTGGCACAGGCGATGTAGTCGCAAGGGTGAGACAACTGAGGTTACAAGAGGATGCCTTTACTTCCACTGATATTTTGACCTGACTAATTTTGATTTCGACATGTGTACATATGTTTATAACACACATATATAACAGCAACTTGAAAGAAAACACAAGGCAGTTAAAATAAAGCCTGTAGACTCACAATGTGCTTTTCAAAAAAGGCCATATTGGCACTACTCAGTTAAATAAATATTTCTCTAGAAGGAAAATTTCTTTTGTTAACACTCATGCAGAACTTTTTTCACTGCAAAAGATATACTTATGCATGCCCCCTTCCCAAAACATCTGTAAATACATTTTGTACCTTACTAAATATACTTCTAGCCAATGGTGTATTTAAAGCTTGTCTCAGTCTATTTAGCCAACCATTTTCAGAATTTTGCTGTTCTTAGAAGAGTAACCATTTGTTTTCTCTTATTTTTCTCTACTGCCTTTACCTGGGATATAATATTATTCAGCTACATAATTAACCATCATACTAGCAGCAGCTACGTTCCACCTCTCAAAGTATTCAAAAAGTATTCTAGTATGCAGTGTCTTCTCTATAGCCCAGAGATCCCCATTGAGCCTCTGCCAAGTCCCTGAAAAGTTGGACACGGCATTCAGTATTTACTCTAAGCTAAAATTCTAATCATCATGAACAGCAGTGTGTCTTCATTCACCGATGTGATTTTATTTCAATCTGCTATGCAACTTTACTGCCATAATGTAAGTTCCTATAAATGTAAGTAAACAAATGCAGCAACTAAAATACATTTGAAGCTTGCAGCATAAAGTTTGCATTTGTTTAGAGGTGCATGTTAACAAAAAGAAAATAGACTGAAATATCCTTGACAGCTGCTTACTTCAGAGTTCTTTGAAAATAATATATCCTTCCAGTTCATGTTTGGTATACTGTAGCCAAGGAAAGAAAACTCCTAGCATTATTTTACACTAGCTAGTTCACCTCATGTCATCCCTTAAAGAGCTTTCTGCCAAGTTCTGTGAAACAAGAACACAGTTACTACTCAGATCTCTGGATGACTCTATAAAATGTAGTGCCAATAGACTGGTGCCAAGTTCAGCATCTTCCTTGCTTTGAGGGAGGGGAAACTGCCAGCAAAATTTTGTAAAGTTGGTCACCATTTTGGACCTGTTTTATGTATTCATACCTTGGCAGCCATCTTATAGCTTGGCAACCATTTTGAGAATTTGTCTGGCATGTATTCAGAAGTGTCTGACGCTGTTTAAACAGAATGGCGGTTAAATATATTCCAAATTAAACAGTATAATGTGATACCAGGTAAAACAGTTCTTCATAAAGTCATCCAACAAAACGGCTTATAAGCAATTCAAATAAAAATAAATGACCATTATTTGAAAATAATCATTCAGATTTCCTAGAAGAGCACATATTCTATGAAGAAAGTGAAACTGCAAGAACCTTAACTATTTGGCTAAATGTTTGTTGAACTACAAAGAAAATGAAAGCATGAGGACTGGTTACTCAATCTCATAAGCTACCAATCTCAGCTATAGTACCTAAAATGATTATGACATGCACAAGGTAATGTAGCCATTATGGATCCACAATTAAGAAATGACAAATCAAAAATTACAAAGAGCAGAATGCACTTTCCCTTTTGTTAATGTTTAATGAGGCTACTGCAACTATAGCCAGAATCAGAATACAGGCTTGCTTTTTTTATTTTGGATAAAGTTCATACAAAAAGTAACACTCTGAAACCAACACGCTGAGATTTGGGGCTCAGATTTGTCCAGATATATTTTATTTTAATATTTTTAATTAGAAATGAAAGAGCCAAACTTATACCAGTATAGAAAAAGGAAGAGAGGCCGACCAAGGGCAAGATGGATGGACGGTATCCTTGAAGCGACTGGGTTGACCTTGAAGGAACAGGGAGTGGGGATGGCCAACAGGGATCTCTGGCATGGACTGGTCCATGCGGTCACGAAGAGTCGGAGACGACTAAACGACTGAGCAGCAGCAGAACACACATAACAAATAAGCAAAGAGGCAATTAACACTACAAGTAATTTTAGAGGTCTCGGGTCCCAGGGTATTGGACAAAATTTCAAATAATTCTAGTTCTCCAAGTATTCAAATGGACCGAATGTCAAGGTGGCTGACATGGAAGTCAGTAACTGCACATGAAGTTGCTTTATGACCTGAATGCTCTTTCTCAGCTGTGGTCAAGACTCTCTGGTTCAAGTGTTGATATGGTATTTGTGCAACCCTGGTACACCAAAAAGCAGGAAATGAGGAGATGGAAAAGGAGATGGGGTGGTAGGGGGATGCATTTGGATCATCATCCCATTTGGATCAAACCACAGACTTAAGTGCCAAAAATGTGATCCACATACATTCTTGCTATACAAGTCTTCATAATAGTAGCTCAAGCCCCAGGAAGGGGAATCGTTGGGATTTGGCAATGAGTTTTTCAAAAACCTCAGCAGCAGTTGGGCACAGACAAATTTCTCATGTGACTTTGTGCTATAGATAACACCCCCATGGGATGTGAGGCCTATAGATGGGAATGGAAGCAACGGCTACAATGATTACAAATGCTTGAACTCTAGGTTAAATCATTACCTGGTTAGCTGGGTTTTGCCCAAATTCTAGCCCAGGGGTCCCCAAACTAAGGCCCGGGGGCCAGATGCGGCCCTCCAAGGTCATTTACCTGGCCCCTGTCCTAAACTTTAGACTTAGGGTTGACCTAAGTCTACCCAGTCTTTGGGGGTCTCTTTGCTTACTTATAGCTTTATGAGATTGTCTAGTTGGTCTTTGGAGGTATCTTTGCTTAGCTATGGCCATATGAGACTGTCTAGATCAGGGGTCCCCAAACTAAGGCCCGGGGGCTGGATGCGGCCCTCCGAGGTCATTTACCTGGCCCCCGCCCTCAGTTTTATAATATAATATATTGTATATACATATAATATTGATAATAATATTATAATGTAATACAATATAACACTAATAATAATACCATATAATAATATTATATTCTATATTACATATAATATTACTAATAATATTACAATATAGTGGTATAGTTCAATATAGTAATATATAATGCTAATATTGTGCTATGCTAATAATATAATATATTGTATGTACATATAATTTGTAAGCCACTCTGAGTCCCCTTTGGGGTGAGAAGGATGTGATACAAATGTAGTAAATAAATGCAGTAAATAAATAATAAATAAATAAATACATTTTAGACTTAGGCTCGCCCAAAATCTGAAATGACTTGAAGGCACACACAACAACAACAACAACAACAACAACAACAACCCTAATTAACTTGACTATCTCATTGGCCAGAAGCAGGACCACACTTCCCATTGAAATCCTGATAAATGTATGTTGGTTAAAATTGTTTTTATTTCTAAATATTGTATTGTTCTTTCATTGTTCTTGTTGTTTTTGCTGTTTTTGCACTACAAATAAGACATATAAAGTGTGCATCGGAATTTGTTTGTATTTTTTTTCAAATGATAATCTGGCCCCTCAACAGTCTGAAGGATTGTGGACCGGCCCTCGGCTTAAAAAGTTTGAGGACCCCTGATCTAGATGGTCTTTGAGGATTCCTTTCCTTATCTATGGTCTTATGAGACCATCTAGATGGTCTTTGGAGGTCTCTTTGCTTACCTATGGTCTTATGAGATTGTCCCAAACTAAGGCCCATGGGCCAGATGCGGCCCCCCAAGGTCATTGACCTGGCCTCTGTCCTAAACTTTAGACTTAGGGTTGACCTAAGTCTGAAATGACTTGAAGGCATACAACAACAACAATCCTAATTTTTGATTATTTCATCCTAGTCTGGCCCCCCAACAGTCTGAGGGACTGTGAATCGGCCCTCCACTTAAAAAGTTTGAGGACCCCTGACTGTTGTGCTGATCCTTTACACAATCAAATGAGGTAAAACTGGTTCTTTCTGGCTCCCTAGGATACAATAAGGATATATTCACTTTCCGTGTCATATCTGAAAAGCACATTTCTCTGACAGTACAGGAACTCTTCACCCCAGGTTTTAGCTCTGAAACCTGAGAGACTGAGATGTGTTGTTGACCTAACAACCCTAGTAACCATGCACTATAAAATGATCAAAGGTAAAGTCAATAATTTTAGTTTACAGCATCCTATTCTAATTTTAATACTGCAATATCAGTCATTCAAAGATAAATAAATTATCTATAAAACATTTCTATATAAAGCACATATTTGTCTTTTAAAAATCTAATATAGGCAATTAGCACAAAACAAACATATAAATTGTACCTTAAATGACATGCTTTCTAAAGTACAGGAAACGTTTGATGAGGAAATTACATGCTGTGCAATGTATGAGGAAGAAATTCTGCCAGAACCTCTTTTATGTTCTGGTTCAGATGACTATAGCTTGGCTGTCAGTCAGGAGGGAAGGAAAGGGAAGGGCAAAAATGAAGTTTGCAAACAGAAGGTTTGTGTTTATCTTAACTCTTTAAGGCAATACAGGATCGGTCAAATCAGGCCTCCTTCTTTCTCAGTCCTATACACAGTTTGGGGTGTGGTTTGTTTGGGAACACACTGATTGGAACATGCCATGGTAAAAAATATGACTAGAATAAATTGGATTTCTCTAGACACATTTATGGTTCTCCCAAGACTTTCCATATGAGTGTATTTAAATGCTAAACCAACAACACACATCTGTGACTTGGAAGTGGTGAAATTATGGAGCAGAAGCCAAAATGCATGGAAAGTATATTTAGGCCAAGATCCCATTAGAAGCTAACAGAGCTTAAAGTTTCATGTTGGTAATTATGCAGAAGGTCTGAGAAGGAGACAGGTTACCAGTTGTGTGAAAGAATGAAGTTCTCCCACTACACATGGGGGGGGGGGGGGGAGGGAGGAGAGAGAGAGGGGGGGGGAGGGAGATCTTGGTGGCCAACCAGGAGACACTTGGATCTCTCTTTATGAAATATCTCCAAAAGCATAACCTGAAAATATTCAGACAATGTTCTGTTCTACATGAAATGTTAGGCTGTCCTCTTAATCACAGTGAAGGTGATAAAAATAGATTAGGAGACAAAATTTGGGGTACTATGTTTCTTTTGTAAGCTGGAAACATGCCAGAAATGACATTTTAACTCTCTTGTTTTAAGATTAAAATAAACTTTAGAAACCTGAAAACAAACCAGTTAATTAAGTAAAATTCCGCAGTGAATGGTAATTGCACTGCATGAGAATATATTAAAGTGAAATAGATAGGAATAACATCCGGATCGCTGGATATTTATAGATTGAGGGACAATATCTGCAATGCCATGACGTCAACTGTGCTATACAAGTTTGGAATGCATTGATAAATTGCTCCATCGATTCTGTTCTGCTTCACTTACCATAATTATAGCATAGTAATGGATGGCATGAGTGATATATTCTTACTTTAAAGAAAAGCCAAGAGTTTGCCTGTTTCTTTATGAGATTAGACCAAATCCTTTCAATTAATACAGCATGATTGATACCTGGAAGTGTACTGAGTTCAGGCACTTGCTTTAAGTGTGTGTACTTGAAACTTATCGATATAAGTATTTTCTTGCTGATGCACAAATCTCAAAATATTTTTAAAATGGCACATTTTATCCGGTTTGTTTTGATGACCTCTCTTCAGGTGTCTAACTCATGTTTTATTATGTTCATTACTTTAATTTTACTATGTCAATGTGCAAAATTTTATTTTTGTGTCTGTATTTCTTTTGATGTGGTTTTTCTTGTTTGCTATTTTTATCTGGGCTTGGTCCCATGTAAGCCGCCCCAAGTCCCTTCGGGGAGATGGAGGAGGGGTATAAGAATAAAGTTGTTGCTGTTGTTGTTGTTGTTGTTGTTGTTATTGTTATTGACACAACGACATTGTATAACACAGCAAACAAGATAGATATGCTGGATTTCGTATCACAAAATCACAAGTCGAACACTTCCCAAGCATTTAGGACTGTGTGATGTATTTTTGGATGATGGGCGCAGATCCCAGTAGGGTGGCCTTTTGCAGTTGGCAGATCGTAATTTTGTCAATGTCTATTTCCAAATACAGGCTGAGATCTTTTAGCATGGCATCCAATGTGCTGATCACCTGTACTGGTTTCTGCCAGAATCTTTGAAGTACGATCTTGAGGTCCTGATACCGTGTTTCCCCTAAAATAAGACCTCCCCAAAGAATAAGACCTAGCAGGGGTTTGGGGGGATTGCCAAATATAAGGCCTCTCCTGAAAGTAAGACCTAGCAACTAAGGCTGCAACAGAGTTCCATTGGGAAGCATGGCTGCAGGGCAGAAGCAGCACTCATACATACACACCGGAGGGAGGGAGGGAGGGAGGGAGAGAAAGTGCTTGCTGTCCTTGCCTTGCCTGTCCCCCAGCCTCCGTGGCTGCTGCTGCGCTGCCGTTTCTTCCTTCCGAGAGAAGGCTCCTTCCTGGCCATGCTCCCTTCGCCCCCAAGGCTTCTGATTGGCTCCTGGAGCCAGGGCAAGGGAGGGTGGGAGGGAAGGAAGGAAGAGGGCTTTCCACTCCTCCTGCTCTTTCTGTTTCTTAAAGGTACAGGACACATAGGGATTCTCCTCTCATCCTTATTCCTATCCTATGCCATGAAACTTATTATTTTATACTATTATTCTATTACCATATTATTATCATCATATCTGTTACTATTATTATATCCCATTATTATATTCTCCTATTAATATATTTTATATCATTATATTATATTTTTCTATTATTATTATTATATCATTATATTATTATATTATTATTATTCTATTATATTTTCATATTATTATATTATTATTCTGTTATTATTATATTCCATTTTATATTATCCTATTAATATATTTTATATCATTCTATTCCATTCTATTATTCTATTATATTATCCTATTAATACCATATTATTATCATATTCTGTTATTATTATATCCTATTATTATATTATCTCATTAATATATTGTATATCATTATATTATTATTATATTATCATATTATTATTATAGTATATTATATTATTCATCATTCATGACTACATTGAAACTAGAATAGAGAGAAATCAGCGTGGAAACCTTGTGAAACCTAAACTGCAAGAGGTACTATAGATTGTTGTACATGTAAATAATGGTAGTAACAAGAAATTCTTGATAGGATTCATAGTTTGTCTGGTTATGCTGGTTTGTGATGACAACTACTTTACAGTATATAATAAATGTTCATTTTGTTGTTCAACAATAAATGTGAGTTCTTCTTCATGGAAAAATAAGACATCCCCTGAAAATAAGACCTAGTGCATCTTTGGGAGCAAAAATTAATATAAGACCCTGTCTTATTTTCGGGGAAACAGAGTAGCAGCTGAGGTTTTCCTGTTGTTTTTTGTCAAAGCGACTGTCACCTGGTATGGCGACATCAATGATCCAAACTTTTTTCTTTTCCACAACTGTGATGTCTGGTGTGTTGTGTTCCAGAACTTTGTCAGTCTGGATTCGGAAGTCCCACAGTATCTTTGCGTGTTCATTTTCCATTACTTTTGCAGGTTTGTGATCCCACCAGTTCTTTACTGCAGGGAGGTGGTACTTGAGGCATAAGTTTCAATGAATCATTTGGGTCACATAGTTGTGCCTTTGTTTGTAGTCTGTCTGTGCAATTTTCTTACAGCAGCTGAGGATATGATCAATGGTTTCGTCAGCTTCCTTGCACAGTCTGCATTTTGGGTCATCAACTGATTTTTTTATCTTGGCCTTAATCGCATTTGTTCTGATGGCTTGCTCCTGGGCTGCAAGGGCTGCCTTCTGTCTTCTTCTTCAGTGTCCCATTCGTGAGCCATAGCTAGGTCTTCTCCTTTTCAGCTTTTCCTTCAATTTTGTCAAGGAACTTTCTATGCAATGTTTTGTTGTGCCAGCTGTCAGCTCTAGTTTGTAGTGCGGTTTTCTTGTACTGGTTTTTTGTCTGCTGTGCTTTGAGGAATTTCTGATTTCTTACTTCAATCAAAGCAGGTTCTTTACTTTGCTTTACATATTCTGCCAGGGTATGTCCTTCTTCTCTGACTGCTCATGTTACTAGTAAAAGTCCTCTGCTACGAGATCTTCTAGGCAGATATAGCCAGTCAACATCACTGCGAGGGTGCAGTGAATGATGGATGGTCATGAGTTTTCTTGTTTTTCTGTCCAAATTGTCCAGTTCTGCCTGTGTCCAATTTATAATGCCAGCAGTATATCTTATGACAGGTATGGCCCAGGTGTTTATGGCCTTGATGGTGTTGCCTCCATTGAGCTTGCTTTTGAGAATTTTTCTGACCCTTTGTGTGTATTCTTTGCTGACCACAGTTTTCACATGTTCATGCTTGATGTTGTCCAGCTGTAATATGCCAAGATATTTATAGGCCTCTGGCTGGTGACACTTTATCGTTTGGCCATTTGGCATATTTATGCCCTCACTTTCAATGATTTTTTTTCCCTTCTTCAATGCCACTGTTGAACATTTCTCCAAAGCAAACTCCATGCTGATATCAGTGCTAAAAATTCGGACAGTGTTAGTCAGAGACTGGATTTCAGTTTCTGTTTTCCCTTACAGCTTCAGGTCATCCATGTACATCAGATGCGAAATTTTGTGATATTTCTTAGATGCTTGATAGCCGAGATTTGTTTTTTGTAAGATTGTTAACAGAGGGATCATGGCAATAATGAAAAGCAGAGGGGACAATGAGTCTCCCTGGAAAATTCCTCTTCTGATGTTGACAAGTCCATAGCTTTCATTTCCAACAAACAGTTCAGTTTTCAGGTTGTTGTTGTTGTTGTTGTTGTTGTTGTTGTTGTTGTCTTTCTGAACTTAAATTCAAAAGTTTATTTTGGTTGTTATCCTTTGGGGGATGTGCCTAACCATATAAGAGTTATGCATAATTTGAGCATAGGTCATATCTACACTGACACCATAATACAGCTTGGTACTGCTTTGGGAGGAACTGATTTCACCATGTGTGCTCTTAGATTGACCAGTTTGGAACTGTAATCTCTAAGAAGGTGATTCATTAACCATTAAACCTGGCCTCAAAACACCACCACCCCTTTTATGCATATCAGTGCTCTAGATGCATAGAAGGTAAAAAAAATCAGGGAAAAGTTATCTATTACCCTCCAAGGGTGGTTAATTTAGCTCCCTGCTAGCCAGCTTTGCCCTTGGGTCATTTTTGGTAGCTTTCTTGCCCCCTTGTTCCCAAATCTTACAAAGCACTTCAGCAGGGGCAAGGTCTACAATGCACTCTGCGTTCTGTGGAGCCAATATTGCCCTGAGATCTGGGATATATTGGGATCTACTACAGTGCATTAAATGATTTGTTTTGGAGACCACAGGTGTCTGTAATGTACTGTATACATTTTAACCATGCTGCTGAGTTCATTTTGTGGTCGCTGCCATGTTCATTTTGTGGTCGCTTCAGTGTAGATTTTGTGGCCGCTGCAGTTTCTAGTTGGCTTGAAAGCACTGACGTATAGATGAGCCCTAGGATTCTGGAGACCATGGTTCAAATCTCTGCTGAGCCATGAAACCTACTGGGTGACCTTGGGCAAGTCACTCTCTAAGCCTCAGAGGAAGAAATGGGCAACCTCCTGTTGAACAAATCTTTCCAAGAAAACCCCATGATAGGTTCACTGTAGGTTGGTAAGAACTTGAAGGCACATAGCAGCAACAAACATACCACAGGAAACTCTTGAATTTGAAATAATCTCTCTGCTGTGATCTTAGCTGGCCTAGACTTCAATGAAATTAAGGGCCATGATAAATATACTAAGTATTTTACATATCTTGTGTAAGCTTTCATTCATAATATAGAGGCAAATAGATGGTTATCTGTAATCCACTACTGGACCACCTAATGATTACTGGTTGCTGGAATACTTACAAAGAATATTAAAATACTAGCTGGAATTTGGCATAGCATGTCTTATGTTCTAAAGCAAGGGATTATATTTAAGAGCACTTAATAGAAGTGAGCTATGTTTTAACTGCTAAGAGAACTTCAGTATGTTCTCTTAAAAACAGATTGGAGGGCCACAGGAATTCTAGTAAAAAAAAAAGTCAGGAAAAAATGCCAAGTCAATCCACTCCTATTTGCCTGCAACCAGAAATATTTTGTTGCAAGTTTCACGTTGTAAAAATTGAATGCACAGAAAATTACAAGCATGCAGAATAACTGTCATTATTCAACTTGGAATTACCCAGAAACCTTGAATACTTAGATTCAGAATCATTTGAGTTTAAACTTAGTAATGCTTAGATCAAAGTCAATGAAATCAACTTATTGATTTCAATGAACATTGTAAGCATGGATTTCGCCAGTGAACTAATTAGCACTTTGTCAATAAATTACAAGAATATCTCTGGGAGGATACACTCCCAGACTTTGTGACGATATGTGAAACTAATGATATTATTTTCAATGGAGCAAACACTGGAGGTAGCGAGAAGAAGGTGTAGCATGTACAGGAGGCCTTACATTAATAAGTGAAACCACAGATATGGGGCTCATAATGTAATCATATTCTCTACTTTTGGTAGGACTGTGCCAATCATAGCCCATGAGGGGATGATTTCATACTGCATGCACCTTTCCAAAGATAGCTGCTAGGCATGTCTGCTCCCTAACATGGTACAGGGGAAAAGGAAAATATCTATACAAAGCAACATGACACATACCCAACTGATAGCTGATCCATTGGGACTAGTCAAATAACTAAGGGAACCTATACAAAGTACAGCACTAGAGAGCATGACCTGCCTTCAAAAGTTTCATACCTTGGATTTTTGTTTTATCCAGAAGAACAAAGAAGATGTCTGAGAAGTATAGCAGAATGGAGATGGAGACTGGGGGGAAAGCCAGCACAGAAAATATTTCCTCTTAATTATCCATGTCTTAAGGCAGAGATGGACAACACATGGTCAATGGGATGCTTGCATTCCTTGTCTGTTTTATGACCTCTGTTGATGCCACCACTACTGGTCCTTTGAAAGCAGTTAAAATAATAGATCAGCTATCAGTTGGGTATGTGCCACATTTTCTCTCTCAGATGTTTTCTTCCTTCCAGTTGCACTGCTGAATGAAATGGTGTTCCTAGTGTGCCATGTTTACAAGTAGATTTGGAGGATGAATCTATTTCTAAACAAGAAATAAGGGTAACACTTTTGTTAATTGTAATAATTCATTTTCGAACTAAACATAGTATTTTGACGTTAAGTTTTCACTGAAAGTTATTTTTTAGGCTAAACTTAACTGAAATCAGGTGCTTGCTATCTATCTATCTGAATATATAAATGAGTGTTCTTTTTCAACAAAACTAAATGTATAGTGACACTGTCAGTGCAATTCAGATGTTAACAGAGGACATGGAGGCTTTTCTTTTTACCCAGACATTTTTATAACATGCCATGATTGTTTGTTGGAGAAAATGTTGGAATTAACATTAGAAAGTTGACTGAAAAGCAACCATACAGGCTTTGAATTAATGGCATCTTCGGCTATTTAAACAGTACAGTTCTCTGAAAAACTCTGCTCCTCAACTATTGCAACAATCAAATTGATCTGGACTCAGAAATGTTGGATTTCTTCCCTTCTCACCTTACAAACCCTGTCACTGGAAATAAAAGGTAACTTGGGATGACTGTAGCAGCTATCAGACCTCCTTTGACACATTATAATGTCTGATGCCCAGACACTCATGGTTTTCATCAGAAAAACTTCAGCATGTAGTGAACAACTCAAAACCAACTATTGATCGCATATATTGATTTCTGCACAGAAAACCAAGAAGGAAAAAGCCCCAGAAAGGATAAGATTTCTTCCCCCCGCTCTTGTGTCTAACTTACTGGCTCCCAATCTCGGGTCTTCTAAGGCTAAAGCCATCAGAAGTTTATGTTGCAGCTCGCCAGAATGTCTGCACAAGATAATTCAAGCTGAAGACAGATATTCTGTTGGAGGGCTGAAATCCACTGTGAAGAATGGAAATCCCGAGAGAAGCTTCTTTACAGTAAAAGATAGTAGGACTTCAAAACAGTACACATAACTTCTTTATGTTTCAAATGTCTTTGATTGCACCTGACTTTTCTATATGTGCTATTGCAAACTGCTATTTCAACAAGCAAATTTCAAATCAAGTTTTCAAGAAGAGTTTAGATTTAAATCAAATTGTCACATTGTGTGCATATGTGTGTGGGGTGGCGGTTCAGAAAGTTAAAGTGACTGCACATTAGACCAGTCCACTATAGTGAGGCCCGTAGCCAAGATTTTGATTGGGGGGGGGGGAGTGCTGAGTCTGGGCGGGAGAGGATCTACCCTGGCAAACCTTTTGTATCATTATCCCAATACCCCCATCAGATCATGATATGAATAAACATAACAGTTTAAATAATAAATGTAAGACCTTCTTGTGGACCACTCTGATGGCAGGAGTTACTCACAGCAATGACTACTGGGTAGTACTAAACACAAAAATCCTTGCTGTAAGAATCTGAGAAATGTAGTTTAAAAAACTAACTTTTCCAAACTCTATGTAGCAGTAATCTTAGCAGCCTTCTGAAAGGTAGATAATAACATGGTCCACCAATGTTGCCATTATTCCCCTCCCTCCTCTTTTAATAAGAATTATTGGGTAAGCATCTAATGAAAATATGGCATTTATGTATACTGATATTTATAAAAAGGGGAAACGAGGCCTCCTCCCATCCAAAGATCAAAGAGATAGTGAAAAAGAAAATGATGCCGGTCTCATAAGAACAAATGCAAATACATTTCTATCATAATGTTTTGAGATCTAGTTTTGAAATATTTTTGCCAGTGTTCAAAACCCAGGAAAGAATCCGAGTTCCATATTGCTTCACTAGATAAACATGTTTTTTTTCAATTTCTAAGGCTATAGTTAAGGTGCAAATCCTTCAACATAATGCATGTTTTGTAAACAGAAACTTTACGGAAATCTCAATAGGTAACCTTTTTTAAAAAGCTTATTAGTTTTATGTTAAATAATCTGTATGAGAAAATTATGTTGAGTCACCAATAATAAAGCATCAAACTTCTTGTGTTTCAATAAGGTCTGAATCATGTCATTTTTCCAGTACACAATTGTTTTTCAAATCATGAATTTCATAAGGTTTTCTTAGGGAAGGAGTAGTCGGATGGAGGTTTGTGAGTTACTTCCTCTAAAATATAGTCTTCAGCACCTGATATTTGTTGTTGGTCTTCCAATCAAATGCTATTCAGGGCGGGAGAACTTTATTTTAGACATACTTACTACCTTACGACTTACTACCTGATGTTTCATATATGAGAGTGACCTTTCTAGAGTGCTCCAAACAACCAGCTACATTCACATGTACGATGCTCTTGAAATGTGTGCATGGCTGTGAACACAAGGCTTCACCAAAATGCAGAAACACAGCCATGCATTTAGAAACACAATCTTGGAACCTGATAAAAGCAATGCTAGCAGTGATTCAGAGAAAACTGTGGATATTGGAAGGAAAATTCAACTTTTTCTCTTCACTAAAGAGCTGTCATGATATCTTAATTACGTTTTGTAATTTAAGTTCAAATTATAAACTTTTCAATTCCTTCAAAATTAACCAAGGCAAACTAAGATATTGTGATTAACACATTATCATTTTTTTTAAAAAAATCTGAAAATCCACTTAGCAAGACCTAATAACTAAACACTGATCCACGACTGGAGAAATAAATAAAACTGAGATCTAAATAATCCACAACACAGATGAAAGCATTCCTGAAACTCAAGTCTGAACATCATTGATAAACTATATTAAAATACTAATTTATATTAATATGCAAAAGTAAACAATAACTCAACGCAAGACTAAAGACAAAATATACCTCTGTAAAAAAAAAACCTTTTCAAAAGCATTACTTCACATTCACTTATAAATTCAGTCCCAAATGAGTCCAGAATTATTTTTTGTGAGTCTGTTTTATTTCAAATATGTTTGGAACACAGTTAACCACCTTTAATTTCATCAATACCTCGATGAACAACATGAAAATTACATCCGATCACACAGACACCTATGGTACCTTCACTGATATGTCCCAATTGCTAGTGGTTTGAAAAAGACTAAGAGGAATCTCTTGTTTTTACTTAAACTAGGAAAGAGTTCCATTATCAATCATTTTGACAGAGACAATTGTTGGGACTCTGCATGAAATAGGTTCTTGGCCCACCACTCACTACCTAGAATGAAAACAGACAATGGCTGGAAAATGTCCCTTTCACAGTGAATCCGGGAGGGAGGGAAGGATATTCCAGGATGTGTTAAAGAACATTTTATTTCTCAAAATACTGTAGCCTGGCATATTTTGGCCTAAATAAATAAATAAACAAAACTAGGATGGCATTCTTCAAGGACTTTTAAAAGAAAAGGAGGGACAATATATATATGTACAGTAATAAGTCACAAAGAAGGCACAAACTGAACTTACACACTCACATGCAGACAGATTTATTAAATTATATGTTAACTATGCTAATTAAAAACATATTAAACTAATCACCTAATAATAATTTGAACATTGATTTGGGTGTTTGAAAACCTTTTTTTTTCAGAACGGCAAAACATTGTCGAGAATGGAAACAGGTGGATGCTAAGAGTTGGTATTGTAGTCGGGTACTGTCTTAATGGAGATCTGGGGTTTAAACATCCTGAAAGTTTAGATTTCCACAGTTCTCTGCTCTTTTTGTTTTAATAGCCCTTGAACAAGGCTGCACTAATATTTTTCAGATGAAACACCTTTTTTGAGAAATAAAATCTTATTTACACATTCTGAGACTGTCTATTTCACACCGTATTCCTTGGATATGTCCAGTCCCTTCTGCTTTTATTTCACAATGCGCCAACTTATAAAAAGTCAATTATAAAATTCAGATAAAACAATTTACAATATGTTTATATTGTAAACTGATATGTTTATAACAAAAGACATCTTTTGTTTTTACAGAGAGGAAAAGTGGCAAGGTGGCAAGCCTATCGAACCACATGAAAGTATTTCAAAATGAAAGGATCGAAGCAAATATTTTTCATTGTAATCACTTCCATTTTTTGAAAACTCTTAAGGAAGTCATGACCCACTATATCTCTTTAATGGATAGAGACTGCTGCACAAAAGACAGAAATCAGCCAAAGAAGAGGATTTTCCCTCAGTACTGCCAAGTCAACGATAGGAAGAAAGCATTTGAGATCCCATTTTGTCTAACTGAGCTTCTATCCATAAAAATATGAAACCTATCTAGGTGTATATATGCATGACTTGATGAATCTTGAACTTATTAGCTGTCTTTTTAAAAGTGCATGAATACAAAACAAAATAGAAAACAGCCTTTTCACAACCTCATTTTTTTGGAATGCAATTTTCATCATCCACAACCACAACCACTGTTCATAGTGGCAATGCATAGTTATTCTGGGACAGAAAAAAAGCGATTAGTATGTTCATTTTAGAAGAAAACCATGTAACAAAGATTGATAATTTTTCACTTGTCATCTATATTCCTTGAACACACCCACAAACTATTAGTTAATGATAATACTTATCGTGTTGATATGATACATTTAATTTTTATATATATCAGGTGGCTGTTACATGGCATGAAATCTCTTCAGGTCTAGTTTTTGTAGTGAGTTGTTCAACTTAAGGTTCAGAAACTCGCAAAGTCAACTGCCTGCAAAAGGAAGCATAGCCTACATCACACTTCAACAGGTTAAGTATGTGACAAATAAACTATCGGGGAAAGTTTCAAAGGCCACATTTCTTTTTATCCTGCAATAAAGGTCCATAAAATAAGACACCACAGAAAAAGAAAATTATTCCATCTAAGCAGAACTATCAACACACGAACTGACCATACAGAAGTATGCTTACCATTGTCCAGTGCCCATTTCCTATCAATAAACTGAAAGAAATGCTGCCTTTATTCCAGGACATTGCTGCCTGGGTAGAAAAGGTCTGAAAAAGCATTTTGTAGTGTACAGCTTTGCACAAAAATGACCAACTATCATTCTCATTTGTTTCAGCCATCTACCATTGCCATATTTTATCAAATACTTGCTGAACTGAACTTTTGCTCCAATTCCTGGCTTTGTCGTCAAAAACAACTCACACTGTAAATGTAAATTAAACTGGTTATTTATTTATTTTTTAAAAAACTTGTATCACTGAGGCCTCCATATAGCATAAAAGTTAAAGTTACATTTCATTGGTTTGCCACTTCCAGAACGTGCAAGCAAATATTCCATAATGTAAGAGACAAACAAAAATCTTTGGTAGGCGCTACTTAGAAAATACTATCTTTACAGTTTTGGGTTGAAAATGGTGGCTTGTCAGTCAATGTGTCTAACTGCAGCATATGGATAAAGGTTTCAGTCTGCTATCTCCAGACTCACGTTATGGCCCTGGTTCAACACGACTGAACTGCTCTCCAGACAAAAGAAACACATTCAGAATGGGTGCTGAGAGCTGTCTGGCCAGTACAAACTACAGAGTCTGTCTGAATGTGCACAAACTACTGGCAGTGGCGACATGGGATGTTGTGCAGAGAGGTCTTTAGAGCTTTGTAAAAGCTAAAAGAGAAAAAAAGCTGCCTGAAGGTTAAAGCTGGCTAGTCAGAATGGCATACTTGGCTGCGTATATAGCCAGGTGGCTTAGGCATATTGGCAAACTGCCCAATACATATGGCTTGGATTGTTTTGCTCTTCCCAGGAAGCTTTTCCTAGACTCTTGAGCAGACATTTAATTCAGAGTAATAGGCATAAAGGTTTTAAAAGAAATTTGCCTCCTGAAATGTACAGGGGTTCTCTCTTTTATTCCTCGACAAAAAAAGAAAAGAAAATGTTAAAGTATGTTCCCACCCACACCCTCTCTCATTCACTCACACAAAAAACTATATTTTGATCATACCATGGCTGCCTGGTTGACCACCCCACTCTTTCATTGCCTTGCTTTATTAGTATTCAGCACCTTCAACCCCCAAACTGAAGTCTTATGTTAAAGACAAACCAAACAATGATACTTCTGATACCACTCTCAAAGACACTTTCTACAACAATAAAAACCCATCCTTTAATTAGAGAATTTAGAGTCTACTTTTAATTTTAAGAACTGCAACAAGACAGAATAAATGAACAACAGAACTCTAGCAAGAAAACTTTTGCATTAAAAAAGGCATATTCACAGGAGCCCCCAATGGCGCAGTGGGTTAGACCCTTGTGCTGGCAGGACTGATGACTTGAAGGTTGGGTTGCTGACCTGAAGGTTGCTGGTTCGAATCCAACCTGGAGAGAGCGTGGATGAGCTCCCTCTATCCGCTCCAGCTCCATGCAGGGACATCCCACAAGGATGGTAAAAACATCAAAAACATCCAGGCATCCCCTGGGCAATGTCTTTGCAGATGGCCAATTCTCTCATGCCAGAAGCAACTTGCAGTTTCTCAGGTCACCCCTGACACATACCAAAAAATGCATCTCCTTTAAAAGCTCCCATTAAAACTCACTAAATTGACTAAATTGTTTTTTGGATCTTAGGTAGGTGGGGATTCCAGAAAAACTGAATAAAACTGTGGAATGAATGTTAAGTAGGTGGAAACAATTCTGCCTGTGCCTGGTGGTAGCAACTACAATAGGATCCATATAGGACTTCAGCATTAAAGAAGTAACCTACACCAAGCCTCTACAAAGCTTCAAAACAGTCATTTCCAACTTGGATCCCTATAGTTGTTGCCAACACTTTCTTGAACACATTATGGTCTCTAAATACAATTTTCAGATCTCAGATTTTGGTCCTGATATCTCAGAGCCTAGGATATGTTTAGCAACCTCATTTCCAAATAATTTTATTCTAAAATGTATATGGCACCTTACCCATTACCACCAGCTTTCATTCCACAAATGTTAAGAGTTCATTGGTTTTTCTCCTTTTTCTTTGTGGATTTATTTGGGTGTCCTCCAGTTTTTGCTTTTGGGGGCATTGCTCCATAAGGTATATTATTGTAGAATAAACTATATAATTGAAATAAGGTTAACATGAATTAATATATAGAATTTTATATGCAATCCAATAGAATAAAAGTGAACTGTCAACATTGTAATTCTGTTGATGACTAGAGAAGAGAGAACAGGTAACTAGGTATAGTATTACAACCTAAAAGTATCAGAAGAATTAAATATGTGAAAGCCCAGTTTGGTGGTGGTGGGAGATGGGAATTCCTTCAACAGTAATTTTCCTGACAACAAAGAAAGAAATCTGTGGAATATCCTTTTGAAATGAATGAAATATTTATTCAAATTACAAGGTTTTATTCCACCTAAATGTACATTATGATGTGTATGTTTGTATTTATGTCTGTATGCATTTCAATAAATGATAATTCCTGGGTATATTACATATATGCAGGGCAGCCAGATTCACGAGAAGGGCCTTGTGAATACTAGCCTCTTTTTGGAAATCTCAGGTGTATTCCTTCTCTGATCTGTCTTTTAAGGAAATTCTTTCCCTTTGAATAAACTTTCTTCCCATTCTGTCAAGTGAGTGTGACACTGATACCCTTCTACATATAGGGAAACAAGCATCTTATTGCCTTGCTTTGCTGTAAAGTAACAAGGTCAGAAAGAGGTGGAACAGAAGGACTCTGTCTAACTGGAGATATAAACTGCATAAATATGTTGAATTATCCAATATAATCTGTTCACTTATAAATGATATATTTTGTGTTAACGTCATAAAACAAAAGTGTTGGAGAAAAATGCACTCACTAAAGGCATTTTAAAATACACAAACATGCACATAATGAGGAAATGGAGGACAGGTCAGTCAGGGGCTGTTCTGAATTGTGTTGCTAGAGAATATAAGCAGTAGGGCTATCAAAGAAGTCTCAACCCTAAACTATATATTGAAAGGAGCCAGTACTGTATTATCTATAGCATTGGTTCCCAACCATTGGGCCTCCAGGTGTTTTGGACTTCAGCTCCCACAATTCCTAACAGCCAGTAAGTTGGCTGGGATTTCTGGGCGACGGAAGTCCAAAACACCTGGAGGAGCACAGTTTAAAAACACTGTTCTAGGACAGTAGTTCTCAACCTATGGGTTCCCAGGTGTTTTAGCCTACAACTCCCAGAAATCCCAGCCAGTTTATCAGCTGTTAGGATTTCTGGGAGTTGAAGGCCAAAACATTTGGGGACCTACAAGTTGAGAGCCACTGCTCTAGGATAATGCAGTTCTATGAGTGAGTGATCATCCCAGGTGTCTTGTAACTCTTCAGTGTGACTTATTGCCTCAATCAAATAATGGGATGGGTTTACTCTGTGGTCAGTTTCCTGGCAAGACTCTCTCCCTCTCACTGACTGGAAAAGCAACGCATTACTAAGGGTACACCATTTTTTGGATTCTGTTTTCTCCTCTCGAGCTACATATTTCTCAGTGGACTTTTTTTTTTTTACCAATCATAGCTATTACAGCCTTTTTCATTAAGATATAGTATATGTGCCAAAAGCAGAATATCTGAACATTCCGATCTATAAAATTAATATTCTTTGGACAATCTCAAATTGCTATTTGGCAGACCAGTCTCTGCCAAATAACACATTTTAAAAAGCTCAGTGAAATTTACCAGGCCAATCATAAAACCTGTTTACCTAGAAGTAAATTCCACTGGTATATATACTTCCTAATAAACATAATAAAAACTGCTGCTTCACAAACAAAGATAGTTGGCAACATAGACAGGAGCCTGAGCAAACAGTAACAACATTCTAAAATTGTAAATGAATTGAAGGAGGGGATAGAGTTGAGGAACACTTTACTTCCTGACTCGTGCCATCTAAACATCCTCCATATTGTGAATACAACTGAGCCCCTTTCAAAGAGACTGCTCTTGCATAAAGTTATCAATAGAGGAAGGAAGGAAGCTCTTTCTCAGGCTGCTTAATCCAGATTAGAATGTGGATTAAAGAAATTCAGTTCCACTCCAGAGAGTCTCCACACACACCCAGGGAATGGGGAAAAAGCTCCTGCAGCATCCACAATGTTCTCCTTGTGCCAAATCTATCTAACAGAATGATATATATATTTTTAATTACCCCATTTGGAGAATTTCATTGAACTGCAACAGCCCATCAGATAAGAATTAGCAATAGAGCTCATCATCCAACTCATCTTCCAAAAATGTGGAAAGAGATTTCTTTTCAGAGAGGGAAGGAAAAGGTGTTTGTTTACCTTCCTAAGAGTGCCATATCCGGATCTTTTATCCGAATTTTCCAGATGGGCCACCGTTTCCATTGATCAGCTGCTGCGCATTTTAGGGCAGATTTTGGACTGGATTTTGTATGATCTCCTGATTTTTAAAAACATGTTTTCCATGTGAATGAATATTGCAGCATCCACATGTGTGTTATCTAGCCACCGCCACTCCTTTGTAATCTACATAATGTTGAATTTTACACCATGTGATCCATCCTCCATTTTTCATTTTGTGTGTTTTGTTATAGAGACACATTCAACGTTTCTGCTCCCTCTGTTGTGTGGCTTCAAGTAATTCAATTGGCTATTGTCGTCATCTAGTTATCGCTCCTCTCTTCCATGTTGTCAATCTGCACAATTTGTGTCATACTAGGACATGTAAATTGACCTATCATGTGCTTCACAATTGTTGTTGTCCTGGGAAAGTGACAGAAACACCTTTGTGTATTGGTTAAATAATGTACTGATCAATATTTCTAAATAGATGATTTTCCAACATATGATTTTTAATGTACGATTTCTCATGCATCATATTCACTGTTCAGACTTGGACCAACTCATTATTAGAACCAGAGGAAACAAAACAACTGAAAAATGTTTTGTAATGTTGAATCATTAGATAATAAATAATGAGAGAGCATGACAAAAATGATGCTTCCTACTATATGAGCTATTTGAATACATATTAGACTACATTTATATCAGCATAAATCCTTTTTTAAAAAAAACATATTTATATGAACGTGTTTATTATTAAGGTAAAATGTTTTGCCATCTGAGAAAGTGAACTCAGAAGTGGACACAGAAATACGAGCCATTCACATCCAAAATGAATGTTATCGAAAACTTATTGGGCATGTAAAAAGATGTTGAAATGTGGGTGATGGATGTGGAAAATATTCTTTTTGTCTTTAAAAATAAATCCTTGATTAAAAGGTGTCTGAGCAAAGAAATACTGTGCTTTGAGGAACAATTGTTACTCCAAAAACAGCCCCAGTAAATTAAATGCAAGAAAAAGGAAAGGATTGCATTTTCTCTTTTTTTCAGATTGAGTTTTTACTTATTTTCTGAACAGCAAAAAGAGTTATCTGAGGCAATTCAAGATAATGGTAAGGTCGGGGGGTGGGGGGTGGTTTGCAACTAATTTTGCTGAAAAAAGGTCTGTATCTTCTAACGTTTAAATATTGTCTCTCAACTGAAGCAATGATGAAGGAGCCAGATCTCTAGATTCTTGGTAACATTCCCACACATATGGGAAGCTATGAAGCTGTACGCAACAGATGAAGAAAGAAAGAAAGAAAGAAAGAAAGAAAGAAAGAAAGAAAGAAAGAAAGAAAGAAAGAAAGAAAGAACAAAGACAATTGTCTATAACCCAGCTGTAGAATTCTTTACTGCATTCATGATGTCCTCGGGGACACATATCTTCAATATAATATTTTTCCAGTTTATACAGTATATACATTTCTTCTTTTTAATATTTCTTTCCAATTTACACTAAATGTTTCAGACCATAACTAACAGTTTTTAAAATCTGTTTCTTCTAGTTCCAAAGTGAGGAAAAGAATTGCATGCTATGAAGTAAGTGTAACATAGCACTTTGATGTGCAGTGTTTAAAGATCATAATCATGACTGGAAAAAAGTGAAACCAAAGAGGTAAAGTCCTGCTGTATATGCACACCTTTTTCTTGGTACTAGTCTCTGGAAAATGTTGTCTGTCTTTATATTTAAACTTCTGAGAGCAAAACATTTTTGTGTAAGTTTTACAAGTTCCTGAAGCCCAAAGACCAACTATTCAGGTTTTCAAACCAACAATGTCTGCTCATTTTGTTCCAGTCCTTCCATCTTAAAAATTCACAATGTGCCATTATTATGGAATCATTATCTGCTCTGACAACAGCATCATATGGGCTATGAAAGGCTTCTTTCTTCTCATGATTAGTCTCAAAAACATTTCCTCATCTTACAGTGCTTTTTGGCTTCCCAGAATGCATTGCTCAATTACAGTGCTGAAATTAACTGTATGCCATTCTTATTTATCAATAAAAGAATAATCAAATGCCCCAACCCATATCCTGCTTTAGCCATAATTTCTGTATCAAGTTCCAAGTAATTCATTTAACATTTTCCAAGTCAGAAACTTGCCAATATTTTTCACAGTAACATTAGAATTGGTTCATTTATATGTCATAGTCTCCCATATCATGTCCATGTATATTGAGACCTTTTAATATATCAGCTGTGAAACTTAGATATTATATTTCTCATTTTCAAATAGGTGACAAATCCTGTCAATTGCTTAAAAACATAACAGTTGAAATGTTCTACAGAAGGTTGTCTCATAAATAAGTTTGTACAAGCAGTGGAGTACAGTAAGAGCATGGTGGATCCTATAAAAGCCCAGTGAACTTTTATCTGTTTTAAGTAAGGTGGATTGATACTATGACTTGCAAGCTGGACTCTTAAACTTGCTAATGAGCTATCCTAGTGAAATCAGACTATTATAAGGTTGAATTGAGACAACTGATCTAGATAGTAAATCTCAAAGTATTTTACAGGTATTCCCTGCTTATTCAACAGGTTACAGATCTAAGCACTGTTGAAAACTAGAAATCACTGAAATAGGGAACCCAATCTTTCAGATCGCCAAGGTGGGAGCAAGCCTCCTCTGAACTCTGGTTATTGTTGAAGGAGTGAATTGTTGAAAAGCAGACTGTTGAAAAATGGTATCTGTCTGTAATCTAGTATTGCTTTTTCAGAAATGACTACCTTCTACATAAAATGGATTCATATTTCAGATCTATAAAGCAGAATTCTGTTCATTGCTCTTTTTCAAGAATACCATGCAGTATATTCAAGATACTGATTTATACTGTGCTTTACATCCCAATTCTATGAGTGCCTATTTTTTCCCCTAGGACTATTCTACCTACGGCATGAAGCATGGATTTATGTAAATACCATCCACTCTATGACTGCAATGACTTTTGTTTGATGCATGAAAATCACAACTGAAATGCTATAAGCATTTTAGGACAGCCATTAGTGGTGAAAACAACTTTTAATTTCAAAAAAATTAAAGCAAGGCATAAGTCTAAGTTTATATCACTGAAAGTAAAAAAAATTCCTTCTGATATCTAAAGGTTATGATTTCAATAATAGTATGGGCCTTGGTCATCATAGGAATGAAAATACAAAACTTTCTTTAAACCTCAATGATACTTACTAACCCATGACTACATTAATCATTTATACCACATGATTATTGCTCAGCATTTGTGAAATAACAGAAGGGAGGAGACAGGGGTTACTGTGGGTTTTAGGAAACCACATTCTATTTAGGCAGAGCCAACTATTAAAGACTGAACTTGCCAAACCAAGATAAATAGTTGCCATTATTATGATGACATAAAAGCCACCATTTTCAGCTTTACATTTTCTCTTATAATTCACACTATTATAATTAAATGAATGCATATGTTTACAGTGTGTCTGGGATGGTAAAGTGATTTAACGATGGTGCCCATAATTCCTTTTAACTGCACCACTGGCAGACTTTACAATTGGTGAAATAAAATACCACACCACCACAATAAATTGGTTAATCATCTGGTAAAGTCAGCATCGCGGTTGAGCTTAAATGCATCATGATATTAGAATTAGTTCCTCTTTACTATGGAGTCCATACTCACAGGGAATTGGTTCAAGACACCAAAATCTATGGATGCTCAAGTCCTATTATATCCATTGACATTATAAAATGACATCCCTTATTCAAAAAGGGCAAAATAAGTTTGCGTTTTGAATGTAACATCCATGGATACAGAGGACTGACTGTAATAACAAAGGATTTTTTGTTGGATTTGACAAACAGAACATGCATGCCTAGTATGTAACATTGACAAACAAACACACAATTCTCACTGTAATGCAGTATTAGTCAACGATAATCAATAGGAATTAAGTACAAGATTACACTCCATATTCCAAAGGAAATGGTTTTATGAATGACCAGTCTGAATCATCCTTTTTTTAAAAAATAAATAATGATATTCGAAGAGAAAAAAAAACAGTTTACTTGGGAATCAAAATATACCTTATGCTTGTTTAAATATGTGTTTCTTTGCAAATAACGCATGCTACTTGTTTTCATGTTATAACTGCCAATTATTTCACCTAGATTGTACATGCTGGATATCCTGCTGTTTGGGAAATTTTGAAAGACGGTAATTTTGTAACTTCACTGGAATTTAGTAAAATAAAAATTGCCAAATTCTCATACTGTGCAAAATGCTTATGGAACTTTTGCACATATACCCAATGGATACTCCACCCAAAATATGTCGTAATAAAGGCTCTAAAATGAACCATGTGAAAATAAAGATAGGTTAGTTTTTTTAACTAAACAGATGTGACATATGAAATTACTAATTATTGCAGGAACATCATCTCTCTCATAAATATTTTAGAAGACCTGTCTATGCCATGACAAGGACAATGTCCCAAATAGTCATGACTGCTTGAAAGACCCAAATATCCTAAAGCAAAGCTTCAAACTGTGCTGCCTCAGATGTTTTGGACTTCAGCTCCCACAATTCCTAACAGATGATAAGCTGGCTGGGACTTCTGGGGGCTGAAGTCCAAAACTTGGATGAGCACAGTTTGAGAAACACTGTCCTAAAGGCATCAGATCCTTTCTGATCTTGGAAGCTAAGTTGGGTCAGCTATGGTTAATACTTGGATGGCAGGTCACTAATGAAGACCAGGTACTGTATTTCAGAGGAAGGAATGGACAAATCAATCTCTGAGGATTCCTTGCCTAAGAAAACCGTTTGAAATTAATGGGGTCCCTCCCTATTAGTCATCAAGACAATCGGAAGACACATATACATTAAACTGATTTAATCAAAGGCATATTTCTGAGAGAGAAAAATGCTTACAAAGCAAAAGAAGCATAAAAAGGAAGCCTGTTGACATATGCCTCTGTATCTAACAGAGAGACAGATAGGAAAGGAAACAGAATTAACATCTTGATAGGATTTTTACTCCAAGGGAAGCCATACACACACACACACACAAATATAAATGGATAGGAAACTACACATACAGGTGCTAATCTATCTATATATATAAAATGACTAGCTGTGCCCGGCCACGCGTTGCTGTGGCTTAGTCTGGTGGTGTTGGTCAGTCTACATTAGGTTGTATTTATGCTGTGACCTCCACCTTCTTTATACTCACATTAGTAGTAGTATTTGAAGTCTGTTACCTTCTTCAATTTTTGTGTTGATTGATAATTGCTTGAGATCCCTGTTGTCTTTGGTTTGTTGTTAGTTGTAATGTTTGATTCTGCTGAGTGCAGTTTATATTTTTATTGTGGTACAATAGTCTTTTTTTTGTTTTGCCTGTGTATGTGTTTATTATTATTGTTGTTGTAGTGGTCATGAAGGTTGGATAAGTTAGATGCTACTGTATTGTTTTTTGGAGGCCCAGTGTAGCACTGACTGGCCTCTCAGCCTCAGTGCCTGGCTGTTTCTTGCCTGTAATGGTGTTGATTCTTGTTGTTGTTATTGTCATTGTTATTATTGTAATTGTTTTTTTGGAGGCCAAGTGTGAATGTAGGGATTGGGGAGGTGGATGAGTTGTGTTGTCAAATTTTGTATTTGCTATAGTCACAATGCATTGTTGTGAGTTTTGTGGGTCCAGATTGTGGTTTTGTGGCGCGGTTGTGTTGTTACAACTGAGAGGCAAGGCTTTTGTGTTGTGTTGCCAAGTTTTGTATTTCTGGAGCGTTTAGTTGTGTGCCAAGTTTTGTATTTCTGGGGCATTTAGTTGTGTTATTATAGTCACGATGCACTGTTGTGAGTTTTGTGGGTCCGGATTGTGGTTTTGTGGTGTGGTTGTGTTGTTACAATCGGGAAGGAATGCTTTTGTGTTGTGTTGCCAAGTTTCGTATTTCTGGGGCGTTTAGTTGTGTTGTTATAGTCATGATGCGCTGTTGTGAGTTTTGTGGGTCCAGTGTGGTTTTGTGGTGTGGTTGTGTTGTTACAACTGGGAGGCAAGGCTTTTGCATTGTTTTGCCAAGTTTTGTATTTCTGGGGCGTTTAGTTGTGTTGTTATAGTCATGATGCATTGTTGTGAGTTTTGTGGGTCCGGATTGTGGTTTTGTGGTGTGGTTGTGTTGTTACAATCGGGAGGGAATGCTTTTGTGTTGTGTTGCCAAGTTTCGTATTTCTGGGGCGTTTAGTTGTGTTGTTATAGTCATGATGCGCTGTTGTGAGTTTTGTGAGTCCAGTGTGGTTTTGTGTTGTGGTTGTGTTCTTACAACTGGGAGGCAAGGCTTTTGCGTTCTGTTGTCAAATTTTGTATTTCTGGGGCGTTTAGTTATATTATAGTCACGATACGTTGTTGTCAGTTTTGTGGGTCCGGATTGTGGTTTTGTGGTGTAGTTGTGTTGTTACAACCGGGAGAAAAGGGTTTTGTGTTGTGTTGTCAAGTTTTGTATTTCTGGGGCGTTTATTTGTATGCCAAGTTTCGTATTTCTGGGCCGTTTAGTTGTGTTGTTATAGTCACGATGCATTGTTGTGAGTTTTGTGGGCCTGGATTGTGGTTTTGTGGTGTGGTTGTGTTGTTACAACCGGGAAGCAAGGCTTTTGCGTTATGTTGTCAAGTTTTATATTTCTGGGGCGTTTAGTTGTGTGCCAAGTTTCGTATTTCTGGGGCGTTTAGTTGTGTTGTTATAGTCACGATGCATTGTTGTGAGTTTTGTGGGTCCGGATTGTGGTTTTGTGGTGTGGTTGTGTTGTTACAACCGGGAGGCAAGGCTTTTGTGTTGTGTTGCCAAGTTTTATATTTCTGGGGCGTTTAGTTGTGTGCCAAGTTTCGTATTTCTGGGGCGTTTAGTTGTGTTGTTATAGTCACGATGCGTTGTTGTGAGTTTTATGGGTCCGGATTGTGGTTTTGTTGTGTGGTTGTGTTGTTACAACCTGGAGGGAAGGCTTTTGTGTTGTGTTGCCAAGTTTCGTATTTCTGGGACGTTTAGTTGTGTTGTTATAGTCACGATGCGTTGTTGTGAGTTTTGTGGGTCCTGTGTGGTTTTGTGGTGTGGTCGTGTTGTTACAACTGGGAGGCAAGGCTTTTGCATTGTTTTGCCAAGTTTTGTATTTCTGGGGCGTTTAGTTGTGTTGTTATCGCATGATGCGTTGTTGTGAGTTTTGTGGGTCTGGATTGTGGTTTTGTGGTGTGGTTGTGTTGTTGTAACCTGGAGGCAAGCCTTTTGCATTGTGTTGCCAAATTTCGTATTTCTGGGATGTTTAGTTTTGTTGTTATAGTCACTGCGCAAACAACTTTATCATTTTATATATATAGATAAAGTTGTTTGCGCAGTGACTATAACAACAAAACTAAACATCCCAGAAATACAAAATTTGGCAACACAATGCAAAAGGCTTGCCTCCAGGTTACAACAACACAACCACACCACAAAACCACAATCCAGACCCACAAAACTCACAACAACGCATCATGCGATAACAACACAACTAAACACCCCAGAAATACAAAACTTGGCAACACAATGCAAAAGCCTTGCCTCCCAGTTGTAACAACACAACCACACCACAAAACCACACAGGACCCACAAAACTCACAACAACGCATCGTGACTATAACAACACAACTAAACGCCCCAGAAATATAAAACTGAACAACACAACGCAAAAGCCTTGCCTCCCGGTTGTAACAACACAACCACACCACAAAACTACAATCCGGACCCACAAAACTCACAACAATGCATCGTGACTATAACAACACAACTAAACGTCCCAGAAATACAAAACTTGGCACACAACTAAACGCCCCAGAAATATAAAACTTGACAACACAACGCAAAAACCTTGCCTCCCAGTTGTAACACCACAACCACACCACAAAACCACAATCCGGACCCACAAAACTCACAACAATGCATTGTGACTATAACAACACAACTAAACGCCCCAGAAATACGAAACTTGGCACACAACTAAATGCCCTAGAAATACAAAACTTGACAACACAACACAAAAGCCTTTTCTCCCAGTTGTAACAACACAACTACACCACAAAACCACAGTCTGGACCCACAAAACTCACAACAACGCATCGTGACTATAACACAACAAAACACCCCAGAAATACAAAATTTGACAACACAACGCAAAAGCCTTGCCTCCCAGTTGTAAGAACACAACCACAACACAAAACCACAATCCGGACCCACAAAACTCACAACAACGCATCATGACTATAACAACACAACTAAACGCCCCAGAAATACAAAACTTGGCAAAACAATGCAAAAGCCTTGCCTTCCGGTTGTAACAACACAACCACACCACAAAACCACACCGGACCCACAAAAATCACAACAACGCATCATGACTATAACAACACAACTAAATGCCCCAGAAATACGAAACTTGGCAACACAACACAAAAGCATTCCCTCCCGATTGTAACAACACAACCACACCACAAAACTACAATCTGGACCCACAAAACTCACAACAATGCTTCGTGACTATAACAACACAACTAAACGCCCCAGAAATACAAAACTTGGCACACAACTAAACAACCCAGAAATACAAAACTTCTCAACACAACACAAAAGCCTTGCCTCTCAGTTGTAACAGCACAACCACACCACAAAACCACAATCCAGACCCACAAAACTCACAACAACGCATTGTGACTATAACAAATACAACATTTGACAACACAACTCATCCACCTCCCCAATTCCTACATTCACACTTGGCCTCCAAAAAAACAATTACAATAATAACAATGACAACAACGACAACAATAAGAATCAACACAATCACAGACAAGAAACAGCCAGGCACTGAGGCTGAGAGGCCAGTCAGTGCTACACTGGGCCTCCAAAAAACAATACAGTAGCATCTAACTTATCCAACCTTCATAATCACTACAACAACAATAATAATAAACACGTACACAGGCAAAACAAAAAAAAGACTATTGTACCACAATAAAAATATAAACCGCACTCAGTAGAATCAGACATTACAATTAACAACAAACCAAAGACAACAGGGATCTCAAGCAATTATCAATCAACACAAAAATGGAAGAAGGTAACAGAATTCAAATACTACTACTAATGTGAGTATAAAGAAGGGTGGAGGTCACAGCATCAATACAACCTAATGTAAACTGACCAACACCACCAGACTAAGCCACAGCAACGCGTGGCCGGGCACAGCTAGTATAAATATAAACTTCAATCCAATTCAGGCTTTTCAGAAACAAGACCTATCAATAAAGATCAAAAAAGTTCCTATAGCTATTGCTGACCTGCATTTTGTTCAATGAGGCCTACCATCTTAAGATATAAGAATAAAACTGCAGATACCGTTTGCAATCTTTACTCTTCATTATATACTGTAAGGGGGGGGGGGGGGCTACCTTATTTGCCATCAAGTTAGTTGTGACTTGTGGGGACCCTATGAATGAGAGACCTCAGTGACTTTCAGTCCTCAACAACTCAACTCAAGTCATTCAAACTCAGGGCCATGACTTCCTTCGTTAAATCAATCCACCCATAAGACAGGCTTCTACTTTTCCTACTGGCTTCCACTTTACTGAGCATTACCATATTTTCTAGTGAATCATGTCATTGCATGCTTTGTCCAAAAGTATAATAGCCTAAATTAAGGACTTGAAATTGCAATTAAGACCACTTCTGAGAAGTTTAATACATATCCAGGCGGTAAACTAATCTGAGTTTACAAAAACAGCATGCATATACCCAAACCAAGTAGACTTAAGAAATCAACTGATGTTATAGAACAGGGGTAAGCAAATTGTGGTCTCCAAATATCACAGGACTACAATTACCAGCCTATGCTGGTTATAGCTGATGGGAATCTCAGTAAATGACATCTGGAAAGCCACAGGTCGCTCATCTCTGCCGTAGAAAAAAAAAAACCACAGGAGGTAATCGTTTAAATACATCTTTCATTTGTTGCTGTTTCCCCAGTCTATTTGGACTGCAATGTTGGGTCACATAATTAGGAAACTATTTACTCCTGCACTAAAAAGCATGTGTAAATGTGACATCAGTTCCTAAAAATGACACTGGAATTACATATGACCACAGCTGGTGTCTCTTTCTTGTCCTGACAGCTCTAGACTGAGATGAGACATCTTTCCAAGAAACAGTGTTTCAATTTCTGAAGCAATTTTATTAATTTTAATGGGACCACGTAGAATTTAAAAGGTACTCATCATTGAGGCAAACAGATACTTGTGTGTGGTAAAATGTGATTGTTAATAAAATTACAACAGCTGAGACTTTCCCCTTCTAAAATGACAGATAGCATAGAACAGCCCTCCTCAGGAATAACTTTTATCCCATATATGGAAGATAATTCTTTCTCCTACAAAGATGAGTGTAGCCGCCGGTGGCGTAGTGGGTTAAACCACTGAGCTGCTGAACTTGCTGATCGAAGGGCGACAATTCGAATCAGGGGAGCGAGTGAGCTTCCGTTGTTAGCCCCAGCTTCTGCCAACCTAGCCGTTCAAAAACAAATGTGAGTAGATCAATAGGTACCACTCCAGCAGGACGGTAATGATGCTTTATGCAATCATACTGACCATACTGTTAGTATCCAAATGTTTGACTTTTAATTTCCAGGTCTCATCTGGAACTCTAGAAATTGGAAACAGGCCACAATGATCACTACACCATGATAACAAGATTTTTTTTGTGTGTGTCAGGAGCAACCAGAGTTGCTTCTGGAGTGAGAGAATTGGCCGTCCGCAAGGACGTTGCCCAGGGGACGCCCGGATGTTTTGATGTTTTTACCATCCTTGTGGGAGGCTTCTCTCGTGTCCCCGCATGGAGCTGGAGCTGATAGAGGGAGCTCATCCACACTCTCCCCAGGTGGGATTCGAACCTGGCAACTTTCAGGTCAGCAACCCAACCTTCAAGTCACTTAGTCCACTACGCCATCTGGGGGCTCCGATAACAAGATAAAAAAACATAAAGCTAAGCATACATTAGGAGGGAAATATGTGTACCAAATAATATGTATCAAATTAATTTGAATTTCTGTGATAGAGTATTGTTAGTTTCCCCCAGTGAGGATCAGAATCATGTCATTATAGTTGTTTCTATGAGTTCAAAAATACAGCATCTGCAATCAATTGGTTGTGCCTTGCTGTAAGAGTAGCTGCTGCTTATCTGTGGAGTTTCAGTTCTTTTATGACCTGCTGCGGCTTCCTACTCTGCCGTTCCAAGTAAAAGGGAAATCCCGGTGGCACTCAGCCACTGCCTCTCTGGCTAGAGAGAGCAAGGCGTCTAGGCCAGGAGGAAGATCCTACTGCCCTGGCATTCCTGGGCTGATAGAAAAGTCCCTTGAGGCTACTGGCAGGCAGAGAGGATTAGGTCAGCCATTCTGTCAGACAGTACTGAAAAGTGGGTTTTGCAGCTTCCAAGGAAAAATCCAAACAATGTGTGTGCATGTTTCTTGTGATTTTCAAAAACAAAACAAAGTATCACACTACATATGAAATCGAAGCAGTCCATAAATACTGTGTGATACTGTGATTTAGCAGAGCTTGGAAATTTTATTTTCAAAAGAATACAACTCCCAGCAATCCTCAGTCAACAAGGGCAACAAAAGTGATATTTTCAAGGTTCTGTGCTTTAATCATGAAATCACAAAAATTGATCAGGGTAGAAATATAAATAAGTTTCTGCCAAACTATTTCAGTTATACAGCTCTGTTTTTTTCTAAAAGTTAGGGAAGAATGACAGGATCAGGGCTGGCCCTAGGTAATTTTTAAATGTAGGCAAACAGAATTTTGCCCCCCCCCCCAAACCAATCACTGAAAAATAAAAGCGTTGGATAAGCGAAAATGTTGGATAATAAGGAGGGATTAAGGAAAAGCCTATTAAACAGAAATTACATTAAGATTTTACAAATTAAGCACCAAAACATCATGTTTTACAACAAATCAACAGAAAAAGCAGTTCAATACATGGTAATGTTATGTAGGAATTACTATATTTGCTAACTTAGCACCAAACATTGAATAGGGATATAGGGCAGTGTGGACTTAGATAATCCAGTTCAAAGTAGATATTGTGGGTTATTCTGCCTCGATATTCTGGGTTATATGGCTGTGTGGAAGAGCCCTGAGGGTCCTTCCACACAGCCATATAACCCAGAATATCAAGGCAGATAATTAAAAGGCCACCGAAAGGGAATCTATCCCCTGGTATTAAAAAAAACCCTCTAAAATCAGGACAATAAAATAAAGAACAACACTCTGAAAATGGGGGAAATCCAGACAGTAAACAATCGGGGCCAGCTATCCCAAAAAAAATGATTCTCCCAGACAAGAAGAAGCCAGGCCTTGAAGCCACAGGGCCATTAAATGCCAATCAAGGTGATTAATTACAACATTCACACCTACTTCAAAGAAGAGTTCTTTCTCCCACCCTGGACCTTCTACAGATATATAAACCCCACTTACCTAGCTTCCAAGTTTCCACAGACCTCACAATCTCTGAAGGCCCCAAAGGTGGGCCTGCAGGGCGTGAAGGCTGGTCCATGCAGGCCGGAAGGCCCAGAGTGGGCACCGGAAGGCCCAGTGCGGGGCGGATGATGGAGCAAGGGGCGGATGGTCGAGCATGGGGCGGAAGGCAGAGTGCTGGGTGGAAGGCCCACGCCGGCCCAAAGGAGAAGGAGCCGGGGGTGGCCTCTGCAGCCTTCCGCCGGAAGCGGCGGCGCACCCCAAGAAAAAGTTGGCTTTAGGGCACTTGGAGGTGCCTCCCAAAAGAATGCGCTCCAGGCAAGTGCCTAGATTGCCTTAAGGGTGAACCACCCCTGGACAGGATGGATCTCTCCAGTGTTCTACTGCCAGGCTAAATACCAGTATACCACAAAATGGGATATTCTGGCTGAATGAACAAGGGCTTTTGTTCAATAAAAGTTATATAGTGCTGAATTACTACCAGTTAGTGAAAAATGGGGAAGAAATATCACTTTTAACAGGATAAAGTCATTTGTGGCATGCTACTATCACACATTTAACATCTGGGAAGAGAGACTGGCACTTTTCAGTACATTTATTCCTGAAAAATCAGAACATCTGCATGCCATTGCATACCACTTTCTAATATTCTACAAACACATACTACTTGAGGATCCTTCTTTGAAGGCTTTTAAGCAGAGGCTGGATGGCCATCTTTCAGGGGTGCTTTGAATGCCATTTTCCTGCGTCTTGGCAGGGGGTCAGACTGGATGGCCCGTGAGGTCTCTTCCAACTCTGTGATTGTATACTTCAAGCATATATATGACATTTGCGTTGTTGCGTGGAGTGTATTAGGTGTGACTAAAATATCCAAACCTGGGACAAACAAACCAAAATTTTGTTAAGGCTAAAAGCAACAAGGATATTTCTCTGATACTGTTCCCTATTCCCTGTAGTACCCTTAACACTTCTTTTACTGATTTATCTTTTCCTCTTTTTCCTCCCTCTTTGCTAGCATAGCATTTGTTTCCAGGAATGTTGTAAAAATGACCATGTGCCTGACTCCTTGCTTTATCTAATTCTTAAAACATATTTTGAAATCAAAGGCTTGCAATTCATCAATCAAATAAGGCTGTTGTCTCAAATTATGTGCACCTCAGTTCCCAGAAAACAGTGCAAACCTCCAGATGAAACACTCCTAAAAACATTATGTGATTACAAGTCACTGACTAGGGGGCTTTACAGATAACAGATGAACAATTCCTTAACATCTGTTCTTAACAACACTTTGCCAATTGTTTTGGAAGAGTCGCAGATATACAGAGGACAAAGGGCAGAATGAGCCATTATGAGAACAGATACAACTTGCTGTCAGCATGTGAACACTTCCCAAACCAATACCACATACAGTAATGTCACTGTTCATACAGTATAGACTGACAGTTCATATAAGGTCAAATCAATCCATCCCTTGTATCATTGGCTCGATCTGACAGCTAAAGACAAACAGCTATGAACCAAACAGTGACTTCTGAAAACAAGGGAGGCTTATATGTACATTTAGGCACCCTTTGATCTTGCTTGAACCCAGAACCCCTGTGGACTGCTCTGCTGCCTATTTGTACAACTGCTGAATGAAACAGAAATCTTGAAAATTCAAGAAAATAAAGGATTTTCAATGTGGTGCTAATGCTCGCTGTTAAAAAGCAGAGCTTGGACTTCAACTCAGAATTTCCCACCTAGTATGACCAGAAATGGTGAATAGCAACTAATACACCCTGCAGGTGTTTCAGATTTCAGCTCCCACAATTCCTGGACATTGAACAAGCTTGCTAGAGCAGTGTTTCTCAACCTGTGGATCCCCTGATGTTTTGGCCTTCAACTCCCAGAAATCCCAACAATTGGTAAACTGGCTGGGATTGCTAGGAGTTGTAGGCCAAAACACCTGGAGACCCACAGATTGAGAACCACTGGGTTAGAACTTCTTGGCACTGGAGGCCCAAAAACCTGGAAGGCCATGGTTTTTGCAGGCCTACTCTAATCCATGGGTTTAATATTCACAGTTTCAGTTACCCACACTCCAAAATGTACATATTTTCCTTGCAAGTGTTTGTAGGCTTCTCTAGGCCCTCCATTTTTTATAGTATTTGTCCCCCACAGTTAAACATGATCCCCAAAATCTCCCTCTTAAGCCAGGCAGCACCCTAACTAAAGCGTTTTGGATGGGCTGCTGATAGCAGCGCTGGAAAATTAATGACTGCAGTGCAATCCTGGCCAGGTGATGCATTGAGACAATCAGCTATGGTAGGATCTCAAGACAGTCACTCCATCTTCCGTTCTCAAAGTGCCCCAGAACTGGCAGAGTACCACAGTCATAATTTCCCAGTACCCCAATCCTCAATGCCTCAGAAATCCTTCACTTAGAGTACTGCCTGGCTTAAGAGATAATTGTTTGGGTGGTGCCATTCACCGAAATAACTACTAAGGCAGGGGCTCCTTATCATAGTGTCTGATAATGCAGGATGTCAGCGAGGAAGTGTATTCTCCAACCTTGCATTCTCAGTCAGTGAATGTTCATGCACCAAATGAAATCCACTTAAGATATCCCATTTAAGAATATGTGATTTCTGATTTCTTTTAAAAGCCATTATAGTGAGCTACATATGTGATTTTATAGACAGACCTAAGGATTGACTACTTAAAGATAAGCACCAATGAATAATGCGGCATTCCCCTATGTTCTACCTTTTAAAGCCTATAGAGATTTCCCAACAATTAGCACAAAGCTAGATCTGGCCTAAGACCTGAAGGACCACATATATAACTTTACTATATAATTTATTGGAGGGTTTTTCCCCTCACTGAGCTAGCCATATTGTTTTATCCATTTGCGTGACAGGATGTCTAGGAAGCAGCTGAAAGAATTATTTGCAGTGAACTCAGAACACACTGTGAGAGAAATATGCACACACACAAAACCTTGTTAAGCAAATAATGGGGTATCTGTTCCCTGGCTGGCTTTTAGAATTTAACCCCTTCGGGTTATATGCTGGGTATTATCTGTAAATGATTGCACTGCCCGTGTCGTCTTAGCTTCCATCATGCCTGAATATTATAACAAAGTGAAGGTGATTTCCCATTAGGCTAAAAAAGGAGTGGTTTATTAAAGTGAAAGAAAGCAAAAGGGAGAACCTTTTTCTGCACTCTTTCTAGAGAGATCTTCCAGTACTAACAACGATAGATGAACACTTCCCAGATTGACCTTATGTTTCTGCTTCTACAGAGAAACACTGAATGAGCGCACAAGTACAACAGGTTCAGGACATGAGGAAAAAACAAAATTTATGTAACTTTTCATTTCATTCATATGACTACTCCAGCACACAATCACAGGAACAACAGATCCTGAAGATATTTACATTGCTAGACTATCAGTAAAAAAGCAAAATATGACTAAGGAAGAACATCAAAATAAAACCAACCACACAAAAGGAATTCTCCAGTTTCCAAGTCAAAAATATTGCATTGATGAATTATCTCATAACAGCAAAATGTGGGAGTGAAGAGCACACAATATGTACATGCAAGTGTAAGAAGCAAAGGTACAAAATGCATACAAATAGTGTTACTCAGATACATTTATCAGGCTTTGGAAATGCTTCCCTGAGCCATCACATTAAGACAACAAGAAGTAAGAAAGCCTATCACAACTTACAAACACTCCAAAATCTAACATAATGACATATCAATTGAAAAGTATTTTTAAAAGTGCTGTGCTGTTTCTTACTCATTCCATTAAACACAATGTGTTCATAATACATTCATCATGTTAACAACTATTTTTGAAAGGAAAAATGTTTTAAAACAAGCAAACAAAACCCGATAGGACCTTTTAAAAGTGTCCAAAACTTGGTATTTAGTGTTTTTACGAAATGTTACTTTTTACACCAAATATTCAAACTATTAATCGTCATCACATTATTTTTCAAAATATTATGATTGCCTCTCATGGCCCACAAAGATACAAGTGTTCATAAATACTTGTCCAAAACTTGGTATTTAGTGTTTTTACGAAATGTTACTTTTTACACCAAATATTCAAACTATTAATCGTCATCACATTATTTTTCAAAATATTATGATTGCCTCTCATGGCCCACAAAGATACAAGTGTTCATAAATACTTGTTACAATATATGTCTAAACTGTGATTCCTAAACATATCTATAGTCCTATTGGGTTAATTGGGGTAAATGTGTATTACAATTGCATTCCTGGGGAGTGAGTGATTTTAAATAAGAGCCATTATTCAAATACATGGTACCCACTGTAGATATACCTTCTAGTCTTTCATTTCAAACTGAGCTTTGGACTATTATTCTGGAGAGCAGTTTGAATCTTTGCTTTGCCCTGGAAACTCACTTAAACTGGGACACCATCCTAATATATAATCTAGTCTACTTTGAATTGCCATTTATATCCATCACAATGGATTTACACTGCAACTTGTTGACATTAGTTTTCCATTAATTTTTGATAATAATGAATTGACTGCTGGAGTACTAAGGTCTTTGACTGAAGTCAAAGAAACAGCCAGTTCAATGCTCCCTGAAAAGCCCCTGTTTTTTGACTGGTAATTGAGGTCTACTGTGTGACATGACAGGTTCCTTCCAAAAATGAGGGAACATTCAAAATAAGTTTGCAATCTATGTGAAGTTCAATGTTTGAACCAAAAAAAGGATGAAAAACCCAGCTGACCATCTCCAAATGCTTGCGCATGCTTAAAAAATTGATACCTTCCTTTTTTTTTTGGATTAGTAAAATCCAAGAATCCCCCAGCAAACCTGTTCAGCTCTGATGCTCTACTACTGACTTTGCTGAGTGCCAGATTCTAGGACTTACCATCTAAAGGGATATATTTTCCAGGCTTTGGTTAGTCCCTATATCATCCTCATCTGACTTAGTATATGTCTCCTATAAAAATAACCCTAGAAACAATTGAAGAAACTGTTCTTTTATTTCCTTTTCTCATTATAAATGCATTTCTTTCTCAAGTAAAGAAAAAGTTTATATGGCAGAATGGCCAAAACAAAGTATACTTTCTAAGCACAAATCAATTAGAATTCACACTAGAAACTATCTCTTTTCTTCCTGTTTGTTATTAATAGATGTTCTACAGTGCAGTACATTGGATATCATTGGTCATCTGTGACAAGGTTTTTAATACTGCAGGTCAGATCAATACCAACACAAATAAAATAATGTTGTGTCAGTCCTGATTTCTCTGGATAGCCAATGAGGCTATGTCCATTTTTGACTTCCAAATATTAGATGTGGAATACAATGCATGTAAAAATCTTGATATCATTACTGGTTTTTAATGGAAGTAATACTCTGGCAACCTCTCCAAACCATATCAGTCTTTGAGAATCAGCAGAAATAGAAAAGAACTATTTTAGTACAGAAATTAAGAAATTTAATTACGGAAACTAAAATTAATCTATTTATTTATTTATTTATTTATTTATTTATTTATTTATTTGCTTTCAGCATTTTTACCCCGCCTTTCTCACCCGAGGGGACTCAAGGTGGCTTACAATAAATAGGCAGAAATTCAATGTCCAAAAATAGTACACTAAAACAACAGTTCATATAAAAACAAATAACATTACATAATAAAAACACATTGTACAAAATTTAAAAACATATCTGAGTTAAAATCCATTCGTCCAAAATCCTCATATGTAAATCTTAGTCCAGACCATGTGAAATCGATGTTCTCATTCATTAAATGCCTGCGCACACAACCATGTCTTTAAGGCTTTTCTGAAGCCCAGGAGAGTTAGAATCTGCCGATTCTAATCTAATTGTTTCATTTGTCATGTGTGCATTTGTAAAAAAGCAAATGAAGGAAATAATTTTTCTTCTTATTCACTTTCTGATTGGTCTAAAGTTGCAGGTAGCTTTTCTTTTGCACCTCAGGTTATGTGCAATGCTAACGGTACCAAAGACAACGGGAGCACATCCATTGATTTCAGTGGAGCCAGGATTCCAGCCACAGAACCCCAGTGGAGCTCTCTAAAAGTGCAGGTTAAGTGAAGGGTTGTTCTGCATTGGCATATAAATATAAATCTTTTATACAACTGTACTAAGCATATAAACTTGTGGCCTGCTTTATTATTAGGACTAATCAAATATTACAATACCGGAATGTGCAATGAAAGCAGTGAGCTGTTAGAATTGAACTCTTTAGCACTAGTCAGATGTTGTCCCTTGTTCCATGATCACATTAAGGGGAAGGACAAGGATGATCTCATTGGCCCTGCCAAAATGCACATTTATGTGTGTGTGTGTGTTTGCTTCCAAATCCAATTTTCCTTATGGATAAGAAACATCTACGAGCCCTTGTTATCAACAGCTCTGTTCAGGTCTTGCAAACAAAGGGCTATGACTTCATTAAGTGACTCAAGGAACTGCAATGTGGTGTTCCTAAAGTTCTCACCATGTTCTCTGAATCCAAATAAAGGGGCAATGCAAGGGTAGACAAATAACATGGGGGATGCATCACTCCCCAAAGGATGCTGGGCTTTGCCACACACATCCCTTTAAGCTCCCTAGGAAAATGGGGTGTAAAATGTTCTGATTTAAACAGTGCCCCACAAAGCCTCTAACCATTTTGTAAAGATCTGGTTCATTTTGCATTCCTCTCACCCTTTTATGGTCAGGATGGGCCTTATCTTTAGATTGGAAGTGACCAAAAAGATGTCTTGCTTTAAAAAAAAAATGCCCCATTGAGGCCTTTAAAAGAAAAGAGGACTCCCAGACATCCATGGTGGGTATAAAGAGCCTTGGATGCCAAGGTGGGGGGGGGGGGGGTTCTAAAGTAACTTGCTTTGGCTTGTACCTCCTTTTATCTCCTCAAAACAAAATTTACTAATCCAGAAAGTATGTTGTACTATGTACTTGGTAGGACCATTCATTTACAATGCAGAAAACCAAATGTTTGCCCATGAGCAGGCATTATAAAAAGTACATACATAGTGGTTTTCCCTTCCTTTGCTTAAGGCTATTGCAATTCAATCCAATCATGAAATTGTATCTATAATATTATGGAAGGTGATTCTGATTACTGTAGCTAAGATGCCCACTGTGGAAATATTGATTTATGTAGCAAAGTTATATTTATTTTCTTGTTCTATTTGTATTTATCTTGAGCATTGCTGTGGCCTATTGGCTAAAGCAATTAATTAACAAGAGGAAGAAAAACCAATTCTTATAGCAATACATCTACAAAAGGCTCACTTGTCCACAAGAGCAGTTCAATGGATCAAGCATGAGAATGGGATTCCAGGGGGAAAGAAAAGCCTGTATTCCTTTCCTGATCGGGAACTCAGAAGAATTACAACCACACTGTCAAATCTGCTAATGAAAAATAAACTCTTTTTTTCCTGTGTCAGCAACATCAAGGTCAACAGAAGCCCGACAATGGTTTTGAAATGGAAAGCTTGCTAAAAACTTTGCCACAATGACTATAATTATTCTCTCAGTTATGTTGCTCTAGCAGGAGCATGTCTGTAAAGAATGAACAGGACTGAAGAGCTTTCTTGCTACACAATGGCAAGACAAGATCTGTTTGTGTGGATGGCAGAATGGCAGTGGTTATTTTTTTTCTAAAGCAGGATGGCATATGCTATTGACATATGGCAACGCATTGCCATCTGGGTTCAGAAGCAGACCTAGGTTCCCAAGCTGTTGCTGGCCAAAGCCAAGAACATCGGTAGGTGCTAGGTCACAGCAGCTAGGGACCATTCTGCCAAAACAAAACAAAATTCCCCTGGATGCTTTATTGCCTTCATTAAAAGGCTGCCTGCCTGCCTGCTTGCCCTCGGAGGTGAGGGTCTGTGCAAGACAAAAGGAACAGTGTGGAGCAAGATCAAAAAGCAGTTAAGCTGAAACAACCAATTATTTCCCAGGTTTTGGTCTTTACAGATAGATAAATCAAGTATATTAATGATAAAACAACAAGAGGCAGAGGTAGAGAAAAAGAAGGCTCCTTCCACTGGCCTGCTGGTCGCTTAGCCCTTCCCTCACTAACCAGCCCACCATAAGATAGAGACAGAGAGAGAAAGCTCATTTCTGACAGTCTGCTTCGATGAACTCACATTGTATATTTGTTAGTTACCTTGAGATGTTCAGTTGAAAACTAGTGGGGAATTAGGCTCAAGCTCATAGCAAAAGAGACTTGTGCAAGTAATTTGCAAAACTGGTTCCCCGAACCAAGTTTCTGCATCTTGGCATTTAACAATGTCTCTGCTACTTAAGTTAAATTTCAATCTTATTTTTATGAGGGGTGAAAAACCGCCTCTTGGAAGAGAAATTTGCAATTCAGTGGCAACTGCCACACTTGTCACAGATAATGAATTTTTTACAGTAATACATTTCTCTTAAGTCACTCCATTGGCTGCCAATTAGTTTACAGGCAAAGTATGAAGTCTTGGTTTTGACCTTTAAAGCCTTTCATGGTTTGGGTCCAGGTTACCTAAAGGATCGCCTTCTCCTGCACAATCCACTCTTTAGGATACTGAGGTCCTCTGATGGGTGTCTACTCCAACCAGACAGAACCTGAGTGGTGACTGTCACCCAGAGGACCTTTTCATTGGCCACTCCAAGACTGTGGAATGACTTGCAGGAAGAATTCCGATAGTTAAACAAAGTGTTAAAATTTAAAACGCAATTGAAAACCCATCTCTTCTGGCAGGCCTACCCAGTCAACTTTGAGTCATGAGTTTTGATTTGCATTCTATTACCACTATGTGTCAATTCTGTAGCTGTGTTTGATTTAAGTTTTCATATGTGTGTGTTTATCTAGGTAATTTAGTAATTTGTTGTATTTTATGTTCATTTGTTTTTAATTGTTGTACCCTGCTTTGAGTCATCAGGAGAGGCAGGTAATAAATAAAATTTATTATTATTATTTGAAACACAACAAGATGAGTCCACAGCAGACACTCTGCTGGCTGTTGTACTGGATCATACGTCGGACACTTCTCAAGTGTCTAGGACTGTGTGATGTATCAGCAAATAATGCGAGCAGATCCCAGTAAGGTAGCCTTCTGCAACTGGTAGATGGTAATTTTGTTAGCGCCGATTGTGATTAAGTGCAGGCCAAGGCCTTTAGGCACTGCACCCAGTGTGCCGATCACCACTGGGACCACCTTGATTGGCTTGTGCCAGAGTCTTTGTAGTTCGATCTTTAAGTCCTCATATCGTGTCAACTTTTCCAGTTGTTTCTCCTCAATCCTGCTGTCACCTGGGATTGCGACATCGACAGTCCATACTTTGTCTTTTAACACAATCATGAAGTCAGGAGTATTGTGCTCCAAAACCCTGTCTGTCTGAATTCGGAAGTCCCAGAGTAACTTGACATGTTCATTCTCTGTAACTTTTTCCGGCTTGTGATCCCATCAGTTCTTGGTCACAGGTAGATGGTATTTGTGGTACAAGTTCCAATGAATCATCTAAGCAATGGTGTTATGCCTCTGCCTGTAGCCTGTCTGTGCGAACTTCTTGCAGCAACTGAGGATGTGATCTATTGTTTCATCTGCTTCCTTGCAGAGTCTACATTTGGGATCTGTTGTTGACTTTTCAATTTTGGCTTTGATGGCATTGGTTCTAATGGCTTGTTCTTGGGCTGCCAGAATCAGGCCCTCCATCTCCTTTTTCAAAGTTCCATTTGTGAGCCACAGCCATGTTTTTTCTTTGTCAATTTGACTCTTGATTTTTCCTAGGAACTGTCCACGGAGAACCTTCTTTTGCCAATTTTCTCTTCTGCTCCGGATTGTGTTTTTACGGTATTCACTCTTTGTATTTTGAACTTGAAGCAGTTTACTACTGTTGACTTCCCTCAATGCTGGTTCTTGACTATTATTATTATTATCACCCAGCAAACAAGATAGATATGCTGGATTTCATATCACAAAATCACAAGTCAAACACTTCCCAAGTGTCTAGGACTGTGTGATGTATTTTCGGATGATGCGCGCAGATCCCAGCAGGGTGGCCTTTTGCAGATTATTATTATTATTATTATTATTATTATTATTATTATTATTATTATTATTATTATTATTATTATTATTATTTGCAATCCACTGACTGTCCCAATTTGTACTTGTACAGTACTGGTGGAACCAAACAGTGGTTTACAGTTTTGCACAGAAACTTGAAGACCCCACCAATGGAGAGGAGCTGATTCCTCCTCCACTGCAATTTTAAAATATTGAGAGTTCTCACCCCTCATTTCCTCATTCTGAAACTGATTGGGCGAGAAAGTGCAAACTTGGACATTTTGGGTTCCTAACAGGAGGAAGGAAAACCAAACTGGTTCTCCTGAACAAAAATCAAAGGGTAGATAGGCAACATTTTTCCCTTATAAAAGCTGAAGATTCTATTCCTACCTAGTCCATAACTTTGATGCAAGAAGATGGAATCTAACAACCTAATTCATGCATTTGGTTAACATTCTACCTTACTTTGTTTTCATTTAAAACTTTACAAACCCTGTCTAAAGCAGCCTTTCTCAATTTTTCTTTTACCCTGGAGGAATTTGAAATAAATGTTCACGTCTCAGAGAACCTGTCTAAAAATTGTTTTATCTACACCACAGAAAGGAAATGATTATAGATTTTCAATCATGATCTCTTGTGGAACCCCTGGCAACCTTTTGTATAACTCGGGGATTCCAGGAAATCTCAGTTGAGAAATCCTGGTCTAACGATTAACAAGTCTGTAAAAGCTGCTCTATTTATAAATCCTCCAAAACAAGCATTCTTGGATCTCTCTTTTGTACATCTCTGCCACCCTTGGAGACAAATAAGAAGAGGTCTTCTGTTGAAATATTTATTTTATCAAATCTGGTGCAAGGAAGAGAGAGGCAGTGAGTGCAAGGAAAAGAGAGGCGACCTGCCTCTCTTTAAGGAATCTAAATTCCAGAGTCTTTGCTCATTGTCAATCCTACCAATTAATCAGATGCCAAATTTTAATCTGCTATTAAAGCTTCAGTTGATTAATCGCATTGATTAAAGCTTGTAGGCCTATTTAAAATGTTTTCAAATACTCTACAGTCAGTTCAAGAGGATAAGCTGAAGTTACAACAGCCACCAAAGTGGGAAAGTCTGAGACCAAAAATGCAATTAACAGATGATACATTTGAATGTTCATCCTCTCATATCAGGGATCTTGTTCAGATTTTTAGAGTTGCACTGAATAGCTCACTGTATAGAATAAATTCAGTCTACTGCTTTCTAGTACACAAAATGAATGGATTTACATCACATTTTATTTTTCTTCAAGTTAATTTTTGGAAAGCCACAAAACAAATAGAAGATTAGCATCAGTTATCCAGACTTCAGAAACCCTGCTGCAAGCTGGGAAATGTAGATATTACAGCTTTATACTCAAATCGCTGTACGCTATTAAGGGGAGGTGGGTAGCAAACTCATATTTGGTGCACACACTCTCTAAATGAGCTATCCATTTTATATGTTCCAGAAAAAAAGTCTCCAAAACATCCCTACTAGATATTAATTTAAATGCGATAGTGAACACTATTTCTAGCACCATATGAAAATAAACAGTTTAAATATACCAATACAAATGTCTAAGTAAAAAAATCCAAAATATTTATTTCTTTTGTTCATGAAATATAGTATGAAATGGAATGGTAGATATCATAAAGATTTTCATTCATTTGTTCTGTGTTGCTAAATAACTGAAAATAACAACATATATTCATCATGTAAAGGTCACAATAAAGCTATATCTGTACTGCCAGTCTACAAGAGGATTTTCTGTTCTGTTATTTCACATTCTTGCACCATTTGTTTTTGTTGTGCATTTATCGTGAGTCTATGGAGTGGATTATTTGGCCTTCTTGTCAAGATTTATTTAAAGAGGGGTTGAAATTGCCTTCCTCTGAGGTCAAGGGAGTGTGTCTGACTCGAGCACACCCAGTGGATTTCTGTGGCCAAATGACCCTGGTCTCCTGGACTCCTAGGATGCATCTTCACTGTAGAATCGATGCAGTTTGAAAACTCTTTAGCTGCCATGGCTCAGTCCCAAGGAATCATGGTCTTGAATCCTCTCTGTCAAATAGTGCTGGTGTCTCACCAAACTCCAACTCTCACGATTCCATAGCCTTGAGCTCTGGCAGTTAAAGTGGTATGAAACTGCATTAATTCTACATGTAGACGCACCCCAAGTCTAACATTCACATCACTATACCACACTGGCCTTTGTTCCATATATGCTTTCAGAAGTATTCAGTCCCAATTTGAGGATTTAAACAACTGAAGCCATAAATTCAAGAACACTATTTCTATTGCCTCAACTGTAGTCACAAGATTAGAAAATGCAGTTTCAGAATAAAGCTTGACTACATTGCACTGGATTACATGTCGGTGTAGATTCATATACAGTGTTCCCACGCTACTTCATGGTTCGCTTATCGCGGATTTGCTGTTTCGCGGGAAAATTTATTTATTATTAATTTATTTACCCACCCCATTGCTGCTGCTGCTTCTCCTCCTCAGGGCTGCCCCCTTGCTTCGGCTCTGCCATATGGCTCTGGCTGCCTCTGCCAGGGAAGAAGGAATGCCGCTCCACTCGGTGAGTGAGCGAGGGAGGGCAGGCGGCAGTGGCAGCAGAAGAGTCGGGAAGAGGCGGCATTTTTTCCTCCTCGTGTGCACTTGCACTTGCGCACTCCACCCTCTCACCCTTCCACCAGCTCCTTCTGCTGCTGCTGCTAGGCTGTGGGCGTATGAGTGATTGTGCATGCGCATCATGGGAGGGAGGGGAAGGGTAAGAACGCCGGCTGTAGCTCACTTTGGTTTGATTGGCAGCTCCCTCTAACCAAGTTAGGTGTATGAAGGATCCGCCTCCCTTCCTCCCTCGGAAGGGGTTCCATTCCCGCCTCTAAGCTTTGAGTCCTCCACATTTCCCAGCATGATTGGCTGGAGTTGAGGCAGAAGAGGAGTCTGGCCGCCTCTTCCTGGCTCTTCTGCTGCCGCTGTCACCCGCCCTCCATCGCTCACTCACTGAGCGGAGCGGCCTTCCTTCTTCCCTGGCAGAGACAGCCAGAGCCAAATGGCAGGGCCAAAGCAAGGGGGCAGTCCTGAGGAGGAGAAGCAGAAGTAATGGGCTAAATAAAATAATGTATAAATATTAAAATTAAAAAGTGTCCCTGCTTTGCGGATTTCCACTTATTGCGGGTGGTCCTAGAGCGTAACCCCCATGATAAGTGAGGGAACACTATAATCCAATTCAATGCAGTTAATGTGCATTCTGAAACTGCAGTGTATGGCAGTCTAGATCCAACCTGGGATAAAGGTTGTAACTTTGAAACAGTGATTAGCAGATTTGACTAAATTTTGGGAAGCTTCATTCTTTTAGACTCTGACAACACCCTAGGTTATTCTTCCTATCTGGATCCTTGTAAAATAAGACTGTGAATCAATTTGGGGGGGGGGGGGGAATCATAGCTTTGTGAGTCACAATACTCCACTATTTATCACACAGGCCACAGAAACCTGGTATTTTAACCACACTGACCCACTGGGCCTGAAACAATTCAGAGTACCTGATACTTTATAAAAGCATTTATCTCATAGTAGGTGGTTTAAAGAAATAAAAGAATCCTCTCCAAACCCTATTATTATTCCCCAGGAACCGCCAACAAATACAATCAAAGCCCATAACTATCACTTACTAAAATGGAGACAAATCACCTCTCTCCCTTGATAGTCACAGTGTTTCTTATCCACTTCTCTTTCCTAACCTGCTGTCTACCTTTCTATCCCCTCCTCTCCTTTTCTTTCTCTCTCCCCCTCTCCAACATTCCTCTCTCCTCCCTCCTACAGCTATTATTTAACCTTCAGGTACTCATTTAAGCAACCCACCAACCAGCAATAATGATCACATATAGTTACTAGATTGCTATGTAATCACCTTGCCTGCTGCGTTAATGTCAGTTGTCTTTTGCTTACGTACATGACATTTCTTTATCCTTCCCGTATGTTAAACCTGAATTACTGTTTGTTTGGTATCAGCTATTCTTAACTGCACCTGGGCTCATTTTCAATTCTTAAAATAAAATAAAATTACCAAGACACATTATATATATAAACTAGAGGAATAATAAAAGGTCTACTCTCATCCTTCCATCACAGCAATGCAAGCTGCAGGGTAATAACACAAAGATATATACAAATCTATTCCCTCCAGACTAATAGAACATACGATCATTATTCTTCAACAGTTATTTCTGAAAGTTGCTTTTATTTTCACTTAGTAAGCTGTAAACTGAAAAGACTTTGACTAACAAGTCTTTATACTTCCTGGATCTTTGAAGGTGCTGCTGTTGCATAACCCTCCATGAAAGAGAGATATTGTTGGCTAGCATTCCTCAGCTAGACAATGCAGTTTATAAAATAAGCTGATAAAAGGGAATAACAAAGCCAGATTAGGATCAAGGGACAGCAAGCATTAGCATAGCTGGCAGAGAGAAGGGTCAGAGATGGCAAAAGCACTATCAGGATTATGTAGTGATGAACTGATTCCACAATAAATGATCCTACAGTATCTCAAGATTGTTTTTTTTAGAACTCACAAAAGTCACTGTTACAAAATATAACTCCCTGAATCTTCAATAGCCATTAGCCATACTGTAGCCCATACAGTATCTTTCCCAGGCTTTGGCATAAGTTTTATGGACTGTCTCTGTAGATTTTGTAGCAACAGCATAAAGCCCATTCCCATACAAAGTATTTTTGTAATTTTAAAATCTTATTAACAGACTTCACATCTATAGCCTCATTATGCCATTAGTTTTGGGACTCCTCAAACATAACTTCTACTGAGAGACTGTGGGGGAAAATACCAAAGATAGATCAAAAATCTATCAGAAGAGCATGATTTAATGACAAGAATAAAGATGAATGAAACTTCCCAAACCACACAGACCTTACAGAAAAAAAATGTTTAGAGTTGTTGCTACTGGGGTTCAAATGCAGATATGGAAGCTCACCTTTGGTCTTTTTTAGTCCAGTTTCTTGTAAATAAAACAAAGTCCAGGTAATGTATATATATTTTCAGATTTTTTAGCTTCTACTTGTTCTTATCTTACACCTATAAAACTCTGCCACAAATATATGTAAAGCTCTTCAACAATGCAGAATAAACGAACATTTTATTTGATCTTCGATTAATAATTTTAAAACAACATTAGATACTATAGTCATGGCTTCCTATCTAGGCAGCACATTTTACACCCAATTGCAGATTTTAAGCAAACCTTTTTATCACATCTTTTGCATGCCATCCCACAATCCAGCATGCATTTTTAATCTAGCCATCCCGCCCCCTTTGTATCCCACTTCCTTCCGGAATTTAAGGCCTGTATAGAAGGGGCCTAAGATTAATTTAAGAGGGGGAAAATGTACAGCTATTAGAACTAGAAAATCTCAATTTTAGAAATCTCTAAATGATTCTAGTTCCAGAATAATATAGAACATGCAGTGAGGGGGAAAATGAGAAACAGTATCAAGTTACAATTAATATACTATTTTACAGTACTGTACTATCTACCATGAAAGCTACAAACTCTTAAAAATTCTCCTCTACTATTTAAAATAGGGGAAGAGGATATTAGTACATAATAACAAAAATGCATTATTAGAGTAACTCAATTGTGTCTTCAAGCTAAGTTGTATATAAGGAAGGTGATTGCTATGAACAGAGACGATTCTCCAAAGTAGTGGCTTTCAATGTGATAGTTTGCTACAGCATGAAAAGAAAAAAAGATAAAGAGAATTCTATCAGCACCTTTAGGACTAATTATAGCATGAGTTTTTGTCATGATCACTCACTCATGCCATCCAGCTAACAGCCCTGAGGTAGAACACATGGACCTTGGCCAAAAGGGAGGACACGATGCTGCAAGGACACATGAAACTCTCATAAAAACTCTCATGGATATTAATCCACTTCTTTAGATGTACTGATAGAATTATATCAAAGTCATGTGTTTTTAAGCACAGGTATACACTTTGTAAGACAGAACACAACACAGAATGCAGAAAGCTGTCCCTCTCCCACAACTGTGTAATTATGCTCTTCATTTGCCACTGTGATTAGTTAATTAGTTAGAGCTGAGGAGGACCATTGATGAGCTTGGTTCATGGAGTTTCCGTCAGTCCCTCATTCCTTTCCTGATGTGTAAAGTGACAGGTGAAAGAAGAGATAGATTGCTTTTCACATAGAAGCTTTCCATGCAAGCAAGATTTGTGACTCATAGGGTCACCATAACCCAAACCTGGCATGACAAAAAATCACACATGCACAAATACCAGAAGGGAAGAGCCAATGGGATCAGTGGGTCAACTTATCCGCAAACAACAAATAGCATGTAAAGTTGCTTTATTCATGATGTAATAGAGATATCTGAGTCACTGAGTTGACTTTTTGTTTCACCAGCCAGATACTAGGGTGTCTTAGATTATGGAACAAATGTCAGTTGTTAAGTAGAAGCATCACTACAATGTTGATGACCAGTAACTTATATAAAGATATTGCTTGCTCCACCCGGTTTTTAGAAGACTTCCTCAGAAGTTTCACTGGCTGGAAAAACCAACTTGAAAACAAGGAAGTCGTCCAGATAATTTGCATGGGAACCAGTCCAAAGAGTGTCCATCTCGGTCCATCATTCCTTTCTTCTTATGGAAAGTAACATGCTTGAAGAAAAGAGGTCCCTGTTTATACGGAGGCTTTCCCTGCAAGAAGATTTGTGATTTTCTCAAGCCTTTTACAAAAACCTCTCCTGTTTAGATGCTTTGTTTTTCATGTGAGGGAAGTGACAATGGGGGGGGGGGGTCAAGGACCAGCACTTGAAGAAAGAAAGATCAGTAATATTTAGAAAAGTAAAATCAGTAATGCCTCAGTGCAATTAAAAGTCTGCAGATATTTTCCCCTACAAAGGGCTGAGCAGACAAGTTAAAATATTTTTCAACATCCTTTCATTTCTCTATGGTTTACAATAAATACGTGGAAAAGCTCTACTGGAGAGCACAGACCAGATCCAGAGGTGACAGAAAGTTTCTGCAGCTATCTCAACCACAAAACATGCATGAAAATGAAATCTACATTATGCTCAGTCAGGCTCTTTGCAAATCTTTCTCCATCAATGCTTTAGTTTTGTTCCTATTTATCTTATTATTATCATTATTATTCCCAGTTTATCCAGAAACAAGACAATCTTAATTGTTTTATGCAAGGGAAAGAGATGCTTAGGAACAATTGTTCAAGTCAAGTCTGTATTTCCAATCATGAAGGCACTGTCAGAGGTGATACAAATCCTCCAGAGTCACTATTCAGATCCATTGACTTCTGAACCAATGGATAGCAATTTTTACATGCCTAAATTTAATCAGTCAGCTATTTGAAAAAATAAAGCAATTCAACACTTCCTCATTCTTAGTTTGAGCATTGCCCTATAATGAACCAGATATCAACTATGACAGACCCATTGTTATTATGATTGCCATGAACTCCTGAGCTACTTTTGTCAAGGCAGCTTCTGTGCAAATGTTGGACATACTGTACTTGAGAACAAAAATCACACCACATCATATCCTTGTTCACTTTTTTTGTGCCAGGAGCAACTTGAGAAACTGATGTTGCACTTAAAAAAAAGCATGCCACTTGAAAACTAGAATGGCAAAACTAGATGGGGAAATGGCCCCTATATAATCGAGATCTCTGTTCCCATAACAGAATAACAAATACCCACTGTTATGGTATCACTTCCATCCATCTTCTGAATGATTGTCTATATCTCCTCCTGTCCAAGTCCCAAAATATTTTCCTCCTGGGTGTCACTGCTTCTGGTGATTCTTAAGATACACAGTAGCATAAGAACCTGTAAGTTTGGAACTTTCATGGTAGACGGGAAGGCAAAACTTAATCCATGCTAGATAAACTATCTCTCTTGCATTGCAATCTAGGCAGAGGAACCCCAAGAGACAGAGGCTGGTCACTGCTTCCAAGTTTTGCTATATCCTGTTTTTTTTTATTCTGCCGTTGCCCTGGAAACCAGGACATCCTTTTCTCTGTACTTGCTGGACAGATGCCCAGCTGGTTGTCTGTAGTGAAAGGAGATGTACAAGAATAGTAATGAGCAATGGTGAGATGTGTGCCAGTGCTCATCAGAAGCAGGTGAACAACCAATTCACATAATGTGTGACTTTTTAAGACCTTATATTTCATTGCCAACTTGCTTCATTTAATGGTATCCTTGGTATCCATATTTGCTGGTTCATCTTCCAGTAATAGGTAATGTGGTGACCTGGAAAATACTCATCCATCCAATGTAGGCATTTGCAATGGAATTCTGGTCTTAATATCTAACATTGTTCTGTTTGCAAACCAGAAGAAAAATAATCTATGGATCTAAATATAACTTTCTGTCTCAATAACAGTAGGCCAACTGAATCAAAGGAAACGTGGAGGGTGAATGCTTTGGGAAGTCCCACTGATTGCACTAACTGCAGGAAACCTACAGGCCAAGAGTGACTTACAGTGGCTTGTATTTAGATATAAAAGTGTCCAAGATCTCTACTGTTTTTATGGTGACATTTACCTACACTGGAGATTTGGAGGGAAAACTAGCCTTCTCCTTCCATACTTTTTGCCCACTTTATATCTTCTCTGGCAAAGGCCATCAATAATAGATATGTTTCACGTCCCACTGATCTGGGATGTGGAACATGTCTAGTGGGGTAGGATCCACAAGACTTTGGTGAAACCCCAGCACTGGTTTGCCTGCATAGGAGACTTCATTATTGTTGCCTCAGTTGCAGGGTCAAAGTTCTGGTTGTAGTCCTAAGACAGAGTTCTCTGAGGATCTTATGAAATAAAGTGCTCACATTTACACTTCGTCTAATTTATTGTTAGACCTGGATGCTGGCCGTTTTGCAAAGTTTGTGAAAAATATGTGGTCAGCTGGCTGGCGGGAATTGTTGTTATTAAAATAAGTATGTTATCTGCTCTTTTATGAACATTTCTATCATCAAAGTCCCTAATTATGTATTTTAGATTCTCTAGAGATTAAGGAGAGCAAGGTCATTTAATGCAATGTCTTTAAGTGCATTTGCTGGCTAAAGCATTTGTGATGCTGATGGCATGTTCTGATTCTCTACAACCCTATCCTCTATTATGACTATGAAAATGGTGAGGAGAATTGTCTAGGGCTCTCCACTAACTTCAATGACAATGTGTTAATTTGCCATCTATTCCGCAGAGCTAAAACTATACTCTCACTGGGGTAGTGCTGACCTCTGAGAAAGAAAGACCATCCATTTTTACAAGCCAGTAAAACACTGCCAAAATAACTAATATACCAAGGCAACCACAGTGCAATGCCAGTGCAGTCTGGCACGCTATTAGGTTCTTCCAGTGCATGAAGTTTTGCATAGATCACATAATTTTCCAACACAATCTCAATTTAGAAAAGCTTTACGTTAATATGTCAAGAGCAAACTATGTGTCTATTCTGGTTTCCGACCTTAACCTTTTTTTCATGGATACAATTATGTTTTTAAAAGAATATTATCTTAACTTTTAGCATTGTTGCCAAATCAAATGTAGAAGATAAGCAAAGGAGTGCTTGACTGGAAATGCTTCAATATAAATTTAGAGCTCTGAACTGGAATGCATGGGGTTAAGCCTGAACAGTAAAGAGAAAGTCTGGAGAAGGAAAAAAAAAAACCTCACAAAAGTAATTTCAATTCCACTCTTCCTTCCTCCCTCTCTCCCTCCCTCTCCCTCTTCCTCCTGCTTTATGTTCTAAACTGTATGATTTTATTCATTCTGCACATCACAGTTGTATTTCATCCCTTGTTCCTCTAAAATAACATTTTAAAAGTGCCCGTTCAAGCTTCTGCTATAAAATAAGAAAGAACCACTGGCATTTGGTTCCTGTGAGCTTTGCTCACTGAGTACCGTTCCTATTACACAATAATGTGTTATTTTGTTGAATTCTGGCATCTCTCTCACTTGTCTGGTCAGGAGCCAAAAATTAGAGTGTGTCAGTCCACCAGTTCCTCTGCAGAGAAGCTCTCTTCTCGCCCAGTGAGTGTTCTGTGCTCTTGGATTGAGGCCAGGAGGGGAAATCCATTTTACATAAAGAATGCACACAGCTCAAGTGCTCCGAGACTTTTTACCTACTAAAATAACGTTGTGGACAAACGCCAGCCTGCTAGACACGTTCGGCGGAGAACATTTGGCATCAAAAACAAGGTAAAGTACTCGGTAGAGGTAACAAAGTTTTTAGAAACAAGGAAATGACTGTAAGTGTATTCGTGGCATGTCACATGATTTGGCACAGACTGTTCGATTGGCCGGAATTGAAGTAAATACAGCCGCCATGTAAGGAGTCTGAAAGCTTCGCCCTTTGCTGAATTCTTAAAATGGCGGACTCACTGCACTCCATGAGAAGCAAAACGAGAGCCAGTCTCAGATTTTTTCTCCCCCTCTTCTTGCCTCTCTCCTGAAGTTTTTATAAACCTTACAGATTTGAGTAGAAACAGATTTCTCACAACTTGCTCTGCTTCTCAGTTTCACAGCTCAGCATACACTCAGGCTCTGTCAGAAGCTTGACAACATTCCAGGGAAAATATTAACTGTAAACTTTCCAACAGGAATTAAAGGAACAGAGCTCAAATCAAGATGCCCCCTTTAAATCTCTCTCTCTCACTTTCTCTCTCTGTCTAATGTTTATACAAATTTGTGAAGTTTATGCTAGGGAATATACAGTTAACACTAAAAAGACGCCAGCATGGTTCCTCTTCACTTTGTCCTGAATGCAATCAAAACGAACACACATCTTTCTTCATTTTTAAAAAGGACTCCTCCCCCATTCTTGAAGACCTGACCAGTGAATACTGCATATTCTGAGATATAAATATTTGCCTCTGGCTAAAGTTCAAGCAGCTCAGTGTGGCTGCCAGACACAACAGACAACCAACTTCCAAGGGAAAGTGTTTATTACAGCAGTGGCCAAAGAAGACACTGCCAGCAAACTATCAGTTCTGATTGGCCCAACCTTGCAAGCGCTTATCTTCAACTACCTGGCCAGCAGCCACCGCTGGACTCCCACCCCTTTCCTTAATAGTCACTTTATCTAACACACCTTTCCCACAGATAATATGTTTATATCTGATGCCAATCCATTTATAAGTCCTGTCAGTTCTGGAAGGTGGAGAATGAGTCATGTTAAAACATCTGTCCCACTTTCTCAGCCTTGGTACCCTTTTGAACTAAACCCTTTGTTGATGCAATTCAGAAACAAATAGTTCTTTTCCAAATGAGTACCATAAAGTAAACAGAAGACACTAATCATACAATGGTACTCATAATGACAAGAAGTTGTTCTGGGGACATTTTTACACAATTACTTGTAAGCAAGATAATCCTGTCAACTGCTTCTCAAAATTTGACAAAGTGTGTGTGTGTGGGGGGGGGCAACAAGAGTTTGGGAGATGAATCCATTCCTCATGTCTACACAGATCAGTGGTTCCCAACCTGAGGTCCATGGACCATCAGTGGTCTCCAAGAACTAAAATATGGTCCGCGACCTCACCATTACTATACAGTTGCAACGAGAGTGACTGGTCTCATGAAACCCTCTTATAACATTGAGGCAACTGGGATGTCAAAAGGGAGAGGCTGACTACTCGCGAAAGGCATGACAACAAGCCTCCTGATTGCTGCCTCTCCTCCTCCTCCCTCCCCCTGAGCAGAGCCATTCCATGTGGCGCCTGGAAGCAGGGGTGCCTTGGTGTCTTCATTTCTAGGTCTGTTCCTGGGGTATTTGGAGTGCTGATTCAGAAAATTGCATTGGATAGACCACATCAGTTCTAAATTATTAAATATGATTTTCTGTGGGTGAGCAGATGGCAACTACTGGATGGTATATGTTCTGTATCAGAAACTAGAGCTGATGTGGTCTATCCGATGCAGTTTTCTTAATCAGCACCCCAAATAACCAAATCAAATCTAAAGTTGAACAAAAACTGATTTGTAACCCTTTTGGTACTAATATTATACAGTGTTCCCTGGTCAAAGTGGTCCTGATCAAAAAAAGGTTGAGAACCACTGACATAGATAAAGGAATTATTGGCAATTCACATGGCACCATGATTACTACGTAATGATCAGTAATGTGTGGAGGTAACAGACAAAAGCCATAATGGCTTAAAAGCTCTATATGAATTAAGGAAACAGAGGAAATGTTGACTAGCTGTCCAAAATCAACCTTTTCATTGCATTTCCTGGGTACAATACAAAGAAAGTGAACCTAAATCCCACAGCCATCAATGGCTTGGATCTGGAAAAGCACAAATGAGGTAAAAATTCTGCCTGGGGAGCTGTTCTGCAAGCAATAGCAAAAGGCTATTATTAGACCTTATCCTAAATATTTTGGAATTTGTGGGGTTTTTTTCTTTCAAATTTTGGAATATATATTTATTTTTACTTTCTCCAGGACTCCAGTGGCTACTGCATATACATAGTAAGAGATCTTGGATATCGGACCCAAGTTTAAACATTGAATTTATTTACTGTAGCTTCATCTACACCTAATGCACATACCATGGAGGTAATTTTATGCAATATTTTAATAATTTTGTTCATGGAACAAAATTTCTGTACATTGAACCATCAAAAAGCAAAAGTGTCACTATCTCGGCCACCCTTGTTGACTTCCATATTTCATCACCTAATAATCATCACTGCAAAATAGTTGCACCCCCATTTTTGTGTGCCAAAAAGTGTACTTTTGTTTTCCTCGCATAATAGTCACACCCCCATTTCAGGCTGATATTCCCTCCCTGACTTCTTTTCCTGAAGGCAAGGCAGTTTAAAAACTATAAAATGAGAGTCTCTAAAGCTTTATTCGTCACTTCTCTCCTTCTTCTTTCCCCTTTCTTCTGAGGCAAGGCAGTTTGCAAAACCTGGAATGGAGTTCTTTGGAGGAAGGAGGGACAATCTGAGTTCCAGAGACTTGATTCCAAGTTTTGTAAACTGCTTTGCCTCAGAGGAGGGAGAAAGGAGAGAACAATGGAGCTTCAGACCTCCATTTTATAGTTCTTAAACTGCTTAAACTGTTCTTAAAGGTAACGGCGCTCCATGCAATCATGCCGGCCACATGACCTTGGAGGTGTCTATGGACAATGCCTGCTCTTCGGCTTAGAAATGGAGATGAGCACCAACCCCCAGAGTCAGACATGACTGGACTTAACGTCAGGGGAAACCTTTACCTTTACTTTAAACTGCCTTGCCTTCAGAGACAGAAGAAAGGATGGGAAAATAGGCCCCAAATGGCTCTGCATGTTTAAAAAAGAACAAACCGAAATGGAGCTGTTTGTTTGAGGCAGGATCATCCCTCCTCTTCCTCCCCTTTCAGAAGTAAGGCATTTTTAAGGAAATACAACAGGGGTACTATGGTTTTTAGCTTTGAATAGATTTTAATGGATTTTAACTGTGAATGTTAATACTGTTATATTTAATTCTGTTTTAATGTTTGCATACTCATCTATTTTAAATAATGTGGTCATACTTTTAATTATAAGCCACTTTGAGTCTCATTCAGAAGAGATAAAGCGATGTATAAACAAATAATAATAACAACAATAACAGAAACTGGAGAATAAAGGCAGAATTTGTCCCTTGTGTAATAGTCGCACCCTCTTTTTTCAAAAACAGGGGGGAGTGTGACTATTATGTGATGAAATATGGTATTTGGGGGTATTTCACATTTCTGGGTAAGGGATATTCAACCTATACTTAGCCCAACCATCTTTCTTCATACATTTTGCAAAAAATCAACAAATTGTACTAGTGAAAGGATATTCAGTTCTCTCTTCTTTCTGCACAAGGATCTTGCCCTAAATAGGAAATAGATCCAACCCCATGACAGTTGAGATATTTGGTAAAGTGTTTTAATTAACCTAAGTGTGAGCCACTAAATCAAGAGTACAACAGAGGGAGAGATCACAAGTAAAGTCAATCCACATGGTATGCTGAGAGAACAACATCAGGTTTCTTATGTCCCACAACTGTTACCTAGTAGCAGCCATTAAATCATGACACAGAGAGAGCTAGAAAGTAGGACAGGTCAAATTCATGCCATTTTTCCCTCAGGTCATGCAACAAAGAGCAACAGAGCTATTCTACCCAGTTGGTTAAGGCACTGATTCAGTATGGCTCCACTTCTCCTTGACCTGTCGCTATGCAACCTCTTGTTATATGAATTTTGTAACACTGATCCAATAATAATTTTCACCCCTATGTTTTCAAATGAAATTTTAGCAATCTGGAACTAAGTCCAAATTTTTTTTTGCATAACCCACCCATTCACATGTACCTATGTTGTCTATAATTTGCAATCTAAAAAAGGTGTGCGGAAGGTTGAGAATGCCATTTTCTTGCATGGGAGCAAAAATCTTTTAAGATTTTACACACACTTGGATTTCTTGGAATTGTATTCATCATAATCAATCCTCTTTGAACTCCACAACCATTTAAAATAGTGGGGAAATGTGCTTCATATCTCAGAAGAACTGTTCAATGTCCTCATATGACAACTTCACTTAACTGAACATATAACATTTTCAGATAATCAGAGACACTTTGCTCTGACAAGTATATATGTGGCTTGAGTAGCCATGTGTTTCAGACAATCAAGACCAAACCAGTGGGTTTTTTTTTAAATTCTGCTTCAGCATATATTCCTCCAATGAGTAACACAATCCTTTAGTAAATAAGACAGCACTTGTTTTTCCTTTTTAAAATCTTTCTTATACATCAGAACGATTTCAGTCAATGAGACAAATCACTGTTTCAAGGGCACTGATATATCTTTTGCTTTGTTTCTCCAGAACATTCCTTTCTTGCAACTTCTGGCAGCCATATTCATTCCTTTTCATTTCTGCTTGCATTGGCCTTTTAAGTCACAAATGGAAGGTGGTATGACATTTGTTACATTGAGCACTACCATTCTTATAAAACTTCAGTGAAGAATTCAAAGGACCGAAACTTGCAGTAAGTCTGATGAGTCAGTCCCATGTTATGGCAATCTGAAACAAGGAAATCATCCTTGATCCAAATTCGATAGATTGCTGAAAATATACTGTCTTCAGTATGTGTTTTTGTGATGGCTCACTTTGGGGTTTTTTTCTTCTTCTTCTTAATTTGGTGCAGTTTTTGGGGTATCATCTTTGGGCAGGGACATTTACTTTTTATTTACTATAAATGCATTTTTACCACCCTATAAACGAAGCATCCTCAGGGTTGTTTACAAAATGAATTGCAAAAGTAATGCAATCTAAATTACAATTAACTAAAGCTGCAGAAGAAATATTTTAAAGAGCTGCAACAGTAAACAGTTTGGCCTAAATCACACAACTCTCAGTTTCAATCAGAATAGATCCATCAAATCAATGGAATTTAAGTGCTGATTAATAAAGTATCATTGATTCAATGTGTTTACTCTCATTGGAATTAACTACTAGATTGTTGCTGCTGCTATTGTTGTTTGCCTTCAAATCAGTTGACTTGTGGGGAATCTAATGCTCATCTATTGCAACATTTTTTTAGATTTCATCTCCTGATCTATAGATCAAAATTGGCATTGTTATTGTTGTTGCTGCTGCTGTTATTGGCACACCTAAAAATGGTAAAGAAACAGAAATATCAGAATTTTCTTCTGTTCTTTTGATAGTGATAACGTTTTTAAACTATGCCTTCAGCAGTTACACGAAGCAACTTTTCAATACTTTTTTCCTTTGTTCCAGTGGTGCATGCTAATTCCACAACTAATGAGTTTGCTTTTGCCTTTTGATTCCCAAACTCAGTTTATACAATGGGCTGTTATTATTTGTTTCGGGGGGGGGGGGGGGGTTGGTGTAAATTTCACTAGGAACCATCTGATACATAAATGTAGTAAATAAATAAATCTGCACCACCGATTTATTTTTCTTTATTAGAAGTACAGTAGAGTCTCACTTATCCAACGTAAACGGGCCGGCAGAAGCTTGGATAAGCGAATATGTTGGATAATAAGGAGGGATTAAGGAAAAAGCCGATTAAACATCAAATTAGGTTATGATTTTACAAATTAAGAACCAAAACATCATGTTATACAACAAATTCGACAGAAAAAGTAGTTCAATACGCAGTAATGCTATGTAGTAATTACTGTATTTACGAATTTAGCACCAAAATATCACAATATATTGAAAACATTGACTACAAAAATGCCTTGGATAATCCAGAACTTTGGATAAGCGAGTGTTGGATAAGTGAGACTCTACTGTAGTAGCAAATGTAAGTGCACTCAAAGGAAAAGGATGGGGTGCAACTACAAAAGAGAGAATAGTAAGTAATAGGAACAGTCATAGCAACTAACTATAGGAAGTTACAATTTGCACATCCAATTCCAAAATCTGAAATATTCTGAAATCCAAAATTGTGTGCATTGGTGATTGAGACAGTTACACTTTGCTTTCTTTTGATTCAGTGTACAGAAACCTTTTGAACACCCAAAATTATTTAAAATATTGTATAAAATTACCTTCAACTGAGACTTCAAATGCAAAAAAGCTGTCTAGACGGACCCCCCCTCCCCTGGAAACGATATATAAAATATTAATCCTGCTAACTAAAAAAAGGCTTAACTAGGGGTGAACAGTGAGGGTCTTCATGGAGCATGACACTACCTATATAAGATATATATGAAACATAAATTAATTTTGTGCTCAGACTTGGGTTCCCTCTCCAAGATATCTCATTATGTGCTTATATGAAAATAAACATATTCCAAAATATTTAAAAAAATACCAAATACAAAACACTTCTGGCCCCAATTATTTTAGATAATGAATAATCCATCTGTAGTAATAATAGTAGCAATAGAAACCATGGAAAAAACAGAGAAGACCAAAGGGCAGGCTACATACCACATGCAAATGTACATAGAAAATAATCAGAGGCATAAAGAGTTATCTCAAAAATTACTGATTTAAAACTGACACCAGCAGAAAGAATCTTCCTCACCTATACTCTTTTGCTCACAATTAGGGTCAGTCTTAGTTTAATGTGTGCATGCAGATTTTTTTAAATAAAAAAAATGCATCATTGCACTGACATGATAAGAGGAGTGCTATTAGCTGATGAGGCAAAGTACTCCAAGATGAACCAAGGGCAAGACATGAGCTCTTAATCACCCACTGGACTTAAAACAAATCAGAGATGGCTGGGTCCGCTTCATACTTTTTAAGACGAGTAATTTTAAAGCCTGAGAAAAGAGTCAGAATTTTTCTATGATAGGCAGGATAAATATAAACAGCAGAGAAATTTTAAGAAAAAAATCAATCACATCTTACAGAGTTGCCAAAATTTCTTTGCATCTTTTTACTACCAGATGGAAGGAGTAGACATCTAAATACAACAACACCCATTGTGTTCATCACAGTGTAACAGAGGGCACATCTACACTGACCCTTTATCCTGAAAAGGGGAGTGAATCAGCTCCATAGTGTATACAAGATGCACAGAGCTGATTTAAATTAATGCTGCCTTGAATTACATTAATAAAAGTCTCCCAGAAAATCCAAAGCAAACAATTACTTTTGACCCATGTAAGGAGTTGGACCCGTTCCATAATAAAACAGGCCACAACTGTTTACACAACCATCCTGTATTCCTCGGGTTTGGGTGGCCAAGAAACATGGCATCACACTCAGTATCCCCCTCCTGTTCCTCTTGATGCAGCAGTATAGCCTGAATGACAAGGTGATCAGATAAGAAGGGGAAAAGAGCAATTTTTCATTCCCCCCCCCCCCTTCTGTGTTGTTCTGGTGGCCCAGCTGACATCACTCCAGGTGACAAATGACGTATACTAGGCATGGTATACCCATTGGCTGCTGCGAGGATGAGGACGGGAGTGGGATGGTAAAGGTGGCTGAGGGGGCTGTCTGCCCTGCCCAAATGCAATGGAATTATGAGAATTGTAGTTATATAAAATCTTTAACTTTTTTGTCAATTTACAACTCTCATAGTTCCATAGCACTGAGCCATGACAGTTAAAGTGGTGTCAAATTGTATTGATTCTACTGCATAGAGCCAGCCTGGGTTTCTGGCTGAAAGATTCCATTAATTGAATAGGATTCTTAAAAGGTCTCCTATATTTGTCTAAGGGGCAAGAAAGGGCTAAATATTCAGATACAGTATGGAATTGTTTCAATAAAGTCTATTCATACTGCTAGCTCTTTTATGTTCAGGCAATCCCCAAGATACAAACAAGATAGGTTCTGTAGCTTTATTCTTAAGTTGAATTTGTAAGTTGGGACAAGTACATTTTGTAAGTGCAATTCCAGCCATATATGAGAGAGGGGGGGAGGGAGAGAGGGAGGGAGAACACTTTGGGTAGCATAGGGAATGGTTAACACTCTGTGGTATTTGTTTTCCTGTCTGTGCCCCTGTTCAGAAGATTTCACCACACTTTCTGTCCCTGTGATAACTGGATTTTGAAAGAATTGGCTTGTTGTGGAAACAAGGATCTGTGTTAAAACTTCAGTGGAGACACCTTTTCCCCATGATAACTCTTTTCAGGAGTGAATTTCTCTTTTGTGGGATAGATGTCTCTCACTTCCTGTTGTCTCACCCCCGTTCTTAATTATTACTCATTTTAAAGCCGGATGTTTGTAACTTGAGAACCACTGGCAATTATCTTCGAGAGTTCTTGGAGAACGGGAGAAGTCCCAGCAGATTGGAGGAGGGCGAATGTGGTCCCTATCTTCAAGAAGGGAAAAAAGAACGACCCAAACAATTACCGTCCGGTCAGCCTCACATCAATACCAGGCAAAATTCTGGAAAAGATCATTAAGGAAGTGGTCTGCGAACACTTAGAAACAAATGTGGTCATTGCTAATAGTCAACACGGATTTACCAAAAACAAATCATGCCAGACTAATCTGATCTCTTTTTTCGATAGAGTTACGAGTTGGGTCGATACAGGGAATGCTGTGGATGTAGCGTACCTGGATTTCAGTAAGGCCTTCGACAAAGTCCCCCACGACCTTCTGGCAAACAAACTAGTAAAATGTGGGCTAGACAAAACTACGGTTAGGTGGATCTGTAATTGGCTAAGCGAACGAACCCAAAGGGTGCTCACCAATGCATCGTCTTCATCATGGAAAGAAGTGACAAGTGGAGTGCCGCAGGGCTCCGTCCTGGGCCCGGTTCTGTTCAACATCTTTATTAACGACTTAGACGAAGGGTTAGAAGGCACGATCATCAAGTTTGCAGACGACACAAAACTGGGAGGGATAGCTAACACTCCAGAAGACAGGAGCAGAATTCAAAACGATCTTGACAGACTAGAGAGATGGGCCAAAACTAACAAAATGAAGTTCAACAGGGACAAATGCAAGATACTTCATTTCGGCAGAAAAAATGGAAATCAAAGATACAGAATGGGGGACGCCTGGCTTGACAGCAGTGTGTGCGAAAAAGACCTTGGAGTCCTTGTGGACAACAAGTTAAACATGAGCCAACAATGTGATGCGGCTGCTAAAAAAGCCAATGGGATTCTGGCCTGCATCAATAGGGGAATAGCGTCTAGATCCAGGGAAGTTATGCTCCCCCTCTATTCTGCCTTGGTCAGACCACACCTGGAATACTGCTTCCAATTTTGGGTACCACAGTTGAAGGGAGATGTTGACAAGCTGGAAAGCGTCCAGAGGAGGGCGACTAAAATGATTAAGGGTCTGGAGAACAAGCCCTATGAGGAGCGGCTTAAAGAACTGGGCATGTTTAGCCTGCAGAAGAGAAGGCTGAGAGGAGACATGATAGCCATGTACAAATACGTGAAGGGAAGTCATAGGGAGGAGGGAGCAAGCTTGTTTTCTGCTGCCCTGCAGACTAGGACACGGAACAATGGCTTCAAACTACAGGAAAGGAGATTCCACCTGAACATCAGGAAGAACTTCCTCACTGTGAGAGCTGTTCGACAGTGGAACTCTCTCCCCGGGGCCGTGGTGGAGGCTCCTTCTTTGGAGGCTTTTAAGCAGAGGCTGGATGGCCATCTGTCGGGGGTGCTTTGAATGCGATTTCCTGCTTCTTAGCAGGGGGTTGGACTGGATGGCCCATGTGGTCTCTTCCAACTCTACTATTCTATGATTCTATGATTCTATGATTCTATGAGGGCAACCTGTACTTGCACTAATTTGTACCAACAAGCCAGTTAAGGATTTCTGATACTGAAATCCCTTGTTCCTTTCCCAAGGCTGGGCTTAAACAACTTCTGATTCACTGTAAAAGTGTACAAATGCCCTGCTATCTAATCTTATTTTCAACTCTACTTTCCTTAATATGAGTCTTAACAACTCCACTTGCCTGGACCAATCTGTCTCTAAATCACAAATGGTCGGTGATGTAACTACTGTCGATCTACTTAGACCTAAGTATCCCAGCACTAATAGTATCAAGAGTGGCTTCCAGGAGGCCTGAGTGAATCATGTGAAAGAGGATCATAGAGGAATGTTCTGTTCCCACTGAGAACAAGACAGAATTAACTCAGAGAGGTGCTTCCTTCTGTTGCTCTGTTTGTCAGAAAGGTCAAGATGATTAACTCTTGTATACCCAATACCAGACATCAAAACAAAATATATGTAAAACCCTAATCTATTTTAAGAAGATCAAGGATACACACAGAGAAAGGTAACTAGCAATATATGTATAGAAGGATAACATAAAGTCAAATAGTGGTATTTAGTAGGTATTCAAGATTAAAAAGACATTAGCCTCTCAGAGCATCAGACTAAACAGGAAAAAAAATCTCCTTGTGCAGATTATTTATTATGCACATTACATCCACACCTCCAGTTTTAAGTCCTAGCTCATTTGAATAAAAGGTAAACCTGCATCCTTTTCTTTGTTAGCAAACTTAATTTTAGTGCATTTTTAATCAAAGTATATAAAAGTATAGTACAGTTTTTGTTATTTGTTGTGGTTTGCTTCCAGGACCTCTGTGGATACCAAAATCTATGGATGTGCAAGCCCCATTATATGCAATGTTGTAGTAAAATGTGGTTCATTACATAAAATGGCAAAATTAAGGTTTGCTTTTCATATTTTTAAAAAATATTTTCAAACGTGGATGATGGAATTCATGAATGCAGAACCTGTGAATATGAAGGACTAAATGTCATCTGTACTCATCCAAAACCCTGTTCCATTTCTCAATAGTAGTACTCAGTAGTACTCAAGCAATAGAAATCCTTGCCAAAGGAAATTAGATTAGATCCAACTGTTTTGCACTTCTGGCAGGTGCTTAAAATTATTCCACATCATCTTTGGTGTTTGAAACATTCCACTTAATTGTTAGCTTTAAAAATGTTTTGGAAAGTAGTTTAGATTGTTTTTTAAAGCTCCTAAATAATATTTCACAGTGCTTTAATTTTTATTTCTGTATTTTTAAAAAGTGTTTACCATTTGTGCATTGCCCATAAATAATGCCCATTACATTCCAAATGAGTTAAAGAAACGTATTTAAAATCACAGCCGTTAAATAATAGATTTTCATTAACTAATAAATATAGAGTTTAAAGCCACACTAAAACAAATAATCATAACAGTCCAGCAGGCTCTGGTAATGACATCATCTAATACTGACCATTAACATGGTCCCCAAATCTAAATTGGGGGAGGTTTTCATCAGACCTGGGAAAAGTATTTAAAATCTTTTAAATGTCATCTTCAGACATTATAAGTTGCAAACCAACCAGGTATATAGGAATTTTCAAGCTATACATTCAAATGCATGTTGAACAGATTTTTTAAAAAATAAAGTTTTTTTAGCAATCCGAGGCCTCCAGAACTGAACAAAAGCATATCCTGGTTAGTGCCATTTGCTTGAAGACTAAACACCATTGTGATGTAATATCCCTTATTTAACGCACAGACTATCCCAGCAAGGGGTAGAACAGCCTGGCCTCAGAGAAGGTTATGCATTTGCCATTCCTTTTCTTATCGAAAAGAACACTCTGGCCCAACTGTCAAGTGTCCTGCAACAACAATCCCATTGGAAGAAGCACTCTATGGCTTCATTCATCAGCAAGAGGGCTTGGAGCTGAAGAGTTGTGTGGGTATTTTTCTTTGTTCATTTGTACCAGTTAGTGGTAGGATTTTGTATAATTTCATTATTTTGTGTTATTGCATTATTGCAATGTGTCATAATCCACTCAAGCTCATCAAGTCAAATTCATAAATAAATAAATGTGTGTAAATTATCAAATCAATGGAAAGCTTCGCAGCAGCAGTGCTTTGTGGGTTGAACACAATCAGACTGAGGGCACTTCTACACTGATCATATAGAGTCGTTCCTAGTCAACTCGAGGTGATGGCAACAAAACACACAACAACGTGCATTGAAAGTAATACAGTAATTTTTTAAAGTCCCAGGTAAGTTCAAGTTCATCCAAAAATGTGCTGCAACAGATGCCAGTGTATTCTAGGTCCAAGGTGAAATTGTCTCCACACATGTGGAGCATGTTGTAGACACCTGTCCACGCTGAAGTGAAGTAAAGAATTTCCCAAGGGCTGGAAGGCAGGGGACTACTCGACCCCTGACAGATTATCTCTGCCACTAACTGCCACTTTCCTCCCCCCCCCCCCCCCCATCTTGCATGCCTCTGGTTTATTGATACATATTTCTCTGGGAAATTGGGAGAAAACTCTGCAAAGTGGTTTGATGTAAGGTTCCATGATAAATGTAACCACCTTCCTAGCCTCAAACCAGTTCTAGACCTGACAAGACAACTACCCCACAGCAAAACCAGTTCCTTTTGAACCAGCTCCAAGCTGGATTACAGTGCCAGTGCAGAAGAACCCTGAAAAATAAATGTAACAGCTATGCATTGTTTCTAAAGTGCAGTTCGCCATAGTGTTATGTGCCACATGATACAAAAAGATTGTGCATCCAAAAGGGACTTTGAAGCTTCATGGAAAAACATTCACATGTGCAGGTATGCCCTATGAATACCTGGGTTCCTGAACTCACAAAAATCCCATGGATTTGGTCTTTCATATTTTGTTAATTACCGAATCTGCATTTGGACTGAATGGGTATAAATGTTATACTCCATAAAATCCTACAAAATGTGCATCTACAGGGTACTCGAAAATGTTCAAACAATAATCAAATAAAACTAACAGCATCAATATTCCATCCAATTGTGTTTCTCTTCATTGTACATTAGTGTAAATATAGACCAAAGTAATCAAAATGCCAGAAATATAAATATTCCCTTTAATGCCACAGAATCCATCATTTTACTAGGAAAAGGCTTAACTATGTTATTTGCAATTCCCTCACTGCACAACAATGTACATTACTGTCTGTAAGCTCTAATTTGGCATAGCGCATCATTAATGACCTGAATGGTGGCTGTTTCACACATACATATTTAATTACAACAGCTGAACAAATTACATATTTATGCTTTATAAAGGGGATTGCCAGTCTAATTCATTTGCTATGCATGCAGGTACAGGGCTCCATCTGCAACAGCATCTGCACAACAAGAGCTAACAATTATCCATTGTACAGTGAGTGTATCTAGTGAAACCTGTAAGAGATGCAATCGCATTAACCACTTCACTACATTCATGCCATTATTTTTCTCAATGGCCCCAAATACTTTGAATAATGGATTCTTAACCATAACGATGCCTTGTGTCTCTCTCAGCACACCCCCTAAAGCATTTTAGAAACAACAATGAACAAAACCTTAGGAAATACCCTTGGGAATATGAACCCAGTGCTGCTCATCCTTATGGACAAGGGGAAAAAACACAGGTTGAATAATACCAAGGTGGCATTACGACCAGGAAGGGCAATCAAAATCACACTTGCCACTGTCCTATGACTCAGAATTTTCATATTGTCTATGTGTTTGTTACATGAATTAACAATAGTACATTGTTGCACCTTAAATGCTAACATTTAACATTATTGGGAGCTGGAGTCTACATCAGTTACATTCAAAGTGGTGGAGTGTTACTGTGTGTTCATTCAAGTTATCTGTCAACTTATGTAAAAGGTAAAGGTTTCCCCTGACTTTAAGTCCAGTCATGTCTGACTCTGGGGGTTGGTGCTCATCTCCATTTTTAAGCCGAAGAGCCGGCATTGTCCGTAGACACCTCCAAGGTCATGTGGCTGGCATGACTGCATGGAGCACCATTACCTTCCCACCGGAGCGGTACCTATTGATCTACTCACATTTGCATGTTTTCGAACTGCTAGGTTGGCAGAAGCTGGAGCTAACAGCGGGTGCTCACTCTGTTCCCAGGATTTGAACCTGCGACCTTTCGGTCTGCAAGTTCAGCAGCTCAGTGCTTTAACACACTTCGCCACCAGGGCCCCATTATTTTCATAGGGTTTCCTTAGGCAAGGCATTGCTAGTTCCTTCCTTTGAAATATTGCCTACAGCACCTGGTATTCATTGACAGTCCCCCATCCAAATACTAACCACAACTGACACTGCTTAGCTTCCAAATTCAGAGGAAACCTGGTACTTTAGCGTATTTAGGCTGTTAACATTATTAGACTGAAGTAAATGGTTTTGTTACTCATTACTGCCACTCATGGCCTATCCCTTGTCATTAACACTGTCAGAAGGGTCCATATAACTCATTATTAACATGTTGTTTTTGTCTTATTTTATTATTATTGTTACTATGTAAGGAATTTGGGGGACATTTTCTCTATTGTGCTTGTTTAACAATGTACTGGTTCAAAAAAGTCCCTCACATCCTGCTTCCAAACCTGCCATCTTGCACCAAAACCTAGAATTCCTCAGTATTCTTTCTTAAACCATGCAAACAGCATACCACCTAGAGAAAAGATGGAAGCAATTATAAGACACATGAATGCCTTGTTTGGACTTGTATTAGTGTTTCTGATGCGAAAGGCTTCCTGAAGTACTAATACATGCCACCAAGTGGTTGGTGTGGTTTATAAGAAGAAAAAAACATTTTTGAAACAAACAAAAAAACTAGTGGAAGATTTGGCAGCAGAGGCAAAGTAACAAGTAAACATATCTAGTGTTGCTTATAGGTGTTCTGGGAAGCTTTCCACAACAATAGCAGCAGAAAGAATGTCTGGCACACATAGGCCTCCATCTTAGCCCCATGTTTAGGACACACATCTAGCATCCATCCTTGTTAGTGGAAGTCTCACTAACTCTAAACCCACACCACTGAGAGGGGGATGTAGCCATAATAATCCAGCTGTTATACTACAATCAGCTTTGAGAGGTGGATCGAATATAGGATATTAGGTTCTTGTTATTCTTCTAAGGAGACAAACATAATCAAGTGCTGTTTCAAACACAAGTAGTCAAGAAAAAATATCTTAAGTTGCATGTCCACAAACTCACAGCCATCCTTTAATGTTAAGTTAGTTGTACTGATTCAGATTCTTCCCAAATTGAAATGGAACTGAGAAGTAGTGCATAAAGTGGATGGTTGCCACTCATGGTATTACAATTATACCTTAGCAAAAGAAAATTTAAATTCTGGATACAAGATCTATAAAGTAGAGCTCTCTTTAGGAATATGTTATAAATATAAGGGAATATTCCCTTTATCTTACTACAAATATTCCAATAAAATAATTTCCACATAAAGGTTTGAGTGTGTCTAAATGCAACACTGAAACCAAATATGCTAAATGATGTGACATTATTCTGGAACTGCAAAATTTTCTGCAATTTCTTTTCAGTTCTACTTTGCCCATAAAATCCACATCACTGTCAATTTATACGGATTCATTGTTTGTTTGTATCTTAATAAGAGTTGATCAGCTCTGGCCAACTGATATTAATGACTACGCTTCCAGCGCTGTGTCTTATGACATAAAATCTTCACTAAAAGCCACCTGATGTATTGTTTCTTCCTTCTTAAAAAGTATCCCTGTGTTTATGAAGACTAGGATGTCTTATGATTTTTCTGCCAAACAAGAACCTTCAACCATGTATCATGACTTGCCAGATGCCTGGCAACCATTAATTCCTAGCAAGTACAAAAAAATGATCTATTAGGAGTTATAGTGGACAGGGCCGGCCGGAGATATTTTTTTATGTAAAGCGGGGGTGCTGAAAAGCGCCCCCGCCACCGGCGCCCTGGCCCCGCCCAGCGTGCCCTGGCCCCGCCTCCCACGCTGCGTGGGAGGCGGGGCCAGGGCGAATAGTGAGGGGGCGGGGCCAGAGTTGGCCCCGCCCCCCGTGCCCTGGCCCCGCCTCCCACGCAGCGTGGGAGGCGGGGCCAGGGCACGCTGGGCGGGGGGCGGGGCCAGAGTTGGCCCCGCCTCCCACGCTACCCCCGCTCGCCCGTCTGGCCTTTTGTAGCAGGCCAGACTCAGTCTGGCCTGCTACACAAGGCCAGACGGGCGAGCGGGGGTAACGTGGGAGGCGGGGCCAGCTCTGACGCCGCTCCCCCCCCCCGCCCAGCGTGCCTTGGCCCTGCCTCCCACGCAGCGTGGGAGGCGGGGCCAGGGCACGCTGGGCGGGGGGGCGGCGTCAGAGCTGGCCCCGCCTCCCACGTTACCCCCGCTCGCCCGTCTGGCCTTGTGTAGCAGGCCAGACTTAGCGGAGGTTCCTCCAGGCCGCAATCGCGGCCTGGAGAAACCTCCGCTGAGTCTGGCCTGCTACAAAAGGCCAGACGGGCGAGCGGGAGTAGCGTGGGAGGCGGGGCCAGCTCTGACGCCGCTCCCCCCCCCCGCCCAGCGTGCCTTGGCCCCGCCTCCCACGCTGCGTGGGAGGCAGGGCCAAGGCACGCTGGGCGGGGGGGGGGGAGCGGCGTCAGAGCTGGCCCCGCCTCCCACGCTACTCCCGCTCGCCCGTCTGGCCTTTTCTAGCAGGCCAGACGGGCCAGGGCGCACTGGGCGGGAGGCGGGGCACCGTCAGGGCGGTGCCCCGCCTCCCGCCCAGCCTGACGGCGCCCCCCCGGGCCTGCGCCCGAGGCGGCGGCGTCAGCTGCCGCATGAGTGGGGCCGGCCCTGATAGTGGACCACACGGCATAGCTGCTGCAGTGACCTACAGTTAAATCGATCTTAGGACTGCTTGCTATCACTATCATTATCACTATCTGAGACTTCTATGAACCTTGAAATCCTACTGACACTCACCAGTAGAATAGATAGAATAACCAAACAGATTGCATCTGTTTATTCAGCAGAAAAAAACACTGGAATGATAATTTGGCTGTTGACCGTAAAGCATTCTGCCAATGTAAGCTTAGGGCTGCAATCCTAAATTCACTTTCCTGAAAGCAAGCTTTGTTGAATTCAGTGGGACTCAGCAGCATGGCATATTGACATGTCATTATTACACCATGAGTCACTCAAATAACTTTGAAGATTTGGGAAGCCCTGTCACAAAATGTAGTATTCTGTATCTGCTACCATGTTAATTATACTCAACTAAGTAACCTCTCTTGGCCGGCATCCCATTCCCCCCAACCTGATGGAAACATCATTCACCCACGTTCTTCTTCTTCTCACTGTGCAATGGATGTTGAGGAGAGTCGAAATTGAGGAAATAGTGTCACATAACAAAGTACTGTAGTGATTAAGAATATGGAGAAGTTATGAATGAGCAAACTACTGGGATCAGAAGCACTGGTGATAGATCATGGGTGAATGGTGTTTGTCAGGTTAGTGGGCATTGGATTCAGGATAGACAGTATAACTAAGTATACTTAACTACATATCTGATACATAATCCCACCCATAATCATTATGTTTCCCTGACCAATAACAAGTTAATGATATTAAGTTTCTAACTGCTAGAGGACTAAAACTACAAAATGGGCTTCTTAAGACTGTGGAGGTTTTCTGTTTATTGCAGAAGCAAGAGCTGAAATTGATATCATCATTCTAATAGGTTCATCACTACTGCTAAATTGATCCTATATTCCTGACAGGCCATAAAATAGCTTCACATGCTTTTCTTTCAGAACATAGCCACAATCACTGGAAACATATACATCAAGCCATATAGCTTGTGGTAAAGAAGTTCTCCCTTATTTCTGCACTACAAGCAGGCCTATAAAATTTGGTTTTCTGTTCCACCCCACATATTTCACAAATATTAGAGTCAGTCCTTCCAGTATTATTCAAAAAAAGTTTAACAGTTCCATCAAAACTACAAAATGAAGCATTTTGTCTTGCCTGCCTATATGAAAGATCCTCAAATCCCCCAGCTCTGAGCAAGAAACATGGAAGAGAGAAGCACCCCTTTATTAGTGAAAGATACTTCCAAAGATATCTACCACTTAGATTCCAATTTAATCTAATACTTACATTTCAAAGAATGTTGGGTTGTGATTTAGCATTTAAAGATTTACCCCCAGAATCAAATGTACTAGTACCATTCTCTGAAATGAAAGTCTAATTCTACTCAATGTATTGCATGCCAGGCATTTTTGGGGAGTGGACACATTCTCTTGGCTATTTCATGTTATAGACGAACACAAAAATTAGCATTTAATTCATTTTCAAAAATATTTTTCTTTAAACTGTTGAGACTTCACTCGATTTCCACAATAGCACCTTAGAAGAGTCTGAGATGAAGCTTCCAGCTCATGATGAGTTCCTTCACAGACTTCCCCTCAAGGAGACAACAAAGACCTATCTGTATCAGACTATGAGACAAAATCAATTATTTTAGAGAGAGATGGGATGCACAGTGCAAACCTAAAACCCATTTTTGATCTCTCCCAGTATGAATCCCAGGATCTGTTTAGGCAAAAGGCATCCTCAGATACATCAGGATAAGCCCTTAAGAATAGCCACTTGTTACATAAAATGTGCTTGTCTGTTCCATGGAGTTCTTTCTCCCACAATATTTAGTGATCTATCAATAAGTAACCCACCCACGATGGCCTCCTGAAAATTGCCTAATCTTTCAGTTAAGACTTACTGTTATAGCTTGTTACATAAAGTATCAAAGAACAACCACCCAACTAATTAGAGGACTACAGAAATGGATTAAATGATGAACACTTCAAAGAGCTAAATGTTCACAGCTTGATTATGCAATAACATCAGAGTAGACTCTAAATATTTAATAGTATAAACATCAAGAAGACTAATACAGGATGATAAAACTAAAAACTAAGTGATTACATTAAGAAAGGAAAAATTATTATGGAGATTAAGAAAACTGTCCTTGCAACAAGATAGACTGGCTCACTCAAGAACCTTTCAGGGAAAACAGGACAGAAGCAAAACTGTACAGAGTAAGTGTTCTGCAGGGAGCAATCACACAACAGCAGGACACAATGACCTATTAGATCTTTTCCTTCTCTGATTTCCATAGATGCACAAGAAAAATAAAGAACTCTCACATAAATCATTTAATACATCTAATGTACCGAATAAGCGCCATATTATAAAATACAAGAATATAAAAAGGAACTGGACAGCAAAATTAATCAATCAAGATATTTCCCATTATCAATTAAAGGAAGTCTTAGACACAAATGTGTTTAAATGGGCTTCTCTATTAGGGATGGCTATAGGTCAACATTTTTCCATTATTCACAATGACATGCCTTGAATATATGTGGGCTTATTACTTATGGGTGAATTTGAAATTGTCACTCAGTTTAACTTTGGTGGCAATTCAGAAAAAGTACAAACATGTTTTCTTAAAGATCCAGTGAGACTGATGTTTCTAAGAATCCACATTGGGATGTGTTCTGTGCTTTATAAAACTAAAGGTCACCTGCCCTTTAAAGGATGTTTCCTGTGTGAAAGTCATTCTATAAAATTAATGGAATTAATACTAAGGGGCCAGGTCATTTGTAATGCTAGTAGCAGGATTAAGAGTCCCCTGCCTCCTCCCTCTTGCAGTAATCCACCATGCTGCTCCAGAGGTTTCCCTGCTCTCCAGGGGCTTTAGTATTCATAGGACACTACGTTGCTTCCATTCATGAAACCATTTCTATCACTTGAAAAGCATCGTTGGGTATTTCCTTATTTAATTTATCTTCAGCAACTGAGTACTATATCTATAGTATACCCTTCTCTAATTTGATGATCATCCACAATCCTACATAAGCCATAGATGATTACTATAGATTTCATCTATGACCTTACCCCAATTATCGTATTTGGTGAGGCTTGTTGAACTTGCAATACAAAATACTCTAAAGACCTCAGTTTACAGAATGATGCAAAAGTGTTTTTTGTAAATACTTGTTTTGAGGATACATGTGCTAAATAATCTGACTAAAGGCTCCTGATACCTTTGTGAATTTTGCAAGATACAGGTTGAACTTTTAAAGATTCTATAACCATTAAAGCCAGAAACATATAGTCTGATTTTTAAAGCATGAAACATATCTTTCTTGTAAACAAACATTTCTTACCCAATTTCAAGTTCAGCATGCATTTAATGTTCACCTCAAATACAGGCCACTGCAACACACACTACATTTACTGCCCATTGTTTGCCACAAGAATCAAAATATGTAGCTGTTGTTAAGAGAAGCATTTGAGGCACTGTGATATCAGCATTCAGTTTTTCTATCTAGAAAACCAAAAGGCAAAAGGAATGTCTGCACCACAAAACTGGCTACTGCTGCCTAAGATCAGCTACTTTGACCGACATGCCCTTTTTCAATACCTCATGTAACCTTCTCAACTCTCTGGCCAGTCTTCTTAAGAAAAGCAAGTGCATTCTATAGCTGTTGAACTGAGACAGGGAGGATTGTTAGTTAAGTGTATAAGAATAATTAAATCAGCTTCTTATGTTGTCTTATATAAAGGACTTTGAGAAATCCAAAAGAACTGACAAGTGAACCCTTGTCAAAGAATAGCACATCTCAAACTAAGGTCATCTGCAAATTGGGATTAAGAGGGAATATTTAACAAAGCTATCTGAGAAACTAACAGGAGGTCAATGTCTTATGTCTGTTTGTCTAAATTTTATTTTGCTGCATTCTTCAGGGGTGACATTGTTCCTTTGACTAAATGGTGAATAATTTATAGCATATATTTTAAAATAATAATATTTTATTTTTTCACCTTTTAAAGAGTACTCAGAGTTGAATTTATCCACAGGCCAACAGGCTACATAATAATTGTGCCCATGGAGGCAGTTTGCACACGTGGAAGTAGAGGACAGGCAATCCCAACTGGCTGAGAAATCTGATCCAGCGGGCTGGGAAACTCTCCACAACACATTTTTGGCACCAGAGAGTTGCAAAAGGAGTGGGAAAACAAAAAAGTTGACACAAGTTCAAATGTTTCTGTAGATTTCGGCTACAGTGTGGACATCATCTAATTTCATTGAGGGTCTAAATGAAATCTTAAATCAGAAGTGCAGTATATGATAGATCAGCTTCATCCCCAAGTGTGTAATGGAATCACATAATATACTGAGCATTTTCAAGATGTATTCCTTATGGTTTACTGCAGGGGTCCCCAAACTAAGGCCCGGGGGCCGGATGTGGCCCATCGAAGCCATTTATACGGCCCCCACGGCACAAGGGCAGAAGGGGGTTGGGCTAAATGACCCAAGAGGTCTCTTCTCCCATTATTATTATTATTATTATTATTATTATTATTATTATTATTATTATTATTATAAACACAAGATGAGTCCACAGCAGACACTCTGCTGGCTGTTGAATTGGATCACACGTAATTTTGTCAACGCCGATTGTGTTTAAGTGCAGGCCAAGGCCTTTAGGCACTGCACCCAGTGTGCCGATCACCACTGGGACCACCTTGACTGGCTTGTGCCAGAGGCTTTGTAATTCGATCTTTAAATCCTCAAATCGTGTCAGCTTGTCCAGTTGTTTCTCCTCAATCCTGCTGTCACCTGGGATTGCAACATCGACAATCTATACTTTCTTTTTTAACATGATTGTGAGGTCAGGAGTATTGTGTTCCAAAACCCTGTATTTGTGATGCCTCATGGGCCTTGTAGTCCTGCTCCTAGTGCCATCGTGGCAGATGAAGACGAAAACATGGGGTTTTCGCCGGTTCAACAAGAGCCGGAGTCCTTTCACCTGCCGGATGTTGATGTTTGTCCCCAAGAATTCAGTAAAACAGACCTTGGGCATTCCTCGCCTCTGTTTCCCAGAAGGGAATCTTACTCTAGAGACAGAGGAGTCAGAGAACAAAATCGCAGGAGTTTACGGATTGCTGCCAAACAACAGGCTGATTAGGCCTGCTTCCCTTGGGAAATTCTAAGGAGTCTTGCATCTGGATAGAGTTGGGTTTCGCTTCTCGTTCTCTAGGGAAAGAGATTGTTGGCGGGAAAACGAGACCCCAATATAGGTGCTTGACGCGGGAGAATCTTTGCGGAGTCAACAGAGCAGCTTCAGGAGTAAGATCGTGTGTGGACTTCGTAACCCCAGTTCCTTGCTTCCCGGATTAAGTATTCAAGACTTGCCTCGCTTGCTTTTAACCACGGACCTTGTTCTAAGAATCATTGTTTGCCTTGTATCCAGCCTTGTTTCCAGCCTTGTTGTCAAACTACCTAGGACTCCAGAGACTCAGACATTTCCCCACACTATTGCTTGGCAATAGTGTGTGTTTCGGTATTGGATAAAGAACTTTGAACTCTAATATCATTTATTGGACAATACATTTTTGGACTATATTAGACCTCATTTGAAAGGTCTGCTTCTGAACTATATTCTTCACTTGTTTTTATTGCTTTTATATATTTCCTTAATAAAGATATTAGATAGAGATTGGCCTCCGTGTATTGTTCTTGGTGCTCTGCTGCCAGGAGTCTGACAGTATTATTATTATTATTATTATTATTATTATTATTATTATTATTATTATTATTATTATTATTATTATTAACATTGAGGCTGGGTGGCCATCTGTCAGGGATGCTTTGCTTGTGCTTTTGGTGCACAGAGGCAGAAGGGGGTTGGACTAAATGGCCCAAGGGGTCTCTTCCGACCCTCTTTATTATTATTATTTTTATTATAACTAACATTGAAGCAGGGTGGCCATCTGTCAGAGGTGCTGTACTTGTGCTTTTGGTGCACAAAGGCAGAAGGGGATTGGACTCAATGGCCCAAAGGGTCTCTGCCAACCCTCTTTTTATTGTTGTTGTTGTTATTATGATTTATTTATTTATTTATTATTGCTCGGTGGCCAACCATAGTCCGGCCCTCCAACGGTCCGAAGGATTGTGAACTGGCCCCCTGTTTAAAAAGTTTGGGGACCCCTGGTTTACTGCATCATACTATAACCAGATTTAGGATTCTCTTACACAGTGTAGAAGATTTGTAAATGCCCACTCACCCACTTTAGAATGTTCTAACAACTCCTCCTATTTATAGAATTAATTCTCTGTGTTGAACATTTCTTGTCTCCCATTCCTACAAAATTGCTAAGAACATCTGCGTAACGAAAATAAGAAAATGGAAGGCAATGTTAAAATACCCAGGTGTTCCAGATTTTACATATTGAAATAAATTATTTCATAGTTAGATCTGAAGAATTTGAAATGAAATGAAAAATGAGATAAAAATGTGTTCTGAGACACCAAAACAAAAAAAATTGCATACCTATCCTGAAATATTTTCCAAATCATTATAATTTATACACAAAGCCTATCACAATGGGAGATCTTAATCAACAATGTGATTTGAAGGAAGTCTGAGTACTTTATCAGTAATTCTGTATTTATAATTTTGATAATATGGAGAAACCACACGTTATGCTGCAGGTGAAATTAAAAGCGATGAAGTAAAAGATGAAGGAATTTGGCAACACACTTTGGACTAACTGGTTTAGTTCTGTATGAATTTTCATGCATTTCAATCAACTTCTTCAGATGAATTGATAGGGATGAAAGGATAAGAGCAGATCCATGGGGTACAAGGTAGTAGTAGCTGGGGTTAGAAAGATTTAAAATATCATTAAAAGATGCATTGCATTAAGATTCGGTACGAGCATCTTCATCTAGTAGAAACTGTTTTCTGTGGACAAAAAGTCTCTTCTACCAGCAGAACGGTTCCAAGTGATCTAGTACTGCCATATATGTTATTCCACATATCTTTCTCAACATTTTTGCATTCAGTTGAAAAACAACAATAGGCCAGAAGCTGACTACACACTAATAGAAAATTGACAGCAACTCCAAAGAGGATGCAAAGTGAACCTGTAACAAACTGCTATGGAAAAAAAACCTACCTAAAGATATAGGAAGAATCAATGCTAACATCTTTACAGTGTCATGAATAATTTGCTTCAAATCACAAGGTTCTTCTACATTCAAACTGCTTTGCATATTCCTGACCAAGCATTAAAACCAGACAACTATTAAGTTAAGGCCAATTTTATAGAAGTAAGTTTATTTAAAGAAATATACCCATTTATTTTTTACAAATTTCTTAATTACCCTTACAAATAAAATATTTATGACAGCCAAAAATTATGACTTTTTAAAATGATTCACAAGCAAATTTAATGAACTGATGAGCTCTATCTACTTATAGATGCCTCTTATGAGCTTTTAAAACTATGCTTTCAACATTTGAAAAACATGGATTCCATAATAGTCCGTATGTTATTACCAACAGTTTTTTATAAGAATTGGGGGGAAATGATCAGCATATCCCAGAAATCTCACTAACATACATCTTCTCAATCTCCTCTTCAAAAAGTGAATTTTCATGAATACAAAGAGGCCCTTGCCAAAGGCCATAGTAGGAAGCCATGTATGTAGGCTACAATGGAAATCAGAATAGCACTGTGCTTGATTTCAGTTTAGCTAAGAGCAGACTAACAGAAGCATTCCTTCTCCATCTTCATTATGCTGGGATTATAAATGCACTCTCACAACCAGAAGAGTCCTACACTTAAATCTGCTCTTTCAAACATGTTGCCATCCTGGAATCTAGAGCATTGCTTCACAGTTTTAACTATAAATGGATTTGGGTAAATTCATGAACACAGTTTAAAAATATTCACAAAAATGATAATATTGTGCTCACTCCTGGCTTGTGCCACATTAGGGTTTATGTATGAGCTGTTTCACACTACAGAAGTATTGTGTTATGATTCCATTCCATTTTCATGGCTGTAGCTGCATCCTATGAAATCTTGAGATTTACAGTTAAGGAAGAAGTCTTCAGTAGGCTTGTGCATTTTGGCTGAACTGCAATCCATTTCTGCTATCCAAATTTTGGCAGACCTGCAAATCTTTTTTCATGCACTGCCCGAAAATGGACAGGCATCCGAATAGCCGTTTTTGGTCCACAGCCGAAAAATGCAGCAAGATCCGGCCCACTGCCCTCGCCCTGTAACTTCTCCAGGAGCAGCAGCAGGGCACCACTCCTTCCTGTCAAAGATGCACTTCCACATGACACAGCCCACTATTACACTTCCTTTACTAATAAAAAAGCAATGGCAACTTCCTAAGCTTTTGCATTTCTTGTTCTCACAACATACTGGAAGAGGTCAGCAGTCCACCATTCAAAAGCAAGCAAGCAGCATGTCCCCTTATTAGAAAAATACTCGTGTATGATTCACTAGAAACAAAAACATTTTCAAAATGTATTGTGGGAAATCTAGCCATGTTTGGAAAAAACAATGTTTTTGGAGCATATTATGTTATTTTAAGTCTTAGCCGTTCAGAGCAGGTTATCAGCTCCACTGATTTAGAAAGGCAAGGTGGTGATAGCCCCCAAAAAGGGCATTGGAGGGGCTCAGGGACAAGGGGAGAAGGATGACTTCAGCTCAGGCAGACAAGCAGCTGGCAGCTGGAGAAGACAGTGACTGGGGCTGCTGGTTGTGACTGGCTGATAGCTTGCATGAACAGGCAGGGGTTTTTTTAGTGATTTTTAAAAAATTAAAAGTTACTCCTGAAGGTACAATTCTGATAAATACAAATAACAACAACAATAATCTTTTATGTCCTAATGGAGGTTGGAGTTAGAGAGAGACGATGGGTTCCGTTGGCTTGGCAAAGATTCCACAGAAGCCCAATAGTGTTGTTGTTGTTGTTGTTAGGCGGCAACAGCCAAATTATTATTATTAAATGAAATTAAGAAATTAAAAAAACAGAGAGAACGTATGAGATTGCAAAGGAAAGAAATTAGTATTGGTGGTAAGTTTAGGTAGGTAGGTAGGTAGGTAGTTTTCTGATAATGAGGCTTTGTTGTTTGCTGTAATTCTTACAATTATTATTATTAATAACAATAATCTTTTAAAGGTTCTTTCTGAAAGGGAGAAGAGAGAAGAGAAGAAGTGAAAGGCCACTTTAGTAAAGGCTAAAGGGTGACTCAAAGCTCAGAGCCACTCTAAAAGAAAAGTACACCCACCCACAAGTCCCTGAATGTTGCACACCCACCTGTACTTTCCAACTCCCAGTCTCTAAAGAAAAAGTAAAGAAAATCATCTAGGAAAATCTCGGAAAAGTAAAACAAATAAAATTAGATTCAATGAGCCAAGCCAAAAGCTAAAGCTGCGAGCAAGCGAGTAGCAAGGCAATCTGGCTGCTTAGCGATCGAAGTACACCTCTCGAGAGCCAACATACAACTCAGCAATGAAGGCACTTGCGCCATTAAATAGACACAACTTGCGTAAGACACATCATGGCTTACTTCTATTCTGATTGGCCCAACAGGCAGGGCTCACAGGAAACCCCGTGTGAGCACATGGCAGCCTCTCCATGGGCTATGGTTCAAATGCAACCAGCTTAAGTTTTGAAAATTTCAACCATTTTAAAATATTACATGGTATACATTTGAATGTTTACCTTTGATGTGTTATAAAGGACAGATAAACTATATGGATTCTATTGTGATGATTTGTAATAATAAATTGACTCAATATAGTAAGAATCCTATAGTCAGAAAGCAACCTTTTTGTGCTTCTGCTATTTTGGAAGTTGATTGCCTCCATTACCTTTTGTGTCTTTTCTATGTTGTGAAAGAACTGAAATAGTAATCATTTTGCTTTTACATAAACTATTTTATCCAGGCCCATTCATATATACTAAAAATAGTTGAGCAGTATATTAATCTGATTTTTAATAGAACACTGAACATGTAATTATTAAACAGATATGCTTGATAAAAACAAAGGGACAATGTTCCTTTGTATGAATACATCAACAGAATGGCATTCATTTTTTTAAAAAAATTACTGTATATTGTAAAATCTGACCTGAAAAAAGTGGTTTTGCTACTGCTGTTACTCCAGCTTTGGATTTTTTCACATATGAATGCTTCATTTACCCACCCCACACTAAACAATACGATAACTGAGACATTGTTTTTTAAATAAATGGACAGCTCCCCATCAGCAAGTCAACCATGCAAAAGGAAAGCACTGATAAATGACTGTAGAGGAAAGATTCTGGACTACCGGCCACAATTAACATCTCTTTAATGAACCGAAAATGCACACAAAAGAGATACCGCTGCGGCAGATGCCACCAGACCTTCTGGTATATTGTTGCCTACAGTTAACTTGGTAAACCAGGCTTCTTCTAATCTATCTCAGCAATATGTTGTGTCTGAGATTTCTGGGCAAGACAGTCTCCAATGAAGTTCTCTTGATAGTCTGTGATACCGCTGGTAACACTAAAGTGTTACCCCATTTTTTTCCTTCACTAAAGCATAGCCTACAGGCTTGCCATTGCTATTTCCCTCTTTTCTGAAGCTTTACTCCTTTTACTTAAAATAGATGAAAAATATTCTCAGCACGAATTGCACTTCTTTTATTTATTTATTTATTTATTTATTTACAGCATTTATATTCCGCCCTTCTCACCCCGAAAGGGACTCAGGGCGGATCACATTGCACACATAAAGACAAACATTCAATGCCATAACATAGAACAGAGACAAGACACAGGCACGGGCTGGCCTTGAATTCATGACCTCTTGGTCAGAGTGATTTGTTGCAGCTGGCTTGCTATCCAGCCTGCGCCACAGCCCGGCTTTATCTTAGACACTGCAATGCAGTTAGCTCTTGTCTGTTTTGTCTATTCAGAATATGTGCAAATGAGAAATTGTGGAATGGAGGATAAGCACACTTACACTTTTTAAGGGAGGATGATAACTAATGTAATTTATGGTAGCAGGGTTCCAATACCCAAGTTCAAACATTAATTAGACAAACCTGGACCAGCTTCCATCAAGTTTTCATACCTTACAGGTTTGAAAATGAAATAGAACTCTTTGAATGCCATCTTAACTTACAGGATCCTCTGAGGAAGTCCAAGATACAGAAATAAACATATTAATATAACTCACTAGTATACAGACTGTTTGTTTCTACTTGTCAGCCAAGTGATAGTACCTAGCTTTCAGTGGAGAAATCAAACGTCAAAGAGGAAGGCTTCCAAGAAGGGGCTATCATAACCCACTGTGCCATCATTGGATTTTGGAATGCACCCTTGAATATATATTTATATGGATGTTTTAACTAATGCTATCTATTTTAACTGTAATTGCTTTTATTTATTATGTTTTATATTGGTTTGTTCAGCGTCTGATGATGCTAATTGTAAGGCTGCCCTAAGTCCCCCCTCGGGGGTGAGAAGGGCGGGATATAAATGCTTGTAATAAATAAATAAATAAACCATTTAAAATGTGACAGAATTTTTTTTGTTATTTCCCAAGCTGCAATGGTCAATCACAAAACAACATTCCAAATTTTGGAGGGCGGATTCCTAGACGCAAAGGTTGGAGCTGCTGTAACTCATTAGAATTGTTGTGAAAGATAGAACACTCTCTGAGGGAGCGTGCCATTAAAATTCCCATAGCTAAAAATGGCTGGAAAAACTGGAGTGAGTTTTTTGAAGTATGGTTAGTTAGATTTGAGGTAAAATGGGAAAACAGGGAAATGGAGGGGCCCATTTGTAACTTCAGCTATTGTAATATTAGTGTTTGGCAAAGTTTGGTACACTTGAGCTAGTACAAAATTAAGGAAAATAATAATACTTGCCTATCTTTAGCAGAATTTTCACTAACAGAAGCTTGGCTCAAGTACAGCTGGCAGTCCCCAAGTTACAAACAAGATTGGTTCTGTGGGTTTGTTCTTAAGTTGAATTTGTTTGTAAGTCAGAACAGGTACATTTTAAGTGTAATTCCACACACACATACACACAAACACATATATAAGCATAGGGAAACCAAAACACCTTTTGGTGTTTGGTTTCCTGTTTGTGACCCTGTTTGTGACCCTGTTTGTGACCCTGTTCAGAAGATTTCACCTCACTTTCTGTCTCTGTGATAATTGGATTTTGGATTTTGAAAATTTTGGCTTGTTGTGGAAACAAGGGTTTGTGTTAGAGCTTCAATAGAGACACCTTCTCCCCAGGATAACTCTCACAGGAGTGAATTTTCTTTCCAAGGAGTAGATTTCTCTCACTTCCTGTTGCCTAACCCCCATTTGTAACTATGACTCATTTGTAAGTTGGATTTTTGTAACTCAGGAACTGCCTGTACTATGAGAGCCCATGTGCGCCTAGCTCAGCATCCTTCCCCTTCCTAACTCTAAATATTACAGTATCAGATAACAAAACAGATTTCATTATTTATACATGCTGGGTTTTGCTAATGAAAGCCTTCTTTCATTGAAAATAAGTGGTTTTGATCCATTTTTGTTCTGACCCACCAGCTAAATAACTAACATGAAGTGCTGGATCAATAACTAGTAAAAATTCACAATGTGGACTAATGCATGATATGGATTAAAAATAACCCTATGGACAATACACTAAGGCAAAAGAATAGCCTAGATGAATGAATAACGTTCTTACATAATAATGAAAAAAGTAAAAGAAAATATGCATTCAAAGAGGTTTGGATTATAGATATTCTTTCTCCTTTGGCATGTATCGCTTTTGGATTACTTAAGATAAGTGCATTTATCAACCTGTTTCAATGATATTTCTATGGTAAGGAACCTTTACTCTGAAGGTATGTAGTGTAATTTTCTGTTGGGAACATTCTGCATGAGACTAAATTGTAAATCAGAAAATCTCTAGTTCAAATGCCATCTCAGCTGTAAAATCTCCTGATAATCATGTTATTATATTTGAGCCTCAGTTCCTTCATTTGTAATACTAGGATGATGCTACTGATCTATCTTATATGATTTCAAATACGTTCTGTGCACATTGCTTTTTTATACAACTCCAGTCAAAAGTAAAGTAAAATTTGTAGTTTGTTGAGGAACCATCACTCTTTGGCAGAGAAGGCAATTTTACAGTATTGAACCATGGCAGTTAAAATGGTGTCAAACAGCATTAATTATAGGTGTGGGTGCATCCAAAGACCTATGAATCTGATACATCTAAACTATCCCATGAGACAGTTGAGCCAAGGACACAATTAAGTCAACGTCCTTAGCTTCTGGGGCTCAACACAGTGGTAGCTTGTAATTTCCATGTTGTATATCCACTCCAAGTTTTACAGGCTCTATCTAAGAAACTGAATGTTTTTTCAGTTAAGACTTGGTACCTTTAATAGCTCCCTTAAAGATGGGCCTAGATTCAATACTCACATTTACATGGGAGCCACCAGCTGCCATTGGTCTGACACGTAACACACATCCGCTTGAGAGGCTCTGCTTACCCACTCATCAAATAGTAAGGTAAAGCTCTTTTAAGGTAGGTGTGGGAGGCACAGCCTTCTTGAGGACTAAGCCAAAGGCCTGGATTGCCTCTGCTTTTAGGGTGTTCTGTGTTTCCTCAATGTTGATGTTTTAAGTTTCTTTTTCAACAGGCTTTCATTGTATGTTTTTAAATTTTCTATTTTAAGACTTTAGCATATTCTGTTTTGAATCTACAAGGCTTTCATGCTGATATCTGCATGTGTTTTCTTGAGACTGTTTTAATTATAATTTTACAGAGTGATGAATTCTTTTCATTTTGTACAGTGCTGTGGTCAAGAAACAAACAAACAAGAGTTGAGGATGAAATCTTTGTACTCTCATGGAACCCACTTCTATACTGATCTTAATGGGATTGAACCTGAAACAAAGGAAAACACTTACAATTTTTTTTTTTTTTGCAATCATTGCTATTGAACTAGATAGAACAGACTAAGGTACGTGACTTTTTCTGATTGAAATGTGGAATGCTGCTACTAATTTAACTCAGCATACGTTTCAGTAAGGTAACAGTATGTATCTATAATGATTCCATATGTTGTCAGGACATTCAATACAGGGCAGATGTCTCCTGAAAATTGATGTGACGAAGCTGCTCAGATAAAAGTTACAGATATCTCCAATCAGTGCTGGTCTGCAGCAGACAACTGGACATCCTTGCTCTTAAGAGAAGTGTGGTATAACGACTAGAGAAAGCGGTAAAGCATTGCTTCGTAATGCAAACATATTTTATGGTGATGTATTTTAATTTTTGTTCCATTGGGCCTGGTCCCTATGTAAGCCACCCCAAGTTCCTTTGGGGAGATGGAGTGGGATATAAGAATAAAGTGATTATGATTATTATTAAATTTGTAGACAACTATATAAAATATGATTCACCCAGCTCTCCTTCCTCTCCGCTTACAGAAGGGAAGAAAGAGTAGGTTTCAGGCATGTAGCCGGGGGGGGGGGGGGGGGTTCTCTGTGAGAAGGCCTTACATTCATTATTTAAACTGTTATGTTTATTCCTCTCCCGCTCAGACTTAGCCCCCCACCCCACCCCAAACCAAAATCCCAGCCCCTCCTGAAACAAAATCCTGGCTACGGGCCTGGTCTCAGTAGTTCTTCAAGGCAGTCAGAGCCAAAGCTTTGCTGCATCTACTCAAATCACTTTTAAGATGGTTTTCCTAATGAATATAAGAAATATTGATTTTAAACCTATGTACATTCTCAGAGACAATACCGACAGACTTAATTATAATCAATAAAATTTACAGACAGTGATGCAGCTTAGCAGAAATGTTCTTATCCAAAAGTACAAGCTTCTTGCTCCACGTGTGGTTTTTTCCCCTCCCTACTGCACAACAGTTCTATGACCTTAGTAAATATTTTATGGTATATAGTGAATAACCAAATATCAAGATGGCAAACTTTAATAGCAGGGAAATAATTGCTTGAAAGAGTTTACTGAAGAAAATACATCTGTTCATCTAACTGACTCCTTGCAGCTCAAGAGTATAATCTAATCTACACTGCCCTATATCCCAGGATCTGATCCCAAATTATTTGCTTTAAATTGGATTATATGAATCTACACTGGCAATTAATCTGGGATAAACAGATAAACTGGGATCAGATCCTGAGATATAAGGCAGTGTGGAAAAGTCCTCTGCAAAGTTCTGCAGCAGCAACCAAGGACTTTTTAGCAACTCTGTTCTAATCTGTTGTTTCTCCAAATGTTCCTAATATGAATCATATGGGAGCACCCAATGTGGTAAATACAGATGATTTTCCAGGACATACCACTTGAAGTTTTACTACAGTAGAGTCTCACTTATCCAACATAAACGGGCCGGCAGAACATTGGATAAGCAAATATGTTGGATAATAAGGAGAGATTAAGGAGAAGCCTATTAAACATCAAATTAGGTTATGATTTTACAAATTAAGCACCAAAACATCATGTTATACAACAAATTTGACAGAAAAGGTAGTTCAATATGCAATAATGCTACGTAGTAATTACTGTGTTTATGGATTTAGCACCAAAATATCACGATGTATGGAAAACATTGACTCCAAAAATGTGTTGGATAATCCAGAACGTTGGATAAGTGAATGTTGGATAAGTGAAACTCTACTGTATTTAGGACGGTGCTGGGGAATTTGTATCTCTCCAGATGTTGTTTGACTACAATACTCATGATTTTTAGCCAGCAAAAGCAATGGAATGATGAGAGGTTGATGGCCATATGTTCTTTGCCCCTGATTTAGGAGATAATTGACCATATGAACCCTGAGAAGAAAAGCCACCTTGCAATAACTCATTCATCTCTTAAGTGGTCATGTGAATCAGTCCTAATGAACCCAAGGTTAACTTGTTAGAGAAACTAAAGCAAAAGCTATGCATTACAACATCAGTTAACTTAATTATTATTTCTGTAATAATAATAATAATAATAATAATAATAATAATAATAATAATAATAATAATAATCACTGCTTTAATTAAAAACACCCTTGTAGCTCTTATCGTGCTGGGGTTATTTTATTACTTGATATGAGTGAATGTTTTCTTCTTTGCACAACCTAAATGGAAACAATCTGGACTGCTCTTAATTGCCTTGATTATTGTTCTTGGTAATTCTATCAAAGTCTAATAGACTAATGTAAAGAACCCTGTAAAGTGAAAGCTCAGAGAAGATTTATTATGTTTAAAAAGGACAGTGATCAATGGATTCAATTTGTTATAGTGTAATTCTTCAACAGTGAAAAAAGATCAAGATGCAATGGAGGTCTTCCAGGGCAGGAAACATAAATTAACAAAAAAGCTCTTCTTCATTTCTTTTTTCTTTTCTTTTTTTTCTTTTTTTGCTATAACATCAGATCACAAATAAGCAAAAAAAAAAGAAAAAGAAAAAAAAGATGAAGAAGCAGGTAGCAGATTACCTGGAAAAACTGGATCAAAAGGAAACTATTCCACAGGTGGAGACATTTAAATATTCTTTAATTAATTGTAAACATCACATCCTAGGATTCTGGTATCACTTCAAGAAATAGGAAGTCTTATTTCTTTATTAAAACATTCTGATTACAGCATATAAAACTTTCACATGCCATGACGAACTAGGAACTATCTTCACTTTCTGTATCAAACAGACAAATGTTTTCAATTTATAAACAGTTGTGACACTGTTCCAGTGCTTTCAGAATGTGTGCGCTGATTTGTACTAAATATTTGGAGTGGTTGTGAGTGTTACCACATGACTACTTTGATACAAGTACGTACTGTGATTCTGGCATGCAAACAGTTAAAGATTATCTGGTACACATCCATAACTGCTTCACAGAACTGTATGTAAAAGCATCTCATCAAACTCTCTTTGTGTTTCTAAAACTATAAAACATTTACAATTTTGGATGACCAAGAGAACAAGCCTATGTTCATATGACCATAATGGGGAAAAAACATGGGGTACTATCAGGAGGATAGGGCTTGCTTCTGTACTATTAACACATGTTGAAGGGTAAAATTATATGTTGTTCTAAACATTGAATTGCCACAGAGAATGCAATCTCTATACATCACATTTTAGGGATCTTGGGAGAATTATCCCTTTTAAAAAAATACAATTCACAAAAATCTCTCAGCTAATGAGGCTCAATTCTGGAAGCAGTAGCACAAAAAGACAACTTGCATAGTTATCACTATTAATTAACAATCTTATATTATTTAACCACTCCTATATTGTGAACATAAGAATAGCCAAAGTGTCTTCAACTGTCTTTGAGTGTTCTGCTTCAATAGAATTTCATTATCTTATAAAGGATGATCATCATCATAATTTTCATGCATACCCCACTTTCATACCAAAACTGGGGTTAAGAAGCACTTTATAAATTAAATGTTTAAAAGATGGGCATTACTGACATTAAAAGAAATTTAAAGCATAAAATTAAAACGATTAAAAGAACTTACTACAATTAAAACAATTACAGAGCCCAGACATACTCAGGTCACTTGGTCTGCACCCAAGCAGCAAGGGAAGCCTAGCACAGCAGTTGGTAATGGTGACTTCTTTATCCCAGGAGAGAGTGGTTTGTATGGCTCCCTAGCATATACCGTACTCATGTATAAGTCTAGAAAATTTAGTTATAAATCGACCCAAAAAAGCTGGGTCAACTTATCCACAGGACAGTCTAAGTACTGTACCTTGACTCAAAAATGAATAAAGAACACCCCTTCTCTGTGAAGAGTGGCAAATTGTGAGAACTTAGTTCATCCCAGGAGAACCTGAAAGAAGCACTGACCCCTTTACTCTTTCCACTGTCATGTCAGTCATGCAATTTTGAATGCATGGGTGGGGAAATGGAAGAAGCAGCAGCAGCCAAGGGTGGCTAGGCCCCGAAGGCAATGTTGGTAATCTCCCCTCTATCTGGAATGACCCTCAATTTATCATCAAGCCTTACCAAAATGCATAAGTTTGGCTCTATAATAGACATGAATATATATGATAAGTTTATCTGTCGGCAAGGGTTGGGAGAAGCAAGCTGAACTGTTGAAGGAAGTTTCCCATCAACTACACCTGTTTTCCATAGAAATATAATCCCAAGAGTCCTCCCGCATTCAGTGTTTGGAGTGGCAACTCCACTCTCCCTTCCAGTGTTTTCTGCTGGTTTCACATACACCTTTGTTACAATTCTGGTAGGTTAGACATGGAGCTGGCTAAAGGTTTGGATTTTGCAAAGCTCATGGGAGGGGCCCCCTTAAGGGGCTTTGGGTGAAGTCAATTGAGGGACTTTGGGTGGAGGCAATCGAGCTTGCCCAGCTTGGGACATGGTCTGGCCTTAACACCAGGTGCCAGGGGGAACCACACAATGGCTTGTGCTCATGTGGGAGTCTAGTCTGTCACCCCTGGGAATTTCCTCCAACAAGCAGAATGGCAGAGTAACATCCTGATTAGTCAGCACTTAGATTGATGGACCCTGTGCCCCATTGCCTAAACCAATGTATTGGTTCTAATGAATAGCGGCCCATTTACCCAGCTTAAGCGTGGCTGTCAGTTGTTGTGCACTCAATCAGTATTCATGGCTGTGGGCCGTAAAGCAGCATGTCTTACAATACCTTTTTTATACAACCTTCAGTTGTCAAAAGCTTGTTGAGATTGAGAGAGAATCTACCTTGAAGATCACAGGATTCGGGCAAACTCGGTGAATTGGTTGGATCCACTGTTACATAACAAAACAAACAGATCTATTCCTAGCTGCTTTGCTAATTTTCGAATATTAAGGTCTGAAGTAAGAAGCCAACATGTGTAGGTTCTGTGGTAGGAGACCCCAGAACCTAGGGCCGATTCTGGCCAGTTGGACCATATCGAATAAACATTGCATCTTCATTATTATGACATTATTTGATCATTTTTAGCTTTTGCATACTTTTTATGCACAACTCTAAAGGTTTAAAAGGCCTCTAGTTACTGACAGTAAGCCTTTTTTTTGAAAGCAGAATAGAGCTTTTAGCTACATTAGATTGATTTCCCCCCATTTGGGCTTGGCGCCAACCATCATTGAAATGTGGCCCCAATCAAGGTTTCTGGATTTAAATTCAGCCTTTGAGCAAGAGGATTTCTCATTCTTGAGTCAAAAACTAGCATGGCCAGGATTATAGGACTGCAGCTACTCTAAACAGTTACCATTTTAAGGTTCATAGTTCCACCTTATAGATCTTTGGCTTAGCCATTGGTGACATATTATTTTTCACTCTTAAGCTCTTAGGCACTAACTACCTCACTAGCAGAAAATGTTAACTTTCACACCACACTACAAATGGAATCAAAGTGGAATTAAAGTGGAATCAAACTGTAGCAACTGTGCCATATAGATAAGATTCTAAGGCACCATCCACACAGCTGTATAAAATCCACATTGAACTGGATTATATGGCAGTGTAGACTCTGATAATACAGTTCAAAACAGATATTATGGATTATCTGCCTTGATACTCTGGGTTATATGGCTATGTAGAAGGGCCCTAAACCATGCAGGCAGCCTAGGCCTATACCTTCAGACACGGGAGGACAGTGGATTCAATTTACTTGGTACATAGCAGGTTCACTCTCCCCTTCATATGACTGGAACAGATGGAAGAGTGAGGGATTAACATTGGAATACAGCTTTGCATGGGCAACTAATCTTTATTAAACAATAGCACAAATACTGTCCTTGGAGTCAAGATTTAGCACATTAGCACAAATCAGTACTTGACACTTTTCCTTATTAAAGCCATCAAAATCAGATCCCTTCATAACAATCAGTTGAGTCTTATCCATTCAAATAGCAAAGAGCAGGCAAGAATATCAGTTCATCCGGTGACAAATACACAAATCAGCAGCAATATTTAACACTGAAATATATAGTAGCAATATCTAACCAGGAATTGTACTTAAAACCATGTTACCTTGTAGTATGGAAATATCTAACAACAAAAATATCAAAGCAGTCAGAGTCTTTTTCTTAAAGAGCAAAATAATATGAAAAGTTGGACAAATGACTCACAGATTCAAGAATTCAATTAAACAATTGAGTCCAGTAATCTTAATCTCATTATTTGCATAGAATAAAGGGCTCTAATCCATTAAGAGCTGGTTTTGCCAGTTTCATTAAGCATAGCTATAGTCTATCAGCCAGTCAGAATCTGCCAACAGCCTAGAATGTTCAAGGCATACTTTTATGTTTCTTATCCCTCCAGCAAGTAGCACAAAGCTATTAGTGGTTTGCCCTGCTAAAAGCTCAGCAGTGGGAGTAAACCAATTTAAAATGCAATTTAGAAAAGCCTGGAACACAATGTAATGCAAACTTTTGCTTATTTCAAGATGTCTCAACTCTGACCACACCGTCAATCTGGCAAAAGGCAGGGAGGGGGGAAAATCCATATAAAAAGTTCTCACACCCAGTTGGCTTAAGAGACAGTGGGTATTAATCCTAGCCTTGCCATGCCTAGCTTCCTTTTTGTGGTCAGTTGAGAAGCTGTGTGGTTGGTCTGAATGAGTCCAGCCTTTTCTCTCTCCGTGTGTCAAAACAAGAGAAAGTTGGTCTGTTACACAGCAAAGGAGAAACCACAGCCAGCACTATCTGCTGTTGCTCTCCCTGAAAACGTGGCCTGCAGCTATTCTGCTTTCAAAAAAAGGTTTAATTTAAAACATACACTGCACTATGAACTGCCACGTTTCCAAACTAGACATTCTTTCCTAATCTGTATGTTTCAAAACATAACAGATTCTGTTTCCACTGATAGCAAGGCAAAACACAATAATCAAGATCCCAATACCTGCAGAACCAGGGTCCAATTGCTAACAAATCATTGAACCAGTATAGAGGATGGGCCAGTTTGGACTATTGATGGGGTCTTCCTTGTATCCCAACCCCACTAAGCATCTCTCCCCAAACAGAAAACATTACAGTGTCTGAAACAGCACTTGGAAAAATACTTTTTGGACAACGATTCTCAGACTCTTCCAGTGAGTATGGAATGTGTCCATATTGGTTAGAGATGTTGGGGGTAGTAGTCCTAAAATGTACCTTTCCCAAGCTGTATTCCACATATAGTATTTCCCCATATCTGGTCTGTATAAAAGACTAGACTCAAAGTGTCAGGACACAGACTCCTCTTAAAGGGCCACACACAATGAGTAAAGATAACAAACGTTTATTAAATGATATTCTGAACCTAGGAACACTTAACTTCAGTGTTCCTGGTAAAAATAAATGTCTTTGCTTCAAGAAAAGACAAAAATGCGGGAACAGAAAATAATCCGGATTATCTTGCCTGATAATCTGTCTTAACTCCAGCCAAGAGTTCACTGAAACTATAGTCACGCCAAACTAAGGCACAAAAAGCCAGGAGAGAGCCAAACGCACACCCGTAGCGAGAGCAGGTGATACCGTTGTCCAAAAGCCAAGCCAAATCCAGAAACCAAAAAAGAGCCAACCAGGAGTAGCGAAGTCGCCGTCAACAGCCAAGCCGAATTCAGGAACCAAAAGCAGAGCCAACAGGGTGTAGCAATGCCGCCGTCAACAGCCAAGCCGAATTCAGGAACCAAAGGAGAGCCAACCGGGTGTAGCAATGCCGTCGTCAGGAGCCAAGCCGAATTCAGGAACCAAAAGGAGAGCCAACCGGGAGTAGCAATGCAGTCGTCAGGAGCCAAGCCGAATTCAGGAAACAAAAGGAGGGCCAACCGGGAGTAGTGATGCCGTCGCCAGGAGCCAAGCCAAATTCAGGAGCCGAAGGGAAAGCCAGGAAACACCAAGCCAGAAACAAACGATGCCGTCGTCAAGAGCCAAACCGAATCCAGGAACACGAAGCTGTACAGCCAGGACCCAAGCCCAACAGGAGAACAGGCAGCGACAACCCAATGTCCAAAATGACACCTTGCCTTCTGCAAGGAGCCTGTACTTTCAACTCCACTTTTAAGTTACACCTCGTTATCTGACGATGATGAGGTCTCCGCCCTGTCATCATTAGTCACAGCTGATCTTGATCTCATACGTGAACCTCGCCCATCATCCCTCCAGTCCCTCCATCTTTGTTCAAGACTTAGATCTCCCCATGTCCCTGGTGTATCAGTAGTTTGCCAACCCCCTGATGCACTCCCAGAAACTGGCTCTGCACATATATTTACTTGAGTCCAATCTGCAGCACTTTCCATCTCACTCCCAGACCCATCATTCCCAGAAAAACCCTCAAATGTTTCATCTTCCGTGGGAGCAGTGAGTAGATCCTGGATCTTCTTCCTTTCCCTTTCCTCATCTGACTCTTGCTCCCGAGTTGACCTTTTAGTTCCTCTACTCTCTGTTAACCCATCTTCTTCCAGCATTGACTCCTCATCGCTAGAGAACCCTTCAAAGGTTTCATCCTCAGAAGGAGCCATAAGTATTTCCCGGACCCGCTTTGCTTGCTGTTCCTCATCAAACACCTGCTCACCATTAGCCCTTTTCCTCCTGCTAGCAGTTCTACTAGTAGTAGTATTATTGCCCCCTGGCCCAACTACAACACAAAGCCTCCCCACTCTCTCCGATATCTAGAAAACCACTTTTGAAACTAAAAGAACACTATAAAATGGTTAAAGATATGTAATAGAAATTAATTATTCACCATAATTGTTCACACGCAGAAGCAGATACACAAAAGAAGGAAAGAATTCCAGTGGACTAAGAAGAACACTGCATGAAATAAAACAGCTGTTAGAATCCCAGTCATTGACTAAATTAATGTGTCTAAATTAAATCAATTATCTTGCTTCAATAATAAAAAAAATAATGCTCAACTTCTCACCAGAGATTACATAGTCTCTTTGTATTGTGTGGGTGTGGTCAGAAGTATTATACTTGACAAACAATACAGTAGAGTCTCACTTATCCAACATAAACGGGCCGGCAGAACATTGGATAAATGAATATGTTGGATAATAAGGAGAGATTATGGAGAAGCCTATTAAACATCAAATTAGGTTATGATTTTACAAATTAAACACCAAAACATCATGTTATACAACAAATTTGACAGAAAAAGTAGTTCAATATGCAGTAATGCTACGTAGTAATTACTGTATTTACGAACTTAGCACCAAAATATCACGATGTATTGAAAACATTGACTACAAAAATGCGTTGGGTAATTCAGAACGTTGGATAAGCGAATGTTGGATAAGTGAGACTCAACTGTACTTGCAAACTAAATTCTAACATAAGCAAATGTTTGGACAAGTTGGAAGGTCACCAACATCTCTTCTGCCTGCTAGTCTACGGAAGCCTAGAGACAGGTAAATGGCTCTTTAATCTCCTTTCTTCCAGCCTGAATAGCAAGACAACTTTTGACAGATACATTGAATTTTTGTTACTTTACCAGATTGCTTTCATTTGACTGTAACCTGTCATGTACATAGTAAGAAGTAAATAAGCATCTGACTTGGCTGCAGATGGCAGAATCGCCTTCTGATTCTGTCTCAACTTGGGGGAGAGACGAATGGGATGGGTAAGAATATGGTGGATTGTGGGGAAGGGTTTCAGTGATGATCACCTAATGAAATTTTGTTGATGTATGAATACACTTAAAGGATAAATGAACGGCAAACCAAGTAGGAAGGAACAGTTGACGCATAGTCCTCTTAGGTTTCCCCAGTCATCTCCATTGCCCTCTGACACAAAAATATACCTAGGGTAGCAGAGGACATTGTTCAGGAGCTAACCATATGTATGAAAGCAAATCTTCACTTTTTTCATTCTTGTCTGCAAGCTCAATATATTTACACATTTGCAAGTTGATTCTACCAACATACAGTAGTCTCTCACTTATCCAAGGTTCTGGATTATCCAATGCATTTTTGTAGTCAATGTTTTCAATATTACGTGATATTTTGATGCTAAATTCGTAAATACAGTAATTACAACATAACATTACTGCATATTGAACTACTTTTTCTGTCAAATTTGTTGTATAACATGATGTTTTGGTGTTTAATTTGTAAAATCATAACCTAATTTGATATTAAATAGGCTTTTCCTTAATCCCTCCTTATTATCCAAGATATTTGCTTATCCAAGGTTCTGCCGGCCCATTTAGCTTGGATAAGTGAGACTCTACTGTATTTCCAACTGGCATTTTGTTATAGCATATCCAAAAGGAGCAGAATAAAGACCTTTACAATTTATTAATCTTTAATAATGTCCTTTATGTTCGAATGATAGGCACAAGTAAGTCCTGCCTTAGGAATGCGATCAGAAGAAGTTCAAACACGTTGCCATCTTTCAGCTGATCTCATTTATTATAATTTGTCCAACAGGTAGTTTTCATAATCTTAAAACATAACCAAAAAATTAAAGGTGCTGCATTTCATTTTTTTTTTTACTTTTCTGAGTGGTTTGGGAGAAGTAATGCTTTTGAAGTGGTTGCATTTCTCTCTGAGCCAATTTATTCTCCTTTTTAAAATCATCCAAGGACATCTTGGTCCATGATTCTGAGACTAGGCAAAATGAAAATCTTTCCTAGACATTCTCATTTATATAAATAGGACAAGTATTTGTGCACAGTACATATTATTTTCTGCTCTTTTCAGAAGAGTGCCACATATTAAATTTCATTTTCTTTTTTTAAGGATAGAAAATTATATACCATAAAAACAGCAAGGGACCAAAATCTACCTTTGTCTAGAGAGCTGTGACTGATTAAATGGAACCAGTCAGAAAAAAAGTAAATCTTCAGAAATACATGTTTATATCATGATTGAGAAAATGCTAGAGCATTGTGGTTTGAGTGCTGGACTATGACTGAAAACCAGAGTTCAAATTCCCATTCAGAGGAGACTAAGATCTTCTGAACAAATTTTGCCAACCCTCCTCCCACCCCCATGATGGGTTTGCTGCCTTAGGTTGGAAAGAACATGAAGACACACAACAACAATATCAAAAATATGTTTTAAAGATATCAACACCCTAAATCAGTGTTTTGCAAACTGAGGGTTGGGACCCCTGGGGAGTGACAGAAGGGTCGCCAAAGAGTGCTCTTTGATTGTAGGTGAACTATAAATCCCAGCAACTACAACTCCCAAATGACAAAATCCAGTGAATGAAAATACATCCTGCATATCAAATATTTACATATATCTCCAAATGTAGCATTGTAGGTTTTTAAAAATGAACATTTTGAAAGGAAAAACGGATAGCTCAGTGTGTACTTTTACCTCCTGGTATAGCAGCAGTTTACTAAACAGAGGTTTTACTTTGTATAAAAGTTCAGTATGGTACAGTGCACCATTTCATAAGATCGGTCACTGCTTTAGGCAGGTAATTAATCACATGATCAATAGAGCATATGATTAGGCACTAATAGCTGATAGGAGAGAGAATAAACAACAATAAATTTGCTTTTTACTCTGTAATCTAAGAGTAAGAGAGGTTAGATGATAGTCACATAAGGTCAAGTAATCTAAAACGCCCCGATAAGAAAGACAAAGGATACATACATTTCAGGTAGTACTGGGTTGCTGATAACAGCAGTACACCTGACTCAGTGGTTCTTCCATATTTGTGAAGAACATACGTATAAGCTTATACATAAAAATACAACTATGCGGAGAAGGTTTACAGTTTCACTAAGTATCATAGCAAACATCTGTATCAACCAGTATTTCTGGTCACCATCTTAAATCATGTAGGTAATGCAGAGTAGTTCACCTGGGCCATTTTCACACTATACAAGTACAAAACTATGGTTCTACTTTAACTGCAAGGCTGCATCTGATGAAATTTGTAGTTTCGGGAGACACTAGAGCTCTCTGGCTGAGATTTTGAAAACAACTATTCCTAAACTGCAAATCCTATGATTCCGCAGAATCATGGTGGCTAAAAGAAGCTGTAGTGCTATAACTGTGTGATATGAAAAGGCCCCAGGCTATGCATTGTTTATGATTTCAGGGAAATAAGATCCCACATATTTCAAAAGATTACGACAAATACATAATTAGGAATAGCCCACAAACCTTACAACACAATCCAAGACCCCTTCCACACAGCTTTATAAAATCCCACATTATCTGCTTTGAACTGGGTTATACGGCAATGTGGATTATCCGCCTTGATATTCTGGGATATATGGCTGAGTGGAAGGGCCCCAATTCATACTTCATCAGAAGTTTCTCAATAATAGGTTGTATATTTTAGTGCCCTAGGACAAGGTTTCTACTGTTTGAAGAAAGCCAATTTCCACCCTAAGAATCATAGAATCATAGAGTAGTAGAGTTGGAAGAGACCTCATCCAGACCAACCCCCTGCCAAGAAGTAGGAAATCGCATTCAAAGCACCCCCGACAGATGGCCATCCAGCCTCTGCTTAAAAGCCTCCAAAGAAGGAGCCTCCACCACAGTCTGGGGGAGAGAGTTCCACTGCCGAACAGCCCTCACAGTGAGGAAGTTCTTCCTGATGTTCAGACAGAATCTCCTTTCCTGTAGTTTGAAGCCATTGTTCTGTGTCCTAGTCTGCAGGGCAGCAGAAAACAAGCTTGCTCCCTCCTCCCTATGACTTCCCCTCACGTATTTGTACATGGCTATCATGTCTCCTCTCAGCCTTCTCTTCTGCAGGCTAAACATGCCCAGTTCTTTAAGCCTCTCCTCATAGGGCTTGTTCTCCAGACCTTTGATCATTTTAGTTGCCCTCCTTTGGTCACATTCCAGCTTGTCAACATCTCCCTTCAACTGCGGTGCCCAGTATTCCAGGTGTGGTCTAACCAAGGCAGAATAGTGGGGGAGCATGACCTCCCTGGATCTAGATGCTATACCCCTATTGATGCAGGCCAGAATCCCATTGGCTTTCTTAGTGGCCACATCACATTGCTGGCTCATGTTTAACTTGTTCTCCACAAGGACCCAAAGATCTTTTTCACTTGTACTGCTGTCTAGCCAGGCGTCCCCCTTTCTGTATCTTTGCATTCCATTTTTTCTGCCTTGTTAATGTTAAATTAAAATGTTGATTCTGGTTTGACAAGGAATTCAGCAAGACAACTGTACACAACTAACTGTATTTTTATTCAGGTAGGTGTTTGAACTAGCCGTGCCTCTTGTTCTGGTTATCAGTTGCACAGCTGGTACCAAAACAAAGCCAAACATATATAATTTTTCCACTAAATTCTGTTTGGATGTTTTCCCCCCTATAGCTGTTCTTATAAGTAAAGTTGGGCACTTATATTACTAGGTGTTCTGCTGATGTTTTCAAGGGCGCCAGAAACTTTTTTTTAACGAACCCTGGATGCTTCACTGATCTCCCCACACCTCCCTCCTACTCTTCTTTTGTAAAGCTCTTCCATCTCTTTACAGTCCCTCCTTTTTATTTAACAAAAATGGACTGAATGAAATTCAAACCAGGTTTACAGTAAATGCATTCTTTGTCTGGGAGCCGGCTAAAAAAAGAAAAAGAGGAAAAGAGGAGGGAGCTTCCCTTCCCATACACCCCACATAAAAGTAACACATCTTCAAACTCCGTCAGTGATCAAATCTAAGCATAAAGGTTTTCTTTTATTACCGAGAGATTCAAAACCCATTAGTGAAAAATTACAGCTCTAGGACTCTGTAAGATAGTATCTTCTCCAACTGTCCAGCTAACTAATGCTGGATCTTGCTATTCTTTGGCACAGGAAATAACATATAAATATCCCTTTCATAAATCAAGGGAAATGTACAAATGAGAAATGTAGGCCTTGTGGCTGATTCATTCATTCATTTATTTCGCTGATGCTGTTCAGTAAAGGAGGAGGAAGAGAGTAACTTTCTTTAGAGTGCCTGTTCTAAATTTCTGCTGCAAGAATTTCATCCCCTGTGCGCCACCTGCTAACCACATTGTGGGCTACCTAGGTTCAGACACTTAAGAGGGCTCCTGGCTGTAAATTTTAAAAACCTCTATAGAAGAAACATTCTTCCACGTATGGCTGTTCCCATAATTCACCACTGCGGTAAGAAAAAAAGACACAGCACGACAAGCTGGGGGTTATACTTATGTCTATGTGGCTACTGTGGGAATAAAATACTGAACAGGATAGGCCGATGTTGTGATCCAAAAGCTCACTTCAGTGTTCAATTGTCCCACCACATTTGCGTTTTTAATTTGATTACACACGGATTTGATTAAAATGTTCTTTTTAGGATTATCTTAGATCTTCCAGTGTGACTCCATTGTCAATTTCCTTCATTCATAGTTGAAAACCTTGAGATTTCTAGAAAGGATGCCTCTGAAGGATCTCTAGATTCTCCAGAGCTTCAAGAAAACGTCAACCATATAATTACACTGAAAATACCCAGACATTCCTAGAGAGGTGCTCTCTCAGGTTAAAAAAAAAGGCCTTTTTAATTTACAGTTTTCACTTTCATTGGAGTCCTGTGCCCTTAGCTCCAGCTAATGTGAAGGGCTGGATGATGATGATGATGATGATGATGATGATGATGATGATGATGATGATGATGATTATTATTATTATTATTATTATTATAAATGTATACCTCAACTTTCCATCACATTCTGCATGTGGCTGAGAATAACAGTACAAAAACAAGATCCTGATTAAAAATGTAACAGAAAAAATAAATTAAGAACACAACGGAAAACACATCACTGAAAACAAAGCGAGCACTCAAAGAACTAAACCCCTTTGCATTGCAGACCAAGGTACTCGCAAAAGGCCTGCCTGAGCCAAAGGTCTTTGCCTGCCACAGAAGGAACTCAGCCTAGTCTCTTTCAGCTGCAAGCAGCCACCTATGGAAGCAACTTTCCGATACGAATGCACACACTGCAGGTCAACCCATAAGCTTTTGGAATGCAGCTGAACGTCTTAACTGCATAGCTATCACTCATGCCTCCTCCTTTACAGCCTTATCATGAGCTTTGGATATAACAAGAACAATATTTTGCACTGTATATTTTTAGTACAGAACTCTACACTGCACTTTCAGTGACCTCTGTAGCACAGACCTCGCTGGTAATAGCGCTAATTCCATCTTCAATACAGGCCCCCATAAACGGTGTGTCAGAGCTAGACAAATGGCATTAAGTTTGTGCACATTCAGACAAGAGTCACTTCACACAAATCTGTAAGGTGACTACTTTGGGGGAAAGTATAAATGAAAACTTTCTTGGCATTGATATGGAAAGGGAAATATAATAGGGCTGTCAGAGGAGGAGAGAACTATTCCGCAGGAAGTTTGCTTCTTCTGTTAACATCCTGCAAAAATTGCTTAGGAAGTTTTTAACAGCAATCCCATCAAGTTGTTTTACTCTAAGAAAACCATCAGTACTATAGCAGACCACTAATGCAAAGTTAACACAGAGGATAACCATTAAAAATTCTTTTATGAAATTATTAGCCATCAGAAACTTCTCCTTCTAAGTCCGTGGTATGTGTGAATGAGATCAGCTTAGCTGAAAAACAGTCATTCCTTCATAAACATCAATAGAAATATATTTTGACTGTCTGTCTAGCCCCATTCTATATTCATGCAGTTATTTCTGCTGTAAATTGTGAGACACGTGACAAAGGTCTCAGTAACTATTTTCTAAACAAACAGCAATATAAAGATTCCTCTTTATAACCAACACTTCAACACCCAATTAGCACTCTCCAATCTAACTTGAGCTGTGCCTGTTATTACAGCTGTCTTGCTTATCAGGACATTTGTGTCTTGTTCTGAAGAGATATCTGACAAACTGCATCATCCCATATGAGTCTGACCAAACTCTATGAACTTCAGGGGAGACTTTTCTCTTAGTTCTATCATTTTCATTTAAGATGTGAGATAGGACCTTCTCAATGGCTGCCCCTACACTGTGAAATGCCTCTTCTAAGTGGTAAGTCCTGTTGCTTCGTTGGCAGCTGAAGTCTTTTTTTATTCCTACATGCTTTCTAGAATTGAAAATTTTCAAAGAAAGGGATTTAACAGTGTCCAAGAAAGCTCTGTGATAGCATTGCTAAAGGTCCAAAATTACATGAAGGCACACAACAACTCCTATAGCAAACACATTCTAATTGTACTACTCAAATTGCTTTCTATCATTTTCAATCATATGTTTTAAATCATTTTAACATTACTGACTAATTATATTTTGTATTTATTTTAATTTATAAAGTGTCTTGAGTTGCAGCTTTGGAGAAAAACATGACATTCAGACATCACACTAAATCTTGCTTTAATCTTGCATTGGGGCGGGGGGGAGAAGGATATCCAGGTGTGTGCGCTTTCCCTCCTGCTCCTTTAAAAGCATGGTTTTTGAAATGTTTATACAAACCTTTGTTTATTTTAACTATGATTCCTAGTTTGGATAATATGGGAAGATATGTAAGAGAGGAAATGAAAGCTTCTAAATGCCTCGTCTTGACCATATGTGAAGAGAGAATTGGGAGAAGAAGGCATTATTAGGCCAGAACTTATTGCCGTATTTATCCTCATGTATGTCATGCTAAACAAAAGTTCAGCACAGCACTTTTTAAAACAATTGTTATAATTTCCACCGTACTAACTATACCATTTTGTGTTTTCACAAAAAAAAGAGCTTGTTGACAGATATGATCTTAAAATGCTTGACTGGATTTGTCTGAATCATGTTCACTTAACCATAAAATACTAAGATCTTAGTCCATGGATACCATATTAAGTTCACTGAAGTAAAGGTGGCATATGAATATTACAAATAAATAAGAATCAACCACATATACCAGTAGTTTATTGCAGATAATCTCTCTTGTTCAGCTGCTGTGGTAAACATAGTTTCCTGTTATTATTCTGAAGGCTTAGAAAAAATTCTCACATGATCATCTAGAACAGTGACGTTTATTTAATTAATATCTTTTCTTTCTTCCAACTCCAACTAACACAATAAGCCTGTATTCAAAGGAAGGCATGAATAATTCAGATTTTAAAACCTCATTATTACAAAGATGTCAAGTTCACACACTGTCAACACTAATAAACCTTCCGACCTTCCAAAATTTAGACCTCCCTCAGCACTCTGTTAACCCCCTCAGAGACATCGGGCCAAACACAAGGCTGGATAGTCCTCACAGTGAGCCGTGAATGCTTGCAAGCTCAGCATTGTGTTGGACCAAGAGTGGATTGCTTTGTGAAATTAAGACCTCCCACCTCTTACCCAAAGAAACACCCACTCTTGACCATAAAAAGGGTGTCAATTTGAGTGTTCCAGATGAAACATAATGTTCAGAATAAATTTTTTAAAACAAAGAACAGTTGTAGAATATGCACACAGCTCATGTAAAATATAATTGTTTGATTTAGTTGGTATTATATCATAATATGACAGAATCCCAATAGACCAGCAACAACTCTTCTTCCTGAGAGTAAAAGAACATTTTCTGAAACGTCTCAACCATGCTACATGTGCAGAAAACCAATCTATGTTACTCAAACCCTGTAAACACATAAAAACACACATAAAATACAAAAAATCTTCTTCCATACAGTTTTTTAACTATTTATTTTACTAGAATCCTCATAGCTACTAACTGCCACGAGCTGAAAAATGGAGAACTGAAATATATTAAGAATTTAAGAATAAAGTGATTCTAAACTCAGCATAGAAATTTGCAATTGACCATCCATCTAGCTTACAGAAGCTTTCATTCAAAAATATAATCTTGATTTATTTCTACTTTTTCCCCAGGAATTTAGTTCTGGGAGGGCATCTAGTTGGATGTTCATATTATTATACATCAGGAAGTCAGAATACTTTGCAAATCACCCAAAGATTTATGGCACGACATTGTCATAGATGAAAGATCCTATCAAAGTTTGCTTGCTTACACTGTTTTGAATGAACAGTAATGTGCTGCTAAAGAAATATACTGCACAAAGAGAAAACATTCCACAGGTTTTTGCTGGCTTTGACTGCTAGCAAAGGTAGGTCATTTACCAAACCTTAATATGAATCTACCATGACCCAAATCATTTCGAACACATCTAGCCCCTTCCACACAACTGAATAAAATCCCACATTTTCTGCTTTGAAGTGGAATACATGGCAGTGTGAACTCAGATAACCCAATTCAATGCAGATATTGTTGGATTTTCTGCCTTGATATTCTGGGTTATATGGCTGTATGGAAGGGCCCCTAGTTTCATCTGATTTTGGAAGCTGAATGAGTTTGGGCCTGGTTAGTATCAGGATGGGAGACTGCCATGGGAATACCATGATTTCCAGCCAGGGCTGGAAAAGAGAAATGCCTGAAATGACAGAGAGCTGTTTTTAATCACAGGTGACCACAGACTGGACCACACAGACCAACAGTCTGACTCCATACAATGTAGTTTCCAATATTACTACCTTCAACCATGTTCTCCGATGTTACATTAAGCTTTGGGGACACTTGGAACTACTGGTGCTTTTTCATTGCTTCTAAGTAGCTCCAATGAAGGACCAAGTTCTTTGTCTTTTTCTAGGTTCCTGGTTTGGGAGATATGAGGGGACCTCCCTGGCACAGTTGAAAGCTCTCTGAAGCAACAAGACTTTTGATGATACAGTCTTGCTCACTTTTGGTGCAATGCATCTCACCCATTAAGTGAGGTATCAATAAGCAAGCAAGGCTACTGAATGACTCTGACAACAACATAATTTTTCCTTGGCTCATTTTACCCACAACAGTTTAAAAGTATTATTTGTGTATACTAGCAGAAAATATTTTTCCTCCATGGCTATTTTTCATAGGACATGATTAGGTGTGGGCTAGTAGACATTTTTAATGAGCCAGTTAAGCTTTTCAGGCATTAATGACTGGATTAATAGTGTGTATCCTTTAACATGATGGCTTATAGGTCACTCTTTTTAGCTTCAGGTGAAGGAAATAAAATAAATTAAAAATCAGCAGGGGATGAATCCTGATCCATCAAGATCTAAATGCTTCTGAGAAAGATATAAACATTTGCAGCTCTCATTAAGGTTAATGAGACTATGCAGTCTCTTTTAGGATCAATTCTTATATAGTTTTGGACAGGAAACTTCCCAAATCATTACCTAGTGAGCACTGGCTTCACTAGCAAATAACCAATAGTAAACATTAGGAAAGAAAAGGGTCTGAGAAATAACTTGAATCAAGTTTGGTTAGAACAATGAAAAAGAACAAGGCATAAGATACTGCAGCATTAGCCTTTTCTATGTCACAGAAGTTCGAGAATTAATAACAGCCACACAGGAAATTACAGCAGTATTGAAAAGAAACAGTTTGGGAGAGGATATTCTGTGCAGGTGAAAGGTAAAGAGCAGTAACTTTAAATTATAGGTGGATGATATTAAAATGCTTTCTATATCCTAAAAGTCACCAATATTACTTTTAAAACACATTTCTTATACCAACTAGACAATCAATAAAATGCCAGAAAGATTTCTATTATGAAAGCTTTTGGCATGTGGAATCTACTTGTCCAATGCTAAATTATATAGCTACTAGCTGTGCCCGGCCACGCGTTGCTGCGGCGAAGTATGGTGGTATGGGAAATAAAGCACTGAGGAATTGGTGGTAGTTAAGGTAAAGGGTAAATGTTTTCCCCTGACATTAAGTCCAGTCGTGTCTGACTTTGGGGGTTGGTGGTCATCTCCATTTCTAAGCCCAAGAGGTGCCGTTGTCCATAGACTCCTCCAAGGTCATGTGGCATGACTGCATGGAGCGCCGTTACCTTCCCGCCGAAGGAGTACCTATTCGTCTACTCTCATTTGCAAGCTTTTGAACTTTAGGGTTGGCAGAAGCTGGGGCTAACAGTGGGGGCTCTGTCCGCTCCCCCAATTCAAACCTGAATGAATGTTGTAATTAGGGAAAATGATTAGCATGTAATGGCCTTGCAGCTTTAAAGCCTGGCTGTTTCCTCCCTGAGGGAATTTTTCGTTGGGAGGTGTTAGCTGGCCCTGATTGTTTCATGTCTGGAATTCCCTTGTTTTCAGAGTGATGTAGTTTGCAATATTTTATGTGCTTCTACTGTCTGTGGCCCTCAGAAAACAGAGGATTTGCCAGACTTTGGTGATGGGAAGACTTTGTTGGGAGGTGTTAGCTGGCCCTGATTGTTTACTGTGTGGAATTCCCCTGTTTTCAGAGTGTTGTTTTTTATTTAGTGTTCTGATTTTAGAGATTGTATTATTCTGTTTTGTTATACCACAGTAATTTTATATATTCTGATTTTAGTGTTTTTGAATACTTGGAGGCAGATTGTATTCATTTTCACGGTTCACAGCAACACAATAATAATAATAGTAATAGTAATAATAATAATAATAATAATAATAATAATAATAATAATGACGACTTTGGTAATACACACTGCTTCACTCCCTTCTCAGCTTCCTTTCTGGAAGAATCCTTCCTTGGGAGGTGTTAGCTGGCTCTGATTGTTTCCTTTGTGGAATTTCCAATTTTCCTGCTTTCAGAGTGTTGCTCTTTATTTACTGTCCTGGTTTTAGAGATTATATTGTTCTGTATTATTCTATCACAGTAATTATTTCATATGACAGTAGAATCTCACTTATCCAACATTCACTTATCCAATGTTCTGGATTATCCAACGCAGTCTGCCTTTTAGTAGTCAATGTTTTTGTAGTCAGTGTTTTAAATTCATTGTGATATTTTGGTGGTAAATTTGTAAATACAGTAATTAAATACATAGCATTACTGCACATGGGACTACTTTTTCTGTCAAATTTGTTGGCTTTTCCTGAATCCCTTCTTATTATCCAACATATTCACTTATCCAACGTTCTGCCGGCCTGTTTATGTTGGATAAGTGAGACTGTACTGTATATTTATAATCTTATATTATCTGCTTAGAACTGGATTATATGAGGCCCCTTCTACCCAGCTGGATAAAATGCACTCTGAAGTGGATTATATGGCAGTGTGGAGTCAATATAATCCAGTTCAAAGTAGATAATATAAGATTATAAATGGGTTATATAGCTCTGTGGAAGGGCTTTGAGTCTACACTGCCGTATAATAAAATCTGATATTCTGTAGGCAGTGTGGAAGAGGCCTAACCCTGCCTGTCCCCTGGGCTGAGTTGGTTGCTAGGATACCAAGTGGGCAGAGATTAGTCCTCTAACTGGCAGCAATTGGATAAAAACAATTATTCCTTTCCCTCTAATTAGGACTTTATTTTTCTGTTCTTTTTGTTGTATCAACCTAGAGGCGTGGATGATGGGTTGTGTTGTCAAATTTCGAAGTTGGGGGGCCTGTAGTTTTGTTGTTTTGTTGGTCGCCGTGATGCCATCACTCATTTTTTATATATATAGATATAGATATAGATGGTTTTATGAAAAAAACATTAGGTTTCCTCATCTGAGGCATATGCCATTAACCTCTGGAGCTGTCTTTTATTAAATTGGCTCCATTATTAGTTTGATTTAAGTGATTAAATGGAATAGAACCCTAGTGTCAAGACAACAACTATCCAAAACTCTTCCTTTATTGATAATAATATGATGTTTTTCTAATTCCAAATTATAATCAATGTATCCTACACAGACCAATAGTGGAAGTGTTCACTATACCATTTGAGAAATTGAACTTTGATTTCCTCCTCTTTGGTTCCCACTGTTATTATACAGGGAACCTAGTTAAATATTTGCTGCTTAGTTTAAAATAATCATCATACCTTTGTACTTATGAGATGGCACAGAAAAAGGAAGATGTGTGCAAATGGCAAATCCATAAATAGGCCAGTTGCCATCTAGAATTTCTATCTGGACAGGATAAGAAGAGATCAAGAGGGCAAAAGGTCATGGATCTAGACTTTAGCAAGCATCAGTTCACATCCTTCCCTATCCGTTCATATTACTAAGGAAGAATAAGTTAAGCAGTAGCCTATACACAACACACTGAAATCACAGATGTACAACTTGTTGACCATAATTGTACTAAATAATGAAGAAATGCTGTCAGAGTCATATGAAGATTAAATCTATCACAATTAAGTATTTATCAAACAAGGATGAAACAGGTATTAAATACAAACACTAGTATAATAAGTTAATTGGGGAAGGGCTAAAGGTAAAGAATGCTGACTTTAAGTATAAGATCCTGGATTCATTACCTGCCATAGCTAGCTAAATAAATCCAGCGTGCTGTTGTAATTTCTTTGTTTATTTTTCTATGGAGCTAGTCAAATGGGCTAAGAGTAAACTAGTCAAACCATTGCCTCAACATGGCAGTTCTTTCAAAACTTGCTTATACAACATTGGAACTAATATATTTTATATTTCCTCAAAAAGGATTTCATATTGTTATTCAATAATGACTTGATGTTGTTATTATTTAGTTTATGTAAGGAAATGTGACTAAATCTTAAGTAAGGTAGGGCATGCTAAAATGAGAAATGAATAACAGTAAAACTATTTGTGTTTACCCAAACTACAGTTATCTACATTCTGTAAGACTTTACTCTTTAGTAAGTGTGTTCAGGATTGAACCCTAAATGAATGAAGGAAAAGCAATCTGCATCTGAAATCTGCCTTTAAGAGATGCCAATTCAATTCAACATTAGAGACACAGAGACTTGAAATTTCAGTGTGGGTTAAAGCACAAGCAATGCCAATTCACCAGTATCAGCAAGTAAGCAGCAGGCAATGTCAAGATTTTTATTACTGATGCTTCAACATATTGCCTATGGATCCCCTGAGGATCAATTCATCATTTCAGACTGTCAACACCCAACTACATGCTAAAAGTTTTCTCTGTCCTCTTAGGCACAAATGATTCTAGGGGCATGCAGCCAAGGAAAGTGGCAGATAAAGGAGGAAGCCTTCAGCTGCCTGTAGAGGATAAACCTCAGTTTGGTGGGATGCAATCAAATGCAGCTGCTTCTATGGCAGCATATGGTTAAGTAAATCACGCCTGAGGGCAAGCGGAATGGTAAGCAGCCAAACCTCTTTAGAATGGGCACAGAGATTATTAAATCATCTTATTGCCAGACAGACCACATGAAGAAGCTCGTTGGGTTTCGTGAGACCCCGTGTGGTGGCCTCCTGTAAACTTAGCCTTGCCTAGACAGGACCGCAAAATTAAGACAAATTGTGTGGCTGGACAAGGCTAGAAGAGTGCCAATGGGCTTATCTGGAAGCTCTACTGGAGGAGTCTGTGCATGTGGTGTGTGAGAAACAATGCTTTGAAAGAAGGCTGTCCATGATCAATATGCCAGCAGCTGTTGCCAGGGCACAATCTCTTTTGGAGAAGTAAATAAAACCTTGGTGATTTTTAAAACTAAGTTTTATTGAGACGTGAACATGTAGATTTGTGTTGAGTACTGTAGACAGTACAGAACTGTGCTTTGAGTTAAGTTTGTATCGGTTAGTGATGATATGTTTATTTTGGGGATATATTCTTATAATTTATTTAATATAACGTGTATCAACTAGAATACTGACTAAATTGTTGTGACTCAAATTGTTTTGTAAAATTGTCCATTTTTTAAAAAAAGAATAGCTTTACCCTGAATTACTAACAACATAAACCATTTAATTTAGACAATGTAATTAAATTGCCTTGCTAACAAATTAAGGAATGACTGTTTTTCTGTTTTGAAAATATTTTAGCACAATATTATATATAGATACCAGGGGTAGTATGAAATAGAATGCAACTTGAAAAGTTATGTTTTTGGATTCCAGTATGCTGGCTGGGAGATCTCTAGTCCATAAGAATAACCTTTCAAACTCAAATGGACATGAATAAAAAAAATAATATTGAATAATCAGTAAAGGCAAAAATCAACTAAAAAGAATATTCTGAACAATTAAACAATTTAAGAGCAATAAAACATAATAGGTAACATAATTGTTACCAAATATTACACTTCTTCAGGAAGGGGAACCAAGGAAAGGACCTCATACAAAGATCTTAAAATACAAGAAGGTTGCACTGCTCAAACAGTAAGAAAAGAAAATGCTGTAAATTGCAATCAACTCTATTCTGATATCAAGAGATAATCACAATGTTCATCCACTTTTAGGCTTCCCTTCTGGCAATATCTATCACAAACCAGAAGAAGAAAGACTTTGATTACAGGTGACAGTACGCATGGAACACACAATGAGAGTATAACTACTTTAATGTATAGAACAGAATCATCATAGTATAGTGGTTTTAATGTTGGGTTAGGATTCTAGGAAACCAGGATTTAAATCCCTGCTCAGCCATGGAAATCCACTGGGTGAACTTTGGCAAATAACATTCTCAGAAGGAAATAGCAAACCTGCTCTGAAAAAATCTTGCCAATAAAATCTTGTGAATATTAATATAATTTAGATTTGACCTGAATGCACAGGACAACAACAATGCCATCATCACTAACAACAGACATGAGCTCTGGGTTTTTAATTTTGCAGTCTACATATCTGCAAGGTCCAAATCATCACATGAGTGATTAAGAACTGTTTCCTAAGAGAGAATTGCCAATTCTCCTTCTATAGCTGTCAGCGTATCACTATGATATCCATTGTAAATAGATAAAAAAAGTAGAAAGATTGTGTGGAACATCCCAAGATGGAAAGTCTGAATTCTTTTTCTTCCAGAGATAAATAATTTACATTTAATACTATACTATGCAGAAGTCTGCAAGTCTGAAGAGCCACCTTTTTCTGATGTGTGTTTTTTGGTATGCTTTATTTATATGGAAGCTTGATCCCTTGATTCCGAAAAGAATTAGGGCCAAAGTGTTCTAGCACTTTGGCACAACAACCTTTGTTCCCAAGGTACTTGCAATCAGCAGTCTTGATCCTGCAAGCATTGACATATATGCATAACTTCTGTTATGTGAGAAATCCCACAGGATCCTCTGGAAAGTACTGAGATTAAAAAGCAACAGGCAATAAGGCTCTCGGAGCAGAAGAGTATAGCAATACATTTTCTGCACTTTGTTGACCTATAATCACATAGGTGATTTGTTCTCCATCTTCTTTGCCATCTTTTTATATTGCACTTCTTTCTTTGCATCCACAGTTACATTTATAGTTGATAGTGCCCCAGAATATTTAAGACAAATCAGGTTGTTGTAACCTTGTTTTAAAGAGAATCAGCACTGGTAATTTGCAAGTACAGTGCAGATTGTGAGGGCAATGGCTTGTAGTTGAGCATGTTTACATACACACTGTGTCAGCAGAAACGATTCCTTACTGCAGAAAGATGGTTGCATGTGCAAGAAATAAATAGCCTTTGACATGCCGGTTAATTACATCAGTTAGCTACTATCACACATGCATGAATGCTGTGCTAATGAAAACACTTCACTGTGCAAAATGGAATAGATCAAGATGTCTGCGAGTAGTTAGATTTGTACAGAGTCTAATTTAAAACAAGGGGCCCCGGTTAAATGCTCAGGCATTGAGTCCAACTGATTACATGGAGCAGTAGCTATGCTAATAGACATGATGTACACAAAAAAGAATAAGTAAAAGTAAATGAGGACTGTAAGTATGAGGTCAGTAAATTTTAACCACTTGTCTGTGGGTCATCAGATTGCCTATTAATCTGTAGCAAGTGGTACAGTAAAATAGTCTTTGCTGTTCTTTCTGCAGTGGCAGATGACTTTCAGTTTAACAAAAGAATTGAGTACCTGTGGGAATGCATTTGACACTAGGAATGCCACTTGAAAACACAAAGGTACCAGAATGGTAGTGGGAACAATTGTGATAGCTAAACCACACCTTTTGGTTAGCATAAAGTAAGGCATGTGCTGCTTTACATTTTTCATGGACATAAACCAGAACCATTCTGGTGCTTAAGTAGATGGCTGACTCTACTGTACCTAGATGCTCGAAATCAATAGAACTGAACATAATTTTACAGCAAATGCCTGCTTGAAAGCTTTGCTGCTGCTTTTTAAAATATGAATCAGGCATCCCCAAGGAAGATGTTAGGGGACACAAGAACAGAAGCAGAAAATATCTCTTAAAGTGGTCTCCAGGGACTACTAAGTATTAAGAGTCATTCCGACAGCCACATCAGCCTCTATAGAAAGTGATATATGGATAGGTTTTAATACATTTATAGCAATGAAATTGTATTTATAATTAATTATATGAAATAATAAAACAGTTTTCAGTCCACTTTAAAAAGATTGCAATGTTTCTATCTCTTTTTTAAAACATATGATATGGATTCATAGCTAGATACAAATTAGTAGACTGTCAAATATTATTACACTAAACATCAGCAAATTAATCTGACAGTAAAAATTAAACTTCTGCTTTTCCTTATATTTGTGTGTTTCCCCTCACCATTCCATTTCCAATTATTGAGAAGAATTGTCTACAAGTTCAAACTAAGGTTTGAAATTCATCAAACCATAGTTTCAATCCATTTTTTGTGTGAGGAGCGACTTGAGAAACTACAAGTTGCTTCTGGTGTGAGAGAATTGGCCGTCTGCAAGAACATTGCCCAGGGGACGCCCGGATGTTTTGATGTTTTTACCATCCTTTTGGGAGGCTTTCCTCATGTCCCCGCATGGAGCTGAAGCTCATAGAGGGAGCTCATCCGCGCTCTCCCTGGTTTGGATTCGAAGTGGCTTCTCATTAATACTGTATTCTATTTAGGAAAACTAAAATGGGGCTGAAATTTATGTAGCAGGATAACATAATAAGAACAAAACTCTGAATCATAAATTGACTGCAAAAACTCTGAATCATGAATTTGACCACAGATGACTTCAAATGCAAAGTGCTAACAAGCCTTCAACAACACTGTTGATCTCACTGCACATATATAGTATTGCTGCTTATTTTCATTGAACAATCTAAAACATAATTTTGTCCTCTGAGATTTGTGGTCATTTCCTCCTTTTAAGAATTTTGGAATCTACCACTCCAAAGAGAGAGAGACAGACCTCATCTTCACCCATCCTTTCACCTATCTAATGTCAAACAATATTGTTATGCATGGCAAAACCACCATGCAAATGTACTGGCAGTTAAACTGCTTTTATCACTTCTATTTTTCATAAAGTTTTATACACAAATCCCACTTAGTCATAACTAAACTAATTTAAAAAAATGAGTGGCTAATGTAGTGGCTTATTTTACAATTACACATGATCACAACTTGTAATAACTTCCATGACAAAATAATGCATTTTAAACAAATTCAATGTTTTCTTTACACATACCTTGAATTAAACATAAAAAACTTCCAATACATAGAATGCCAGTTTACTTTAAAAAAATACTTTCCTTACTTTGTTCCCCTTGGGAAGCATGGAAAGAGCCCTTACTTAAGACAAAATAATGGTGCAGGCATTTGCTGAAAGAGAAAAACAACACCCTTTTCGTGCTTTCCCAAAGTCCCTTTCAGATCAGACATCTTAAAGTTCAAAAGGTAAAAAGGAATAAAAACCGTGTGTTGGAAAAAATAGAAGTTTTTAATTAAAATTGGCATTTCTGAGCTTGCTGTTAGTGGGAAGGCCTCTTGTTAAATAAATTACATCATTTCTGACCCTGACAGCACAGAAGCATAATGAAAGACTGCAAGCAAGCGTATGTTTGTTTTTGGTGCTGCAAGAACAATCATAAAAAGAACATAAATGTTGAGAAATTAAGGGCTTCACAGTTGCGCCCAAGAGGCACACTCCTGCTTTGTGTGCCTCTTGGGCACAACTGTGAAGCACCTAATTTGTCAACATTTGTGTTCTTTTTAGACGGGTATCTCTTTCAGATGCAAGACCACAAGATATGAGCCACAATTTGCAACTGCTTCTCAGATCTTAGGGAGGAACACTTATTGTGCCATATCAGCTCAATATGCGTCTTCCACTTTAATGAAACTTTCTAGCTGAAGTTCAAAATATGACATACTCCATAACTTTCACTGAGCAAGGCAAGATTGCACAACTAATTCAATAAGCATTAGCATCCTGCAATAAGACCTTCAACTTGGAAATCATACTTCTTTGAGCTAGGATAAAGGTTTTCCCCTGACATGAAGTCCAGTCCTGTCTGACTCTGGGGGTTGGTGCTCATCTCCATTTCTAAGCCAAAGAGCCGGCATTGTCTATAGACTCCTTCAAGGTCACATGGCCGGCATGGAGCACCGTTACCTTCCTGCTGGAGCAGTACCTATTGGTCTACCCACATTTGCATGTTTTCAAACTGCTAGGTTGGCAGAAACTGAGGCTACCAGCGGGAGCTCACCCCACTTCCTGAATTTGAACCACTGACCTTTCAGTCAGCAAGTTCAGTAGCTCAGCAGTTTAACCCACTGTGCCACTGGGAACTCAAAATTACCTATCCCTGGTGAATGGGGGATCCTGAGAGTGGTAGTCCTCCAAAAAGGAAACAGTTCTGCTTCAGACGAAATTTCTGCTAATCAGTTCACAATTTATGACCATTACAGATCTCATCACACGTTCCTGACACAACTGGTTGTTTGAATTTCCATTAGTGTCCAGCTCAGAATGTGTCACTTGGAATACAGTTAGAGTGGCCCCTAATACAAACACTACTTTCTAGCCGAGAGTATAATGGCTGAAAAATGTTTTGTGCATCTGCACAAATCATTTCAAAAAGCCCTGACAGATCAGAAATTAGGTCCTCAATTTGGCAAGATTACTCTATTCCATATTGAGAAATACACTCTTATCTGATTGAAGCTTGCCTCTGTGCTTCATATCTAGTTAAGAAGTATCAATATATAAACGTAACTAGTTTATATTTTCACATGACCTTTTGTGTACACAGACCTTTATGGACTTTTGTGGACATACTGAATCTGAAAAAGTAGATTTATTCACATGGCAGCTCATGCAAAAATAAAATGTTAACCTTTGCTTATCTCTGCTTTAGTGGTTCATTGTTTTGCTCCACCTCTTCACACCTCCTAGAACAGTTAGCCATTCCTGGATAGATAAGATAAGCATTTAATAAACAGGCTTTGTTTGCTTACATTCCCCTCAATCTTTCTTTGCATGTCTATGGGTGGACATCAGCATTTATCAACAGCCAGTTTACATATGCAGTAGGATTGGTCTCTTACTGCATAAAAAGAGGAAGAAAGGAAGAGAACTAAAAGTGGCAGCACCTTTAGGACTAACATTTAAGTAGGTTCTTGTTCCAACTGGAGCAGTCTCCAAAGACTCTGATTTTCAAGAATCTGTAATGCCTTGCCTAGTGTTAAAGTACCCTTTAAAGGAGTCTCTCAGGCACCTCTACACTGCCATATAATACACATTATCAAAGCAGATAATCAACATTATCTGCTTTAAACTGGATTATATATGAGCCTACACAGCCATATAATCAGTTCAAAACAAATAATCTGGATTTTTTATTGGCAGTGTAGAAGGGGCCTCAGATCTGCTTTATTTGGAACAAGCTGGGTATTAAAGTATATCTCTCTGAAGATCTTGCATATTTTTTATCGTAGATGTAACTTAAAATCAAAAGTAGTCTGTTGCAATTCTTCTCAATTTCACACTCTGGAATAAGACTTGGTATTTGTTCACCACAACTGTCTAAAGCAGTTTTGACATGACTGGATTCTATGCATATGATATGTATAGAAAATCACACACTCCTGGGCTTTTAAGACAAGTTTCTCTATCATAGGATTGGCCTAGGGTCTGATAGGAATTACAGTCCAACAACAAATGAAGAGCCAGAGTTCTCTGCTTTTGCTTTTATGGCTATGAGACAAAGCAGAAATTTGGTAAGGGAAAATCTTTGTTGGGAAATGCTTCTCCTGCTGAATTCCAGCCTACTTTGCTTTGCTGAAGGCCTAAGTTACCTGTCCTTACTTAGTTTGTTCAGTACCTGCACATTACACAAAAGCAATTACAGGCATTCCCGAAATTACAAACAAGATAGGTTCTATAGGTTTGTTCTCAAGTTGAATTTGTTTGTAAGTTGGAACAGGTACATTTTTAAGTTTAACTCCAGCCATATATACACACAGTAGAGTCTCACTTATCCAACATAAACGAGCCAGCAGAATGTTGGACAAGCGAAAATGATGGAAAAATAAGGAGGGATTAATAAAAAGCATATTAAACCTCAAATTACGTTATGATTTTACAAATTAAGCACCAAAACATCATGTTTTACAACAAATCGACAGAAAAAGCAGTTCAGTACACGGTAACATTGTGTAGTAATTACAGTAGAGTCTCACTTATCCAACATAAACGGGCCGGCACAATGTTGGATAAACGAATATGTTGGATAATAAGGAGGGATTAAGGAAAAGCCTATTAAACATCAAATTAGGTTATGATTTTACAAATTAAGCACCAAACCATAATGTTATACAACAAATTTGACAGAAAAAGTAGTTCAATACGCAGTAATGCTATGTAGTAATTACTGTATTTACGAATTTAGCACCAAAATATCACGATGTATTGAAAACATTGACTACAAAAATGTGCTGGATAATCCAGAATGTTGGATAAGCGAGTGTTGGATAAGTGAGACTCTACTGTACTGTATTTACGAATTTAGCACCAAAACATTGCAATGTATTGAAAACATTGACTAAAAAAATTGGCTACTAACAAATTGATTACAAATAAAGATAGAATTGCATAAAATGAACTTACAATAACACCATTTTCAGAAATTAAATCTCTGAAAGTTAAATCCTTGTTGCCTAGAGAAACAGCTGTGAATTTGGGTAGGGGGCAAACTGTGTTGGATAATCCAGAACCTTGGATAAGTGAATGTTGGATAAGTGAGATTCTACTGTATATATGGTAGCTAGCTAACTAGCTTTGGATAGCATAGGGAAGAGAACATCCCTGTGGTGTTTGTTTTGCTGGCTGTGCCCCTGTTCAGATGATTTCACCTCACTTTCTATCCCTGTGATAATTGGATTTTGAAAAATTTGGCTTGTTGTAGAAACAAGGATTGGTGCTAAAACTTCAGTTGATACACCTTTCCCCCATGATAACTCTTTCAGGAGTGAATTTCCCTTTCTATGGGGTAGACTTTTCATACTTCCTGTTGTCTCACCTTCGTTCTTAACTATGAGTCATTTGTAAGTCAGATGTTTGTAACTTGAGGACTGCCTGTATAATCAAATATAGTTAATTAAAATTTACTCCTCAGCTGCTTATCAAGGGTGTTCTTTACAACTTGAGATCAAATTTTACCCTGCCACATTTTCTATCTTTGGCTGGACAATAGGATACTTCCAACATGAACTAATCATTTGTTTATTTTCAACAGCTTTGGAGTTTATGAGAAAGCAGCCAAGACCCCCACTCCAGCCCTACAGGGAAGACACTTGGAGTCCCTGAATTATCTGTTGGTTTGAACTACAACACATCCGGAGGCAATGCAATAAAAACAGTGGATTATGTCCCGTCAGCAGCCCCATGAAAAAGAAAAAGAAGCAGAAAAAATTACGAACCACAGGCTCTATTGGTTGTTCAGCTGATAAGCCTAATAACAGACAAAATGCTAATGAACATGTGGGACAGTGTCCAAATGGGAGACTGTTTGACCGCATTTTGTCTGCATTTCCTAGTACTTTGCCAAACCAGTGGTAAAATTTACTCTGAGGGTCTTTCCTTCATTGCTTCCCCCCTCTCAATTTGCTTGTCCAGAATTTCCTGCATGAGTCAGCATGAACTAGAGGAAAAGACTGAACAGAATTAGAAAAACAAAACACAGAAACACAACCTTTACAATTTTCCTTTGCAACATATTTCAGGGTAATCTCTTTGCAGTTGATGCAAACCACAGAGTGCAGGGAGGTCAAATTAATGCTCATCTCTGTAAGAAGTCTGTATGATTATTATGCCAAATCGATATTAAGATTCATGTTAGCTTTTATGCTTGGTTTCTGGTGTTAATTTCCCTTTTAGTGAAGGTTTTGGGGGGCTTTTTTTCTCCTTCTCTAACTCCCTATTAACCCTTACTTTGTTTAGATTCCCAGGGCATCTACGGGGTTACATATAATTTATCTAATTAAATGTAAATAGAAGATATTTGTGGTGCACCAGTTCGTCTCAGGCACGTATGCACATTTTGCACTTCATGCTGTGGACTTTAATGAGCACCTAAAACACCAACTTAACTTGGCTTTAGTTTCAGCCCAGATGAGCTTTGCTTGTTATAAGGACCTATTTTTAACTTGTCAAAAAAAATCTTTATTAAAGTCATGGAACTCTGAAGATTTAAGGATAATCAAGGCAGAAAAATGGCAAATCAAGTAGCAGCACATTATTCTTAATAATAATAATAATATTGTTATTGTGTCCAGTGAAAAAAATATTCAGAAACAAGATTCTGACTGACATGTATATAAATGTTGCTTTTTACAATGTGTCACTTTGGCTCAGACAACACTTCTGTAGAAGAGAATGGGCTAGTTGCTCCCTGACTGCTTTTTTAAGAACTCAGGCTAAGTTAATTAGTGCACGGGGAGCCCACCAATATACTTGGTATCTGAGAGGATGCAAGTGGTAATGTACATTTTGCAACATATAATGTCACTCACTCGTTAATCTGAACGGGGCTTAAAATCTAAATAAAAATGGATTACTCACAATGGATATCACATTCCTTTCTGATTTACTGTCAAGCAGGTGGAATTTTCACAATTCTACAATGCCCTTTGGAGTCTCCTACTATACGAAATGCAAAAAGTGACTAAGGATTAACGGAAACTGAAGCATGGTACCCAGACCAAAGGCATATTTCAAGCAACAAGCTGAAACTATTCAGCCATCTGTAATTATTACCTAGTGTTTAATTTGTGAATGAAGGTTGCATATGGGCAATGCTGCGAAAGAGATATCTTGGTACATAAGTTACTGAAAGTGGAGGGGGTGGACTTCTGTTGACACATATTTAAAAACACATTACACACACACACAATGTTCATTGTGGCCTTTTCAGTCACCAGGAAGACACAGCTATTAAACTAATTGCCCAGTTTAACACCGCACCATAGATGTATATTTCATTAGCACGCATACACAATGTCTCCATACATTGGAAAAGACCACTAAAAACATAAGTGGTTATTTCAGTGATTCTGTCACCCATAATGTACATATAAAACCATTTCAGCATTAATTTTCAGCAGAATGGACAGAGATCAAGATGGAAAGGTATTCAGTCTCACTGATAAAAGTTTATTTATTTACTTTAAGACCCGCCTTTCTCCCTGTGGGGAGTCAAGGCAGCTAACAATCACACACTTTGGTCACAATTTAAAACAAAGTGAATGCTACTTTTAAAAAAATAATTAAATAGTACTGTGTGGATTTAGATTAACACAATTAAAATATAATAAATGCATTTAAAATAGCATTTAAATCTCACACTACCAAATCCCACCCGCAATCTCCCGAGCAGCATGCCCTTATCCTTCTCCAAATGCCTGCTTACAGAGAAAGGTCTTTACCTGCTTGCGAAAGGCCAGCAGGGATGGGGACATCCTGTTCTCTCTTGGGAGGGAGCTCCACAGTCTGGGAGTAGCCACCGAAAAGGCCCTCTCCCACATTCCCACCAAACATGTTTGAGCAGATGGTGGGACAGAGAAAAGGCCTTCCCCAGTATCGTAGATGTCTACCAGCTTCATAGACAGAAATATTGTCCTTCAGATAACCTGGACTGGAGCCATATAGGGCTATGTAGGTCAAAACCAAGACTCTGAATTGTGCCAGGAAGTGTGTTGCAATAGAGGAGTTCTATGCTCCCTGTAGCCACTGTCCCAGTTAATAGTCTGGTTACTGCTCTTTGGATCAACTGAAGTTGTGCTTTGAATTGAAAGTTGAAGGCCAAACTAAACATGTTTATTAGGCTAATTTATTTCAGTGATATTTTATGTCATATCAAGTGGTGCTTACAGTCATGGTCTCATACTTAGTGATGTAAAACTTAGAAACCATGGAAATGTTCAGAAATCCAGAAAAACTGAGAAATTTGCTTCTAAACATTGCATTCATCTATCACCATTAAAACAGGCATTTGTATCTCCTGTGCCTAGACTGTTCTACACTTGCTCATGCTAGATAGCTGACTCCAAATCATTTATCTGTAAACAGAATGTGTAATATGAAAATAAAGGTATGAGAGAAAACAACTGACCATTACATTTAACTTTTGCGACAATCCTATACATATAGGTAAGTGTGACAAGAATTGCATTCTAATCCAAGTGCTGATAACTAACCCATCTTGTTACCAGAGGGAGATGTTTACAGAACATTGTGTTTGTTGTTTTCTTGGCAAGTTTTATTTGGAGAACGTTTGCTTTCCTCCAAATCTGAGAGAGTGTTCCTGGTCTAAGACTGACATGCTCAAGTGAAGGTTTGAACTCTAGTTCAACACTTCAACCACTATTCCACACTGGCTCTCTAAAGATGCAGCTACACTGTAGAATTAATGCAGTTTGACACCATTTTAACTGCCATGGCCCAATGCTATGGAATCATGGGAGCTGCAGTTTCATGAGGCACCAATACTATGTGGCAAATAAGAAATAAGAAAAAGAACTTGGAAAGCTAAAGTCTTCTGACTAGCCATTTAGATCCAGAGAGATAGTTAAGAGGGCAGGAAAATCAATCTGTGAGCAGTTTCAAGGTTTTCAATATCTTCTTTAACTATTCAGTTCTTTTGGGTATGGTTGTAATTTTGCATGCCACTGAGTCAATCTAAATAAAATACCTATGTCAGAAGCAGTTTAAACAAAAACAGTAAGATCATTCACATTATGTGCTATGGGTGAGGCTTTTTAAGGTTAGTTTTCTAAAAAAGAAAAGGGAAAAAATGTCCTGGAATTTGAGGCGTACACAAGGATATCCTGCTTCGGAACTGGGATAGAAAAAAATTAATGTATATATAAATAAATAAATAACATACAGCCTAAACAATAATCAAAATTAAAATAATAAAATCATTCCCTTGTTCTAGGTCTGTGCTCAGTGAAAGATAGGAAATTAACAACAGTAGGGCAAAAGTTCTTGCCAAGACTGGCTCTGAAAGAAAACACACTCTATTGTGTTGAGATGTCTCATATCCATACCTTGGGCTATACTTTAAAGCTCTTACTATCTTTTTATAGGCTTTATTACCTTTTTGGACACATAGTGCTCAGCTTTTGCTTATCTGTTATTGATAAGCATTGTGTGATTGGGCAGGTACATCCAACATCTAGATTATTTTAGTAAGACAACCCTTCTGTCTCAAAAATAATGCTCAGTGTGTCTCAACATATTTTTAAAAATAACAAAAAGGGTTTATGTGTTGTGATCAGCATTGTGTCATGTGATTTATCAGAACATAAAAATGGCATCTAGTATATATATACTGAGGTTTTTTCCCCAGATGACCATACAGAGAAAGAACCCTAAACATCTCAAAATGAGTTACAATAATAAATATGAGCTGAAAGTAGTAAAGCTGTAGCTGAGAATAACATTCATTGCCAGTGTTTTTTTTAATTATTATTTTAAATTCCTTTACAAAATTGACTATACTGTTGTTTACTTGGATCAGTCACTAATCAATCCTTTAGGATTTTAAAGAACAAAACAAGATTGAGAGCTTTATTGCACAAGGCAGGTAAACCACAATCGCATTTGGATAATAGCACCTCCTGTTGGGGTTCATCATATGACTTTTGTTGTTGTTGCATGGGAGACAATTTTAAAACAGATTTCTAACACAAAAAATCCATTATTGACTTCTTTTCCCACTTATGTTACACTATGATCTCCTGTGCAAGAGTTCAATTGCATTATTATGCTGATTTTGGGTGGTCAGTTGGTGTGTGCTTTGGAGGCACATCCAGCCACTTTTTGGAGTCTCTGCTGCTAGAATAGTAGAATGCAATGGCTTGATCACATCTTATTTTCTGTCTATCTCCATCTTTTTCAGAAATACAATGATTGCAAAAACTTTTTAAAAGCGAGGAAATTAGAAATCTGATAGAAGATCTGGTGTACATTAATAGTATTCAGCTCTACAGTCTTGGATGACAGCTCCTCAGGCCCCTTCTACACTGCTATATAAAATCCAGTTTATCCGCTTTGAACTGGATTATATGGCAGTAGACTCATATAATCCAGTTCAAAGCAAATAATGTGGATTATCTGCTTTAATAATCTGGATTATATTGCAGTATAGAAGGAGCCTTGGTTTCCCCTCTTCTCTGGTTCAAAAAGAACAAATGAAATTTGATTATGCTTTTGGCTTTGACTTTTTGCTTGACCCCTTCTGTATAGGGATAATGGTTTTGCTCACTTCCCCATGCACAACATGGAAGAAGCAGCAGGGGAGTGGAGAAAACTCCTCCTTTGAGGACCCAATTGGCTTTTGATTGATGCTGTGCTTAGGCAAGTGACGATAACTTGTGCTGACTCCACCCTCCCTTCCTCTGTCTATCCCTAACATTTCCCAGAAAAGAAAAGAAAATGAAATGAAAAGAGGTGGCGATAATATTGGAGGACGTAGTTAATAGGCAGTTTCAAATCAAATCTTTATTTTCATCATAGGCCAGCATAAGGAGAGTAGGGTACAGTCTCATCAAGCTAGGCATTCTGTAGGCGGTAAGGTTTTTGGTGCTAATGGACACTGTAATCTCAGAATGGTACTAAAGGTGCACAAAGAAATTCAGAAATCCAGTTGCATACATTTTATAGACAATGCAGTTGTAGCTGGAGAGGGGGCTCGTGTGTAAGGCTCTAAAGCAGGCCTGAACAACCTTTGGTCCTACTACTGGCTACTGGACAAGCTAGGTAGGGCTTGTGGGAGTTGGGGGCCAAAACAGCTGGAGGGTCGCAGATTGTGCAGGCCTGCTCTAAGGCAACCATTATAGACCCACTGAGAACTACTGAGAACTCAATAGGGCTTCTTTGTGAATAGACTTGTTTACAAGTTCAAATAATCTAAATAGCCCTGCAGGATAATCCTATCAGTACATTGTTTTGTATATACAAAACAAAACGCTTCATTGAACCACATGGATATTACTGAAGGGTTTATTATTTAACTGAGAAATGTTTTTTTTTTTAATTTGTGTAAGTATACAGTATACCTACTCCTTCATACATATTAGGAAGCTTAAATTATTTGCATATTTTTCCCAGGTGACATACAACAAATAAATACTCTTTCCCCCAGGTGTCATACAAAGATTATAGAAGCAAAAACAATGACAAATTTAATTCATTTTTAAAACAGAACTCAAATGTTTCCTGTGGCTGCATAAATATCACATAGCAGTCACAAGTATCACATGACAACCTGATTGTGGGAAACAGCTATCACAAATGGACTATCACTGTGATGATAGTCACAGGAAAGAGCACCGTAAGTTCAACTCGTGTCTATTGAGCTATATTCTATTTGCCATTGAAAACAGTCTACCAGCATATATATCCTTTGGCAGCTACAACAACTCTTTAACACCACCACCCCCAAATAAAGTCACGACGAGGACAGCTTTGCCTTTATTTCTCATTTCCTCCTACCAAGAAGCTTCAGGCAGTCTCTACTGAATTATAAAGGACTTGTGAAGAAGCTTGGGATGATAATAATGAGCTTTAATATTTAGTATGTGGTTGTGGTGATTCACACAACTGAACTATTAGGCTTGCCCAGAAAAACACATTCAGAATTAAAGTACAAGGAGTTGGCAGCTTCTAAAAGCTATACATGTACAGTTGCAGCACACTCCAGAATTGATAAATAAAATTTAAGGTTACAGTCCAGAACTGACTCTATCCTCTGGCTGCCTGGATTGTTGCAAGTAAGGAAAAGAAAGGAGAACTAGTTGCTAAAGTATCAGCTGTGAAAGTTTTCTTGGAACATTCCAAAACCCAGTATCTGCTTGGCAACAGCTCCTATGGAGATACTGTTGCACTTTTAACTGTAACAGAGCTTTCCCAGGCTAGGGTAATATGGAGAACAGCTTGCTCTGTTTTGCAGAACTGCAAAATATATACGATTCTGCTTCCCTGCAACGAACATCAGTCTCGCTTCAAATGGCATAGGCTCAACAAATACTGTGTCACTTAAAATATGACAGCAAGGGACTAAAGATTGCATCCTTACAGTTAGCTCAAAGAAATGCTATTGAACTATTAAGTATTGTTTCAGAAACAAAATAATGGCACTTTTTTTGTAGCTCTGCAACTATAGTACTGTATATGCACTACTGAGGTAACAATGTGTCCTCTATTCAAATATCAAATACTTCAAAATATCCTGGCACAGGTCACAGGAAGAGGCCTTGAAAACCTCTAGTTTCTGCACGTGTATTGTTCCCATCTCCTGTTAGTAAACATAAATATTTGGTCCTGCTTCAAATATGCACTAAACTCTTAAGGAAAGAAACTTTTTTCTCCAGGGTATCAACTGGAGATGTCTTGCTTCCCTGGATGCAAACATTTGGCAAAGAAGTTCCTATTTTACTTCTAAAACACTCATAATCGCTTTATGTTTTCCACTGCCCAATCTGGGTAAGACTCACTTTTTTTCCAGTGCAAAGCTTTAAAATGTGTTAATTGAAGTTTAACTCTTTGTCATCCTTCCCATTGTCTTTTCGCATCCATGAAGTTCACTGTACCAACATTGTGGGTGTACACTGAGAAATACATTGTACGGAACTGAAGATTAAAGAAGCTCAATTTCTAAGAAGACATTGGCAATGAATTTAGTATTCACTGGTCATTTCTATGGGAACAGGAAAGCAATAGGAAATGGCAGACATCCTGCACATCCACTCCAGTGTTCACATGCAGGGAGAAGAAGCAGTTCCCATGTCTTTCATGTACTCTCTTTAGTTACTGTGTTTTGAGAAGGCTAAGGAAATATGGTTTGTGTAAACCTGGGAACATAATGGATGAAGCTTGTACAATGCATTATCAGCTCTACTACCATAATTCTCATAGTGTTCCTACTTTGTATCTACACATTTTTCATCCTTATGCTAGACTTCAGCTAAATGAACCTACTAACTTCCTTAAGTATGCCACACAGACATACATATTCTACTATTGTACCATTTTGACAGAATAAAGAGCTGTGGAAGTAAAACCTGCATACCCTGGGAAACACAAGACATCGCCACCAAAGCAGCTGTCACAGCCATTCACCACAAACAACATATCAAAAACAATTGTTGTTAATTACAAAATTAATTGATCTTTCTTCTCCACACTGCTAATTAGCAAGATAACATCATAGTTACTTTAGGAGAATTAGAAGAATTTTGCTTATGAGGAGTTACTTCCCAAGGAATAAATAGAGGGGCAGTTAGTGAAAAACAGATTGCTTCACTGTAAAACTAAAGGAATTACTTTCCATACTTGGGTGATTTTTTGATACCACAATTAATAACTTAATCTTATTGGACTGGGTGGATGTAGATCTAATATGTTATGGGGGTTTTCACTGTCATTGCCAAGCTGGGTGCTAGAAAAGAAAAGGGGGGCTATTTCTTTTGACTCATTCTTTCTGTTATAAAAGGTAATAAAGAGATTTTCAAACTTCCACTACTGTACATCAAAGCATGGGCTTGACTAGAAAGTCCAGGCATGTGGCTAAATTAAAAGGTTGTATATCTTCTTGGATAATTTTAAGATACTATCAAGTATGGTACTAATTAAGGTGCATCTTGGTTGAGGCTTAAAGTGGAAACTATGCAGAGAATTCCATGCTCAGTTCTCAAAAGCTATAGTTATCAATACAGACCAATCAGGATTTTTTCCAAACTGGCACCAAACTACCATCCACAATCAGACATCCTATTACATTTGGCAAGAGCTAAAAGGATGCCCAAATGACAAAAAATCAACAAAATTAATTGCTCCATCTCAAATTCTACTTCTTCCCAAAAGTCTTCATCAGACTCTGTACTGCCTTTCTGGCCTCATTTGTGTTCCTTTTGCCCTATGGAAAACAGGAAAGTTGCTCACATATTCCTACTTCATTTTTAGATCTCACAACTAGTTCTTTTGACAACAAAGCACCACAACACTTTTGTGTTCAGATCTGCCAACTCTGCAGGCTGCACCATTTTATCCTACAAATGTTCTCGCAACAATGCTACTTCATCAGAATCATTGGGACTGAGGTCTAGCTCTGAGATGGCAATAAATCAGAGAGTTGTATACCTCTTCAGAATTCAAGCAGGGTTTCATATAATTGTATGTTCTCTTTCCTGAAAACTAAGTTCTGGTGTGACAGAATTCCACTGTACAAAACAATTTCTAACATCACTAGTGCATTCTTGTGTTTTTTGTTTATTTAGAGAAGCATTCTTTCAGATAAAAAACAAAGAGATGTGAAGCATTTTAACTACACTAAAAAGTATGAACTGTTTTCGCTAGCACAAGATTTTTAGATCAATGGTATCAAGAAACAGAAGCTTTTGAATTTCTTTGAGAATCCAAAGGATCGGGACATGTAAAGGGGAAAGTTTGGATAAAAAAACCAGATATGAACTACGTGGATACTAGTCTCTTGCCCTTCATTTACTGTTTGACAAACCAGCCAATCTGTTTTCTCTTTGTTTTCATTTTAAAAATATCTTCATATGAATGCTTTCTTCTATATGGGAAATAATATATCATCATCATCATCATCATCATCATCATTTAATTACTTATTAATCGCCCTCCATCCACGATGCTCTAGGCGATTTACAAGATAAAATTGTAAAGGATAAAAATACATACATACAAATATTGATAAAATTAACATAGATTAAAAGCTCTAGTAAAGAGCCAGGTCTTGAGTGCTAGGGTAAAAGGCCCTAACTCACGCATGGCTCTCATATAGGCAAGGCATTCCATAAGGCAGGGGCAGAAATAGAAAATGCTCTGCGTCTGGTCCTTTCCAAGTGCACTTCTCTAGGACCCGGTACATAAAGTAAGCCGCGTTGGAATGGTTGTTGCGACCTCCGATGATGGGAGAAGGAGAGATGGTCCCTAAGGTACGATGGGCCCTGGTGGTAAAGAGTTTTAAAGGTCAGAACTAGCATCTTATATAGACCACGGTAATCAGTTGGAAGCCAATGCAGATGCTGCAGCACTGGTGTTATGTGGCATTTCATGGGTGTTCTTGTGAGTAGCCTGGCTGCCACATTCTGAACAATACAGAGCTTATAGGCACACTGTGTTTTTACATGCAATTATGTGGGCAAACCCACCTCCCTCATGTATACTGCAGTTGTAATACATTTGCCACATGCCGAATATCTGAATTTGCTTGGACACATGGAAATTTCAAATTAGATGTTGTGATACAACATTACATCCTTGCATCAATAATTCAGACAATTCAATGACTGAAGCTGGTGTTAAAAATAATCATGCTTGTTTGTTGTATTACACTGAGGATGGTTCCTTTGCCATTTACCAAAGACCTTCATTTATCCAATCTTATTATCTAAATGGTTTGGGCATATCCAGGCTGTATGGTTGCTGGAGACACTGTCATTTAATTTTTTTAAAAAAAAACACACACACACAATTCAAAGCCCTCAAAAAACCCATGAAGCAGTAGATCCACACAGATGCCAACTCCACACTCAGCAATGAGTTTCCCAGTTGTAGAGAGACAACACACTCACCAAAATGAGAACAAATTGATGTAGCTACCCTGAAGTCAGGCATATTCACCATGCAATCAGATAAGACCAAATTTAGATGCTGTTTTACTGCAAGGCAAATGTTCTGTGTAAGCTGCAGGGATACCCTGCCGGCGCTGCCTAGTGTGACCCATTTCTAAAACGATTGCAGCTTGAGTCAGAAACCTGTTAAGACCCAATTAACAAAAACGTTATGCATCATTGGTGCATGTTTCATCTGGAACTTTAATTCCACAGTTTTCCCAAGTAAATTCTCTTTTATTTTCTAGTCATTAAGTCACTTCTTCCCTAGAGTACAAGGGAACTTCTTTCCTCCCCATGTTTTAAAACATAAGCAAAAGAAAGAACAAATGGAGACTTTACTTCTTGTTTTATCAAGAGGAAACCAATACAAAATCAGATAGACTTCTGGTGGTTCTCAATAGAAAGAAATCAAATAAAGGTTCCATATTGAAGACAAGCCAATTGAAAGACCAAAACTCCCATATAGGCCCAAAGCGTGCTTTCTTAGCCTGGCCTTAAAAACACAATAGAAGTCAGTTAGAAGCCTTTTATTTGGCAGATGGGTACAGCCTGTGAGTTTCTGGCTGCCTGAGTGGGTAGCCTGTTATTTATTGTTTATGGATACGTCAGTTTTAATTATTGTGAAGAGGCCAGATGCTTTGGCATCCAGCACCATAAACGTTTAGGAGTGAAATAAATGAAAATGTATTATATTATATGTACTAATCTTCTAATGCCTGGAGCAACTTGAAAGCCCCTCCCAAGCCCCTTATACATTTAGACTGATTGTAAAAAGTAAAGAGGAAAAAATTATTATACCACTAAAGCTGCAAATCTTAGAGGATATACATCTATCACTTCAACTAGTAAGCTATATTCCTTTTTCTTTTGAGTAATATTGTTAGCTCATTTCAAAAAGTTTTCCACTTCCCCTTAAGTGTTTCCATATGACTCTGAATCTTACAGGTAACTTGAGTTTCTGCCTTTCGTTCAGCAAAATGAAGTGTAAAGTTTTCCACTATCTCAGCAGTATTCTATGCATGGTTGTTAAAGTAGACGTGTACAAACATATACTCTCGAACAGAATCATCATGGATGTTTAGCGATTTCCAGAATAGGTTCTTTAATTAAGACATTGATCAATACCTAGTTATCTTTGAGTAAGTCCCATTTAAATCAATGGGGCTTATGTCTGATCACATATTTATGAGTTACATGTATAAATAAATCACTTGACTGCCTGCTTTCTCCTTTCTTCATCAATGAAACCAGAACTTTCCTTAAATGATAATTGTAGGATTGGAGAGGAACCATACATAAATATGGGCTCAATGCATCCAATGCCACAAAAATAAATACATAAATAGGCAAGCTGGCATAATTCTGGTGATACTTCATGCCCTTGAGATGAAAAATCTGATTTTTTAAAAAATTACAAGTAGAGGGCACATGGCCCTCCAAATAAGTAGGACTATAACTACCAGTAACCCTACTGAGCTTGGCCAGTGTTGAGATATGATTAGAGTAGATGTTTAGAGAGCCAGAAATTCGCTCTCTGTTCTAAGCAATTTTCAAAACAACAGACATAACCAGAAACATGTAGTCTAGTAGGGGGGAAATCTGTACCTCAAAAATGGGAACACTGATAATTCATTAGCTAACAGCATTAAAACCATTAGTTGTGAATAAATTCCAAATGAAACTTTTTAACGTATTTTGGTTCCAGAGTTAATCTATGCTACATTGGATTAAACATTAATATGCTCAAACATTTTACCCCACGGGGGAGGGGAGGTAAAGCTTTTGTGAGTGCTTAAAAGATACTAGTCAGTATTGACTTATGCTACAGCTGGTATTTAAATAGCCCTATAAGTACCTGCCATAACTTTTAAGAGTCAGATCTAGTTGACAGATCTTGTCTCCATTACTCCTTTAAGAACCATGGGAACAGCAGTGTATTTGAACAGAGTCCTTGAGTATGAATTATATCAGTTTAATAGCTCTCTTAACAATAGCTTTTAAGCATTATTTTTTCAGGCTATTTTTTAAACACGTCTCTAAGAATAATGGTCATCTAGGAAGTAAACCTATTTTATTTTAGCCATTGCACTGCAAAACCTCTGTAATTTACTGAACACATTTTGTAAATACAGTAGAGTCTCACTAATCCAAGCCTCACTTATCCAAGCCTCTGGATAATCCAAGCCATTTTGGTAGTCAATGTTTTCAATATATCGTGATATTTTGGTGTTAAATTCATAAATACAGTAATTACAACATAACATTACTGCGTATTGAACTACTTTTTCTGTCAAATTTGTTGCATAACATGATGTTTTGGTCCTTAATTTGTAAAATCATAACCTAATTTGATGTTTAATAGGCTTTTCCTTAATCCCTCCTTATTATCCAAGATATTCGCTTATCCAAGCTTCTGCCGGCCCGTTTAGCTTGGATGAGTGAGACTCTACTGTACTACAATGGAGTTGGTGAATTGTATGTTTTATGAGTTGTCTTGTTTAGAATCTCTCTTGGCAAGAACAAACAACTTTTTCCCCCACCTCAACTAACTGCCAGTTAAAAAACTATTAAGTATGATTCTTTCCTTCTATTCTTTTTATTCATACAAACATAACCTCAAACAGTTTTAATTCTCTCATTTCCCTGATCTGTGCTCTTGCTTTCCAGATGGGCTATCAGGTTTATGCTTTTGCCAGCAGCAGCTTGTGCATTATTGTTTAAAACAAAGATGATGGATTATCAGCAGAATCCTATATACATCTACTCAAAAGCAAGTCCGAGTCAGTTCAGTGAGGTGTACTCCCAGGTGTATGATGACAGGAACTAAAACCTAAATATCATATGTAAAGCTAGGAAATGGGTCAAGAATATGCCCTTCAGCTGAAAGGCCTGGATAACCAACATCTCTGTTCTCTAGAAGTTAACAAATATTGGGGGGGGGGGGGGAGACCCTGTACTTCTTGTTCTCAGAGGGGAAATAATTTCTCCCTCTAAAATGAGAGTCCTTCCCAGCACTCGTGAACTGAGACTTGTGCTGATCAAGGCTCTTTCTCCCTCTAAATTATACAGACTAACCAACAATTATGTCATTTCATTCAAACATTCATTCGCACGTCATGTGCTCAGATTAAACAGTAACACTTTGTTTTAAACATTCCGCTCAAATTAGCAAAGTAGCATTTCCGTCACCTATATTTAAGTGCTTGGTGAAGCATTGAAAGTTGCCTCACTTGAACTCAGACAAGTTCAAGCAGGAATTTGGAACTTCAATTTAAAATATTGAATGAATAGATATCCGATATTCTTTTTTAAACACTGTATATTTGATACTGGCTCTGGCTCTGAGCTTTCTCTATTTCTCAACTTGGGATACATTTAGAATTAATGCACTTTGACACCACTTTAATATAATGGCTCAATACTATGGGATTTGTACAGTCTGGTGAGGAACCAGCATTATTTGCCAGAGAATGCAAAAAGGCTTTGCAAAAAAACAACTTCCATGAAGTCCTAACAAACTGCATTAATTTTGCAGTGTAGACACACTCTATGTGTAGCGATCCAGAAGACTCATCCTATTTATCTTGAATAAAATATATACAGCTACAGTAGTACATGTTTTTCAAAAAGAAAGAAAATTCATGAAGTCAAAGAGTACTATCCTCAGGTTATCATTGCACAATATCTCAAAATACAAGCCCTAGATTTTTTTAAAATGTCACATATCCAAAATTCAATTTCAAACACCCTACAAAATGGACCTTAGTACTTCATTATGAAAGCAGTGGAAAATGTTTGAAATGAGCAAGGCTGTTTTTCACCCATCAAGATGTATCTCAATGAACAGGAAAGGATATAAACTGATTGACATCCCTACACCAAAGTCTGTAGTACTACCTACACTTCTGAGATGCCAGTTTGCTTCTACCCACTTTATATGACAGATTAAACTACCAAACAGGCTGTGCACTGAACTGGCGATACATACTGTAGATCTACTGTAACAAACTTTGAGCTACTTTTTCTGAAACTGTAAAAATATGTCCCCTATAGTACCCTTGACTGCCTAACCCACAATTAATTCAGTCCTATTGTCACTAATCTTCCTGTCTGTTGCATATGGTCGACATTTTATCCCTGTAACTTCAGTATTTTTTGTACATGTGGCCATACAGAAGCAGAATGAGGAAGCATAAGTATAGGATAAAAACTACAGAACAGAATGTTCCCATTTGCTAACTGGGGCAGCGTGTGGAATCTACCCTCAACAGTATGATGAACAAAGATGCTGTACATAAACAAAAATACACAGTGTGTGGAAACATCACGTTTTCCACACAATATTTTTCTCTTCATACTAAAAGAGTATGGACACAGAGAATTAAATCAAGACATATGAAACAAAGCAGCACTGTTACCACTTTCTTTCCATGAGAAAAGAGACCACTTTAACTTCCTTTTTCCATACTCACAAATAATTTACTTACATTTTTTGCATTAGATTCACTGAAGTCAGACATTCCCTGAGACATCTGCTAAATAAATTTTCCAAAACCAGGACGTCACCTATTCAGTATGATTCATTACACCTTCTACTCACCATTGAAAAGGGTCAAGTTAAATATCCAGAAAGGTCCAAGAGTTTTGGAAACACTGCACTTGCATGTAAGGCTATTTCCTCTTTCCTCTGCTATTCTATGACCTGTCAGAAACTTGCCTTAACCCAACGATAGTAAGAGAGGCCGAGGAACAATTGTGGGTTTTTGAGGCCCTGAGTGATTGGATTACCAGATCCTGGATTTTGGAGAAGAGCCTTGAATAAACTATTTTGTCTATTTCAGCTGAAATTGTAAATACAACGCACATGCGTGCACACATACATATACACACACACCCCTCTCACACACACATACCCAGAGAAGCTGGGACTTGTCAATGTCAGTCACCAGTGGAAAAACACATTTAAAGGACTGAAGGAGCAACCAAAGCCAAGATAGGCAACAGGGAAGAATTGAAGCCCAAGAAATGAGGTACAATGATGGCAACTTGCAAAAGCAGGGGTAGACACCCCAATCAGTCATGCTGAGTTTTGTGAGCATTCTTTATAGCTGTGGATTACATAACTTTTCCCCAAGTAGCAAGTTCTGGATTACTGTTTAATATATGTTAAAGATACAGAAGACATAGCAGATATTTCAAAATCACAATGCATTCTGCAGCAATTGTTTCTAATGTATTTTGTAGGCCTACGCATGTTATATGTCCTTATTGACAAATTGTCTTAGCCTATAATTGTACACTATCAAAAGCATCCTGAAACACTTTCAAAGTATATATACACTCCCATTCAGTTATCATTCTTGATTCCTCTTCCCTTGTGTTATCCCACTACGAACATTGCACTTTTATAGCCAAGCTCTACAGATGATCAAACAGACCATAGAACTAGTAGGGAAACCTTCACTTATTGAGATTGTTTTTTGTTTTTTTTTATAAAAAAAAATTACAACTATTTCCAGAAGACCAGAGGGTTCATTTTGTATTTTTTACCTCAGGGGAAAAGAAAAAAATGGCAAGATAAAAGTAAAATTCACAATCAGATAGCACTCTGACAAACTTAGAACAAATTATCACATTTTAAAATTGTTTGGTTGTTTGGCCCCTTGGGAATATATATGAGAGTTTGCTGATGACGACAGGTTTCAAAGTAAGAGCTGCCGTGAACTACAAACAAAACATTTAAGATATTTTCCGGTATGACTGGCTATTAAGTATGATTAGTTCCAAAACTGGCAAATCTTGCCAATGTTACTCGAAACCTACTTTTAAAAAATTGGAAGAAGGAGGAAGAGGAGCAAAGGAGGTGATGAGTGTCCCAACATGGCTAAATTTCTATGGTTCAGAGATGAAACAAAGAAACTGTACAAATATTGTTAGTTGTAATTTGGTTGATTGTTAGTTATAATTTGGTTAACATGTATTTTACTGTTAGAAATGGGGATAGATGATTGATTAATTTTCCGTCTCCCTTCCTGAATAAACTTGAATGGTTTTGGGTGCTATGCAATTTAAATATGGTGGATGAATGGGATGAACCATTTTGCTTTTCTTTCTTAGGCCAGACCTAGACAGACTGAAAGGACAACAGGATAATAATAATAATAATAATAATAATAATAATAATAATAATAATAATAATAATAATGTTAGAACTTTTAATAATAAAGTGCCTTTCTTCAATTTTCCACCCAGAGTCTCTCTTAGAAGAATTGTGAAGAGCAAGTGACCAAATTAATTTATCACTGGGGACTTCAGTAAATGGACACATATCATGGTTGTAAGAACAAGTCAACAAATATTGGGAGCCCAGAGAGATTATATAGGTGTATGATGACAGGGATCACTTCTGGGAATACTAGATATGTCAAATTTACAGCTAATCTTCATTCTTGAGATATTTGTAACTCCAATTATTATGCTCCACTATAAACACTTACAAGCAGCGCTCTCTAAAACCAAATGAGGTAATAAAATTGTTCCTGTGTAGAGATATTTTTCTGCATAATCAAGTCTAAAAAAAATCTGGCAATGCTTCTGATAAAGCACTATGAGTCAGGATATTGAAGTTTGATCCTTGGTGTTTTGGCTGAATGGTGTGTACTTTTTTAAACTTGCTATTAATTAAATATCATAAAATGATATATTAGTTATATTAAATACTTAAATTAACAAATGCAATGCTACCAAATAAAAATGAAAGATGCCAAACAAAAATGAAAGACGCAGTGCAGTGACTTCTTCACTTCTTCTTTACAACTGCTTTTAGAGGACAAATATTTATCTCTAAAACACTACAGTTGCAGTTAATTTTGTAGTGTTACTGTTTTTTCCATTGTTTATGTACTTTATTCAGCTAATCTGCAGCACCCATCACTTCTATTAACCAGTAATTAATTATTCTCCCTAGAGGCAAGGTAACAGTGCTTTGCACTGCAAACCAAGCCAATCTCAGTATGTAGGTCTGCTTGTAAACAGTAAATTTCCACATCAGGTTTGATTAATTGGGGATAAAATAAAATAAAGTATACCACAATAAAGCTGTTTAGATTGCTTGAGTCATTAGGGCATAGCATTGCTTTTATGGTGAAAAACCACGGTACATACAGGCTGTGTTCAAATGCCCAATAAGCTATGGATCTTCAAGAACTACACCATTTGCACATCTCCAAATGCATCAGGGTTGACTCAAGACTTAGTTGTCTGATTTGTTTGGTGGGAACAAACTAGCAAAACACTGTTTCTTGTTTTCCTCGGAATGGGCAATATGTGGCCCTTTGTTTTGGAGGTTGTGTAGATGCCCAAGATGTATTTATAACTGGTATCTTTTTCTTACACAGAAACCTTTAAGAAAGAGAGCTGTATATGCTTGTTAAACCAAATATGATTTAAAAAATTGCAGTACCTTATAGTTTATAAAGTTGGGGGCTTGAGAGTAAGCTTTTATGGATAGCAAGGACCTTACTTCCTTGCTTTCTGGGTAAATGATGATTATGCCCCTATCTTACCTGAATGTCACTATGCTATTATTTTAAAATGCACTGTTCTACGAATGCCAGCTCTGTGCAGGAAATGCTTGCAAAGATTGGATGCCATGCAAGTGGGCAGATGTGAGAGAGGGAAGAGGCAGCCTCTGCACATCGGACACACTCCCACTGCTGTAGAAGAGCAAGGAATAAATGGGATAGAGAACAGGTGGGGCAACTTATGGCAGAACTGCTGTGCCAACAGGCAAGATGAGCAGCAACTAAGCCCAACAGCAATGTGAGTGAGCAGGATGGAAATGGAAAGGCTGGAGATGATAGAACGGCATCAGGTAGAGCAGCAAGGAGGAAGAGAAGAACAGCAGTAGCACTACATGAATGAACAGGAGATAGAGGCCAAGGAGGCAGAGGCATGATGATGGGCCATAGTGGCATGGTGTGCTTTAAAAGAGGGTATGTTGAACCCCCAGCAATTCCATATTGGGGGGGAAGCATCGAGGTTGCTGGCATTCTGCTGTTTAAGGCAGTCACCTCACCTGACTTAATAATATATATTCTGATAAAACAACTATAAACTGGGCTTGGCTAAACTTGAGCCCATGAACTTCACACCATTATAGGGGTATCATTACCCTTTAAATGCTATGGTTTTGTTCTATGGAATCCTACACTTGGTAGTTTGCTGAGGCACTGGCACTTTCTGGAAGCGGATTTTAAATGCCCCTCCCTAAACTGCAAACCCAAGAATGCCATTGAGCAGAACCATGATACTTAAAGTGGAGTAACCGTTTTAAAATTGTTTTTTTTAAAAAAAAAATATTTATAAGTTTTATATTACATTAAAAAAACCAAACATACAAACATACCAACATACCAACAATATTCCCACCACCAAACATAACAGACACCCACCCCGATTCGCCTTCCGGCCCTTTTGCATAACATCATCCTTAACCAACATATGCATTTTTGCGGCTCCCTTAATTACCTGAAAATCCTAGATTAATTACTTGCTATAGTTACTCATTGATCATACTTTCGTTGTTCATATAAGCTCTCAATAAAGACCAATCTGTCTCATGTCTTGTTGCATCGTCCTGTTTTATAAATTGAGTCAATGTGTCCATGTTTTTAATGTCCAAAAGTCTTAGAAACCAATTTTCTCTCAATGGTATTTTTCCATATTTTGGTCCATCGGGAAGTCCGTTAATCCTAGTAGGAAATATTCTGGGTTTTTTTCAAATTTCATTTTCAGTATCTTCTCCATTTCCTTGTGAATTGTCTGCCAGAAGTTTTTGACTTTTTTACACCTCCACCACATGTGCAAAAAATCACCTATATGTTCCCCACATTTCCAACATTTACCGTCTCCTTTCCCTTTGCTCATCTTAGCAAGCTTGTCCGGCGTGAGGTACCACCTATAGAAGATTTTATACCAATTTTCCTTTATTTCTACCGCATATGTGTATTTGAGATTTTTGTTCCATATTCTTTCCCATTCTGACATATTTATCGTGCGGCCCAATTCTCTTGCTCATTTAGTCATTACTTCTTTGACCTGTTCTTCTTCCGTTTCCCAGACTAATAGCTGCCGATATAGTATTTTTATAATTTTCTTCTCCATTTTCATCATTCTATTCCAGCACATGTCTTTATTTTCAAACCCTGTTTTTTGATCTTCTCTAAAACTTTCTTTTATTTGCCAATAATTTAGCCATGTCATTGATGGATCTAGTTGTTTTACTTCCTCATAACTTTTCAGACTAAATCCCTGGTTTCCTACATTTAGCAGCTGTCTGTATGTTAACCATCTCTCCCTTGGTAGCTCCCTCCTATGTTCCGCCTCCAATGGCGAGAACCACATTGGGACTTTAGTATAGAATCTTCTTTTGTATTTATCCCATGTTTCTATCAGGGCTGCTCTTAGGTAGTGGTGTTTAAAGTTCTTTTCTTTATTAATTTTCTCCCTCCACAAGTAACTATGCCATCCTTTATTTAAATCGTATCCTTCTAAGTCTAGCGTTTTCTTTTCCCTTAGGTTTGCCCAGTCCCTGACCCAGCTCAAACTCGCTGCCTCGTAATATAATAGGAGGTCTGGGAGGCCAAGCCCTCCTCTCCTCACATCGTCTTTTAGATATTTGACAGCAATTCTGGCTTTTTTGCCCTCCCATAAAAATTTACTGATTTCTTTCTGCCAATTTTTTATAATTCTTTTGTTTCTCAAAATCGGTATGTTCTGGAATAAAAATAAGACCTCGGGCAGGATCTTCATTTTTACTGCTGCTATTTTTCCTAATAGAGATAGCTTTAGTGAGCCCCATCTTTTCATTTTATCCTTCAACTCCCTCCATTTCTTTTCATAATTATTTTTTTGAAGCTGGGCGTTACTCGCTGTTAGTTCTATCCCTAGGTATTTTATCTTTTTCACTATCTCTATGCCCGTTTCTTTTTGTAACCTCTCCTTATTTTTCTGTGACATATTCTTTGTTAAAATTTTAGTTTTTTCCCAATTTATCTTCAATCCTGCCACTTCTCCAAAGTTTAAAATGGTTGCCCACCATAAATCAAACTGTTTTAAAGGGTTTTCTATCAAACAAACTAAGTCGTCTGCAAAGGCACGTATCTTGTAACTATGGTTTCTAACTCTTAGTCCTTGCAGGTCCCTATTTCTCCTAATTGCTTCTAATAATATTTCCAGCGTCATGATGAACAGTAGCGGGGAGAGTGGACACCCCTGTCTCGTACCTTTACTTATAGTTATATCACTTGACAATTGTCCATTCGTTATTATTTTTGCCGTTTGTTGGGAATAAATCGCTTGGACTGCGTTTATGAAAAAGTAGCCGGCATCCATTTCTCTAAGAATTTCTATAATGCAAAACCAATTAATGTTATTGAATGCTTTTTCTGCATCCAGAAAAAGAAAAGCTATTTCCTTTTGTGGGTTTTTGTCATAGTATTCTATTGTGTTCAAAATATTTCTAATGTTATCTTTCATGTGTCTGCCTGGTAGGAAACCCACTTGATCTTCTTTAATCCTATCTTTAAGTACCTCTTTGAGCCTGGCGGCTAAAATACTTGCGAAAATTTTATAGTCTGCGTTCAGCAGTGATATAGGTCTGTATCCCTTTACATTAGTTGTGTCTACTTTATCTTTGGGAAGCAATGTTATATTTGCGTTCTTCCATGTTGCCGGGATTTTGCCTTCTTCTAAGATTTTATTCATGACCTGTTGTAACGGTATAATTAGTGTCTCCTGTGTTTCAATAATTTTTATTGATGCTTTCAACATATAAATAAAATCACACCACTAAAAGATAGCACGGGGGGGGAGGGTGCAGGGGGGTGTCGGACATAGTGAGGGAGAATAAAGAAGAAGAGAATATCTGTGTATGTATAAGAAGGGGAAAGGAAGAAGAAAAAGAAAAAAAAAAGAAAAAAAAGGGAGAAAAAACAAAGCCCATAAAGATATACAAAGACAATTGTACAGGCTTCGATTAAAATTGACTTCCATCTTCGCACAGTGTCTTAAACAACCATAAGTCACACAAATTTTCCCCTCAACCTTTTCCTTCTGGTGACCTTATTATGTATTTTCCCATCTATGTACATGTTTTCCCATTATGAGACTTTCTTCCTTTTTAGATAATTACCTTATACTTTGTTTCTTTCAAATAGTTTATTACCAACTCCCAATTTGTATAATTAGTGTCTCCTGAAATGTTTTATAGTATAGCATTGTACCGTGTTTCCCCGAAAATAAGACAGTGTCTTATATTAATTTTTGCTCCCAAAGATGCTCTAGGTCTTATTTTCAAGGGATGTCTTATTTTTCCATGATGAAGAATTCACATTTATTGTTGAACAAAAAAAATGAACATTATATACTGTACAGTAGGTGTCATCACAAACCAATATAACCAGACAATTGTGAATCCTATCAAGAATTTCTTGTTACTTCCATTATTTACATGTACAACACTCTATGGTACATACACTTACCAATCCTGCATGCTCTGGTGTTCTGTTTGGTGGGCATGCTTCCAAACAAAAACTTTGCTAGGTCTTACTTTCGGGGGAGGCCTTATATTTAGCAATTCAGCAAAACCTCTACTAGGTCTTATTTTCTGGGGATGTCTTATTTTAGGGGAAACAGGGTAAATCCGTCCGGACCTGGCGCTTTATTGGCTGGAAGTCTTTTGATGGCCCTACTTATTTCTTCAGGTGTTACCTTCCTGTTCATGATCTCCCTCTGATTTTCCGTAATCTTTGATATATCTTGTTTCCCCAGATATTGTGTTACCTTTTCTTTTGGGATTTTATCTTCCGAGTATAGTTTTTCGTAATATTTGGTAAATTGCTTTTCAATATCCTTGTTGTTGTAATAACTTCCCCCCCCCTTGAATTTTGTTAATAATATTTGCCTGTCTCTTTTTTGCTAACCTTCTCGACAACCATCTGCCTACTCTGTTCGCGTTTTCAAAGTGGTGCTGTTTAATATATTTCAATTTTTTCCCATCTCTTCTACCTGTAGTGCTTCTAGTTCTTTCTTGGCCACGTCTAATCTAAGTTTAATTTCTTTATCCTGGGGTTTCGTCTTTAAATTGGATTCTAATCTAGCCACTTCCTCCAAAATCTTAGTAAGTCTTAATTGCCTTAACCTCTTCATCCTGGCGTTATATTGAATCATTAACCCTCTTATATACGCCTTACTGGCGTCCCATATGACCTCGATTGGAGTGTCTTCCTCTTTATTAAGTTTGAAATATTCACCTATCTTTTCTCTATATCTATTCTGATCAGATACCTTTTTTAGTAGTAAATCGTTTAGTTTCCATCTAAATTCTTTCTCTCTCTTACCTCTACTCTCAATTATCATCTCTATTGGTGTGTGATCCGAGTTTAATCTGGGCATGATTTTAATTCTGTTCACTTGGTTCGTTATTGTCTTAGAGCCCCATACCATGTCTATTCGAGACCAAGTTAGGTGTCTATTTGAGAGGAACGTATAGTCTCTTTCTTCTTCGTGTTGGTGTCTCCAGATGTCTATTAACAGTTTTAAAATTGTGTAATGTGAATGAGTCCCTATTATGTTTGTCACAAAGTAACTACTTGAACTTGGAATCCCTGTTGCAAGTCTAGCATTTGTATGCAATGCTAGCTCTCTCAGACCAATGCTTACTACAGAAAAATCAAAGTGGCAATTAATGTAATTAATCTACATATTATGAAGATGTACATAATTGGCATAAAATGCAAAATTTCATAACATGGAAATTAGAATACCAAGCTTTGAGGAACTGGATATGACAACCATATCATAATGGTGGTACTGTATAAATATACATTTGTTTATATCTAGCTATGTCAGAAACAAGAAGGTGTAGTACCTGGATACAAATATAAACACTAGTACATATAGTAAATATTATATGTAATAATAATTTTAATTATTTACTTATTTACTTAGTATCCATCCAGACTTTTGTCCTTCTTGCATAATAGCTAAAGAGCAGATATGTCAGTAAACTAGCAGGGGGCAGGAATTGCTGGGACTTTGGCCAATGATATCTATCATTCCTACACGCACACATATTTATAGATTTATAGCTCAATATGTGATAAAGTAAAATACGTAACCACATCTTTTTAGTCAACTTGGTCATTTCTGCATTGACCCCCTTTTTGCGCCAATAAGATTTGCCTTTTAATATATTTATTCCCAGACCAAAGAACTGTTTTTGATATTACCTTGCTGTGCAGGACAGGATGCAGACATTTCCTGTGTTTCTTCCTTATCTGGAACAATGTCACACCCAAATATGTCTCTCCCTACCTCAGACAAGCTCCAGTATGCAGAAATTTTCTATACATCCTTGGCAAAGTCTGTGTCTGAGACATGACAATGTTGTATAAGATTGGGAAATAAAGGGAGCTGATGAGGGTGCATCTACACTGCAGTTTGACATCATTTTAATGGCTATGGCTTAATGCTATAGAATCATGGTACTTGTAGTTTTGCAAGGTCTTTAGCCTTCTCTGCCAAAGACTGTTGCTTGCTCACTGAACTACAAACCCTAGAACTCCAGTTAAAGTGGAGTCAAACTATATTAATTCTACAGTGTAATATAATTAAATAATTATTTCTAGCGGTGTGCATGAACAATAGCATTATTACTGTATAACTGTATAATCGCTTTGTTTTAAATTGATTAAAGTGTGTGGCTGTTAGCCGCCTTGAGCAGAAAGATGGGATATAAATAATGTTAATAATAATAACCATAACTCAGTGAACAATACATCTATAGCAGAGTTGGGCAGCTTCAATGAATCTAGAAGCCACTTTTCTCATGTGAGGGTTAAAACTGCCAAAAAATGAGGCATTAATCAGAATTGCATTTGAAGTCCTCTTTTATCTTTTGAAATGAAAAAAATAACATAGTGGGCATAGCTAATTATTAAACAGTTCCAGCCCAGCTTATCTGTCCGAACGTGTCTCTCGCTACGACCCACCTCGAAGTTTAAGATCTTCAGGTGAGCCCCTGCTCTCGCTCCTGCCAGCCTCACAGGTGCGGGACGAGAGACAGGGCCTTTTCAGTGGTGGCTCCCAGCCTATGGAACGCCCTCCCAAGCGAAGTCAGGCAGGCTCCCTCCCTCTTATCCTTTCGTAGGAAAGTTAAGACCTGGTTGTGGGACCAGGCCTTCGAACAACACTAGCAGCATTAAGTATTACAATGTGTGCTGGAACTCAATTTGATAGACTCGTATTTTTAGATCTGATTGCGCCTATCTGCTATTTAGTATTGTATTTTATGAATGTTGCTGTAATTAATTAGTTAACTATTTTAATTGATTTGTATTGTATTTTATATTTTTATATACGTGTGTTTTATTGTAAGCCACCCTGAGTCCCCTTTTGGCTGAGAAGGTTGGGATACAAATGTTGTAATAAATAAATAAATAAATAAATAATTGTTGCACACATGAAATTACCAATCTTTGGAGTTTCCTGAAGAAACTTTTTTTTTGGCTAAAAAGATATAGACAAGTCAAAGGCTGCAAAAAGTCCTGGCTGGCAACATGCACTCTCAGGGACAGCATTTAGTCTTCTGCATTCTACATTGGCATATGTGTGTGCACATACATGCCTCCAAGTATATGACCTCATCAATTTCATTGGGTTTTTCTAAAGCAACTCATTGTCAGTGGTGATTTTGCCAATTCTTTCCTCTGAAATATAGCCTAAAGCAGCTTGTAATCATTGGCAGTTTTCCATTCAAGTACCAACCCAGGTTGATCCTGCTGAGCTTTCAAGATCAGACAGGAACTGGTCCCTTCAGGATATTTAGCATACAACTAAAATAACATTCAAAATTAACACACTGAATGTATGCAATTTATGAGATCAACTGTCAATCTGAAAAATAACAAACGGAAATGTTTCCTCATTGTTCAGCCATTACACCATTATTAATTCCCTATAAAGTTTGAGTTATTAATCTTACTCATCTATGATTGAAATTTGAATTCAAAAACAGAGTAATACATGAATACTTTCCCTGCTCGTGTTCCTTAGAAATGACTGTTTGGGTTCAGATAAAAACAGTAGCTTAATTTTCATTACAAACCAGTTAATAAATAGAGGCTGTGTTATTCCAATGTTATATAACTTCCTTCTGTAGATTACAAATACACTGCAAGTGAAATAAGTAATACAGGACTTAGTACTGACTTAGTCAAGAGTAACTATAACAAGAACATTATCAATGTTAAATTATGGACAGATCAACTTCTCAAAATGTGTACATTCTTTCTGAGTAAAAAAAATCTGACTGTATTTTGATTTTGATCTATTAAGGCCCCAGTCCTTAATCCATCCATTTTCAGTATCTTGAGTGGAACAGATCATGCTTAAAAGGAGAATAAATATGATTAGATTGTTCAGGCCAGTTCCTTTGGCAATAAGAGGACTTTTAAAAAAGCTAACCAGGTCAGTGATTGCATAGAGGCTATAATCAGTTAAGGAAATAATCAATATTTCATTAAAACATGGGAGGAAGAGGCAGAGAGAAAAAGTGAGAAGCCATATGCATACCTTCCTATAACTCTTGAGGAGAATGTTCAACACAAAGGAATAGCTCCTTTGTTGTGTTATAGAAACTTATAGGAACTTCTCAAGAGTTCCTATAACTCTTGAGAAGAATGTTCAACACAAAGGAATAGACTAATTTCATCAGTTAATGGATATGGAGCCCCTGGTGGCACAGTGGGTTAAACCCTTGTGCCGGCAGGACGGATGACTTGAAGGTTGTGTTGCTGACCTGAAGGTTGTGAGTTTGAATCCAACCCAGGGAGAGCGTGGATGAGCTCCCTCTATCAGCTCCAGCTCCATGCGGGGACATGAGAAAAGCCTCCCACAAGGAGGGTAAAAACATCAAAAACATCCGGGCATCCCCTGGGCAACATCCTTGCAGATGGCCTATTTTCTCACACCAGAAGCAACTTACAAGTCGCTCCTGACACACACAAAAAATCAGTTAATGGATGAAATCACAAAATATTATTTAGCATCAACATTCCCAAAAGGGTGAACTGCCTACGAAAGGGTTATTAAATGCAAGGAAATCTTCATTCACCATCCTATCAAGACAAAATAACCTCTCAATCCTAACTACCAGTACATATGACTGAGAATTGTATGGTTTTATCGATCATTTAATTTATTGGAAGGTGATGACTTGTTTGTTTCTTATTTTTTCTAATGGCTGTAGGACAAGATTGATATCTACAGCCTGTGTTGTCTTTGGATTTGAGTAGGCTGGTGTTTGGACCAGTTCACACACACATGAATCCATCAAAGTGATGGCTACTTGTGACACATAGTATGCCATTTGTGTGAAGCATCTCTCCACATGGTTCAGGCAGGTTTAGCCATGCCCTCCTTGCAATTCCTGAGGGTCTGTAATACTTGAATGGCATGGGGAACCACTTCACACAAGTGGTATACCCATGTGGAGCTATGCCACAAGCAGATGTCTGCATGTGTGAATTGGGCCTTTGTTTAGTCCTTAATCCTATGAGTCACTGTAATGGAGTGCTAATCTACCCTGCCTGTTTGAATGCTACACTAGATGTAGCAACACAAGTCTCCACTTTATCACTACAGGGCAAGGTTGCCTGTTAGGTTTAGGGAGAGGACACTGGGTTGTTGTTGTTTTCCTCTTCCTTTGGGGAAATTGCATTTTTTCAGAAAAAGCATGAGAGTTCTGGTTTAGAATAAAATAAGAACATGCAAAAAAAACTGGAATTGATTTTAGGTTGTTTCTTTCCTCCAAGAGAAGTTCTTTTGCTTGTGAAATTTTTACAATCATTTTGTACTAATGCTCAGAGTGGCATTGCTGAATCAACTGCATTATGTAACACGATTTTTGTTCCTGGGTTATAAATGTCATTTCCTATTTATTTATTTATTTACAGCATTTATATTCCACCCTTCTCACCCCGAAGGGGACTCAGGGCGGATCACATTGCACACATTGCACACATAAAGGCAAACATTCAATGCCATAACATAGAACAGAGACAGAGACAAGACGCAGGCATGGGCTGGTCTCAAACTCATGACCTCTTGGTCAGAGTGATTTGTTGCAGCTGGCTTGCTTTCCAGCTTGCGCCACAGCCCGGCCCAAGGTTCTATCCTAATAGGTTCTATCATAAAAACATGGAAAAGGTTTATTAAACTGCAAAAACTTTGTTTCTGCAGGATATCCTGCAACACATTTTGATATAGTTTTTAAATGAATATTTCATCAATTCTCACCCAATTCAACATAATTTGTGGCAGCCACAAAAACAAAGTTTCTGGAGTATAACAACTACAGTAGAGTCTCACTTATCCAACACTCGCTTATCCAACATTCTGGATTATCCAACGCATTTTTGTAGTCAATGTTTTCAATATATCGTGATATTTTGGTGCCAAATTCATAAATACAGTAATTACTACCTAGCATTACTGCGTATTGAACTACTTTTTCTGCCAAATTTGTTGTCTAACATGTTTTGGTGCTTCATTTGTAAAATCATAACCTAATTTGATGTTTAATAGGCTTTTCCTTAATGCCTCCTTCTTATCCAACATATTTGCTTATACAACATTCTGCCGGCCCGTTTATGTTGGATAAGTGAGACTCTACTGTACTTTCAAAGTAAGTACCACACAATTAAACAGGAATAACACAGAAAAAATCAAATTTTATTACATAGTGTTATGTTTGCTGAAGCTGCGAAACTGTATTAGGGGACTGAACAAAGATCTTAGGAACTGAGCAAAGATCTAAAGTCTATAAAACATCTAGATATTTTTTCATTTGCTCCCATCTCAAACTGTATCCCTCAAGAATATCCTAGTTAACTTTAATAAACTTAAGCAGGAATCTAGAAGTTAAAATTTTAGCTCCAGAAGGACCAAACTATTTTACTTGTCTGATCCTTTGTTATTTCGGAAAGCGTTTCTGAGTTAGGATACATGGCAGGTGAGCTTCGACATCTACAACAACCTCTGGAAGTCTGAAAATACTTGGGTAATCCAAAGTAGGCCTACTCAACAGTGTTAAAAATATCTCACTTTTGAGTGTTAGGAAAGAGGAAAAACATCCTGTTCTGTTTGTTTAATACCCCACCTTTTCCCATCATGGGATTAAAGACAGTTTACAATGAACTTTCTTTAGATTTCAGACATGATTCTTCTTGTTTTTTTATTTCGTGTCAAAAGCACTGCATAACAAATACATTTTAAAATGATGAAAAAAAGGAAATCACAAGCAACTAAATAGTTTTAGACCAAAAGCGGGCAACAGCAACCGCATTGTCCGTAGCTTTAAACAACTCCTCCTCCGTACATGAGGCATGACATTTGGGCAAGCATACAGGTGCGGGGTTGTTTGTTCAGCTCCACAGTCACACAAGGTGGAGGATTCCTCCAGGTAGTGCCATCTTGTTAAAGTATTTGATATGATTGAAATTAAAGTAGTGCTATCAAAAATAGTCTTGTACTTGCAAAGGGAAAAGAAAACAAAGGTCCACTGTAATAACAAACGTATGTGATCGATTCTAAAATGTCTGAGTACATGTTTTAACAAGTATGATCAATTTATGTGCTATTAATTCTGGGGAGCAAATTTCCATCATATTTATCATCTAGTAAAGAAAGTGTATTAAAACTGAAAACATATCAAAAACATAAATTAATTGTAAAAAATTCCATCTGAACCATTAAATGTACTTGCCCTTATTTTCCCAAACTGTGTAGAAGAAACACATTTCAGTACTAGGGCACAGCTTCTTAGGCAATGCTTTGTTGCTCTGCATTCAAGCATTTATGCAGATAAGATGTTAATTAGGGTAATTGTAATTTAAATTATGCTTGTGTAAACCTCTCCATTGGTAGGAAAGTGTGGGAATCTAGACAACTGGTATTTAAAGCAGCTGTACTAAATGTCCTAAAAGTAAAACATACCAAGATGTTTTCATGTCTTTACAATTTGTTTTTATGAGGTGTAACATTTTTCCAAATACCATCATTTTTGCTTTTTTATATTGAAAGTGACAGTCTGACATTTTACAACTGGCTTATTGAGAACAAGAACGGAGCACTCTTTCTGTAACGGACATTAACTACTGAATAGAGATTGAGATGCTAATGAGATGAAAGAGGCTACAGAAAGTTTTGATATGTGCTGTACACACTCTTAACTACCAGTGAATATGGGTTAACAACTACCATCTATACACTTGTTCTGTAAAATGTAACCCTTTAAATTAATCATAGTAGCAGTATTTAATAGCATTCAAAAATCTCCTTTCTGATAGCCATAAAGCCCAAGAATTGCACCACTTGCATTTCAGTCTTCATTTCACTCCTAACACTGCTATTTGTGTTCATTCAAACTTGCACAAATGTTCAGAAAATGGCGAGGAGACAGAGTAGTTACAGTAAAGCAGGAAACCATAAAGTATTTTTTTCTTTTTTCCTTAGTTTGTTATATCTTTTTCTATAAAACTCCATAGATAGGGAAAATGTCAAAAAGAAAGAAATGCTGAAAAGTAATAGTAACCTTCCAATCAATATTTTTCATCTTTTCTTTTTGTCAGCTGTAGACTCTTCCAGACAGGAGACATGTTTCAAGTGGTTGCTGAAAGTGGCAATATTTGTAGCTATAGTTCTCAAAGAGTTTTTTAAAATATTCAAATAATATTTTTGTCATCTTATATAGCTGTAATTTTATTCCCCTGGGGCCCCTGGTGGCACAGTGCGTTAAAGCGCTGAGCTGCTGAACTTGCGGACCAAAAGGTGCCAGGTTAGAAATGGAGATGAGCACCAACCCCCAGAGTCGGTCACGATTGGACTTATCGTCAGGGGAAAACATTTACCTAATTTTATTCCCACTATTATTTTTTAAAGTCTTGGAATACAGAAAGAAAAGACTAATGGACACATTGTGCACATCAATAGTTGTGGTGCAAATCAGATATTTTTGGACATTTCAGGGAAACACCATTAGTGAGATTATATGGGCTGTCGTGTTGTCATCCTGGTTGAATTCCATTTCCCTTACCTGGTTCTTCTTTAATATTTTTCTCCTTCTCTTCCTTTCTCCTTTAAAAAATATCTTAGAGTTATAGCCAAATCAGTTCATAGATTTTTTGCATTATAACACTGTAGGAAAAGATTAAGTTCAGAGTGGCGAAAGCCTGAAAGTCTTGTCCTTCAAACTTTAGTATTCAACTTCAGCAAATCTTTTTTAAAAACAAACAAAGTGTTGATGAACAGATAAAGAAATACGAATAGCTACACCCAGTGACAACATGCAAAAATAATTCAGAAGAAGCACATTGACAGATAACAAGTGGATCTATAAGTGACAGCAGTTGGCAAAATCCAGCAAAACCCATTACTGCAATTTGGCCAACATGGAAATACCATGCATACTAGCATTACTTTTGCCTTGGAGCTATTACCCAGTTCTAAACATTGCTATCATGGAAATGTAATACTATATACAGTAGAATCTCACTTATCCAACATAAACGGGCCAGCAGAACGTTGGATAAGCAAATATGTTGGATAATAAGGAGAGATTAAGAAAACGCCTATTAAACATCAAAATAGGTTATGATTTTACAAATTAAGCACCAAAACATCATGTTATACAACAAACTTGACAGAAAAAGTAGTTCATTACACATTAATGCTATGTAGTAATTACTGTATTTATGAATTTAGCACCAAAATATCACGATATATTGAAAACATTGACTACAAAAATGCGTTGGATAATCCAGAATGTTGGATAAGTGAGACTCTGCTGTAACTCTTAATCACATTAATATATTTTGTAGATGGAACAGAAAAGATTTTCACTCAGAAACTGTCCCAGGTTTTTAAGTCAAGGCTAACAATACACTTTTTGGTTTTATAGTATGCAGCTTCAGAGTAGGAATTAGCCAACTATATGTTGACTTTTCCTGTACTACCCTATGTTCCAGGCAATCAGTGTTCACAATGGAATCACATTGATTCCATTAGCTCATGAGTTCCAGGAACTAAATAGTACAAAAGATCATAACATTTCTTAAAACCAAGGCCTTCCCTTAAACCTGTTATTTCTTCCTAAAGTTTTGATCCTTAATATCCTCTTTAGTTTTAGTGAATTTTCATTTTGGCAAGATGTGTAAATCTGTGTGCCCGGAAACATTATAAGCTTGTTGGCTGTCAATTTTTTTCTTGGCTAGTAGCTGAATGATATCCCTATCTTTTTAAAAGGGTAAGAAATTTCTAATCACAGTATTCAGCATGACCTAAAATAGCAGATTAAGCCAAAACATCAGCCTACTATTTGAATATAAATTCGTATTTCTCATCATCATACATACACCCACCTAGTCATGCCCAGTTGTTGAATGCAACAGAACTTAGTTCCAGCAGGTTTGCAATTGATTTAGTTTCTTGTATAAATTAAACATTTATCAATTAATGATCAAAAGGGAAACCGCCTATGGGACCAGAAACCCTATGACTCCCTTTCACTGACTCCACACCTTTTAAGCTTAAATTTGTACACACTTTCAAGCTGATTCACTGCTCTCATATAATCCTTTGGGACTGATTATTTAAACTGATATCTTTGCCCTTCAGCAAGCTTCTTCTTTTTTTGCTTTTTCTTTTTTGGAAGCCAGGGCAGAATGCATGCAGAAATCTAACTCTCTCCCTCTCTCTCCACCTCCATCTCCCTCTCCCTCTCCTTCTCAAAAAAGGAACAAGTGAAGAAATGTGTGCTGCAGTTTAGAAATAGCCATTTAGCCAAATTGCATACCTGTGCTGTGTCAGCTGTATAGTAGATTCATCTCATTCCATTGGTCTAATGGATGGCAATTGAATTTAATTAGCAAAACTACTTTGACTTAGTCTCATACTGTGCTGAATGTAATGAAATCTTCCCCTCCCCCTCCCTCTCTCCATCTCTTTTTTGTTCAACTAAAGAATGTCCTTAAACTGCATTCCACTGTTAGAATATTAAATGCTATATAAGTTACACTTAAAGACATAATGTTTCTTTTTCCTTTCAGGAGATTTAAATTTATTGCATCACAGTACAAAATATTTTTAAAGGACTCTGATTGCTAAACGTGGTTTCGAAACTAAAAACTTTAGGCTTGAAGAAGTTTAGATTCAATTACCACACCGGTTCAATTGAAAACACTTTTATAGTATGAATAAAATGAATATCCTTTTTGTGGATCAATACTTTAAATATAGTTCCATACTTAATCTTGTACAGGATGTGAGCTTTAATGAATTGCTTTCACGTGGTTCTCTTGAAATTGCTACATATGTGCTATGCCTGTGTACTGGTGTATGAAAGTAGCTAATGCAAAATTACATTATAGTTACTTTTAAACAGGTACATTCACAAAATTTTTGAATGGACTTCTACATATTCCTGACAGATGAAATGATGATTGCAAACTCCTTCAAGATGTCACACTGAAATCTCATGAATGGGTTGAAGAAGAGATGAGTATTCTTGAAATTATAAGCTTCAAAGACTTATTTTCCCATCCATCAAGAATATCTACATCATGTAACTGTGAAGTTAACCGACACTGACCAACTGGAAAGCCCAAATGAAAAAGCGCAAAAAAGTCCAGTTCTTGCAATATTGCCATTCCTCTTGTGGCCCCATCTACACTGCCATCTAATCCAGTTTCGGGAAACAGATTAACTGCATTGAACTGGATTATACAGCAGTGTAGACTCATATAATCCAACTAAAATGGTTCAATTTGCATTATATGAGTCTACATGGACCATTATAATGCAGTTCAAACTGGATTATATTTCAGTGTAGATAGGGTCTAAGAGCTGAATCTGCCTTCTCTTTCTCTCTGGGTCCTTCCAGATAGGACCCAAAGTGAGGGACCTGTCAGACTTTCATCTGCGGCGTCCAAACAATGCCTCAGGTAAAAGAGGAATAATTCAAGACAAAGCAGGTAAATCCTGCTTTGTCCTGGATTATTTAGATATCCCATTTGACCCAGGCACTGTGGGAACAGATTCCTGGGACTGCTTCCACAGCCCAACTTGTTTCTTTTGGGCTTGATTTAGGCAAGTTTAAGTCTAGTCTGGAAGTTCCCTCTGATTGCTTGAACTGAAACTTGTTTTGACAGCAACCAAGCTCATTTTGTTTTGTAGCCAATATCTTTCATTGAAAAATGTTTCTTCCCTTTATGCTGAGACAATGCTGATGGATTGTCACCTTGACAATCCATCGAGGGATTGTCAAGGTGACAATCCCTCGATTGATTGTTACCTTGACGTGGTGAGGGGGCTTGTGTGGTCCAATGAACCTGCGGGCACAACCACGGGAGTTGTTGGAGTGGCCACAGGGGAGGATCCAGACCAAGAACAATCTGAAGACCCAAAGACCTCAATGGCGGAGCAGGCGGAGGATAACATGGTACATGTTACAACGGCTGTGAAGGCAGAAGAAGGCTGCAACAGACTGAGAAGCCACTCTCGTTGTGTTAATCACACTACTGCTGGAACCTCACTCTGTGAAGACTCTGTGTTGACCAGCCGTGCACCGACCTCCACACATTAAAAAAAATCACGCACAGGCATCTTCCAAAAAATGGAGGACCATCATCCTCGAACTACGAGGGATCGCCTAAGTAAGTAAGTGAGCAAATCTGTCTCAGAAAGCACAGTAATGTAACATCCTTCCCATAGTTCTTCTCTGTACAAGCTAATCAAATGCACTAAAGAAGTCTGTCATGAGAAATATGATTGTCTAAAATTCTTATTTTAAACATTTGCTTCAATGGATGTCCAATAGGGCGGGTGGCCAGTTTTAAGTTCCTGGGTGTCACTAAACCTGGGCTACTCCAATGGAAAAATCCACCGCAAAGTGACCATTGCACCCTCAGTCCTAGCTAAACACATATGTTCACAGTAAGAGAGATGATATTTTATCTATTGGATTGTTATCTGCTGGATCTTACAATATCTCTAAGTGATTACTATGGGAGATAAAACATCAGCACAGATTGAGGCCTACTCCTGGATCCTCACTGGTAAATGGAGAAGTATGAGAATACAGTTAGTCTTCATATTTGCAGATTTGATTATTTGTAGACCTGTTTAGTATGTTTTATCTAGGAATCTCTAGATCCTTTAGTGCAATTCTACAGTAAAATTCCAGCAGAAGATGGCCACAGAGTTGGTCTGGAGAACCTAGACTTTCCTATAGAGAACACTTCTTTAGGCATTTGTAGCTCCTCCAGCGCAGTTCTATGGTCATTTTCCAACTGAAGTTAAGCATAGAGCTTAACTGGAGAACCTAGAGATTCCTAAAGAGATATCCCCTCAGGATAGAAATTGTGCTTTTTAATTAACTGTTTCCCACTTTCATAAGGTCTTGCACCTCTAAGCCTAGTGAATGCGGAGGGCTGAGTATAGATCTTGAACGATTCACATCCTGTCCCAACATCTGTTAATAGTGATGCCATCAACAATATTCATCCATAGAAACTTTATGCAGGTATAACTGGAGCCTTGGGGAAGATTAATCTTCTTTTGTTAATAGAGATCCCCTCATCCCCAATGGTGCAGGTGCCTGCCCATGTAATATATTTTTTCCTGGACAGCAAATATAGGGATTATGATCACAACACTATGATCTATCCTTTAGAACTTTGGCTATATATTACAAGATTACAAGATATATTACAAGCTAGTAAAAACTGATAAGAAAAATATTGCAGAATAAACCTTAATGCAAATTTCTGTAAATATTTCTACTGGGTTTTCTTCTCTCTTTTCCTTTTAATTCCAATCTACTTTTCAGAAAACTGTTGAATTTACTCTATGTAATTTACCAAAACTTGTAATACATACTTTCTCATGCCTTCCTTCAATTGTGCTGTTCAAAAACAACAATGGAAAGGGTTTTTAGGGACTGTATTAAACAAAACACTCAAACTTCTTATTCAATACATTTTAAGAATGATGGGGAATCCCAACACATAAATAAAAAGGGATAACCAATTACCACTAATATGCAATCCCATCTCAGTTCAAGATGACCACCATGAAACCTGTGTTAGGTAAAGGTAAAGGTTTCCCCTGACGTTAAGTCCAGTCGTGACTGACTCTGGGGGTTGGTGCTCAACTTCATTTCTAGGCCGAAGAGCCAGCGTTGTCCATAGACACCTCCAAGGTCATGTGGCAGGCATGACTGCATGCAGCGCCGGTTACCTTCCAGCCGGAGTGGTACCTATTGATCTACTCACATTTGCATGTTTTCGAACTGCTAGATTGGCAGGAGCTGGGGCTAACAGCGGGTGCTCATTCCGCTCCCGGGATTTGAACCTGGGAACTTTTGGTCTGCAAGTTCAGCAGCTTAGCGCTTTAACACACTGTGCCACCAGGGGCCCCGAAACCTGTGTTACTGCACTGTTTATCATGAGGAGCCCCTGGTGTCAGCGGTTTTATTCGCTGCACCCTAGTGGTGAACTTGCTGACTGAAAGGTTGGTGGTTCAAATCCGGGGAGCAGGGTGAGCTCCCGCTGTTAGCCCCAGCTCCTGCCAACCTATCAGTCTGAAAACATGCAAATCAATAGGTACTGCTCAGGCGGGAAAGTAATGGTGCTCCAGGCAGTCATGCTGGACAATGCCTGCTCTTCAGCTTAAAAATGGAGATGAGCACCATCTCCAAAGTTGGACACGACTAGATTTAATATCGGGGAAAACTTTTACCTTATCATGATGAAATTTTTAGGTGGATTTGGATGTCACATTAACCTGAAATTCTTCAAAATACTGAATTCAATGAAAAGGACACAGTCCTGCATACTGCCCAATTGCAGTTGTAATGCTGATCTATGTATTGCAATGAACAAATCCTGAACTCTGCTTTATATCTTCCCCAACAAACCCGAGAAATAATCCATAGCTTGCTTTTGGTTTCATTCTCTGACTTCTTGAGGGAAAAACAAGACACAGCATTGAGTTTGGACATCACCATGCATAAACCAGACAGTCTGTAGTTTGTTTAGTCAGGCAATGTTTACCAGCACAATGCCTCATTCACTGTGAGCTAGTTTTCTGAAGAAATCCTCTTTCCTGTGATATGCAAATCTGGCCAATACAGGGGTTTTTTTTAATCTATAAGGAAGCTTGAACTAAATGGAAGTTATTAGGATTCTCCTGTGGACACATTATTTTTTAAGATTTCATCTACAGGCAGTCCACAAGTTACAAACAAGGTAAGTTCTGTAGCTTTGTTCTTAAGTTCAATTTGTTTGTAAGTCAGAAGAGGTACATTTTTAAACTCCAGCCAAATATATGCATTTTATTTTATGTATTTATTTGGAACATTTCTATATCGCTTTTCTTCAAAGACTCAAGGTGGTTTACAACCATACTAAAAACACAACAATATAAAATAACCCATTAAAACAATCCCAAGTCGGTCCATATCGGATGTAAAATTATCAAAATTAATTAAACTGTCCAAAATACCCAGGGAGGTAAAATGTGATTATAAAGTGCAGGTCCTAAGCTGCTGTCACTATTAGTTAATAGCTATTCCACATAGGAACATTTTCAAGTTTTTCCTAAAGGGGAAGAGGATGGGGGCTGCTCTTATTGCTTCTGGTAAAGTATTCCAAAGTTTTGGTGCCACACCCATGAATGTGCCATCTCTAGCCAATTTTAAGTGATGGCTGTCCCTGAGCTGAGTGGAGAGGAGTGTTTCATTACTCAGTCTTAATAATCTACCCGGCTTTTATGGAAGGGCAAAATATATAGACAGACAGATAGATAGATAGATAGATAGATAGGCCTTGGAAAGCATAGGGAAGGGTTAACACCCCTGTGCCCCTATTCAGAAGATTTCACCTCACTTTCTGTCCCTGTGATAATTGAATTTTGAAATTGTTGTGCAAAGGATTGGTGATAAAACTTTCCCCATTATAACTCTTCCAGGAGTGAATTTCCATTCCAAGAGGTAGATTTCTCTCACTTCCTGTTGTTTTTAACCATGAGTCTTTTATAAGTCAGATGTTTGTTACTGACTGCACTTTTCTTTGGTCAACTAATATTGTCCACTTGGTGAAGAAAGGACAGATAGTGGCACATTGGCACATTCCATTTTGATCTTATCAGCCAGACTGTTTTTTAAAAAAACCTAATGCCAAAGGGTTAAAGACTATCTTTCATCCTAAATGCAAATTAGGAACTTGGGAAACAGTTAACAAGAAAATGTGAGCCACCAAAATTTAGCATCCTACTCCAAACTCATATACTAGATTCCTATGTGTGATCTGAACTCAAAGTAGCAGAGATCAGAAAGTCAAAGCACTAAAGCAGGTGCATTAGTATATTGAACTGCCATGTTGGCAAGTAAAACTGTTCAGTTCTGGATAGACTCCATTTTTTTTTTAAAAAAAAATCAATTTTCAGGTGTAAAGGGTTGTTTTGTGAAGCAACAGTCACCAAAACAAAACAGCACAAAAGGAACAGAAAGCAAAGAGGATTTCATAATGTGGCTGGACAGTATATGTGCTTGTAGAAATGTACAGTAGTTCTAGAGATTACTTATTAAGGAAAAAGCTTTCATGTGCTGATCATGTCTGAAAGTAACAGATAACAATGAAGGAATGCAGTCTGCTGTGATTTTGTTTGGACAATTCTGAAATAAAGGTGCTTATCTAATTAAAAATAGTTATGATGAGCACAAAGCTTCCCATGAATCAGTTCATGAAAAGCAAAGGCTTAAACCCTGCACACAATTACTTGGAAGGAAATGCGCACTGAAAATAGCAGGGGGTTGTTCCTAGGTAGATAGGCACAGGATTACACTACATGAGACGTCAACTTCACTGGTTAGCAGTAACTTCAATATCAGCCTAGGTCAGTATAACAAGACAAAAACAACTAACAAAAGCCACACTTAGTATTTCGGTACCATAAATCACATCCAGTGATCTTAGTAGAATAATGTATTGGTATGGGTTTACCCCAGTTCTTTGCAGTTGCTATTTGCCACCTGGTCAAATTTGGCTTATTTCAACCATGTGAATAAGATCCCTCCAAAAACTAGGCCAAAAACTACTCTGCACAAATGTATTGTAAACCTAAGGGTGCAATTTCCCTGCTTAATCAATCCATCTGCAGTGTAATTTTCCCCCTTTTCTACTGGCTTTCACTTTGTCAGTGTATGTACCTTCAGGCTGTTAATTTATGGGGACCCCATGTATTTCATAGGGTTTTCTTATACACAGAATACTCAGAGATGGTTTTGGAAATTCCTTCTTCCAAAATACAGCCTACAGCACATGGTATTTGTTTGTAGCATTCAATTCAAGTACTAACAGGCTGACTCTTCTAGTGCCCTTCCACACAGCCATATAACCAGAATATCAAGACAGAAAATCTCAGATTATCTGCTTTGAACTGGAATATATGTCAATGTGGACTCAAGCATCCATGTTCAAAGCAGATACTGTGGGATTTTCTGTCTTGATATTTAGGGTTATATGGGCCCATAGGGCCCTTCCACACAGCCATATAGCCCAGGATATCAAGGCAGAAAATCCCACAATATCTGCTTTGAACTGGGTTATCTGAGTCTACACTGCCATAGATTCCAGTTCAAAACAGATGATGTGGGATTTTATTCAGCTGTGTGGAAGGGGCCTTGACTTCTAGTAAGAGTTCAAGAATGATTTATTCCAGGATGCACTCATCTGTCTTAGGATTTGCAGCACTTTCCTCAAGCACTACATTTCAAATAAGTTTATTTCTTCTTGTCAACTCTTTAATGACCAGGTTTCACAACAATACTTGGTAACCAGAAATACAATACATAATATTACTATGCAATATACAAAAATCAGAAATGCATATTCTGACTTTAGGATTCAATGTATATGGCAAAAACTGGCCACTGATAATACTTTTAATCTTTTTTAAACATTAACTAGTGATACTTATATTTAACTATATTACGAATGCACAAATATTTTCCCTAGTGTGCAAAGCAGGTACACAGTCATTAGTCATGGCTCCATATTGGGTATGTTTAACAGCCAAGTAAGTTCTCAGCAGCTACATATTAGTGTGAAAAAACTCTATCATGAATGGGGAAAGTGCAGACCATGGGGTCACTTTTGTGAGCCTTCAGGTTCCTGAGGACCCAATACGTAACAAAAAATCCCATGTGTTTTTTTACTCCCTCCTCCCCAGCAATGCTTCTAAACACACTCTAGTCTAATACTAAGATGACATAACTTTGTAACTTCTAGGTCATTTCTTGTTGGGGGAAAGGCATCTTTTGGACCTAAAGTGGAGCAGAGTTGCCCAAAAATGTGGCTGAACCGCTCCTGTGAGACAAACAAACACTTTTTAAATGAAAATTTTCATCCACAGTCTCCAAGAGGGGGTGGCAATGTGGCCTACCCCTTGTGCTGACCTATATGTTAACATGACTCCTCTGCCCACTTTGGAATCTGATTGGTCCAAAATTCCTGACTGCACAGAAGACTCATAGGGCATCACTCAAGAGATTTTGCAAGCCTCTGGCGGGGTGATCATTGAGATGCTTGAGGCAGGGATAGTTTGGGCAGTCTCATACTTTCCCTACTCTAATATAAACCATAGATCTTCAGGAAACACATGAGTGGGGGTAGGATTCTTCTGTAAGCGGATGACTTTATTTATTTATTTTTATTTATTTCTAGCATTTATATCCTGCCCTTCTCACCCGAAGGGACTCAGGGCAGCTTACAGTAATTGCAGCAATTCGATGCCCATACAAAATCAGTATCAAAACAATGCATAAGACAATTAAAACTATTAAAAATACAATATAAATTACAATATATAAATTTAAAACGTAAAATCAGATCCGTTCATCCTAGAGAAACCTCATGCTTTGTCCGTAGTTCAGTCCGTGTCATCTTTGCCATTTATTGATTAAAAGCCTAGGCACACAGCCATGTTTTTAGGGCTTTTCTGAAGCCCAACAAGGTTGGAATTTGTCGCATATCTCTGGGGAGGGTGTGCCACAGCCGGGGAGCCACCACCGAGAAGGCCCTGTCCCTCGTTCAAACTAGCTGCACCTCTGAGGCAGGCGGGACCGAGAGCAGGACTTCCAACATCTACTCCTATAAATAGATCACTTCAAATCTACTATGCCACATTCTATTATGAATTTGTAAACTGTGCATTGGTTTAAAATTGTTGACTAGTACTTAGGGATTGGCTGTTCAAAATTGCAGTGGGTGAAGACAGACCCATCAAATCTGTATTTTGATACGAAGGCAAAAGTTGGGTTTTATGCTGCAGCAGAAATCTCTCCCACACATATGCATGCACTAAGCTCTGTTTTCATGATAGATTTAGGTGGCACAGAGGACGTCCATGGAAAATTAAGGGGGAAAAAGTTCTGTTGCAAGTGTCACTATAATGCTGGATTAGGCCCTCTCTTTCTGTGTAAAGCCCTAGAGCCCTTTTGCATGGTACAACTAATAAAATAGGAAGTATGAGTGAGTTAGATATCCTTTTTTCAAGAGATGTGCAAACATAGACTCATATTTCATGTTCTGGTGATTGCTCTAATGTGCAGAAATATCCTTAGCTTAAACATATCCTTCTACCTCAGCTACTATATTGAATCAATGTAAAAGTGTATTCCACACCTCATAAAACCCCAGCAAAAGTCATGGGGTCACTAAAGATTGACAGGCAAATGAAGGACACATACATACTCCTCCCAAGACCTCTACATGGGAAAAAACTGTGTCTTCTTTGGGAAGAAGAAAAGATGGCATAATATGGAGAATTTGAGATGTTCAATTTCAACCCAGGCAACTCTCTTTCCCATTAGACATTTTTTTTTTCATTTTTACTTGATTCTATAAATGGCATTTATAGTAACATAACTATTTCCTACATATGATAAAATGCTCTGATATCATGTTAAAATAAATATTGCAAATATCTATTGTTTTTAATGTCTCCTTTTGCTTTTTCAAAAATCTATTACCATTGTTAGCTGAATCTATGTTTAATTCATCACCCTTTCTCATTTCTTTCAACACAAAACAAACTGATCTGTTTCACAAAAATTTCAGATATTAAGTGTGACAAATTCAGCCCCAATTTTGTTTGGAGTGCTATGGACACCATCATGACAACCTCAAGACATTCTAAAAGTGAAGAAAACCATATGGCTAATAATTACACGGCACACAATTTATTAAACATTTTCTTCATTTTGTAAACAAAATCAGACCTGAAAAACATAACACTAACAATTGGCTCCTTGGACAAATTGCTCACTGGGAATTATTCTAATGATAAACCTCAAAACATACTATTGACAAAAATCACCAACATGTAAAGTATATATTCTCTCTCTCTCTCTCTCTCTCTCTCTCTCTCTCTCTCTCTCTCTCTCTCTCTCTCTCTCTCTCAGTATTTCATTTATCAGCCATGCAGTCATCATTCTCCTCCCTACCACCATCTGTACATACTTTCCCAATAGACCATCACAGCTGTCCTGTTTTTCACACACACGGAACCTTTTATATGCTTTCCAACTGTTTTTAATAAGTGTTCTGTGCCTAGCACTGTACTTCCTTTGTCTTTTTCTCAAATATGAAAAGATATTATCCCAACAAACAGGTTATAATAGCAGAAAGCTTTGTGTATATAAGAGAGAGACAAAGAGGAGAGAAGGAAAGGGGGGATATCACATTACTGCTTCTTCCAAAAATCCTAAGACTTTCAAACATTTTAAGATTATAGCCTAATGGCTCTTCTACACCATCATATAATCCAGAATATCAAGGCAGATAATCCACATTATCTGATTTAAAGTGGATTATCTGAATCTACACTGCCATATAATCTAATTCAAAGCATAAAATCTGAGTTTTATACAGATGTGTAGAAGGGACCAAAGTCTACTGGACAAAAGATGTTAAAGAGGACAGGTCCACAAAGTCCTGAATTTAAAGAATAGTCATGAAATCAAAGTGAAAGTTACAACTTTGCTACTTTGCCAAATAATATTATTTTTCAAATTATATGTGAATTGTTCAGTGATATGACTGCTCAAAACTACTACCCCTACCCTGAGAAGTATCTAATTGTATCATAAGGCCTATAAAATGTTCCAATATATATCTAGTTAGACACTCAAGCCCCTTCTACACTGCTATGTAAAATCCAGATCATCTGCTTCAAACTGGATTATGTGGCAGTGCAGACTCATATAATCCAGCTCAAAGCAGATAGTGTAGATTATCTGATTTGATAATCTGTATTATATGGCACTGTAGAAGGGGCCTCAGATGACAGCAGAAATTGAGGCAACATATAGAGAACCAGATTCAACTGTGCAAGGCTTGTTGCAGTAGTTTCAAAATCTTGTAGAACCAAAATCCCGAATTTTGGAAGAGCCTAGCAAAACTACCAATGCTTTAGAAAAGTAGTACCTTGATCATACAAAGCCATTACCTCCACACTTTACCAAGGTGAAATAACACAATTCAGCAATTGGAAAGAGAAAATTGGCTGGATCTACACTGCCCTATATCCCAAGATCTGATTCCAGATTATTTTATTGCAGATTATTTGGCAGTATAGACTCATATAATCCATTTCAAAACAGATAATCTGGGATCAGATCCTGAAATATAGGGCAGTATAGATCCAGACATTGTACCACTTTAGAGACTATGGCTGGATCTACACTGCCAGATAATCCAAATTATCAAATCAAATAATCCAGATTATCTGCTTTGAACTGGATTAAATGAGCCTACACTGCCATATAATCCAGTTTATTTGGCAGTGCAGATGGGGCCTAAGAGAACATAGTTTGTAGCATAAGATTTCAAAAACAATGTCTACTTTCTTTGATACCTTTACAAAAGTTTATGCTACCTGTACCAACTTATTTCTACCATTCTCAAAGGTGCCATAATATCCCTTTGCATAGTGATAGATTTTCAGTCCATCCACTAGTTGTTTTTTAACCCTACTGTGGAAAAACAGGATGTTCAGGCTGGGCTATATAATTTTCAACTTAACATGATAACTATGAATCAGTTCTAGAAAGTGGTGCCAGAAACTCTGACTACGAAGTGGGAGGTTACTTCATAGTTTTTTCAGCACTCATAGTTGTAGAGGAGCTTGTCCTGCACTGCGGAATAGAAATGTGTGCTTTCTAATGTTTGTCTTGCTGAATGAGTTACCCTGACTATAGTGCAGTTGGGCAACCAGCTGCATCAAATAATTGAGGCTCAGATCAAATAAACTGTATTATAATGCTTTACACTTATCTTCAAAATTTTCTTTGCAAGTAAAACTGCTGTTTTGGAAGATATTTAGCAGTTCAGTTACAGGACATCAGTTTCTACAGTAAAAATTACCAGGCATTTAACTAACATATGCACCAAATTCCAACTGTTCCAAAGTTTTTAAAACTAATGAATTCAATAACAGATGTAGGTAATGTTTATGTAAGAGAACTTTCAAAACTGAAACCCACAGCATCAAGGAATATGGTCAAATTATATGAATCAGTAAACAAATGCACCTTAACTCCATAGTGATTTAAGAAGAAACAAACAAGAAAGTGGTCCGACATTCCAAAACCAGCAGACTTCAGTAACTTGTTGTAACAGCTGGACTAAACTGATTCTTTCTACTAAATGCAATAGAGATATAAACCATAATCCACATATGCTGCACCAAGGAAGAATCTTTTCCAATGTTTACATGGTCATCCATGACTTCCTCAAAGTATATGGCTTGCAGATGAAGGCCGTAATGTTTCTCATGCCTGAAAACCCAAACATGCTAGGCAAACTATAATGTAAAGAAATCACATAACGGAAAGTCCATGAACATCTGGAATGCAATCCATCTACAGCTGTGCTCCATGGATGACTTCCCCGGTATGTGCTATCTTGTGCAGCAAATGTATTTGAATCTGCAACCACTGCAGCAGACCCTGTGTTTATACTTGCTGGAGAATGCCACAGTATCAGTTTTAAATGTGCTCATACAAACAACTACAAATGGCCTTTTTGTGTTGCCATGCCAGTCTGGGATGAGGCATGCATATAATATGTTAAAAATGGGGAAACTGTCTGCTTGATTCAAACTGAAGATTCCATGGGCTCTTGAGACCTCAAGGCTAAACCAATAAGCCACTGTCATGTTCAGGAACAATGGTGTATTGTATTGTTGAAAACTTCCAGCAGAGAATCAGGTGTTGTTTTTCAGATGCCAGAAAATTCCACTTTAACTAAAAAAAATGTGTTTCAGATAAAAGTTTTGTTAAATATAAATTTAGAATTGGGCATGTTCCAAATAGAACTATGCTCCATTCATATGATATATATTATCCAGTAGAACTGAATTTGTAAAAGTATGTACTATGCACAAGCTTCTAACAATCTTGATGTCTTTAATCCACAACCCTATGTAAATCTCTGAAATTTTACCTATAGCACAAAAACAAGAAAATATTAAAAAGGAGCTATTAGGAAGGAGGGTGGCTTAGAAGAACTGGACAAATCCAGTTACTGCGTTATCTCTTTGAAGACCAGTCCCGTAATAAGAGTCTGCCAGTGAGCATGGTATACGACAACCCAGTCATGCCATTCTGCTAACTGAAATCAAAGGGAACACCAAGTTATTAAAAGTACTGTGAGCGACACTGAAACCGGACACATGGATTTTTTGCATTCTGATAGAGATTAAGGGGAGCTGAGCTACGCAGACAATAAAGGAACAGATAAGTATTACAGACAGATCTGTAACTAGACACTGGGAAATAGCAGCACTAAGATTCGAGGCAGACTAACACATGGAACTCTGGGATGCAGGCCTAGTAATCTAAAAGGCTATTTAAAAGAAGACTTCAACCATTACTTGTGTTGGGAGAGGTGATCGCTTTCAGGCACTACTATCTGTGCCACATATCTTTAGACAACCACTCAATTTTCTGTTGAAAAGTTGGCAAATTAAAGGTAGAGAGTGCGCCCTTTGACTTCTGAGGCCTAAATCCAATTGTTGATCTCATTTATAGGAGATCTACTGAATAAATGGAAACTTGATAAGTCAATACTGGCAGGGGTGTCATTGATACAATGGGTCTACTTTTGTTACAAAATAACTTTGAATTCTGGCCTACCCTCTTCCTGCATTTAAAAAATATTTTTTAACATCTACCCTGATTAAAAGTTCCGAAGAACACAAAAGTTTGCCTACTACTACACAATTGTAGGTTGGTCTTAATGAAAATATTGATCACCCTGGGAATTTAGGGCATCTTTTGCCCTTCTTTTTGTATTCCTATTTCTAGTACTCCTACTTTTCTTGTAGTTGACATCTTTAAATGCTGCACTGGGACACCCACAAAAGCTATGCAGCATGACCTAATGTGAATCACAGTAGTAATACCACCACTATACATGCATGTGGTAAAAGAAACAACTACTTCAAGCTGGGTGCTGAGTTGAAAATTGGTAATGACTATTGAACCAAACTGCAAATCACAATCCTATAAGGCTTCTATAGAAATAATACATCCAATAAATTCATACATACATGTAACTCTTTCAATAACAAACCCCAGCTCAATGTTTGATTCCTTGCCTTCCCACAGTGGAACAATCTTGGCATTGGCTGGAGATACAACATGGGCTCATGACCTGAGGTTTCTCAAGTTACCAAGCAGTGGAGGACTGTGAAACATCGCAGCAGTTCTCATGATGCCAGTGTGACATGACAAAAGCTCTTTTTCATATAGTATTTGATCTAAGTTGGTTGTTCACATATTCAACTGATGCTTCAATCATCAATGTTAATATGTCCATTTAGTCAGTGCTATCTGAATAAACTGATCCTCCTTAAAATGTAAAATGCTATTGGAAACCATTGACATCATGTATCCTTCAGATAATTGTTTCTGGTACGGGAACCAAAGAGAATGCACAATCAAATTACAAAATAGAAAAGAAAGTTATTAACACCTACATGTTTGGATAACAAATAAATGTGTTTGACAGTATATTCTCAAATGTATTGTTTCCAAACATAATTAAATCACCATAGTTATATTTTACCAAACTGCAGTCCACACATTTTTCTTATCATATATTCTGATTATTTTCAGTATTTGAGTATTCCAATATGCTTCCAGACTGAATCCAAGGTACTATGGGCCCTTCCACACAGGCCCTAAAATGTGGAAGTAACTAGGATAAAAGGGGTGGTGGCTAAATTATGTTTAAGGAAAATGTGAGCTGATATGGGTTAACAGCTGAAAACAGCTTAAAACGCTTATTTCGCACTTAAAACCCTATTTCGATCGAAAAATGTGCATATTCGCATGACAGTATAGCTCTGCAGTCAAGAAAAACATGTGACTTCTTTCCTATACGCTGGTATGGACTGCTTCAGCACATGTCCATTTTAAAATCCTGAAACAGCTGATGAGGGCTGTAAACAAATGGAGTCACAGACACAGAGGTAGCTAAATGGAAATGCCAATTTTGGACACCGCAGTTGAAGGGAGATGTTGACAAGCTGGAAAACGTCCAGAGGAGGGCGACTAAAATGATTAAAGGTCTGGAGAACAAGCCCTATAAGGAGCAGCTTAAAGAGCTGGGCATGTTTAGCCTGCAGAAGAGAAGGCTGAGAGGAGACATGATAGCCATGTACAAATACGTGAAGGGAAGTCATAGGGAGGAGGGAGCAAGCTTGTTTTCTGCGGCCCTGCAGACTAGGACACGGAACAATGGCTTCAAACTACAGGAAAGGAGATTCCACCTGAACATTAGGAAGAACTTCCTCACTGTGAGAGCTGTTCGACAGTGGAACTCTCTTCCCCGGGCCGTGGTAGAGGCTCCTTCTTTGGAGGCTTTTAAACAGAGGCTGGATGGCCATCTGTCGGGGGTGCTTTGAATGCGATTTCCTGCTTCTTAGCAGGGGGTTGGACTGGATGGCCCATGAGGTCTCTTCCAACTCTACTATTCTATGATTCTATGATTCTATGAAACACAATTGGAATGCAATTACAATGAGAACTCTCTGCAACCATTCCTTTATTTTAATGTTTATAAAATTAAACATAGCTTGAATTCACAGTAGGGTGAGGAGAGATAATAAGAAATCTGTTTGTATGCACATTTAGATATCCACATCAGCGCATATGAGGTCCAGCATATCTTGGGGCCCTTTCACACAGCCATATAACCCAGAATATCAAGTAGATAATCCACAATATCGTCTTTGAACTGGATTATCTGAGTCCACACTGTTGTATAATTCAGTTCAATGTGGATTTTATACAGTAGTATGGAAGGGGCCTTGGAGAGTCAATTAAAAAAATTAAAGTAAATTTCCACCAGATGTCCCCTGTCCATCTTATGAATTTCTAAAATCTGCTACAAACAAAGGCAGCAGGATGGCAGGGGATGATTTACTGGGACTTACAGCTCTGTGTCTGGAATTGCTGTCAGGTCCCGTGATTTTTTGCCCCACTTCTTTGACCCGGATTATGACACTGTCTGGAAGTGCCCTAGGAATTATACATAAAGCTCTGCAAGGCCTGAGACCTCAATACTTGAAGAAGTATCTTTCTCTCTCTCTCTATCAGTTTGAACACTGAAGTTTGCTGAAGATTCTCACTTCTGCATCCTACCAATGGGAGCAATATACTGTGTGAAGACATGGGAGATAGTCTTCCCATTTTAACATCACAACCTTTGAAGTGCCCAACCTTGGCCTTATTCTGGCACCAGTTAGCTTTATTGTAAAGCTGTTCAGATCTAATGACACTGATGAAATCTATACTGATACATAGTTTTAAACTACTTTAATGTATTGTAAACAAATTATCTAATATGTTTTATTCACTGTTGTAATGATACAGTATGACTCCCTTATCCATGGGACTAGCACTCACAATTTCACTTTCTCATGTCTGAAAAATATGGTTTGTTTTTTTTCTAGGCCTCCAGCATATTTCTATGATAGGCTTCTGCAAGAAGTCATTTATATCAGTACTGTACTTTAGTTTTAAACATTTTAAAAATTACCTCATTTTTTGATATATTGCAAAATGACAAATGTTTTCCAATACATAAATAAAACATTTAAGCATTTTTCCAACCCAAAACAATGAAAATAAAATTTCACCATTCTTAATTTATAGTTGACAAATGGAAGAAATAAATTTTGAAGAAAAAAGGCAGTTTGCTCGCAAATTAAATGATGCAGCATTACTTTAAATACCCCATCTGGAACCCATATGGCAAACTGTCACTGAATTGAACTGACCTTTTTAAACATAACACTTACTTGGTCAGCCATGCTCCAGTGTGATCAATTGATCTACTGTAGAGCAGACTAAATTTTCTCCCGAATATAAGGCAACATGGGGTGAATGTACCATATGGCCATCTAGATTATACTAGGCAATGGAAGAACAAAGCAGAAAGGAACCATGGTAGGATCCATTTCAGAAGCAATCCTAAAACTAGAAATGCATTTACTAAATGAAATCAACTTCACTAAATTTGTTGTCCTCCGCACACACATCTCTAAATTCGTTCCATATACACCCTTCTCCCTGAATAGCAAAATCCATGAATGCTCAAGTCCCATATTATACAATAACATTATTTGGACTGATTATTTGGATTTTTGGGGTTTTATAAATTATTTTCAAGTTGTAGGTGGTGAAATCCACAAATGCAGAAACCATGGGCACAGATGGACAACTCTAGTATTTGGAAACATATAACCTGTCTATGGAGTTCAATCAGTCTTAACATCTTAGCAATAGGTCATATCAACCCATTCATCTCCTTTAAAATATCAATGAATGAAATATTAGGTGAGTAACTCCTTTCCATCTACTTTAAAAGGAGAATTCCTTGAATTCATTATTCTACTTCTCTTGACTAAAGATCAATCAGATAATAGAACCCTGAAAATTACTGAAAGCAAGTATTCCCAGAATAAAATTATTTTATTCCCTTTCCCCCTTATTTTAGTTTCATCTCTTCATTAGAAACCTTCTTCCTAACCATCAGCATAAATGGTTATATCTTTACTACTAATTTAGGATGTAATTCTATATAAGCACCTACCTTGGAATACATGTGATTAAGTTAAATAGAGCTTACATCTGAACAACAGAAAGCCAACTAGTAGGTTTTTATATCATAATCTAAAACAATGTCAACCCATTAAGTCTGTTAACTCTTCAAAAATAAAGTGTGTTTCAAGTTTTGCATGTGTATACATTTTCAAACTGGCATTCTGAACACAAGGTATGTGCTAATGCTGAACCAATAGAGAAGCCATTGCTTGCCAAAAACATCCTTTAACTAAGTAAGGAACATCTGTGAAAATTTTATGAAACACAAAGCTTCATAAAAATTAACTATTACAACTATTGGCCTTAGTTGGAGTTCCACTAGGTAGCATGGATGCTCTTATTTATAGTATGAGTAAGAATTATATGATAGCATTTGGAAATACCAATTTTATTATATTATCATATACTCTGATTATGTTCTGTAAGCTATTATAAAATATCTTCCAAAAACTGGGTGTTTAAGAGTAAAACTCCATCAGTCCACACCAACAACATACAAACAACTGACAGACTAACTGAAATAATAAAGGATTTAGGCTGCTATTTTGCTAGAGTTAGGTTACTTAAAAAGCAGTCACTTCAACAAAGTTTGTGCCCTTAACTACCTCCAGGATTTGTTAATTTATGGTACCACAGTATAACAGTAACATTATTTGTTCTCCAAAGAATTTGCCAATCCCAGAAAATATCAACAGTGAACAAATATAAAAATGCAATGATTTGGATTCAAAATGCAGAAAATTCGTTCTGGTCAGAGACCAGACTTAACATGACTTACTAGAAAACTGCTGTATGAATGAATATCAAATCTAGTTGCATTTGTTTGTATATAGCAAAACATTAAAAAGTTACTTTTTAAACTATAGTACTCATAGCCCCATCCAGCCTGGTCTTCCTCATATATATATGATTCCATATCACTCTGAGCATAAGCTTAGCTTTTAAAAACTAAGCATGATCAGGCCTCAGTAACACTTGGCTGGAAGATCTAAAGGCAGGGCTAGAAAAGCATCCTGCTTTAAACTTTGTGGAGGACCAGCAAAAGTTAGCATTGGCAATTGTGGACTACACAAACAAATGGATTTCCTCATATTCCAAGCTCTTATGCAAGACTTTGTCAAGCTTTCAGTAGCTTATCATGGCTCATGAGAGGGAAGGTGGGAAGGTAGAAGGGGAGATAACTTAGATCCCACTTCTAAATGTTGAGGGACAACTCCAGATGCTGAATTACTAAAGCCCCTTCCACTCAGCTGAATAAAATCCCTCATCTTTTGCTATGAACTGGAATATATGGCAGTGTGGACTCAGATAACACAGTTCAAAGCAGATATTGTGGGATTTTCTGCCATGATATTCTGGGTTATATGGCTGTGTGGAAGGGCCCAGATTTAGACACTGTAAAACCACAATTGAACAGCCTTCCATTTTGCCAGATGTATCTCCTTCCACCTGACATCCGCATGAAAAATGAGTTTATGTATGGATTCATCGATTCTCAACAGATGCTGGGACAGGGAAGGATTCATATCTTACAAAATTACAAATCCCAGAATCCCATACTATTGAGCTACGGCAATTCATCTGGTGCTATAATTCTGCAGTGTGGATAAAACCAATGCCTGCAGGTCCACATCGCATTAGTAGTTTCATTTGTGTATTTATAGCCCACATAATTTAAGTATCCATAATAAGACTGCTTATAATCTCTGAGTTTTTACAAAGAAGTACATTTGGCACGGCAGTTTCTGAACAATATTCAAAGGCACCACCATGATTAGTACATGTAGCATGTATGTTTGCTTGGTACAGCACTGATTTATTGCTACTTCTGTGACTATCAACACTACCATACATGTATTGAATTTCAAAGGTGCTGACATACAGTAAAAAATACAACCATTGATAAAGGAAAATAAAACAATAATGGAAGAAAATGAAAACCTAAGGGACCAGTGAGTGGACACAAGATAATAGCACTTTTAAAAACTCCTAAGGTGACATCAAGGATCTTGAGAGAGCTAAAAAGTCCAGGAGGCCAGCAATAACAACAAAAAGACACTACTGAAAAAGTAACAGCAGAGGTATCACGTGAACATCTTTGGGGTACGCATACTACACATGAGGTGATATTTGAGGATGCGGCTGTACATTTCAGTGTGAAGGAGTGGGCCTTACTGGATCTGGATCAACAGGCCCTGCACTGTGGATTCGTATACACTATACTGCAGAATATGAAGGCACCAGGAGGAGAGACAGAACAACCATCCTTGTCAATATTGCAATTGTTAGTCCCTTATGTTTACGAAGACAAGCATGATTATTGTACAAAAACGGTCACAGCTGGAATATTGACTGAATTTGATAAAAAGCATTTTTACCCAAGACTGCCACCTGTGCCTCCAGGAACAAAGCCAGAAACAAGAGCACTCCTAAGTTATAGTTAATAAGAAGTGCCTTATTATGATAACAAAATCTCATTAGAAGAGGCAGACTCCAGATCACATGGAATTTTTGCCATAATAACATCCATTTTTATGGACTTTGATTCACTGTGGGTGACTTCAACTCATCCCTATGCTTCAAGACCAAAACAACAAAATGAAAATGAAATACAAAATTAGTGATAGATAGATAGATAGATAGATAGATAGATAGATAGATAGATAGATAGATAGATAGATAGATAGATAGATAGCATCATGGTCCAAGGGTCCATTTACACCACAGAATTTATGCAGTTTGATGCCACTTTAACTTCTATGGCTCAGTACTATGGAATCATAGAAGTTGTACTTTTATTATTACTTTTCTGCATAAGAGTGAGGATGCCTAACCAAACATACATGATTCCAAGAAGTTTAAAGCGATGTCCAACTGCATTATTTCTATACTGTATATGGACTCCAAATTTCTTAGAGTCATAGATATGTTACCAAGAAAGAGTAAACTGTGGAAGCCCTCCAGAAAATTCCCACCCACTGTCTGGTACAAACTGGATCCAAACTAACAGTCTAAAACTTATGATATTATTACCAATACATGATAAGGAAAGTCCTACTAATATAATGTATCTTAACATTATACTGACTGCAACTGAATGCATTCCAACAAAAAAAGGAATGAAGCAGGGTTTCAATCAACGTCATGGAAGTATAGAGGACTGGGGGCGCATCCATTCAGCGTCTAAAATGTGCAGGCACACGCACTTTTGCCTGAGGCATCCGAACGACGCCTCAGGTAAAAGTGAATTAATTCAAGACAAAGCACTTAAACCCTGCTTTGTCCCAAATTAATTTGACACCTGAAAAGACTCAGGTCTTTCAGAAGACCTGTGTCTTTCGAGGTGTGGGTGCTGTGTGGATTGGACCTGGGGATCGCATTGTGTGACTTCCAGGCCCAATCCACATCGCTATCTTGGGATTTCTGAGCTCCTGGAGTCTGGAAACCCCAAAAGAGCACCCACCCCTCCCAAAATACCTTAAAAACGCCCAAAAAAAGAAAAATAATAATTTACCTGGCAATTTCCCTGCTGCCGACCCTCCCCTGGCACATAGAAATTCCTGCTTTGTCCCAAATTAATTCACTTTTACCTGAGGCATTATTTGGACACCTCAGGTAAAAGTGCAGGCACTCACGTGTTTTAGGCACTATGTGGATGCACCTAAGGGAAGCTTTCAATCTGACACTGCTTTCCGCATTGAAATTTTCAACAGGCCAGATTCTGTTACTTAGCAGCACCATTTAGGACTACAAGCTAAAGGTCTACAGGACTACAAGCTAAAGGTCTACAGGCTAAAGGACTACAAGCTAACACAGCATCACACAGGTTGGGGCCTTAAAGCCCACAGAACAATCAACTGGCATTGTCACACTACACAGCATAGCAGTATGCCCTTTTGCTTGAGCATTATTGGGGGAAATTTCAATTGCTACATACCACACATCAAACACTGAAAACAACTTCATCAAATATTTGTTACTCTCCTGCAAAACTGCACAGATCCACCTTGAATAATCCAACATAACTTCACTCATGGCCCATGCTTCATATAAAATCCATTGAAAAATTATAAACCTCATCAGAAGGCAGTATTCCAAGACAGCCTTTGGGTATAATGCTACATGTTGGTCAAAACAACCAAAATTGTTGGTCAATGGGATGTGGTTCAAGAAACACGTCATTTCTAAAGCTTGGAGCAGAGGAAAAATTTGTAAAATGATGGCATCTCTGCTTCAAATTACAGACTGGTTGTGTTAGCTTAATTTGGTGTGACTGTGGGATCTATTATGCTACAGGGGTGATTTGATTTTTGCAGAAATGTGTATGGGCTAATTTTTGTTATTATCACTTTGCCTTGAAAATTTGCACAGGGGCAATAAGCAGGTAACAGAACAATAGCAATTATAGACATTTTTGTAGTACAGTTTACACAAGACTTAGAAAAAGCTGATGTGATGTTTTACATCTTCTAAAGTCTGCTTTCAGTCCTCAATCAAGTGAGACTTCCAGCCCTGCTGTATACACCACTGACCACAACAAAGAGTGTGGTTTCTCCCACACTTGCCTTAAATAGATTTAAATTAATGCTATTCATCACAGAGTGGAAAAGAAGGGAAATACAAAAGTACAGTAACTTAAGATAAATCCAGGCCTAGTGTGGATTTGTTTGTAATGCTATGGACTTGTTTTAAAAGCTGTTTTTAAACTTATATTTTTAAACAGAAATTTAGATTGTATTTTAACTTTTGTGGCAACAGTGTTTTAACTGTATTCTGCTTTTAAAATACTTGCCTAAGGTCCTGTCTTGATAGAAAAGTGGAATAAAATATATTAAATTACATAAATAAATGGGCAATTTTTGTACTGCTGAAATGGCCTCATGGATACAAATGCAATAGGCTCGATATAGAAGATTTCTTCTCTCCATGTTTACACTAAGAACCTTCTTTTCTTACTGATTGAATACATCTGCTATTTCAGGACACAGGAAACAGCATTGAAATCATTCAATACCCCCCCCCCCCCAAATAAACCACCTGGAAGTATTCTAAGAAATATTAAAAGCCTACATGCTACTCAGTTTTATTTGTTTCTGTTGTGGCGAAAGCTTAGCCACATGACTGAACTGGTGCCAACAGTTCATGATATAGCAAACACTCATAAGTTCCACTACCGTTAGGGTTCAAATTAGCATGGATGCTTACCATCTCAATTACAGCAGCAGAGGGAATGAATGCAGTTGTCCCCATCTAAATCCTTCTTCTGTCAACTACAGTCTGCTACAGCTAAGCAAAGAAACTGACTCCTCAACTTGCCAAAACAAAAAATACTACTGACTACAGATCCCTTCCCTCCAGTGTACTGAAGAGCAGTGATTCTTATAGGGATCCTGGATACAGGATCTTCAACAGTTAGGACAGCAAACACTGCAGATTTAACACATTACACCAAAGTCGAAGGCTGGAACTGTGTAAGTGGCGCTTGGAAAAATGATTGATTAAACTGCTGCTCATAGGACTGCTGTGCTGGCTGAAGATTCTGGGAAGTGCATTGCATAAAAGTAACTTTTATAAGCTCTAGTTCTAAACATGTGAAAATGGAAGGGGCATGAGAAACTGCCTAATTCTGACCCTCAGCAATATGAGTAGAGAATTATGGGCGCAAGTATTCCAGCTATTGCATAACAAAAATTTCTGACAGTATAAGAATCAAAACATGTTTAGGCATACTGGACAACTTTCCAATGGTTTTGGCTCTAGAGAAGTTTCTAAATCTTGAGTTTTTATATCTCAGTTTCTGCAGGAATACAATGCCCCTTCTCCTCCAATATCACAAATCAATGCTTGTCTTTTTCTCTCCTTTCTAGAAATAGTTAACTGCTAGAGGCCCCATCTACACTGTCATACAATGCAGTTTGAAGCAGTATTATATAATCAGTGTAAACTCATAATGCAGTTTAACTGCACTGAACTGCATTATGTGAGTCTACTCTAACCATATAATGCAGCTTCAAACAACATTACATGGCAGTGTAGATAAGGCCAAGGTCTGTATTTGCTTCCATTTTCCATTCAAGAACAAGAAGCTGGAACAGGCAGAGAATAATGAAGAAGCAGATAATGTTTTGTTGCATCAGCAGTATGCTAAACAACTACAGCATCTTGGTTCTATGTAAATGTAGCTAAAGAAGGCACACATTTCTCATAAGAACATTACAAAAAAGATAGATTTAAACGTATTAGAACAAATATTTTCTTTCACAGTCTGTCATAAATCAGAGGAAGATGGGCCTTGGTGAAACCCCATAGAATTCAGTGGAATTACACAACCAACAGTTTCAGGAATGGCCCTTCATCAAAAGTCTCAAGCACACTTGTGGGGTTTCTGCAACAGCACAAATATCAATATTCATAGCACCAAGCTATCTCATTTTCTTCAGAAATGATGAAGACTCTAAGCAAAGAATCCTACCTTGTAAATGCAACAATGAAACTATGACGAGAGTGGGACAGCCCCTCCTCACACAGAACATGACAAGCAAATTATGGCCTCTAAAAGATTTCACTTTCTGAGAAGCAATCAAAATATTTGAGATCACACATCAAAAGAAGGGCTGTTCATAAAGTGTTCATAAAGTATTAGATAAGTGTTTTGCTGGAAATGTACAGTGAATGTGAATGATAAGGATATCTGAATAATCTAATTTCAAGTTAGGGAAAATCTACAGATGTCTAATCAGGAATCTATATGTACATGGATTCCAGGGAAGTGTGCATGAGACTATAGACTTTATGGTCTTCCTGTTATTGCTGGGAGCACACAGCATGATTAACTGAAAAATTATGAGAGCTGGAGTTGAACATCTGAGAGTCCAACATGTCACATGATTCCGATATTAGAAATGCAACATACCTCATGCTATAATTACATTTAGAATACAATATTGTACTTGCAATGGATCTTGCTCTACCCAGAACAAATTATTGATTGAACGAATAATCGAATTAAAGCTGGAAGATATCACATGGGCCATCTCTTCCAATCACCTGTCATGCAGGAAAAGCACAAACAAGGCACCCCCGACAGATGACATCCAGCCTCTGTTTAAAAGCCTCTAAGGAAGGAGCTTCCACAGGACTCAGAGACAGAGAGTTTTGCTGTCAAACAGTTCTTACAGTCAGGAGGTTCTTCCTGATGTTCAGGTGGAATCTCCTTTCCTATAATTTGAACCTATTGCTCGAGTCCTAGGGCCCTTCTACACCACCATATAAAATCCAGATCATCTGCTTTGAACTGGATTATTTGGTAGTGTAAACTCATATAATCCATTTCAAAGCAGATAATGTGGATTACCTGCTTTGATAATGCAATGAAAACTTAAGGGCCTTTTCAGCTTCAGAACTAAGAGCTGCCACCATAGACACTGCAAATGTATCCAAGTATTTAGGTAAGAATTTATTTTATTATTTTATGTATAACAATATTATGTATAACAATAATAAAATACACATTTTTAAAATCTCAGTTAAAAACCTAATACAAAAACAATTTTAAAACACAAATGAAACATAGCAACACAAGACCTAGCCAGCACTCAACTATTTGCCGTGATTCTCAACCTATGGGACCTAAGTGGTTTTGGCCTTCAACTCCCAGAAATCCTAACGGCTGGTAAGCTGGTATTTCTGGGAGTTGTAGGCCAAAGCACTGGGGACCCACAGGTTGAGAACCACTGGTTTAGACCTTTATCAGCTATAGGCAAGGCTATGATAAAATATATTTGCCTGAATAAAAAATCTCCCAGTTGGTGAGTAGACTAGACTAAGAAAGAAAATCTAATATCCCATAGTAGGGAGTTCCAAGGTCTAAGAACGACCAAGTACTTACATGGCTGTTCTCATATAATTAAGATAGTGTCATTATTATGCTCATTATGGTGAATAACTCACCTATTACTGAAACTGTGTTTTATTAGCCTGCAGACAAATATTGTCTACTTCTAATTTAATACACAATATCATTTATTTTAGGTTGAAGAAAAAGAGCTGTGTAATTATCTCCAGAAGTAAAGATATTTTTTACAGTTTACCAAAAACAAATTGGCTTTGGACTAAATTCTATAGACAACAGCCCACTCCAATCATCTATCACCATTTTTAATGTGTGTGTGTGTGTGTGTGTGTGTGTGTATATATATATATATATATAAATTAATTAATATTATTATTAAACATATTTAAAACATTTCTGCACAATTCTTGGTGGGGGGGGTTTTCAAAAAAAAGATATTTTGTTCAAATCATATAAACAATTTAAGGCTGCAATCCTAAATACACCTACTATGGAGGTGTATTTAAGGACTGAAGACAATGGGCCTTACTTCTGTTTAAATACACAAAACCCTTACGCTTTTACATTCACAGTCACGGGCAAAAAATGAGTTGCCCAGCTGCCAAAGCATAAGCTAGTTTTGTCTATTACAAAAGGCCTTCCACTTCCACCCCCAAATAATAAAGGAAAGGGGAAAAAGAAGCCAGAAAAATCTTTTAACCTCTCATAGAACCTAATACTTGAGCTCAGAATCCCCTTTTACAATGTGACCATGGTATCTGGAGTTGTTCTGCTGCAGTAAAAAACAAGGAAGTTCTCGCTTGAGTGCCTACTAATGAACAAAGGTTAACTTTATCTCAAAGGTCAAATGCCTGGTGGCGAAGGTTATGACCCTAACAACTTAAATGGTGACCCTGCCACGTGCCTAGTATATTGCAGATCCTGATACAGATCATCTGGTAGAGGACTGGTCATAAATTACTTTGGTGTTAAGACTCCCACAAAGAGTACTCTTTGCCACAAGAGTTTTCCAGCATGTCATTTGATACATGGACTGGAGAACTGAAAGGGGAAAAGCAACCTAAAATCTGGGATTAAACAACTCACTCTGGCTTTTTTTAAAACTGCAACACAAAACTTTTTGTTTTAAAAAAGAAATTCAATACACATGAATTCTGATTTTTGTAATTCTCCTTCCATATACATAATGGCTGGAATAGTTGCCAGATATTAGAATCGTGCTTCTTTGCAATTTCTAATTAAAACAATTATTTTTTGTGATTTTAGGGGAAGCATAATTCCTCATTTCGCAAGTAACTATGTCAGGCTCCCAGATAGGAAAAAGGTATTTGAAAGACCACAGAGCAATAGTTATAAATACATATTTAAGAAGGAAAGAGGCATCTTATTTCAGAAATCATTGAGAATGAAAGCATCTTGGATCAGTACAAAATAATAGTAAATTGGGTGGAAAGCCACAACAATTTGGCATTATCTAAAAGCACATTTTGGAGTCTGAACCCCCTCCCCTTGCCAATACTGGCAACTTTTCAAAACTTTTAAGTAGATAAAAACAGTCTTTTCTGTGTGCAGCTCTTCTGGGTTATAGCCGATATTCTTCAACCCAGATATACTTAGGATGACCAACTGACCTATTTTGTAATACATTCATACTGGCAGTAAATGCCTTACGTAAAATTAGAAATACCTGGAGACAAAGGGCCTCCAAGACTTCGTTTTCCAATGCTCTTGTTGCGCATACAGTATAAGTTGCCATTACTGCGGCTCTACAAGAACCAATCACTATCAACTTGGCCAGTGTTCAGTTGGAACAAAGGATTCTGGGTTATAGCAGAGCAAAAAAGAAAGAAACCCACAACAATACTCCTGCATGTGCAAGCAGTGAGGGCTGTCTGATCAATGATATTTTGTATATGCGTATACACAATAAGATTCAGTTATTGAAATATTATCTACAAAACAGAGAATAGATGGGAGTGTGGAAAAATAATGAGTTAAAGTATAAATGTTTTACATTTTCAAACAAACTGCACAAAAAACACTAACTGTAATTAAATACATAATTAAAACATTTAACTTACTTTTAAAAAACACCCTCAAAAATTAAGAACATGATTATATTACAAAATTGGGAGGCAAAAGACCTTTAACTAAAATTGTAACAGTATATATGCATGTAAAGTAATAAATATGTACTACTACTAATATTATTAATTATATAATTGTATATATGCAATAACTAATTAGGTTATGCCATTTGTATTGACTAATCTCTATATAAACATTTCATATGAAATTGTTTTCCCAACTATATTACAGCCATACTTTTGGTAAAGGTTTTATAATCACAAGACTCAAGTTATTGATTAAGCACTTAAATTTATTAAAGCGATGCTTTCTTAAGATGGTCCTTTGAACAATTTTAGTGAATATCAGTGATTATTTGAAAAGTCAGCCTAAAATGATCAAGTCAACAGGTGCACAAAGATTAAAGCATGCCATTAACACCTTAAGTGTCTCTACTTAAACTTTTGCAAGATCATCACTTTTTTCATACTTAATTCCAGAATACACATCACAGAAAATCCTAAAACAAAGTCTGTTCTTATACTTTTAATCAATTAATGAACACAGAAGCATGTTTCTTTTTTAAAAGGTGCCATCCCATAGAAAACGATAAATCATTCACTAATCTTTTCATGCATTTGTTACCAGTACACAACACAAATAGCATCACATCCAATTCCAAAGTCAAAGCACACCATCATTCCTTTGTATCAAAGCACAAAGACCAAAGCATCTATTTCTAATTGTACATGCCAGCAATTCCAAAAACATCATTACACAACAAATTCTAAATAAGCCCAACCAAGCTACTACGATACTGAGAACTAAAATTGTTGGTCATAAATGCTAGCTAATTTTCCATCAAACTGAAATCTTCATTTGAAGGATCTACAGCAAGACCATCAGGTTGCTTTAAAAGGTCAAACATCTGCCACTATTAACCCTAACAACTCAAAAGAGCCAAAATTTCCATAAACAATCACTGGTGGAAAACACCCATTGCAAACTATATATTTTTGCTCAGTAGCAGTACTTATCTGTTTTTAGCTGTTTGTATGCTAATAAGAATTAGCTTAAGTTAGAGTGTGAAACAATGGAAAAACAGCAATATTACTAACATTTTCTAATCTCAATGAACTTCTACATATAAGCAGAACATTGCTGAAGATTTGTGTTGTCCTCCCTCATTCAGCAAGGATTTTCTTTAGTTGTGACATTTAAAACCAACTGTTCAGGTATCTATGAGATACATCCGATTCATTCGGATATGGTCAGGTTTTGCATACTCAACCCAATATAAGGACTGGACTCGTCACATAAATAGTGTCAATCCCTTCTCTAAATGGCTAGATTTTAACACACATGGATAATAAGTTCTACAAAACAAACAACATCATGTTTCCAGCTTTAAACACAGTCAAATATTTTACTAATAGTTTTACAACAATATTTTGGATATGCAGAAAAGACTCCATTCTTTTGCTTCTGTTAACAATACTACACTGTACCCTAACTTTTCCCCACTGATGCTTTCACCTGAACCATAATCACAGCCTTGACTCAAACCAGTACAATATTATGTACGTTACACCCTGGGGTGCCAGCACAAACTTATTGGCCTACGTCATTAAAATTAAAAAATGCATTCAAAGTTGGATAACATGGGATAAAGGCACTTACCTGCTGCGTGCACAAAGTATGCCAAATATAAATCGAGTTCCTTAACTGAAACCCCTATATGATGCGGCTGTACACACAGCCCTGGGTTTGAGCACTGTGGGGACTTTACAAGGCGTTCGCCATCAGTACTTTCGAGCGGAATACCTTTAAATAAAATCACCATAACAAGGTCCAACCTCCAGACCTTATCTGCCTGGCGTAAGCAGTCAATTCTTCTCATTTTGCCCTTCTGGTCTGGATTTGAAAGAACACAACATGGAGGTTTTTTCCCTGTGACAGTTAGAACAAAATCCTCTCGGTATTCAGGCCTTATATCTTTCCGTAGCTTTGCCAGAAGTCTGGATGCCCATTTTTGTTTGACCTCTGGTTTTTCGCTTAGCAATTCATCCTTTACAGCTCTTTCTTCCTCTTTTGACATACGCTTCTCATGTTTTTTAAAGTATTTTCGCTTTCGAGCTTGTAGGTTGAACCATGTGTATGCAAATGCTCGGACGTGGGGAAGAAGTGCTTCAATGAATGGATGGAATTCATCCTGGAAAGAATTGAAACAAAGTATTAAAACAAAGAGAAGCTGACATTGTGAAAGTTTTATGATTTCCTTAATATCACTTTATTTATACACAAGCAATAACTTAAATCTAAGAGATCAAGAACAGTTAGAATGCAAGGAGGATGAAAGCCCTGCAGTCTCTGTTGCAGATTAAAACCTAAGCATTGATAGATCTTTGCTGAAGATGTAACAAAAAATTCTGAAATTATAGAAACCAATTTTCTGTAGTCACTAGGCCTCATTCTTTTTAAAAATTAAATAAATCAAAACTCTTGAAATATAAGTACTCAAAAAACCTAGCATGCCAGTCCTAATTACATTAGTTTAGAAATAATTCCTACTAAAGTCCATAGCACAGACTTCTGATCAAATGTACTTCAGTTAAAGATGTAAGTTTGGAAGCCCCAAACTTTACAATAGTCCTATTTAACTTAATAGAGAAATTCTATAATCACTTATGTTAAGTTTGCAAAAAGATTACTATAACCTTAATTTCAAAAAAGGAAACACTGACCCGCTTTTCCCCTGTCCGGTCTATGTATACAATAGCCAATATAGCATACATCTGCCAATTTGGCAATATTTAAACATCTGGATGCCAATCAGTGTTAGTACATGAAAGCATGATGTACAATAAAAAAACTTCCATAATATGTATTACATGCAGGATCTTCAATTACAACTGACTACATTTTTTTAAAAAAAACCTAATATGTGTTCATTGTAATCATATATACAAAAATATCTTTTGCAATATTATCCTAAACTTTGGGCTGGGGGGACGGTTGATCTATACAGGCAAAATAAAAAATAGTATACTATACATAATCATAAAGTTTTATTTAAATAAAAAAAGAAAAAAACAAGCTAGAAACCATGTACACTATGTAATTAAATTTTGCCTAAACTCTTCAACATTGTTTCTAAAAGTATTATGGATGATAGTAGGTAACTATTATAGAAAGTACCCTACTACCCAACATTATGTGTCCTTTTATGAAAATAGATTTTTAAAAATAAGCATTCTCCCAGTATCGGTAAACATATTACAAGAACAGTAAACTTTTAAATAAAGATAGGAATATTGTAAATTTGGGTCATTAGAAATACAATGGTTGTGAACAGCATTTTAAGCACGCAGTTAGTTCTACAACTACCTCTAGAAAAAAAGGTGCAATGTAAACATATGGCTGTGAGAAGTTGTATTTTGTCTTGATGAATCCAGCTTAGTCCTTGTAGGGGGTGCTATCACTGTCTGCATATGTTTTTGTATGTTGGGGGAATCCCACCATCTTTTTCCTACGCAGCGTCTTACTTGTATGCTCCTATACAAGTCTTATATAGGGAGGGCACAAGCAAGTTTCTCTCTACTTCAACTATAGTTCCTGGTTTATTTAATTATTAGTTAGAAGTAATTTCAGATTTTTCTTTTTAAAGTATCTTTACATGGTGCCTTAAAAGATCTCTAAAGTTCATTAATTTGCTTGAGCAAATACAGAAGTGAAAGGAAGGGGAAAGGTGTTGTCCAACTATACTATATAAAAAACTTTCACAGGCTGAATCTCATATTATTTTCCTCTCTGGCCCATAAATAGTTAATTGTACATATCATAGCTTTTAAAAATGGACATGTTGGTAAGGAGGGAGTCCCGAAAAGAAACAATAGAAACAAAAATGTATTACTGAAGGAACAGATAGGAGCATGGGCATTTAGATAGCTTTAGGGTATCAAATAAATATTGATATTATTTATCTAAATGATGATTTCCATGAGTCCCCTGAAAAAGAAACCTGACATATGTTCTAAAGAAGTACAAAAAAAATGTTATGATAATGGCAGTTTCAGTGACTAGCCTGAACAAAGCGCGTGGTTGTGGGGGTTTAGAAATGAGAAAAGACAACCAAATACATTCTGTGTTTCAAACATGAATTAAACCTTCTGAACTCATCTCTAAAACAGGCTTCCATGAAGGGGAAATTGAACTCTTGATCATGGTTTAACATACTTATCGGCCATTTCAATGCACACAGAGACAATTTGGACCATCCAAAGGCATTAATAGAAGGAGGGGGACTTTTTGAATGTGTATCTTGTTCAACACACAAAACAGTTGCTAGCATATTTCATTCCCTTCAAATCTTTTTATGCTTTATTAAATACAATTTGACTCATACTACAAACTGCTTCTGTTCTTGTGCATGCTCACAACCCAGCCTAACCCTAAAGCTTAATTTTCCCAAAACTATAGCCTTTTTGTTCTATTATAGCAAAGACTAGCACATACCTGAAAGTGGATGGGGGAGCTACTTAAATGGCATAAAGAAATTACAGAAGCTAGGATATGGCCATCCAAATATGATATAGGTAACAGGTTAAGAATATAAGAACTGTTATTCAAATGGTATTTCTAAAAAATGAAATGTGTGAGGCTAATTGCTTGCAAAAAAAAACCCACTCAACTTTCAAATATCATCTCTTTCCCTCCTCTCAAAAACACCAGCCTTCAAAATATTGCTGTGATTGGACTAGAAAAGCAACCCGATAACATATACTATATTCACAATTCAGACAAATCATTTGTATATTTCATCTAACATTGCTATTTGTATCAAAGTTGTTCAATTGCCAAGGTTTTCCAAGTGAAATTTCAAAGGGCAAGGTATCTCCACAGAATCATGAATAGAAATTTAAAACAGCAATCCCTACTAAAAAGGGGGTGGGGAAAAATCTCCTAAATTAGGATTAAAATGAAAAGTTCTTTAAAAGTCGCATTAATACCCTTCTGAACACTGGAAAATCTGATTGATATATCACAAGTGTCATCCATGTGTCTTCTGCCATTTGCAGGAAAGAGAAATAAACAAAAGTGAGTTTGTGATCTTTTTCTGTGGTTCATTATATTGTGCTCTAACTGTACAGAAGAAAGATTGCCGATATATATTTCTAGATTCCTACCAAAAAAAAAAGAGAGGAAAAAGGAGTGCTACATACCTAGCCCACAACCACACTGTTCTAGAAATCTTTGGAAACAATACATTAACAACACTGCTCTCTTTGAAAGTTAGCCAGTTTTATAAACTTTCACAACATTAAAATTGTCTATAAACCATAAATAGATGTCTATTCGTCTGCCAATCTATAATGATCTGTTAATGAAAAGACAATGCAATCTTTCATGAACAACAAACAGGTAAAACATCCATAGCAGAAGGCATAGGGAGTGTGATGATAACCCTATAACAGATACTTTGTCCCAGTCTTCCATTTCCATTAGCTGGATAAGTGTGCTTTGCGATCAATTCTTAAACCACACTGGACAAATTTAACGGAGACACAAGCCTTGAAATGTTCGCAACTACTTAAGTTTTTTTCATGCTGCAGCCTATAGTCCATATATATAATATGACTGTACATATTCAACTCTCTTGCTACGTTGTGCAGAAGTGTCTTTGAATCCCTAAATGCCATTTCCAAATGCGCACTGAGAATGCAAAGCACTTTTACAGCATAATGACCCTTACGTTAGTTATAGCAGTTATAAAAACAAAGTATATCTGTAATCTTTATAATGTATTGACTGGGCCTTTTTTTTAAAAAAAAAAAAAATCAGATTGCCAATGTGTATTATGCACCAGTGTGAGGAGTAGGAGTAAAGAAAAGATGGGTTTGGGGAAATGTGTATCATAAAGAAAAAATATTTGATATTCTGGGCAAGCAAATCAATACAGGATGGATCTAGGCTGAGTTCACCAAAAGTCAGACAAAACTTTTCAGAACTGCCTGCCTTTGAAAGACAATATTACATATTTTTTTGCATAGTTTTCCAACAGACCTCACAACCTCTGAGGATGCCTGCCATAGATGTGGGCGAAACATCAGGCGAGAATGTTTCTGGAATATGGCCATACATCCCGGAAAACTCACAGCAACCCAGTGATTCTGGCCATGAAAGCCTTCCACAGCACAATATTACAGAAGCTGGAAATGTCTTCTAAAGTATTAGCGAGGGGTATCTTCCATCTATAATCTACTTTGAGAGCGTCAACATAATTAAAACTGGATTATGGAGCAATTCTGGTTACAATAACAAGCCCATCAATTATAGGTTAGGGTGATGAAGCTCTCTCTGCCTGTGGCTGAACGCAACTAAACTAGTTGAAAGTTATCCGGGACCTAAGTTTCTACTCGGTCAAAATGCAACACTGAAAAGCGTTTGCTGCAGACCCCCCCCCCCCTCTGTTTATCGGAATCCAATTCAAGGGGGATTGTGGTGATTCTGGGTCCCAAAATGTTTCCTATTCAGCCCCAGCATCAGATCCTGCCAGAGTGAAGGCGCGTATATTGCCCTCCCGTCGCCTTCAGGCGCAAGGAAGGGCTGAACCCTCAAAGGCTTGGAAAACAGCTCGAAGTCGCAAGAAACTTTCACTCTCGAATGCTGGGAGGCAAGTGAGTTCTTCACCGAGATTGCAAAGTTACACAAAAGCGCCAAAAAACCGGAGACAGTATACAATACGGGAGAGAGAAGGAAAATTTATTATTTATTTATTTACAACATTTATACCCCGCCCTTCTCACCCGAGAATCCTTCTTCTTTCCAATGGCGAAAGTATGTTTGAGAAAGAGCAGGCTGGGGGTGGGGTGGGAATGCTATCTGAAGATCTGCTTCTCTTGGGGGTGGGAGCGGGGCGGGGGTGGAAGTTGCAAAGAAAGGTTGCCTGAACTTGAACTTTTTCAAATCAAGAGCGGGACTGCGGGCTGAGGTTTGTGTTATTGTTGTTGTTGTTATTATTATTTGCCCCTCCAAAGGAGTAGTGCAGGAAGAGGTGGGCAGCGGAGGTGGCAATGGCATTGGAGATCCCTTTCAACCCCGGGAGAAACTTTCAAACAAAAGGGATCCAGCAACTTTCTACAGTAAAAGGGCTCCCCACCCCCCACGCGTTCCTCCTCCTCCTTCTCCAGGACAGGACGTTGCAAGCCCAGCTTCCCAAAGGAAACAACCCCCGGCCAAAGTGACACCCGAGCAAGTGACAGGGAGCGCCGGAGGCAGCAGCAGCAGGAGCAGCTCCAGGAGTGGGGTGGCCCTTCCGAGCCTCTTCCAGGACGGTGCAGGAGGAGGAGGAAGGAGCGGAGGAGGAGGAGGTGCCCTGGGCTGCTGCAGATCCCGGACTGCAAAGAGAGTAACGGAGAGGAAAGTAATGCAATGCAGGAGCTGCAGCAGCAAGAGTGCGGGGCCAGAAGCGCAAAGGAGGATTACGGAAAGCTCCAGCTATCCATCAAAACTCGGTGCAATGTGAAGAAGGGCAAAGGCAGGGCGAGGAGGTGCAATGCATCTCTGGAGCCCTGCATTCCGAACCCAGAGCGGGGCAAAAGGAAACAAAAACAAAAGCTGAAGCCACGCACACACACAAAAACAAAACCCAAACTGCCTAACCATCCTAAAAAAGTATTAAGTGGAGTTTAGGAGACTAAAGCAATGCAGTCCTGGAGTGGACTGGAGGGGCGGGGGGGGGGGGGGGGGTGCATGCAGCAGGCAGTTCACTTCATGCCACGCTTTCCAAACAACAACAACAACACGCCACAAAGCCCCGCAGGAGATGGATCTCTCTTGTGTTGTGGTTGTTCCCTTCCCATCCACGCAGGAACCCCTCGCCTCGGAAGCACAAACAGGGAGTATTGATTTCAGATGACCAAGCATGTAATGGGGCTGCAAGGCGGCGGAACACGTGCAGCTCGCCCTCCAAGACACACTCACACGCGCCGATGTCGTTTCGCGACGCACCCCAAAACTTCCCCGCGGCACCCCAATATCCAGGAGAGCCTCAATCATAATAACGAGGCGCCATTAGCCATGTGTCTACTGTACAAATGGCCGTGCGGGAGAGCGGGCGCGGAGCCGGAGGGGAAAGAAAGTTACTTTTCCCGCAAGCTGGATCTCAACCCTTCCTCCCCCGCATCGCCACCCACAAACCTTGAGCAACCCACCAACAGACGCCCCCCCTTCCTTCCTTTCCTCCCTCCCTCCCCACCAGAGGTTTTTAAAAAAGAGCTTCTTACCTGGGTAAGACAGAGAGGAGAATACATGCTTGCTGTGGGGGTTTTTGTGGCTTGGAGGTGTGTGAGGGAGAGAGAGAGAGAGAAAGGGAGGGAGGGGGAAAGGGGGAGAGAGAAAAGAGAGAGGAGGAGGAGGAGGAAAAAAAAGAAAGAGGAGGAGGAGGGGGGGAAAGACCCGAGCCTGCTTCTTGCTTTCACATTTCCAACTCTGCTCAACTGCAGCCAGCGCGGATCAGCTCCATGAGCTGAACTTTAACCCCGCCTAGAGTTTCCCTACACTGCCACACTAGGCATGGCTACTGTACCCGGGCGTTAAAGGCATAGCGCACGCTTCCTCCGCCGCCGCCGCCGCCGCCGCCCCCTCCTCCCCCGCCCGCTGCCAGCGAAACCAGCCCCGGGCTCCAGTTTCTCTCCGGTAACCTGCCAGCGTGCCTCCAGCCTGCTTCTGCGCCGCTCTGCAACGCTCCGGCAGGAGGAGGAGAAGCAGCAGCAGAGGCGGCGGCGGCAGCAGCAGCAACTCGCTCGCTGCTTCGCCCGGGGAAAGGGGGAGGGAGGGAGGGAAGGAGGGGGGGGGCTGCGGTGCTACCACTCGGCCAGCCCTCCCTGCCCCCGATCCCGGCTCTCAGTGAAGAACGGGGGGGCGCGGGCAGGGCTCCCGATCTGCGCAGGATGCCTGCTTAAGCAAACAAAACTACTTTGGCACATTGCGCTCGCCCGCTCGCCCGCCTGCCTGCCTTTCCCTCCGCCACTGACTCCCTATACACACAATACACACACACACGCGTGTCCCCCTCCTTCTTTCTGCAGAAAGACCTTCAAGGTGATCGCCTTTGAGGACTTCTGGGGAAACTTCCACCCTTTCCAGCTAGGAAGGAAAACCTTCTTCCTGTCTATGGGTGAACCATGCCTTCAGTTCACCCACACACAGAAGAAAGTTTCTATGCTTGCAAAAGGCCTCCAGCACACAAATGAATTGTGCCACATGCGTCTGGGGAAAAAAAATCAAAATAGGGTTCTTCCTCATCTTCATAGGGTCTTCATCTCTGTGGGTTTGCAAAGGACCCCCAGCCAGCCCCCTCTTCTAAGGGCATGGTGTGCTCTGTATTTGGGAAGGAAAGCATTAAAAATGGTGTTCTTCCTCATCCCTAGACAGGATATTCCTGGGTCTTCATCTCTGTGGGTTTGCAAAAGGCCCCCAGCCAGCACCCTGGTCTAAGGGCATTTTGTGCTCCATTTGGGGAGGAAAACATTGAAAATACTGGGTTGCTGTGAGTTTTCTGGGCTGTATGGCCATGTTCCAGAAACATTATCTCCTGACGTTTCACTCACATCTATGGCAGGCATCCTCAGAGTTTGTGAGATCTGTTGGAAACTAGGCAAGGGAGGTTTATAAAGCTGTGGAAGGTCCAGAACTCTAAAATCAGTAAATAAAGAACAACACTCTGCAAACGGGAATTCCAGACATGAAACAATCAGGGCCAGCTAACACCTCACAACAAAGGATCCCCGGGCAGGAATCAGCCAGGCCTTGAAGCTACAATGCTTTTCAATGCCAATGCAAGATGATTAATTGCAACATTCACACTTGCCTTCAACAGACAAGAGTTCTTTTTCCCACCCTGGACATTCCACAGATATTTAAAGCCCACTTGGCTAGTTTCCAACAGACCTCACAACCTCTGAGGGTGCCTGCCATAGATGTGGGCTTCTGGAACATGGCCATACAGTGATGTAGTTCTGGCCTTGAAAGCTTCGACAACACATTCAAAATGCTGTTCTTTCTCACCCCTAGAGATGATGTCCCTGGGTCTTCACCTCTATGGGGAGATAAATAATAAAAGCAGGGTTCTTCCTGCCACCTAGAAATGTGTCCCTGAATCTTCCTCTCTATGCCAAATACCTCAGGCAGCCTCTTCTAAAGGCATTTGAGGAGACAAGACAGAAATTAAAAATGGGGTTTTGTCAACCTGAGATTATGTCCCCATGTCTTCATCTCTATGGGTTGCTTGGTTATTTTATTTAAATATTCGAGCTAACAATGAGTCTGTGTTTTTCAGACAAACCTGGATATCATTTGTATGGACATCTTCACAAGGATTATTAGCTGATGACAGAACCACATCCATTCAATCCAGGCCATCTGAATGTCATCATTGTGATCCTGTTGTTGTTATTGTTTACATAGGACACTTTGTATCTAAGGATGCTTATTTTACTAATAAGGCACAGCTCTATGACAGCACTGCAACCCTCAAGCTATGAAGTTACTACTTAAAAGCGCTTCGACTTAGAACGGAGCCTTCTGTCCTTTATTTATCTTATAATGCATTGTTTTGGCACAAGCATCGCTTTGGTTTTGGGGGTTTGGAAAGTTGCCAGCCAGCCAACTTTTCCTTTTATTGAGACTTATATTTTCCTCTTCTACAGCCAGTCCTTTCTGATTTCACTGCCATTTCCCAATGAGCTGCAGCCTCCAGACACTTAAACACCCCCAACCATTCATAATATGGGGCAGGTGGGTGGGGAGGTTAGAAACCCAAACAGGAAGAGGATACCACAAAACATACCACATTCTGCATGCGAGTCTTCTTTTGTGGAACAGAGACTGAGGTGTTTCAAAGGGAAGAATGTTTATGGGGCCTTTTAAAAGACAGGGAGGGCTTTTTGGAAAAAATACATTGCCCAGAGCTATCCAGAATAAGGCCTAAATTGTTCTATTACTTTTATCTTTCTTTTCTGGAGGCCCTTCCTATTCTTGAAGTTGAGCACTTCATTAAAATTCTTATCATTTTTGGATCTCAAGTGGCTTATCTAAATACAAAATTGGCCTCTCATTCATATTATTTTAAAGAGACTAGCCCAGTACCTGTCAGTGACATGGAAACACACCCAGCTAAACATTTGCTGGGAGCTCTCAGCTTTCCAAGTTCCTCGACAGACTTTTCTGGCTGACAGTCTCACCAAGAGCTAAAGCACGAGGAAAACACAACTGACAAAGTACTGAAGTTCTTCTTTTTGACTTTGCACTTGTTCCACCACAAGTCTATTTTCTTTTCACTCTTTCTGTCCAGCAGCTCCAACAATACTTTAGGGCCCACTTAATACCCTTCACATTCTCACATCTAGAGCTTAGAGAAGTGTGAGGGGGGTTTTTAGGGCGGGAATAATATAATTTAACAGGATGCTTCTATACCAGCAGTCAGGGGATTCTTAAGAGTTATAGCAATCCCATCTCCTTCAACACCATCTCTGAGCTCAGTCCCCACTGGCACCAAAAGTTCAGTCCATAATGTATCCCTGTTTTGAGTCCAGCATAAACCAGCCAATTACTACAGTTGCCACCATAAGCAGAATTTGGGAAACATGGCAGGGTTGTAACCACAAGGGAGGTGTTTGTGGTAGGGAGTAGGAAGCCAAATGCTGCACATGGCAACAAATACACACAACTGGTTAGCCACAGGCAGCTTGGGATCTTCTCCATGTTGGCCAATTCGTGTGAATAGGAAGACAAGCAAGAACTGAGGTTTAGCAAATCAACAGGTGACTGGAATATATTTTAGCAATAATATAAGATATATATGTGAATGTGTATGTATGTTTGTATATATGTGTATATATTTATGTATCTATGTTGTGGTGGTGGTGGTATGTTTCTAACTTCTAGCTCATCATAGAGATTTTTTTTTTGTTTTTTTTAAAAGATTTTTCAAAGGGGGCAGGACCATAGCCCCCTTTTTAGCAAATCATGAAAAATAATTCCATAATGCAAAATAATTTAGGAATCAGGCTCCATCCAGAAACCTCAGTGGACACTCAATACAGATAAAATTAAATGGATACTCATGTGGATTTGGTTAACCAGTTAAAATTCATGAGTAAACCAGATTTTCTTTAAAACCTGAACATTTGGGGGGGGGGTTTGAACCCCTACCCCCCCCCCCCTTGGCTATAGCCCTGAAAGGCTATCCTTTTGGAGCTGAGAGAGTGTGACTTCCCTAAAGTCACAACTAACTTTCTATTTGCGTATAAAACTAGTTAACACTAATATTTTCCACAGTGGGTACACATAATTCCCTTTCATGTACAAAATAGAATGAATTGCCCCTTTTGACAACTTTCTTCCATACATTTTCTGACTTCTGGCGACCTTAAGATGTTATCTTAAGCTTTGTTCAGAAGGGGTTTACTCTTGCCCTCCTTTGGGCTGAGAGAATGTGACTTGGCCAAGGTCACCTCTGCCTATTCATGTATGTGTGTGTGTGTCAAACCATTTCCACAGTGGAGACGAAGCATGTGTAAAAATATAACGGGTTGCCCCGTTTTAGTCGTTCTCTTCCATGTAGGTTAAACATAAACTGAGAGAGAGATTGTTTTCCCGCCTTTTCTGGTTTCTTTTTCCTATAGGAAACTGACCCGGGCCGACAGCCTTCCCTCTCCAGGCTTAATCGGACCCTTGGCTGCTCTCTCTCTCCCTCTCTCTGCTGGCAACGGCTTCGCTCGGCGATTTCCAGCGCTTTGTGGCTTGCAATATTATCTTAAGTAACTTTTGGCGCCCTTCGGAAGACTTTTGGACGTGGGATGATTGTTTGCGCCCTCTAGGCAGGCGTTGCATCCAAGTTCAGTGCCGAGGCGCTCACATCCGCTCCCGCCCTTGGCCTGCCCAACAGACAGCAGGAAAGGGATCCCCCCCCCTCTCTCTCTCACTCTCTCTCTCTCTCTCTCTCTCTCTCTCTCTCTCACACACACACACACACACACACACTTACTTTAGCGAAAGGCCATTCAAAGAGGGAGGAGGCACGAATGTTAATAAACAAAACGTAAACTTTATTCCCTCCCGCTCCCCTTTCCCTCTTTCTCTCTTCAAATCTTGCTGGAAGTGCCAGAGCAGGCAAATGTCTCTCCAGAAAGCTCTAGGAGGGAATAGAAGGAATTTCTCCACATACATCCTGAGTGTGTGTGCAAAGGTTAGGCTGGGTATACACATACCCTACACACATAGAGGAAGAAAGGGCATAGCTCCAAATCCTCACAGGTATGGAGGCTGGGTACACACACACACACACACATATATAGGGGAAGAAAGGAGATAGTTCCAAATCCTCACAGATATGGAGGCTGGATACACACACACACACAAAGGTGAGGCTGGATACACATACACATATATAGGGGGAAAAGGGAGATAGCTCCATATCCCCACAGACAGAGAGAGAGATTGGGGAGAAAGGGGGATCACTACACATAAACATATCTCCTGAGTGTGTGTAAAGATTAAGACAGATGCACAGGGTATTTCCATGTATCTTGAGGGTGTGTAAAACTTAACTGGACACACATATATGGAGAAAAAGAGGACCTTTCTACATATATATATGTGGGGCAAGAAAGGAGATAGCTCTACATATCCATATATCCTATGTGTATGTGCAGACTCAGACAGACACATACACACATACGGGGCAAGAAATTAGATATTTCCACCTATCCATATATTCTGTCTTTATGTGCAGACTAAGATAGATAAATCCTATGTGTATGTGCAGACTAAGATAGACAGACACACACACACATATGGGGCAAGAAAGGGGATATCTCTATACATCCATATATCCTGAGTGTGTGCAAAAATTATATAAACATGCACACATATGGGGGAGGAGAAAAGATATCTGCATATCCATATACATTTGGTGTGTATGAAGACTAAGACAGACAGACACACATACATGGGGGAAGTAAGGGGATATCCCCAAATATTCTTATATCTTGGGTGTATATAAAATCACTCTCACACACATATGAGGGAAGAGGGGAGATTTCTCCATGTATCCAGTGTATGTAAAGACCAAAAGGCACACAGACACACACACACATCTGAGTCTTTGCATATACTCATCTCCATATATCCTACCTGTGTGTAAAAATTAATAACACACACTCCCCATATCTATATATCCATAGTATGTGTAAAATCTAACTATATACACACACACCTAGTTTTAGTTTTATACACACACATATGGAGGGAGAAAGGAGGCTTTCTCTACATCCATATATCTTATGTATGTGTGAAGATTAAGACAGATAGACACACACACAAACACAGGACCCTTCCAGACAGGCCCTATATGCCAGGATCTGATCCCAGGTTTTCTGTTTATCTGGCAGTGAGGACTCATATAATCCTATTTAAAGCAGAAAACTTGGATCCTGGGATATAGGGCCTGTCTGGAAGGACCCATACACGTATAAATACTAGTTATATACACACACACAAACACATATGGCAAAGAAGGGGGATCTCTGCACATATCCATATATCATGTGTGTGTGTACGAAGGCTAAGTTATTTGTGTGTGTTTAGCCTTTACACACACACATGGAGAAAGACATGCATAGGTATTTTCCTTCTTTTTTCTTTTTGTGCTATCACTAAAGGAGTCCTGACTGACATGAAGTGTGAAGTCTTTCACATATATAGGGGAAGAAGGGGGAATCTCTCTACATATCCAGTGTATGTAAAGACCAAGGCGCACATAAACACACATATCTGAGTCTTTCCATAGACTGAACATTTAAAGCTGCTTGCGCTATATATCCACCCATCTATCTCACAAAGAGAGAAGGAACTAAAGTAGAAGACATTTTCAGGATGTGGCTTCCTGAAGAGGCGCGGGCCAAAGGCGTGGCAGTGTGGGCCACCTGAGTGTGGCGACCTGCTCTCCTCTCCGTCCGCCTCGACGAGCAGCCTTTCCGCCTCCTTCCCTCCCTCTTCTCCCTGGCGCGGCGCCCGGCGTTGCATTTGCAGTGTTTTATTTGCAGAAACTTTTCCCTCGCCAGCCTCCAGTGAAATCCTCTTTAGATATATAAATTACGTCGCCAAGGGTTCACTTATACGGGCCCATCTTGAATATATTAGGGGAGAGACGTAACGGGAAATCGCATTAATATGATTTAAAAACTTTTTCAAAAAAAACTTGGGGAGGGGAGAGGAAGGGAAGGAGGGGGGGGAATCTTTCGACTGCTTCCTCGAGATTAGTTCCGTCGCTCGACGAGGAACCGACCAGCGGGATGACTTTTCCGGAGGGGAGCCAACGACGGGGCATCTGCACTGGAGAATGAATGCAGTTTGACGCCACTTTCACTGCCATGGCTCTAATGCAGGCTCTAATGCAGGCACGGGCAAACTTAGGCCCTCCAGGTGTTTTGGACTTCAACTCCCACCATTCCTCACAGCCTCAGGCCTTTTCCTTTTCCCCCTCAGCCGCTTAAGGAAGGGGCCTGAGGCTGTTCGGAATGGTGGGAGTTGAAGTCCAAAACACCTGGAGGGCCCAAGTTTGCCCATGCCTGCTCTAATGCTATGGAAGCAATGAAGTTTTAGTTTTATCAGCACTCTTTGGCAGAGGAGACGACCTTGTCAAACTACAGTTCCCAAGATTCCGCACCACTTAGCCATGGCGGTAAAAGTGGTGCCAAATTGCATTAATTCTACCGTGTAGAGATGCACCCGAAGTCGCAACGGGTCTTAATGTTCACACCAGCCTTCGCTTTTCCCTTTGAAGTATGGCTATGTTCCAGAAGCATTCTCTCCTTACGTTTCGCCCATATCTATGGCAGGCATCCACAGAGGTTGTGGGATTTGTTGGAAACTCGGCAATGGGATTTATATATCTGTGGAATGTCCAGGGTGGGAGAAAGAACTTTTGTTTGCCTGAGGCAAGTGTGAATGTTGCAATTGGCCAGCTTGCAAATGGTAGCATTGAATAGCCTTTCAGCTTCAAGGCCTAGCTGTTTCCTGCCTGAGGGAATGCCTTGTTGGGAGGTCTTAGTTGGTTTCATGTTTGGAATTCCCCTGTTTTTAGTGTTGTTCTTTATTTACTGTCCTGATTTTAGAGCTTTTTAAAGACTGGTAACCAAGCCTTGAAGCTGCCAGGCTATTCAATGCTAATCAAAGTGGCCAACTGTAACATTCACACTTGCCTCAGGCAGAAAAGAGCTCTTTCTCCCAACCTGGACCTTTCACAGATATAGAAAACTCCTTTGCCTAGTTTCCAACAGACCTCTATCTCTGAGGATGCCTGTCGTAGATGTGGGCGAAAGGTCCCGAGAAAATGCTTTGGAAACATGGCCATACAGCCCGGAAAACTTACAGAAATCCAACTTCTTGTTACTTGCCAAAGGGCAAAAGAGGTTAGTTTCCTTTTCAGTTCCTTCTAGGTTGGAACTGTCACTTTCTTGGCGCAGTTTCTTCTACAAACCGATCTTCCAACTGCTGTGTGAACTGGCAGCTCTGTCCTAGAGGGAAAGCATGCCTATGAGATACGTGTGTGAGAGATGAACACCCGTGAAGACTTTGGGCACGTCCACATTGTAGAATGAATGCAGTTTGACACCACTTGAACTGTCATGGCTATGGAATCAAGACCTCCCAGGACTCCATAATAAAGCACTGAGCCAGGGTAGTCAAAGTGTTGTCAAGCTGCAATCATTCTGTGCGGTGAAGTTCTTGGGCAAGCCCTTTCCAAAGGCCAAAGGACCTCCTCTTTCTTCCTCCTCCTCCTCCTCCTTCACGGTCGCCCGAAGGTTAGGAGGTTGACAAACACAAGGGAAAGGCTGCCAGACGCTGCCGCCGAGGCCAACGCTCGGGTTGGACTTGATCTCTGCGGGGCATTTCCGATCCAGGAAAGAAAAAAGAAAGAAAGAAACCGCGGGCCAGATTTTACAACCAGCGCGAGCCCGCCTTCGTCATTCCCTCCGGATGGAGGAGGAGGAGGCGAGGAGGGAATGGAATGCAGCACGCGGGCACGCGCTCTCCCCAGTGCAGGCGCGCGCACTTTCTTCTTCAGTCTTTTCCTCTTTGCTCGCCTCCCCTTTCCCAATCTTTTCCCCCTTTTCCTCTCTGGGACGAGATTTAACCTCTCAAGCCAAACTTCAGAGCTCTCCGATCCAGCCACTCCATTTAATTGAATGTTGTCTTTTTAAAAAGTTTCCAATTTTAGCCGCTGCGGACGAAAGGACACGGAACGCCAGACCTGTCCTCCCAAGGCGCGTGTAAAAGTAACGGCAGAACAAGCTGAGGAAAGCAAAACCGTGTCTGGGGCGAAATGAAAAAGAAAACTTGAGCGGAGAAGTCCTTCCCTGTGAAAATGTAGAAATGAATGCAGTTCGGCTCCACGTGAAATGCCAGGGCTCGAATGTTATGGGATCCTTTCACCTTCTCTGCCAGAGCGGGCTGGGGCCTCCCCAATGACAACTCCCAGGATTCCATAGCATTGAACTAGGGCAGTTCAAGTGGGGTCAAACTGCATTAATTCTGCAGTCTAGATGCACCCTGTGTCTTACCAGGTCAATTTATGGTGCTCCTGTGCCAGGCATGTCGGGGGAGGCTTGAGGGGCTTCAGCTCCCTTCGAAATTCTCAGGGTGGTCCGTGAGAAGGCCTTACATTTATTATTTAAACTGTTATGTTTATTCATCTAATGATCTGATCACCATGCTCAATATATCCCATATGCATAGGGGTATTGGGATAACAATACAAAAGGTTTGCTAGGGTAGATCCTCTCTCACCCAGACTCAGCCCCTCCCCCCAACCTAAATCCCTGCCCCTCCCGAATCAAAATCCTGGCTATGGGCCTGTCCTGTGCATTTTCATAAGGTTTTCTTAGGGAATAAATACCTGGTATATAAGATTGCTGTTCGTATAAGACGACCCCCAACTTTTCCAGTTAAAATATAGTTTGGGATATACTCTCCACATAAGACTACTCCTTTTCCAATGCACACCAAATAAAAAGACTATCAGAGCACGCCTGCGCTGATTCACAGGAGTCCTTAGGAGCAAGATCTGAGAGGCAGAGAAGGAGTACAGTAATAGGATACAAGGGCGGGCCAGACTAGTGAAAGAGGCTTTCTGGGCACAGTGCCGCTCTATCTCTTTTTTCCATATCCTGGGCCTCCTGGATGCCTGCAGCTTGCTCCGCCCTTCACTTACACCTTCCCCAGTGAGGCGCCCCCTCACCTGGTCATCAGGACTGCATTAAGTAACTTCTTCCCAGTTCCCATGAATCCTGGTGAGTGGATTTTCTTCTACCATACTTGTACAGAGCCACCCTTGCTGCTTTCATATAGTTGCCGCATATGGCGGGGATGTGGCTGTGGCCATTTTTGAGCTCCCCCATCATATGCAGTGATCATAGATTCTCCAATCCAGCTCGGAAGTTTCAGCACCTGCCTTATAAGATGACACCCGGTGTATAAGACGACCCCCGATATTTGAGAAGATTTTCCTGGGTTTAAAAGTAGTCTTATATGCCATAAAAAAACAGTATATTAATGAAGAAGCACACTAACCAGAATAGGCTGCAGCAGTTTGCTTTTGCCTCACCCAGGAAAGGCAAGATTTTGCCTCTCTTCTACTCTGATCCCTGCTGAGGGTGGATCTACACTGCCATATAAGGCAGTGTGAAACTACATTATATGTGTTTACACAGGCAAGGGTAAACTTTGGCCCTCTAGGTGTTTTGGACTTCCACAATTTCTAACAGCCTCAGGCCCCTTCCTCTTCTTTAGGGATTAGGGTTAGACTAAGGCCCCTTCCACACAACTGAATTAAATCCCACATGATCTGCTTTGAAATGGGATCTATAGCAGTGTAGACTCAGATATTTCAGTTCAAAGCAGATATTGTGGGTTATTCTGCCTTGATATTCTGGGTTATATGGCTGTGTGGAAGGGCCCACATATAGCTTGAAACATAGCCCTAGAAATCTCCCATCCAAATACTAACCAGGGCTGATCAAGATCTGATGTATCCAAAACTCCTTTTTCAATCTTTAATGTGGGAACCCGAGGAAGTCCCAGGCCCCATACAGCTGAATAAATTCTCACATTTTCTGCTTTGAACTAGAACAGTGGTTCCCAAACTTATTTGCCTACCACCCCCTTTCCAGAAAGGGGGCGTGGCTTAGAGGGGTGGGTGTGGTTCCTGCTCAAGAGGGCGGGGCTGAATCTCTCCCCAGTCCAAGATGCAGGGCTGGGAGGGGGAGGTGGGCGGGGCCACAAATGGGCGGCCAGGACTAGGATGGGCGGAGTTATGAGCTCTGAGGCAGGGCTGAGGTACTATCCCTGTCCTGCGGCGCCTGCCAGGATGCAGGGGGCGGGGCTAGAGGAGGGAACTGGGCCTCTTCCCAAGAGCCTGATGGGGCTGGACCTCTATACCCCGCAACTGTGTTCTAACAAGTGCCTCAGGGGAGGTTTACAGAGGCTCTTGGGAAGAGGCCCTCCCCCCACCCCTAGCCCTGCCCTTTAGTCCTAAAAGGCCTTTCAGGAGAGAGGTACAGAGGCTCAGCCCTATCTCGCGCTCTTGGGAAGAGGCCCCACGCCCGCCCCTAGCCCTGCCAGTTAGTCCTAAAAGGCCTCTCAGGAGAGGTACAGAGGCTGAGTCCTGTCTCGGGCTCTTCGGAAGAAGCCACACCCACTCCTCTAGCTCCGCCCCCTGTGTGTCCTAACAGGCACCTCAGGTGCTCAGCCCTGTCTCCTGCACTTGGGAAGAGGCCCCGCCCCTCCTCTGGCCCCGCCCCCATGTCCTAATAGGTGCCATCACCACCCCCCTGGATTGCTCTAGCGCCCACTTTGGGAATCACTGAACTAGAACATATGGCAGTGTGGACTCAGATAATCCAGATCAAAGCAGACCTTGTGGGATTTTCTGCCTTGATATTCTGGGTTATATGATTGTGTGGAAGGGCCCCCAGTAAAATCAACTTGGGCAGACTTCCAAGAAAATAGAGAAGTGACGAAAACGTTTTTGATTTGTCCCTGCCAGAAGAAACAATTTGGCATCCACCAAGACTAACACAATGCAAACATCTCAGGACATTTTGGGAGCATCTACAATGTAGAATGAATACAGTCTGACCCCACTGCCATGGCTCAATGCTATGGGATCCTGAGTGTTGTAGTTTGGTGAGGTACCAGCACTCTTTGGCAGAGAAGGTGAAAAACCTTGTAGGACTACAACTCCCATGATTCCATAGCGCTGAGCCATGGCAGTTAAACTGCAGTCATTCTGGTGTAGATGCACCCTAAGCCAACAAAACCATTACGTACGCAGAAAAGCAGGGTCAGGGAAGACTAGCCCATGCTCTGGTCTCCTAATCGGAAAGGAAATCCTGCTAATAAGGGAACCTCTAAAAATAGGACAAGGTTATGACCCTAGCTCTCACTGCATTCAAGCAATCAAAGTTACCTACATGGATGCAAAGGTGAGCAAACTGGATCAAAAATATTTTCACGAGGGAAGGGGGGAAATGCAGATAACATTGTTATGATTTTGATGGGTTTCATCCCTGAACTGCACAAGTCTCTTGTGTTGTCAAGTTTCCAGTCCTCAGTGAGCAGCTAGTCTAGAGACAGGGCGAAGCTGAAGGATTCCTTTCCCCACATTCCTATGTGTGTTTTCCCAAAAGGGCTTTGTTTTTCCTCCTCCTGCCAGCCACTGTCTCCACCCCTCCTTTGATGATGGAGTAATGCAATTCTGTGAGGGAACTTCCTCTTTAAGTTTTATTGCCCTTAGCTGGCCATGTGGCCATTTGCCATTGTGTTTTGCATTTCTTTCTACCTAGGAGGATGCACATTTTGCCTCTCTCTAGGCCAGTAGTTCTCAATCTGGGGTCCCCAGATGTTTTTGACCTACAACTCCCAGAAATCCCAGCTAGTGTACCAGCTGTTAGGATTTCTGAGAGTTGAAAGCCAAAAACACATGGGGACCCCAGGTTGGGGCAAAATGTAGCTGCATGGACCATTTATTTATTTATTTATTACAATATTTATATCCCACCCTTCTCACCCAATAGGGGACTCAGGGCAGCTTACAATAAACACATATATAAAATTGTACAATACATTGTGAATCAATTAAAAAGTTATTAAATTACATCAGACATTCATAAAAACACTTATAAAATACAGATGGCCATGTTCGAGTAGAAAAGACTGGGTCTGTCAATTAAGTTCCATCGTATATAATAATAATTAGTGCTGCTAATTGTTATTCAAAAGCCTGGCCCCACAACCAAGTTTTAACTTTCCTACGGAAAGATAGGAGGGAGGGACCCTGCCTGACTTCACTGGGGAGGGCGTTCCATAGGCAGGGAGCCACTACTGAAAAGGCCCTGTCTCTCGTCCCTTCCACCCGCACCTGTGAGGCTGACGGGACCGTGAGCAGGGTCTCACCTGATGATCTTAAACTTTGAGGTGGGTAGTAGTGGGGGACACGCTTGAACAAATAAGCTGGGCCAGAACTGTTTAGAGCTTTATAGGCTAAAGCCAGCACCTTGAATTGTGCTCGGTAGCTAATCGGCAGCCAGTGGAGCTGGCATAACAGAGGAGTGGTACGCTCCCTGTACGCCGCTCCAGTTATTAACCTGGCAGCCTCCTGTTGGACTAATTGAAGCTTCGGAACAGTCTTCAAAGGCAGCCCCATGTAGAGTGAGTTGCAGTAGTCTAAACGGGATGTAACGAGAGCATGGACCACTGTGGCCAAGTCTGGCTTCCCAAGGTATGGTTGCAGCTGGCGCACAAGTTTTAACTGTGCAAAGGCTCCCCTAGCCACTACTGAGACCTGGGGTTCCAGGCTCAACGAAGAGTCTAGGATCACCCCCAGACTGCGAACCTGCGTCTTCAGGGGAATGTGACCCCATCCAGCACAGGCTGTAACCCTATACCCTGTTCGGCCTTCCGACTGACCAGGAGGACCTCTGTCTTGTCTGGATTCAATTTCAATTTGTTGGCCCTCATCCAGTCCGACACAGCGGCCAAGCACCAGTTCAGGACCTTTTATCTTTTTTAGAAGATGAGATTTAGTAAGTTAGTTAGCTCCAAGATTTTTCTAACAAGAATGTATTGCTTTTACTTTTTGAACCTAAAGTTCTGACTCTGCAATCCTAAACCATCCTGAGGAATGGAAGCTTATCCCATCTCATCACATGTAAGTTTCTGCTGGTGATGAAGTTTACTTCTGGTGCTCTGTTATGATGACCCTCTGTTGGGGTCATTCCACAGCTCAGATTCCCCAACAGATTTTTTCCCTGGTGTTGTTACTCTTCCAATAACTTTCCCCTCTTGGAGCCCAACAGAAAACTTCAGTGACAAAAGCTGCATAGCTGCAACTCAGTCTCTCTCTCTCTCTCCCCCCCCCCCCCCGCCCTTTCCCTCTTCTCACTTGGGATAGTTCCAACATTGCCCCGTCCCGCCTTCTCCTCTCATTGGACGGCGCGCCAGTCCATCACGGGGCTTTGCTGCATGGATTAGAGAAGGGGTTTGTCAATTACAGCCCAAGTCTAGACACTTCCTTTTGTGTGCTGGGGTGGCTGTCGAGCCCAGACGTCTTTTTTACAGAGCTGAGCACGTACAATTTGGTGTGTGTGTGTGATATTGTCAAGCTCAGCGGATTTCTCAAAGGGGGGGGGGAGGAGAAGAAAAGGGTCTCGATGGCGCAGGAAAAGCCATGCACTTAGCTAGTTTTCTGCATCGCGGTTGGCGCAAACATTATTCTTTTTCGCAGCAACTAACATAAGACTAAAAAGCAAAGATCTGCAAGGCACCAGCTATCAAAACCTCACGTCGCCGCAGCTTCTTCCTTCCTTGCGATGTATATATAAAGAAACGTTAAGAGGCTTAGGCGATTGCCTTCAATTAGGGGTCACGTGGACGCCTTGAGGTCACTCACCGTGCATCTTGACGTGGGGTTTGTGTATATAAACATTTGAACTGGCTCAAATCCATTCAGTGGAGCTAACATTGTTATGTGTTGTGGAAGGCTTTCATGGCCGGAATCACAGGGCTGCTGTGAGTTTTCTGGGCTGTATGGCCATGTTCCAAAGGCAATCTCTTCTGACGTTTCGCCCACATCTATGGCAGGCATCCCCAGAGAAACTAGGCAAGTGGGGTTTATATATCTGTGGAAAATCCAGTGTGGGAGAAAGAACTCTTGTCTGTTGGAGGCCAGCGTGAATGGCGCAGTTGGCCGCCTTGATTATCATTAATATTGCAATTAATCACCTTGCATTAGCATTGAAAAGCCTGGAACATGGCCATACAGCCTGGAAAACTCACAGCAACCCCGTGATCCTGGCCATGAAAGCCTTCGAAAACACAAAAATCGGGTTCTTCCTCATCCCTAGAGATGATATCCTTTGATCTTCATCTCTGTGAGTTTGCAAAAGGCCCCCAGCAAGCACTCTCTTCTAAGGGCAGTGTGTGCTCTATATTTGGGGAGGGAACACTTTAAAAATACTGGATTGCTATGTGTTTTCCGGGCTGTATGGCCATGTTCCAGAAGCATGATCTCCTCACATTTTGCCTACATCTATGGCAGGCATCCTCAGAGGTTGTGTGGTTTGTTGGAAATTAGGCAAGGTAGCTTTATAGGACACAGCGTATTATTTGAGAACACAGAAATGCTGGACCACTCCAAACAATGTCCATGTTAGACTACACAGAGAAGCCACTGAAATCCACAAGCACATGGACAATTTCAACAGAAAGGAGAAAACCATGAAAATGAACAAAATCTGGCTACCAGTATTTTAAAAAACTCTAATATCAGGACAGTAAATAAAGAACACTTTGAAAACAGGGGAATTCCAGACATGAAACAATCAGGGCCAGCTTACACCTCCCAACAAAAGATCCCCCCAGGCAGGCTTCAGCCAGGCCTTGAAACTGCAAGGCCATTCAATGCTAAGCAAGGTGATTAATTGCAACACTCACACTTGCCTCCAACGGACAAGAGTTCTTTCTCCCACCCTGGACCTTCCACAGATACATAAACCTCCCTTGCCTACTTTTCAATATACCTTACAACCTCAGAGGATGCCTGCCATAGATGTGGGCGAAACGCCAGGAGAGAATGCATCTGGCACATGGCCATACAGCCTGGAAAACTCACAGCAACCCAGTAACACTGTTATGATTATATTTAAAAAAGAAACACACACATATGTCAAGGACACCTTCCACATAACTGATTGAGGGAGGAATTCAGCCAGTCTTTGCAAAGCCATGCATGCCTTTCTCCCTCCCTCTCTTTCTCTGCACTTTGGGATGGCTTTAGACTTTGCTGAGGTTGCAATCGTTTCCACGGACGCCCCGCCCCTTCCCTCCGTCCGAGCGCTGATTTCCGCAATCGCTGCAATTTGCATAGGAACCCCCTCCTCGCCCCGGAGGAGGAGGAGCCTTCCCACGGAGGCCAATGGCGGGCGCAGGAATTCCTCGCCGCGCGCGCTCCAGCCCCGGGACAGCGCTGCCAAGAGACGCAGAGGCAGCAGGAAGAAAGGAAGGAAAGACGGAGGGGAGGGGAGGCAAGGCAGTCTCTTTCCCTCTCTGTGCGCAGTGCGAGTCCTCTTTGGAGGCGGAGGTTGTTTTGCATGAAAGAGAGGAGGAGGAGCTTTACTGGGGAAGAAGCGCAGAAGAGCTGCTGCATTCCGCGGGACGGGTCTCTTTGCCCAAATGGCCATCATGCAACTGCAGTGCTAAGCACGTAAAAAATATAGCAGGCATGGGCAAAACTTCGGCCCTCCAGGTGTTTCGGACTTCAACTCCCACAATTCCTAACGGCCCGGTAGACTGTTAGGAATTGTGGGAGTTAAAGTCCAAAACACTTGGAGGGCCGAAGTTTGCCCATGCCTGCTATATAGTCACAGGGTTGCTGCGAGTTTTCCGGACTGTATGTTCCAGAAGCATTCTCTCCTGACGTTTCGCCCACATCTATGGCAGGCATCCTCAGAGGTTGTGAGGTCTGTTGGAAACTAGGCAAGTGGAGTTTATATTGAAGGGACCATAAGCCAGAAAGTAGTAAACTATTGCCTATCTGCGGAATATTGTCCAGGGTGGGAGAAATAACTCTTGTCTGCTTGAGGCAGGAGTGAACGTTGCAATAGATCACCTGGATTAGCATTCAAAAGCCTTGCAGCTTCAAGATCTGGCTGATTCCTGCCTGGGGGGATCCTTTGTTGGGAGGTATTAGCTGACCCTGATTGTTTCTTGTCTGGAATTCCCCTGTTTTTAGTGTTGTTCTTTATTTACTGTCCGGATTTTAGAGTTTTTTTTTAAAATAATACTGGTAGCCAGATTTTGTTGATTTTCTTTGTTTCCTCCTTTCTGTTGAAATTATCCACATACTTGTGGATTTCAATGGCTTCTTTGTGTAGGCCAGTGGTTCTCAACCTGGAGTCTCCAGATGCTTTTGGCTTACAACTCCCAGAAATCCCAGCCAGTTTACCAGCTATTATAATTTCTGGGAGTTTAAGGCCAAAAACATCTGGGGAACCCAGGTTGAGAACAACTGGTGTAGTTGACATGGTAGTTATTAGAGTGGTCCAGCAATTCTGTGTTCTCAAATCATATGTTGTGTCCAGGTCGGTTCATCAAGTGTTCTGCTAAAAAACCAGGAATTCTAGACAAGAAACAATCAGGGTCAGCTAACACCACCCAACAAAGGATCCCTCCAGATAGGAAGCAGTCAGACCTTGAAGCTGCCAGGCCATTCAGTGCTAACCAAGGTGGCCAGTTTCAACATTCACACTTGCCTCAAGCAGACAAGAGTTCTTTTTCCCACCCTGGACATTATTCCACAGATATATGAACCTGACTTGCCTCATTTCCAACAGACCTCACAACCTCTGAGGATGCATGCCATAGATGTGGGCGAAACGCCAGGAGAGAATGTTTCTGGAACATGGCCATACAGCCCACATAAATCACAGCAACTCAGTGATTCTGATGATGAAAGCCTTTGACAAGACAATATAGGCACATGTGCAAATATAACGATAGGCAAATGCAGTGCTAGGAACAGGCGCCTTGAATCTATATATTATTTTTAAAAGAGTGCGATTTAGTGCTTTGCATATTGAACCATGGCTCTGGAAACCAGGCACATCTATGCTGACCACTTAACATGGATTGAAGGCAACCTGAAAACATAGTATCCAAATAACATTCAGTGCTGATGAGTGCAGGAAGCCTTAAACCAGGATAAACAAATATTCCAAAAATAGGCCACTAAATGCGCTTCAGTGCATGTAGGTGTCAACCATATGGCATGGTGAAACTGATTAAAGGACGGGCACTCTGGTAATCCACACATGAAAACCCCTATGAATTCTCCACAGTTGTGAAGGTGCGTATACAGTAGATCCTAGAACTGGGTTGAAACTGACCTCTCTGATGTGAATGAGCACCACCGAGGCATCAATCCTGTGCTTGGCATGTGATCAGCTGCCTCTCCACTTCACTTCTGCTCCTGCCTCTTTTGTTCCACATTACATGTGTCGCAGGGTTTGTATTTCTGCTTGGCTATCAAAACTCATTAGGTGACCCTGAGCAAGTCATACTCCCTCAGCCTCAAAGGAAGGCAGAGCAATCTTCTGATGAAATCTTGCCAAGGAAACCCTGTGACCTTAGGATCACAATAGGCCAGAAACTGCTTGAGGCACACAATGGAAACAAAGAACCTTGGACACGGAGTACAATTAGCATTTACATCATCCTTGTGGGAAATATTAATTTCCATGGAAATATGCATGGACATCTCAGAGTAATAATGTTTGAGAGGTTTTTAAACAAAGTCATTAACTTGACCTCATAAAAATATAACCACTATAACCCTTATATATTTACCACATTGCTCCCCAAACTGCAACTCAAGGAGACCTATAAAATTTTAAGCAAATACAGATAGCACATGCTAAGTAAAATATACAAAAAGTTTGTATTAATGAGCAATTAAACTATATTGGAAGTTAAAACAATTTTAGAAACAACTGAAAATGTAAAAGTTAAAACTCAGTAGTGCAGCCCACACAATCAGTTTCTTAAAGCCTGTGAGAATAGATAACTTTTCACCTGCTGACCAAAGGAGAGGAACTGTTCAAGGGTGCATCTACACACTATAGAATTTATGTAAATTGACACCACTTTACCTACCATAGCTCAATGCTATGGAATCTTGAGATTTGTAGTTTGCTGAGGCACCAGCTCTCTTTGGCAGAGAGGGCTAAATATCTTGTGAAAGTACAGTTATCAGGATTCCATAGCATTGAGCAATGGCAGAAAAAGTGGGGTCAAACTGCATTAATTCTACAGTGTAGGCGCATTTTAATCTCCATGGGGGAGAATTTGAAAATCTGAGGACCCTTCTCGTGTTCCCACTAGACACGTTTGTGAAGGATCTAGGGCTGAGATAAGAAATATTCCTCTCCCAATGTCAAGGCTTGGGTAGCCTCACATAACCCTTTAGATAGCCAGGACCCAAGCCCTATATGGCTTTATAGGTCTTAACTGTATTACAAATTATGTGCAGAAATTAGCCAGTAGCCAATGGTGCTGTTAGAATAAAGGGGTCTTAAATGTGTGACTTGGGGAAAAGAAGACATGACACTGGTTTAAAAAATGCACGGCAGCTCATTTCTTCTGCAGAAGAAATCTATGTGGCAAGATCAGAAAAATTCATTGGAAAAGAATGTCCAAATATAGTTTATTTCACCAAATTGTTTTGTGGACACTGTAAAATACCACACTCTGCCTTTTCAAATACTGTTTTTACAGGTGATTCCTAGATCCTCCAATGTTGCCTCTGGATTAATACCCTACTCCTTTTTTCCTACTTTTTAATCATAGCCAGCTCTATAATTCTGTCAGTAGGAAAGATGAATCGGAGAACACATGCTCTGCATGTAAACGGTACAGTCCTTCTCATCTCCAACTAAAAGGAGCAGGCATTATATTCTGGGGAACATCTTGCCCCCTAGATGTTGTTGGTCTTTAGCTGCTGAAGAACATCAACAGATGTCTTGATTGCATCCCATTTAGATGACCATCATGTGCTCTACATGGGGCTGCCTTTGTAATGCATTCAGAAATTTCAGTTGACCCAAAGACCCACAGCCATATTGCTTACAGTGGCTGGCTGCAGGGAGCACATAACTTCCTAGTTGCAACAGCTTCAGTTGCACAATTTGAAGTGCTGATCTCTCTAGGCTTGAATCCCTATATGGGAAGAATGGTGGGCTAGAATGCACATCTATGTGCATTACCTATGCCAATGTAATTCAGGGGGTATTATGGCCAGACATTATGCAGCTTACCCTGGGTTAACTCACATCAGCTTGCAGGCAGGCCGATGTGCTCCCCTCCTTCAAATGGCTGTGTGGAAGCATCCTTACTAATTTTGGAAATACTACAGTCACTAGTTATAATAATAATAATAACTTTATTTTTATACTCCGCCCCATCTCCCCAATGGGGACTCAGAGCGGCTTACATGGGGATCAAGCCCGAAAACATACAACAATAAAATGATAAAACAATTATTCCAACAGTAAAACATCAATAGTTCAGTGCCTTTACTGTGTTTACAGGGTTCCTCTTACTGTATACTTGGACTCCCAATAGGATTTTAACAATATCCCTACTTAAAAGCTCTTAAGTTAACTTAGAACCACAGAATTTGGGGAATAAGACTATCTGGAGTGTTTCAAGAAGAAAGCAATATGTTTCAAAAGAACAGCAAATGTAATGGGGTTTAGATTTGTTGTAGCTCTTTAGCAGTGTACCACCAATCCAAAATAATTATTTTTGGAGATGGGTTGATTCTAAGGGATTCCTGGATTCTTCTTGTACTATGGATGAAACACTAGTTGATATGTGGAATAGGAAGATGATTCATTGTTTCTGATTGTTTCTGAGTACCTTCTGTTTAGATACAGATCATAATACCATTGATTGTATGAGGAGGTAACGAAACATTGGTGCACATGACTACAGTGACTAATAACCGTTATGGAGAATTTAGGGCCTATTATATGGTGTTCAAAGAGCCCCGGTGGCGAAGTGTGTTAAAGCACTGAGCTGCTGAACTTGCAGACTGAAAGGTCCCAGGTTCAAACCCCGGGAGCGGCGGGAGCGGCCGCTGTTAGCTCCAGCTCCTGCCAACCTAGCAGTTCGAAAACATGCCAATGTGAGTAGATCAATAGGTACCGCTCCAATGGGAAGGTAACGGCGCTCCATGCAGTCATGCCAGCCACATGATCTTGGAGGTGTCTATGGACAATGCCGGCTCCCCAGCTCTTCGGCTTAGAAATGGAGATTAGCACCAACTCTCAGAGTCAGACATGACTAGACTTAACATCAGGGGAAACTTTTACCTTTATATGGTGTTGAGGGCAGTGAAAATGACCTCTTTCTTTGCTTCACTTGGTTCAGCAGAGTGATTATCTAATGTTGTTGTTTTAGATAGTTTCCAGAAAGTAGTTAAGAAAGGCTGTTATGATGTATGTAGAATGTTTTGTTGATTAAAATAATATTTTCAAAATAGCCTTTGTTGACTGTAAGATTATGGAGTGGGTGATAGTATTGTACCCTATTGTTGCGTGCTTGGAATCCTTTCTATTTGCATTTAGGCATAGTTTGGAATAAAGGTAGGCTTGTTCATCTTTGTAGTTGCCCTACACTGGAATGTGTGTGTGTGTAAGCGAGAGATACTTCCCAGTTCTTTAGCTTGGAAAAAAGGAAAATGGAGACAGAACAGAGGGTAAAAAATGATATATTTTTATTTATAGAATTTACTCCAAAGCTTTCTACCATTATAGTACCAAGGTGGATAGGGAAAGAGAATTTCTCTCTGTCCCCCACCCCTCAGTTCCAGAACTCAAGGCCATCCACTGAAGCTAAGTAGTGGCAGATTCAGGGAAAATAAAAGTTGGTGCTTCTTCACAGAACACAATGTTACATTTTGAACCATGTTCAAAGGGGAGTGGGCAGATTTATGGAGGAAGCTATCAACAGGTACTAATAATTGTGGCTGTGCATTTCAATTAACTTGTCAGTCATTTGGAAAAATAGGAAGGAAGGTGCTGTTGCACTTATATCTGCATGTGAGTTTCCTATAGACATTTGATTAGCCACTATGTGATCTGAGTGTTGAGTAGGATGGACCTTTAGGCTCATCCATCATGAGTACATCCCTGGTTATACTGGATCTCTGAGGATACTTGAAGACAATAGTACTGATCTTGTTTTGGGATATTGGCTCATTAAAGGAATTTAGAGCATGGATTTACAGAGCATATCTACATGAACAGTTTAACCTGGGACAGACAAGAATCAACTTCATGATGTGTAGGGCAAGGCTGCTTAACACAGTTTTGCTCTGCATTAGGCAAAGCAGTCCCAAACTTTGGGATAATGTAAACAATTGGGCCAGTTCTGATTTGGAACCAGCCCTGCTATTCACATGGCCACCTGGCTTTCCCTGGGCTCTGTGGCTTGAGAACAGAGGGGTGGCACTTGGATTAGTTGTCCTGTCCTGTTATATGTCTTGCCACCTCAAGAGATGAGTGTTTGATTCTTGAGATTTTCTGTAGCAGAACCATAATGATAGAACTTCAAACCTAGAGAGGTTGAATTGGCTCTCTCTCTATTACCGTATGATGTGGAGAAGAAATGAAGACTGTCCACTTCCATCTGTCTTTTAATTGTGTATTGTATTGATTTATATCACCTTTTAGCCACTTTCAAGCTTTATTGTAGTGGGTATTTTTACTCCAGTGTTCATTGTATTTTGTGAGGTAGAAATACTCCCTTTCATTTTTGTTGCAGTTTTACTGTATGTCATTGTATGCCTAGTATGCAGACTCCTTAATGCATACATGAATTAAATAAATAAGAAATTGTAACCTATGGCCATATAATACTATCACTCTTGGCTACCTTAAATGTCAAATGTTTTTTTTTCCACAAGAAAGATTGGAAATATGTGTAGTACCTGTCTCTGGAGAAAACAAATTAATCACTCATGAAAATTCGTATCCGTTATGAGTTTGCCATACAGCTCACTGACTATCCCATTTGAGATATACAGCATTAAACCTGGATGCTGTACTCTCTATTCAGTTTTCAGTTGTCATTATCTGTTTGTTTCTATGGTTGTTATCTTTTGCAACCCTTCTAAGTCTTGTGGTGACATTCCATCTCTATCTAGGTATACATTTTGGATAAAGGAGAAGGTAAAATGTACTGCTATGCATCTCCCTGCATTGTAGCCATTTCCAGTTTAGACAGAAGCAGGAATGAAAAATCTGTGGTCCTTTCAGTGTTGCTAGATGGAGATTTCTCTGATGTTTGAACATTTCTCATGCTGACTAGTGTTGAAGGGACTTGTAGTCCATCATTATCTGTAATGCCACAGATCACCTTTGCTGGATAAAGACACCAGAAGTTGAGCAGGAATAGGTATTTGGAAGCGAGATACGGCAGGAGCAGCATGTGTCAAAGGAAAAGATATGGAGAGAATCAAAAATAAATGAAGAGTGTATGTAAAATATTTTGTAGATCTGCTCTGTGGGCAGGGATTCAGAGACCTGTTTCAGATGTCATTATAACTTCTGGAAGCTGTTGAAGGCTATAAGTCATTGTATTCCCAACCATTCCTTTTTTGATGCTTACAAATGTGTGTGTGTGTGTGTGTGTGTGTGTGTGTATCTTGAAGAAAATTGTCAAGACATGGAAGTGTACTTTAAAAAAGACAACCAAGAGAGCGCTGATCAAATTAGAAGATAGAAAATAGGCTAAATATATTGGAATAATGGCGCTCCATGCAGTCATGCCGGTCACAGGACCTTGGAGATGTCTACGGACAGCTCTGGCTCTTTGGGTTAGAAATGAAGATGAGCACCATCCCCCAGAGTCGGACACAACTAGACTTAATGTCAAGGGAAAACCTTTACCTTTACCTATCGGACTAACTTACGTTGATCAAAAATAAACAGAAGTGTAATAGAAGATCAGCTGCTTAGATAAAGCAAAATTTCCATTGCTGGCAAAAAACCCCCTATTTTGATAAGAGGCTATTTGCAAAACAGGTGAATATGCACTGATTGCTATAAAGCCCAAAAATTCCCGTATCCTTTCATTTTCTGGTTGGTAACCTCTATAAAATTCCAAACCTTGTAAATTAATCTAAGTTGTTCATAAAACATGTTAAATATGTGTGTGTGTGTGTGTGTGTGTGTGTATGTATGTATGTATGTATGTATAAAAGTGAGTTAAAGTGAGAAACACTGCCTACAGTAGTAACCAAACAATCGCAGTTGACAACTGCTGTGTATGTGTCTCCCAGATGTTATGCTCAACTTCTTATTGTTAGTGTACTTTTCAGACTTTGGATGATCAAGGATTAGGTTAGCTCACCACAACCTCAACTAGAAAATGTGTTTTCCCTATTACTGTCTATGGTCTGGCATTCTGTAAGTTAGTTCCACGTAGAGTAGATCCATTCAATAAACCGCAGAGTCAACACATAGAAATACCATTGATCCAATAGTACTACTGTGTTCAGGACTAACAACGGGGTTTTTGGATATTAAGAAAATGTAAACCAAACCCTTTGTTAAAAACAGGAAAAAGGATTCTGTGGAAGGACCTGAAAGTCATGACATGAGAGATCATGACTTCAATCTTATACCATACTATCCTGGAAAAAAGCCTCACTGTGTGCAGTGGGAAATAGTAGTGATTGAGCCAATGAATATCTGCTTCTGGAATTAGAGCCCATGGTTTATGTATAGAACACTTTAAAATTCTTGAAAAAGGATATAAATTAGCCAGCAGCATATATCAATGTCTGATATCATGGAGATTTACTCCAAGATAGAATATCTCACATATTGGTGTAAATTACAATCATGTCCTGATTTTTTGGTTTGTACAGTTCTAGAAGCTAAAAGCTTGTGCATTCAGAAAAGTAAATGGACAATCATTCCATTGTTTTTCTTCAAAGTAACACTTTAATCTTTAAACCATTTTTATCCACAATATAACATGTGTCATATGTTCCTCCTAATTTCTGTTAATGCTGTTGCCTAGCATCATCAGCACTTATTGCATAATTTCCATATCACTAATTATTTGTCTTTGGAACTGTTGGTTTTTACTGGTCTTCAAGTGTCCTGTTTTAATTCATTTGCTTGTTAAATTTCACATTTATCTAATCTTCCAAAATTATTCAGGAAACTTTCTAAATTAATTTTATTGTACTCAGTCATATGGTAGAATATAATTATTTAAACAAACAAACAAACACATGTATGTGACTCATCACATTCTTGATGCCATTTTGTGCAGTTAAGATAATTTTTCTCTAAAATAATCTGTTGAGCCAAGTACTCTGTCATTATCTTGTTCAATGTAAAGATGTACTCAAGTAACTCCTAAACCAAAAAGAAAGGTATATAACATTAATCTCCCCATTGCAGCCCTACACTGTATATGTAAAAGTTCTCAGAAGATTAAAGAAAATGAATCTTGCAAATTTCAATTCCCATTCTCTCAAAACTGAGGTTTCACAGCAAGGCATTGCTTCTATCAGTGGCTGTATGGTGCATAAACTTCCAGTTGAAGGCAACATTGTACCCATTGTATCTCTAAGTAAGGTTGTTTTGTTGGCTTTTCTATTGTTTGAAGATTGGTCCCCAATAGTACATAGGTTTTATGGCAAAAGCCAATTGAAGATATCCAGAAATCACTGTGGTTCCCGTCATGGTGTGTATTATTCATTCTAAGTAATATCACTACAGCTACTACTCTTAATGATTATGAATAATAATCACAACATAAATGTGCATGTAACAGTGTTTATGTCTTTAATCATTACAAGACAAAAACTATAATTGAAATGTAAAAAAAAATAGATTTAAAAATAATTCTGCAAGATGTAACAGTGGTAAAGGATTCTGTGGAGCCTACAATCACAAGGGCATAATAACTAGCTTCAGATGTGGCACTGAATATCTCTTAACATTGGTTAGCAAAAATATTCAGCACAGAGAGGATTAAAAGCAAATCTAAAGTATGGCCAAGGCCCAAACCATTCACCATCCTTTATTATCAAGAATGGCATTGTAAATTCAATGTGTCACTCTTTAGGGAGCCAATGGAAACTGTGCAAAGCTGGGCTAATATGGCCACTACCTCTCAAGCTAATAAGCAATTCATGCTGCTGTGTTCTGTACAAATTGCAGACAATGGAAAGGCACTGCCTTGTCTCAGAGCTGAAAAGAATGAAAATAAAATGGATGTATTGTGGCATAACGGCATAGCCTGCTGTGGCCAAGGACCTATCAGGTAAAATAAGGATGGCTGTAGTTGATGCATGCTGAAAAATCAAAACTACCTATTGTTACTTCGTATTTTATATGTAGCATTTTGCAGAGAAGGAGAATACTTGATTTGAGATAGGCTACACGAGTTTTACCCAGCTTAACTTCAAAGATAACAATTAAAGTGCCTTAGGTTTTGTGGGATGTGGTCTTGACAGTTCCTCAATAAAGAAGGAAGACAAAAAGTCAGAGGAGGACTGTTTTACCATTATACAAATATATACAAGATTCATTGTCATTATCTTCCCTTTGCCCATTCCCTCTGAATAGGAATTGGTTGAGCATTGTTTTTCTTTTTACCTGTATTATCGATCTAAACCTTGAAAAAAAAAGATGGAAACCCCATGCTGTCATACTTGAATAATATATTTATTACAAAGATGTGATGATCACAATTGTATGAACTTCTCCTCCTTGAGCTAAGAGCTATAATGCGGGCCTGCATAATAACCCTCAGAATTGGGCAGGCTTAGGCTGAGCAATATATAATAGTTCAAGATAACCCATCTAGCATCATGCTATACTGATATTTAAACCCAACAGTTCTGACTAATTCCATTGCCATTGGCTTTCAATCTTTGGTATCTCAGTTGTTTTCAAATATCAGTGCCTAGAAGTGTCAGCCAGCATGGGCAACAATCAACTGGGATTTGATTCAAAACATACGAAGGACTAATTGTACGACACCATATTGGCACACTCAGCTATTTAGTAGTATGCCCAGAACAGGGACTGACTGAAACTGGATGGCCCTCCAGATATTGTTAAACTGAAACTCCCAGCAGCACTAGCCAACACAGCCAACTGTGAAGACTGCTTTGAGTTGAGTTCAAAAGCAGGATTCCAGTCTTGATCTAGAGTAGCAAATATGCCTGCGGGTGTACAGGGCTTTAGGTTAAATCTCAAAAATGAATTTGGGGTTCATCTAATACATTTTGCTGCCTGTGAGGAATGGCGAGATGACCCCCTCCCCCCATAACATTCTAAATATAGATAGATACGAATGTACTTGCAATTGATTCTGACTTTAGAACATAACAAAAAACATGTTGGATCTAAGAATGGCCAGCCAAATGCTTATGAGAAGAAACTGGCACATAGAGGCATACTCCCTTTGATACAGAACTAAATGCATATACACAATTAGCATTTATTTATAGGCCTAACGTCTATACATTTGTTCAACATCCCCCCCTTTCAGCCATTCATGTTTGCAACCACCACTACTGCTTGTGGTAAATTTCACAGTTTATCTATTATATGAAGTACTTAATTTATCTGTCCCAAATCTCCCACAGCTCAGCATTTTCCTTAGCTAGTTTCTCCTCACCATGCATAATTTTTATACACTTCTGCTGTGATTCCTCTTACACACTTTATGTCTAAGTTAAAATGCTTCAAGCACTGCAGTTGTACTTGCCAGCCACATTTCTCCAGCTTTTTGAGCATTATGGTTACTTTTTTTTCTACATTTATTCCTGATATATAGTATCCAGATGTATTTAGGTGTAGTAGGTAAAACTGTGCACAGTATTCACACAGTGTTACATTGGAGCAAGACAATATAGTAAGTTTCATTCTCTGTTTGAGTTTTAATAATTGATACCATCATCATTCACTAGCACCACAGCCACTCACTATGTTGACATATTCATTGAGCTATCCACAGTTCCAAAATATTTTTCTTTGTGACTCACTGCCAACTCAGATTTCACTAATATATGTGAAATTTTGATATATTTTTTTGCTACAAATACACTCCTTTATGCTTATTTACATTAAATTCCCATTCTCATAGTTGACAGAAATTACTTTATGGTTGCTCACATTCTAACCACCCTAAATAGCTTAGGGCTCTTCCACACAGTCATATAACCCAGAATATCAAGGCAGAAAATCCCACCAAATCTGCTTTGAACTGGATTATCAGAGTCCACACTGTCATATATTCCAGTTCAAAACAGAAAATGTGGGATTTTATGCAGCTGTGTGGAAAGGGCCATTTAGGGCCCTTCCACACAGTCATATAACCCAGGATATCAAGGTAGAAAATGTCACATCTGCTTTGAACTGGGATATATGGCAGTGTGGACTCAGATAACCCAGTTCAAAGCAGATATTATGGGATTTTCTGCCTTGGTATTCTGGGTTATATGGTGATATGGAAGGGCCCTGAGTCCACACTGCCATATATTCCAGTTTAAAGCAGATGTTGGATCTTATTCAGCTGTGTGGAAGGGGTCTTAGGGTCACTGGCAAACTTGGCCATATTGCCAAAGAAAGGTAACTAACCTTCATCTTCTACAGGGAAAATAGAAGAATGAATTTAACTTTTTATAATCTTTAAGTGATCCTTTTGGTGGAACAACATTGAAATTGCTATGTTTTGTGAATATATTGTTGGTGATACACTCCTCAAAAATTCCTTTGAAATCCTTTATCAGCTACTTGCATCTCTTTTGTACAAGCTTTCATATTTCTCTTTCAGCTCCACATTGCACAAAATCTTGGAAAAAATATTTTCTTAATAGAAGAAATACTGCTTGTTAACTATGCTAGCAACCTCTTGGACTACTGTATTTCCAGTCTTGTACTCTACATGTCATCTGAGCCCCTGTTACTATGATTTTGTGTAGCCCTCAAGCCTTTTGGTCCTCTTGACTTTTTTTTTAACTTCACTTGTATGATCACATTCCTTTTGAAGCTACATCTTAGCAGTTGAACAGAACATGTTGGAATTCCTTAACACTTCTCCCACGTACACATAAGTTATGCTTAATGGTGGTATTGTCACTTTCCAATAGTCACATATCTTACTCTATTTATGGAGAATATGGTTTAGGGTTAAAGCCAAAGTTCCTTCCCTTCTGCTTAGGTTCATGACCCATTTTTTGTGATGAGACCATTACAGTAAGTTTTTTTTTTTTTTAAAAAAAACATTTTTACCCAATCTGAAAAAAAGTATTAAATGAATATGGGGGCAGTTGAAGTTATATCTTCTCAAACACTCTCACCATTGGATGCCTCCCTCGTTTTGCTTCTCATCATAAGAGGAGTGAATTCAGAAAAATTAATGAGTCAGCTCCTTTTAAAATTTCTATCCCTTCTCTAAAATGCAGTGGAAGATTATTTCTTTTGTGCCTTAATAAAATTTGAGGAAGGTTTTGGGCCACAACCTTATATCTAGCATATCTAGGTTCTCAGATTTCATGGCTATTTTTTGAATGTCATGTGATGCTCAACATGTACCAATATTATTGACTCTGCCTCACCACTGTCTACTACTCACAGTATGCGATATCTGAAGCTAGGGAGTCAATTGACTATGCAGTGCAGACACCTATCATAAAACCAGCACTAGATATTCCAACACACTGCTGGTTTTCTATCTGCACAGCTTTTACAATTACAGTAAGTCTCCATACCTGTGTAGGATACATTCCCTACCAAGCTGCAGTTATGTGAAGTTGTAGATAAATACCAAAAAGCATTAAATTGCTTCACTTGTTCAAGCATACCAGATTGCATTGGTGGACCTAGAGATTCATAGAGAGGATATCTTCTTTAGAAATTTGTTAAGTCTTCCAATGCTATTGTATGGTAACAACTGAGGGAGATATAACGTAGAACTGCTTAGACAACATACCAAATTCTTAGCGAGACCATTTGTATGTAAGTGAAACAGCAAATGTGGTTATGCAGTTACAGGGGTCTTATTGCATTCTCATTTAGTGCATGGAATTTAACTGGTTAACTAATTCATGAGTAAACCAGTTATTTTTCCAATCTGAAATTTTTTTTGGGGGGGGGGGAGGGGGTTGGTTAGATCCTTAACTCCCCCTTTGGTTACAGGCCTGATTTAGTGTAATCTGTGGCCCCTTCCACACAACTGAATAAAATCCCACATTTTTCCTTTGAACTGGAATATGGACTCAGTGTAGACTCAGATAACCCAGTTCAAAGCAGATATTGTGGGATTTTCTGCCTTGATATTGTGGGTTATATGACTGTGTGGAAGGGCCCTGTATGTGCAAGTAAAAAACAAGGCATTTATTAGCAGAAGGCAGGAAAGAGAGTAGAACCCTCTAATTCCACTGAAGAACTTAGGGGAGATAGGACAGACAAACACACCTTGTCTTCCAGTTCTTGCTACTGCTACTTGACCTCTCTCCTGGCCCTTCCACACAACCATATAACCCAGAATATCAAGGCAAAAATGCCACAATATCTGCTTTGAACTGGGTTATCTGAATCCACACAGCCATATATTCCAGTTCAAATCAGGAAATGTGGGATTTTTTTTTCAGCTGTGTGGAAGGGGGCTCTATCGTTTGCTATTGAAAGCAGCTGCCTAATAGTAGCATCTTATAGCACTCCAATAATGCTGCATCTTACTATTTGAGATCCATGTCTTATACAACCCAAACAGGTTTTGGGTGGTAGCAATAATACCTATAGAAATAAAGGAATTGATATTTGTCCACAACCACATATGACAAGATTCCTGTATGCTTAACAGGTGTCTCTTCTCTTCACCATATTAAAGGATATTAAACCAAGACAGAGAATGCCTAGCTATAACATTTAGTCATCACATTCCTATGACAATAGGTACCATTTTTTTTCAAATCCACACAGTATTTCCCAAGTACGTTTTTGGGGAAATTCCCAAAGCTTTAACCTGAAACATCTTCCAGCAGTCTTTCCCCCTAAATATGGCATTGATAGATGGATCTAAGCAGTTGGCACTAATCCTTGCCTAATGAGGTATTTCTGCCAATAAAGGTCCATTTGTTTCTATCTTTAAATAACCAGGTTGAACTATGAATGAGAAGGCAGCCAAGAAGTTTCTACAATAATCAAAGGGAAAGATCTTCATTTATAACTTTGCATAATATCTTATAGAGCAGATATTGGCAACTTTAGTGAGGCAGTTTTTCTCCTACTAAGATTATTGCCAAATATATTCTCTTCTCCAATCAGAAGTAACCAGATTTTTTTTTTTGCAAGGGGAGCTTTTATGTTAAACATTGAAGAGGGTTTCACGACATATTTAGATGGTAAATGATCATTCATTACTGCTTCTAAGAAAAAGTCAAATTATCTGCATTTGTGTGTGTCAGAAAGCAGGAAAAGAGAGAACAAAATTGCTAACAGTTATAATCCTAGGGCTACATTATGTCCCACCATGAATACATTTTGCTTACATTTTCTGATAAAAAAAACAGCCTCTTTCATGCAGAGGTGTTTAGCTTTATGCACCACACAAAAGAGAATGTGCAAAAGAAATGGACAAGCATTTCTTAAGAAAGAATTGCAGGTCACTAAAGGCAGCCTTATTCTTCAAGCAGCTGCACTGGATGAATACTTGCATTGCTCATAGACAGACTACATCATACACACCAGTTACATGTAAACCCTAGATTTAATTCTTCTGCTATAGAGCCCAGCAATGGATAATTAAAAGAAATAGGATCTGAGGAGGAAGGAAACTATTTAAGAGTTCTCCTGAAACTATCTCTCTGCTCCAGATGCAAACCTTCCAACAATCCCAATTTTGCAGGGACAGACCTTAATCCCCTGTCATCTTACTTTTTATCTGCTTTTAAAATACTCAATTTTCTCTCTCCTCATTTTGCCTTCTTCCTTTATCCCAGACTTATTTCAATTGCAGCAAACTGATGACTTCATCAGACAAGTCTTCAGCAGTGTTGTAGGATGCTTTCATCCCAGTTGAGCCACGGAGCACCACGCCGCCCATCACATGATGCAGGCTCACTTCTGGTGGGGCTCCATGGCTCATCTGGGGCACAAGTGTCTTACAATGCTGCACCCAGAACATGGGAGAGTTTCCACATTCTGTTGAAAATAGCGGGGCCAGCACAGGGGAAGCCACGTGGCCATGCTTCCCCGTGTGTGATGGGGAAGCATACTGTGTGTGAGGCAGGGTGCGGGGTGCTGGGATTGTCCCACTGCCCCGTTTATTCACCATGGAGGCTGACAAATTGCCCTAATGGACTTCATCAGTGTGATGAGGTCCTAAGTTCAAAACACAATAGTAGTTGGCACACAACTCAGCAGGGAGAAATGGAGTGGAGGGGTGGTATCTTGTCCTGCCCTGTATGTTTAGGCAAAAAACTCTCCTGCATCTTCTTCCTCATTGAATACTTTTTGCCATCTTGGTCACACATATCTTCATTTTCAGCTGTGAAATGTTGAGCGGGGGGATGCAACTGCTGGTAGACTACTATTTTTGAGTGTACTTTACAAACAGAATTTCAGAAGGAAAGTAACTGGATGGGGACATGTTAAGCACTTCCATACTTACTGCCATTACTTATTCAATGCAAAACATGCCCTCTCAATACTTTGTTATGTGGCTACAGTTCAACTGTTGTCATTGTTACCTGCCTTCGAGTAAAATCTAACATACGGCAAACCTATCATAGGATTTTCATTGCAAGGTTTAGCCAATGGAGATTTTCCTGAGATAGTGTGGGTTTCAGGGCTAAATGGTGCTTGAAACCCAGATCTCTTGGAAGCATAGTCTAACCCTCAAATCACTTTAAAATTAGCATCTAGTATGAAAAGTCTAAACATCAAGTATAGCATCAAAGGAATACAATAAGAAGTCAACTGCAAATTACCAAATAACCATTATCCATTAAACACAGCAAAATACATCAGAGCCACCTTTACTTTTAAATACTTTTAATATATAAATAGGAAGAAAATAATGATCTGGATGCATACACTCAGGACACTTCCACATTGCAGCTGTATCCCAGGATCTGATTCCAGATTATCTGTTTATCCCAGGTTATCTGACAATGAGGACTCATATATTCCAGTTTAAAGCAGATAATCTGGGATCAGATTCTGGGATAAAGGGCAGTGTGGAAAAGCCCTCAGAGAGTGAACCTGCACTGTGGAATTAATGCAGTTTGACACCATGTTAATTGTTATGACCATTGCTATGGCTATGGAATCATGGGAGTTATCATTTTACTAAGTCTTTGGCCTTCTCTGCTAAAGACTATTGGTGCCTCACCAAACTACAAATCACAAGGTTCCACAACACCGAGCCTTTGTAGTTAAAGTAGTGTCAATGTAGATGCACCCTTAGTCATGCTTAGGCTCAAGTCACTGAATTCAAATGGGGCTTAAATTAGTCATGACTAATTCTCATTAATTTTAATAGGTCTACTCAAAGCATATCTTCTTTGGATCCAACCTACTGTGTATCAATGAATCAACTTGCCAGCCGAAAGCTATACTAACGCATACACACCCACATAGTACATAGTGCCTCTCTATCATATCCATGCCAATGTTTACAATTTATTATTTATCTGCAC